>NC_133330.1:145959786-147159786 GCF_042186555.1 Aquarana catesbeiana
TGTGAATAGGAACAGCAAAACAACTTTGTTCTTCTAGCATTATTAAAGAAGACAATTAAGCGATGCATTCAACGATCACAGAATTTGCAGCGTGAGGAATGTGCTAGCTCCAATATGAACACTAGTTTTACCAGACTGAGTGCTTCCGTTTCGTACTTGCTTCTGAGCATGCATCATTTTTTTGTCCTTTGGACTAGCATACAGACGAGCGGATTTCTGGGTCCGGCGGAATTACGACGTAAAGATTTGAGGCATGTTCCAAATCTAAAGTCCGTCAGATTTGCGACTGAAAAAGTCAGCTGAAGGTCCGATGAAGCCACACACGATCGGATTGTCCGCCGGATTTGCTCCGTCGGACCAGTCCAGTCGAAAAATCCGACTGTGTGTACACTGCATCAGTGGCGCCGCAACAATTCACAAAAGTAGTTCCTGTACTACTTTTAGGGACTTCGGGCGCGATTTCAGTAGACATCTGTGCAATTGACAAATCGCCCCCGAAGTCGGACTGCATTGCTGGATTGAAATTGTGCGAGTTCAGCTGAACTTGCAGGATTTCTAACCAGCAGCAATGTGAACCTAGGCTCAAAGTATTATAAACCTTGTGTGATTCATAACAGAAAGTTGTCTTCTCCCTTTGCAAACATGGACAAGCTAGCAGTAACAAACCATAGACATAGGGAAATCAGCTATGACACTACAAATTTCAGCCACAACATGTGAGCCCATCATTGCAAAGTAAGCCAAACAAACAACTCAGGGTATATAATTACACGAATACCTCGGCTAAACAAGTAAAACATTTGACAGTGTACTTTGGGGTTGATTTACTAAAGGCAAATAGACTGTGCACTTTTCAAGGTGCAGTTGCCCTCTGCAAGTGCAGTTGCTCCAGAGCTTAGTAAATGAGATAAAGCTTCACTTTGCAATGAGTACCCAATCATGTGCAAGGAAAACAAAAAAAAAAGCATTTTTGCTTGCACATGATTGGATGATGGAAGTCAGCAGAGCTTTTGCTTATTTACTAAGCTCTGGAAATGCCCTTTGCAAAGTGCACGGCCTATTTGCCTTTAGTAAATCAACCCCAATGCCTTTAAGCAACTAGAAGGTGGTATTACTCAGAGCTTGTCCATGCATGGGAGAAATGTTTAAAGCTGCAATGATCCTCTTTTGTGGAATTTTAGGGTTACAGCACTACATTCAACTGCTGCATTAGAAGCTCTGCTAGTTGCATAAACAAAATTCAAGCTGAATTGGTGGAATCTGGCAGTCATTGGGTTGTGGTGGGCCCTTTGGACTTGCAGGCCCTATCTGTATTGTAGATAAGGTGACCTTGAAGGAGAAATGGAAATGCTAACTATATAAATGTCTCATAAAACCAGCACAATCCATCCTGACAACTTCTCCTTTCATGTTGTAATCTGAGGTAAGGAAATGGCAGCTGAAATCTAATTAATTGCTACGGGCAATACAAAACTCTAGTTTATATATCATTGGCACACACAGCTGGTTACTTTTCCTCCCAATAATATGTTAGTGGGCATCTTATGAGTGTTATTTGCCTTTGTCAGATGTACATGGTAACAGTTTGTTCTCACAGATGATTGTGTTCTCCAATCAGAAGTGAGTAGCAGGAGGGGTTGGTTGGAGTTGTCAAGGAAAGGAAATGTTGTTACCATGTGAATGGTATTCCCGGGCTGGGAAAGCATGGTTTCGTTAGCTGTGTTCCCTCAAGGCAATATGTAGTATAAGGCCTAAGATAATGTATTTATTGTTACCTTCTAATCTGTTAGGTAAAGAGATTTTTAGCAAGTGTACCCCCAAAATATCAAAATATAATGAATGTTACAGGAATGGCTTTTAAAGTAAATTGTGTATAAGTTTTATATCTAATACTACAACCCCTGGCAAAAATTATGGATTCACCAGTCCCTGAGGATGTTCCTTCAGTTGTTTATTGTTGTAGAAAAAAAGCAGATCACAGACATGGCCAAAAACTAAAGGCATTTCAAATGGCAACTTTCTGGCTTTAAGAAACACTAAAAGAAATCAAGAAAAATAATTGTGGTGGCCAGTAACAGTTAGATTTATAGAACAAGTACAGGGAATAAATTATGGAATCACTCAACTCTGAGGAAAAAATTATGGAATCACCCTGTAAATTTTCATTACAAACACTAACACCTGCATCAGATGAAATCTGCTTGTTAGTATGTAGGTAAAGAGGGTAAATCATCACGCAGTGTTGCACAAGATGTTGGTTGTTCACAGTCGGCTGTGTCTAAAACATGGACCAAATACAAACAACATGGGAAGGTGGTTAAAGGCAAGCATACTGGTAGACCAAGGAAGACATCAAAGCGTCAAGACAGAAAACTTAAAGCAATATGCCTTGAAAACAGAAAATGTACAACAAAACAAATGAGGAACAAATGGGAGGAAACTGGAGTCAACATCTGTGACCGAACTGTAAGAAACCGCCTAAAGGAAATGGGATTTACATACAGAAAAGCTAAAAGAAAGCCATCTCTAACACCTAAACACAAAAAAACAAGGTTACAATGGGCTAAGGAAAGGCAATCGTGGACTGTGGATGATTGGATGAAAGTCATATTTAGTGAAGAATCTCCAATCTGCATTGGGCAAGGTGATGATGCTGGAACTTTTGTTTGGTGCCGTTCCAATGAGATTTATGCAGACGACTGTCTGAAGAAAACATGCAAATTTCCACAGTCAATTATGATATGGGGCTGCATGTCAGGTAAAGGCACTGGGGAGATGGCTGTCATTAAATCTTCAATAAATGCACAGGTTTACATTGAAATTTTTGACACTTTTCTTATCCCATCTATTGAAAGGATGTTTGGGGATGATGAAATCATTTATCCAAATGATAATGCATCTTACCATAGAGCAAAAACTGTGAAAAAAATCTTTGAAGAAAGACACATAAGGTCAATGTCATGGCCTGCAAACAGTCCGGATCTCAATCCAATTGAAAATCTGTGGTGGAAGTTAAAGAAAATGGTCCATGACAAGGCTCCAACCTGCAAAGATGATTTGGCAACAGCAATCAGAGAAGGCTGGAGCCAGATTGATGAAGAGTTCTGTTTATCACTCATTAAGTCAATGCCTCAGAGACTGCAAGCAGTTATAAAAGCCAGAGGTGGCGCAACAAAGTACTAGTGATGTGTTGGAGTGTTATTTTGTTTGTTTTTCATGATTCCATAATTTTTTCCTCAGAGTTGAGTGATTCCATAATTTTTTCCCTGTACTTGTTCTATAAATCTAACTGTTACTGGCCACCACAATTATTTTTCTTGATTTCTTTTAGTGTTTCTTAAAGCCAGAAAGTTGCCATTTGAAATGCCTTTAGTTTTTGGCCATGTCTGTGATCTGCTTTTTTTCTACAACAATAAACAACTGAAGGAACATCCTCAGGGACTGGTGATTCCATAATTTTTGCCAGGGGTTGTATATCTACTACTCCTGTCACTCCATGTAGATAACCTGTCCAGAGGTAATAGAGGTAGTGGCATAAGGAGGATGAAGGTGAGCAAAGACAGAGACTATATGGAATGTTAATTTCAAGAAAAAGGAGCTTTATGATGGTGAACTTGGGGTTAAATTCAAGCAAAGTTGGTGACCTTCTTGTGGGAATTCTTGTTTTTGAATTGTTTATGTTTGAGTTGTTTAAGTTGGTACCAGTTTGATGGAATGCAAAACCCGCTTGGGCACCACATGTTTGACCAGACATATGTTGACCTGCCATGCAGTTCTTTGGCAAGCGTACCTAAAAGACCCACACCAAAGAACAAAGAGGACCTCTTCTTGCTCATCATCAGCTGGGATCTCCAACCCCACTATACCTTCAGTCCTCTCTGAGACCTGCACTGAGAGGAATGAAGGTTATGTGTTTCACAGCCAAGTACTTGGGGGCAATGTGCTATCGGTACACTGACGTCAGATTGTATCAGGCAAATTTCCCTGCCCCAGCTGCTGCACCGCCGAAAGAAGTTCGCTCCCAGCCATCCACATGCCCAGCGGTTGAATGCTAGCTTGGCTACATTTCTAGCACTTCAACTGCTGCCTTTTCAGTTGGTAGACTCTGCCCCCTTCTGTGAGTTTGTGGAATGTGCGGTTCCTCAATGGCAGGTTCCAAAACGCCACTTTTTCTCACGGAAGGCGATTCCGGCTCTCTACCGGCATGTGGAAGGCAATGTCTTGGCCTCGCTGGACAGGGCAGTCAGCGGTAAGGTGCATATTACCGCTGACTCATGGTCCAGCAGGCATGGACAGGGACGTTACCTATCTTTCACCACACACTGGGTGACTCTTCTGGCAGCTGGGAAGGATGCAGGACAGGATGCAGTAGTGTTGGATGTTGTTCCGCCACCACGCCTCCAAAATACTACTAGTGGTGATTCTGCCGCACCTCTCTCCTCCACCCCCTCCTCTTCTTCCTCCATGGCCTCTTCCTGTGCTGATTTGTCTTCGGAACAAGCGGTCCTCCATAGGTGTTCAAGGGGCTATGTAAGCACGCAGGCCAAAAGATGCCATGCGGTGCTTGAGCTGGTGTGCTTGGGGGACAGGAGCCACACTGGGGCAGAGATTCTGTCAGCTATGCAGGGGCAGGTTTAGAGGTGGTTTACACCACGCCAGCTTAAGGCATGGTGGCTTGCGACAATGGCACCAACTTCCTCTCCGCCCTCCGACAGGGACAACTGACCCATGTGCCCTGTTTGGCTCACATCCTTAACTTGGTGGTGCAGCGGTTCTTGGGCAGGTACCCGGGCTTACAGGATGTCCTGAGGCAGGCAAGGAAAGTCTTTGTGCATTTTCACAGGTCATATAATGCCAGTGCTCAGCTGGCTGACCTCCAAAAGGAATTTAACCTGCCCAAGAACCGCCTAATCTGTGACATGCCCACCAGGTGGAACTCAACATTGGCCATGCTGCAGCAGCTGCACACGCAGCAGAGGGTCATCAATGAGTACCTGTGCGACTATGGCACCAGGACAGGGTCAGGGGAGCTTGTTTTTTTTCCCCACGCCAGTGGGCATGATCAGGGATGCATGCACTGTCCTGGCACCATTTGAGGATGCCACGAGGATGGTGAGCAGTGACAGTGCATGCATCAGTGACACTGTCCCCCTTGTCCACCTGTTGGAGCACACGCTGCGTGGAATAATGGACAGGGCACTTGAGGCAGAACAGAGGCAGGAAGAGGAGGACTTCCTTAGCTCTCAAGGCCCCCTTTATCCAGACAGTGTTCATGCGTGCCCGCCGATCACACAGGAAGAGGACGAGGAGGAGGAGGAAGAGTAGGATTGTGTCAGCATGGAGGTGGAGCCTGGCACTCAGCATGAGCAGCAGTCTTTAAAGGATCATTTACAGCCCCAAGAAACTCATGGACTTGTACGTGGCTGGGAGGAGGTGGCTGCGGATCATGTCATCCTTAGTGACCCAGAGGACTCCGGACTGAATGCCTCAGCAAACCTACGCTGCATGGCCTCCCTGATTCTGCAAAGCCTGCGGAAGGATCCTCGTATTCGTGGTATCAAGGAGAGGGATCAATACTGGCTGGCAACCCTCCTTGATCCACGTTACAAGGGTAAGGTTGCGGACCTTATCTTGCCATCGCAGGGGGAGCAGAGGATGAAACATCTTTGGGAGGCCTTGCAGAAAGGTCTGTGCAACTCGTTCCCAGAGACTGGGAGGTTACAAACTCCTGTTCCTGGACAACATGTTGCTGAGGCTTCGGTCAGTCAAAGAAGGGACGGTGGAGAAGGTGGCCGTCTGATTGATGCGTTCAGACAATTTTTTAGTCCGCAGCCCCAAGGTATGATTGGTTCCAGCAACCATCGCCAGTGTCTGTTTTACGTGGTGCAGGAATACCTAGGGGTAAGATCTGACTTGGACACCTTTCCCACCGAAAATCCTCTGGCTTACTGGGTCTTGAGGATGGATCACTGGCCAGAGCTTGCACAATATGCAATTGAGCTACTGGCCTTCCTGCATCCAGCGTTCTTTCGGAATGCATATTCAGTGCTGCTGGAGGCTTTGTAACCGATCACAGGGTGCGCCTGTCCACCGACTCGGTCGATCCACTGACCTTCATAAAAATGAATCAGTCTTGGATCACCACCAGCTACCAAGCACCTGATGCTGATGTAACCGAATAATTTTTTTTTGAAATGTCAGATCCCTTCAAGACTGCCTATGCTGAGTGACTATCCTGTTATGCTGAGTGACTATTCTCTTCCTCCTCAATGATCATGCTGATGGTTTGTAAGAATATTTTTGGTGAGGTCATGACGTGAGATGGCGTCAGACGTGGAGGGAGGAACCTGAGTGTGCTGGCCGGCGGGCAGGTGAGCGTCGCTGCGGATAAGCTACGGCGGGGATGAGAAGGGGAGGAAAGGAGCCGCAGCCATGGATACATACCGCCTGGAGCATCTGGGCTCTGTGACGCTCGGGAGGTGCCGACCCACACGGCGAAGCGCGTGTCAAGTACCGTGCTGTGCGGGTGGTGAGGCACACTGAGCGGCTCCAGCATCCACCCCCTCCTCCTGGGACCCCATCCATAGCGGATCCATTTTCGGATTCACTTCGAACTGAAGTAGTGTATGGAAGAAGGGGCTGAGTGGACAGCTGCTGCGCCACGGAAAACCCCCAAGACCCCACCAAGAGGCGATGCAGTAAGTCCAGTGCGGATGTCTGACACGCTTGGAGAAGGAGGTAAGAGAGGATTAACCCCATAATGTGGAAGAACAGAACATGAAGGTATGCTCATGAACTGTGGAACTGTGTATGCTGTCTGCAGTGTTTATATCCTGGTATATGAGTCTCACTAAAAGCAATTTGGAGTACTTTATTTAATGGAGGATGGCCGGTGGGAGGGCTGAGTGGTTACAGGTTGAACTCTTGAGCTGCTGAATTTTTTTTTTTTTTTACCGGTGACCCCTCAGGTATTAAAGGAAGGAGAGGTAGGAGGGCATAGAGGAGAGAGGAGGAAAAGGACAGGTCCTGAAGGGGAATCCTGCGCATAGGACTGCCAGAGCCTGTGTATGGAATTAGAAAGCCTATTAGATCTGTAAAAGGAGTCAGGACCCGACACCTAGATCGCAGTAGGTCTATTAATCCATCATGAGTAAATCTTCGTCTAAAGCGGCTGGGGGGGGGCTCCTAAAACCCCAAAAGACAGTACCTTGGGGAGCACAATTAAGCAGTACCTGGCCCAGGGGCTTAGTCCAAAAAACATCAACCCAGTGCCCCCAAATCCAGGTAAAGCGGACAAGAAGAAGGGAATGGAGGAGAGGAGAGAACTTACCCCAAACCAATCTAGAGACGATTTAACAACCGAAAGAGAACTAGAATTAACTAGATCGGAAGATCACAGGGCCGAGGCTCAATAACCCACAAAAGGAGAAATCCTGGAAATGTTTAAGAGATTGGAAAACTCAATAAAAACTGAGATAAATACGCTGAGAACAGATTTGGGAAGTTTGTTGGTCAGAATTGAGACGGCGGAGAAAACAATGGATAAACAAGCTTTGGAGATCTGTGCACTTAAAGAACAAGTTAAAAGCGTACAACAAAATCAAATAAAACTTCTTTACAGGTTAGAAGACCAAGAAAACAGAAACAGAAGGCAGAACTTGAGAATCCGCTCGGTACCGGAAGGAAGGTGGGAAGATCTGAGGAAAGTCATACGGGAAATTTTCTGCCCAATACTCGATGTGGGCGAAGACGATTTTCCAAATATGGAACGGGTACACCAGGTAGAAAGATTAGATACCAACAGACCTGACAGAATGTGGGACATAATAGTGAGATTTAGATTCTATGAAGACAAAGCCAGAATATGGGTAAGATTAAGAGGAAAAACCCCTTTGCAATATGAGGGTGCCGAGTTCCACGTTTTTGCGGACTTGGCTCCGGAAACACTGGCTAGAAGACGTTTGCTAAAACCTCTCTTAGAACAGATGAAGACACAGAACATAAAGTATAGCTGGGGGTTTCCGGCTTGCCTCCTAGGGTCGAAAGACGTAAGAGCTGCCAGGCTAAGATTCCCTGATGAACTTGTGGACTTTTGCAAAAAATTGGAATTACAAGAGCCATTGTTACCGGAATGGTCTAATGAACGGAGGGTGGGGGAGGAGATGGGGCACGGCTAGAAACCCAGCATGTATTAGGAGAGATGGATGGGGTTGGGGGGGAGCACAGAGAAGAGTGGTTAAGCAGCTTCGAGAGGGGCGCCCGCCAGGTGGTCGGCCTACCGCCCCAGTAACCCACTCTGTAATGGAAGTGGGGGGGGCACACTGAGAGTTCCACCTTAGGAGTTGGAGATCTTGAGAGGGACATGACACACGTGTCCTTTGAGGGTCTAAGGGTCCGGATGGGGCCAGCGGGGGGGGGGAGTGGGGTGGTGGTGGGGGAAGGAGAGGGGGGAGGGGGGATTTGTGGGGGGGGGACAAGGATGAAGGGGAGGGAGGATACCTTTGTCATAATGCCCGTAAAAATGGTCAAATCTCATTATAGATCAAATAAACGAGGTCCGGATAGGATTATAGGATTAAAGAGATGACAACAATTAATTTTATGACCTATAACGTCAGGGGACTTAATACTCCCAGTAAGAGGCATATGATAACGAAAGAGCTTAAACGGTATGGGGGGAAGTGTTTTTTCTTCAAGAGACACACATATCCCATGAGTCAAACGTGAAACTGTCCTGTAGGGCCTTTCCGGTATGGTTTTATGGGGACACAATCACAAAAAGAGCGAGAGGGTGGCATTTGGGTTCGCGAATGGAACCCGTTTCGTATTGAAAGAGAGGCTGACTGATCCGGAAGGCAGATTCCTTTTTTAAAAGGTAAACTAGGCGAAGAGGAAGTTACTTTGGCTAACATCTATGCCCGAAATAAAAATCCGACAAAATACGTAAAAAATCTTCTGGAAAAGTTGAGGGACTTCAAGAAGGGACATACGATCATGATGGGAGATTTGAACTTCTGTATGATACCAGGTCTCAACGGTACGACCCGGGCACGGGGGACAACTCACGTACAATTAAAGGAGGTCAAACAAAAACTTTACGTCAGCCAATTGGTTGACATATGGAGGATTCAACATCCTAAAATACAAGATTTTACGTTTTACTCCCCCATGCACGGGTCTTACTCAAGGATAGACTACATTTTTGTAGAACATAGAGACATTGATAGGGTGATAGAATCCTAGATAGAAACTTCTACACTTTCAGATCATGCCCCGGTGAGGATGAAAATGACAGTGTCAGGGAAATTAGGCCAATATTCTGGATGGCGCCTGAATGAGGAGTTGATCCGAGATGAGGAAGGTTCCGCAATTGTAGGAAGGGAACTCGAAAATTATTTCGCACTAAATGGTACAGGAGAAGTATCGGGGTCCACCTTGTGGGAGGCCCCTAAGGCCTACATTAGGGGGATCCTGATTGAATTAGGAGGGCAGAAAAAAAAGGAGAGAACAGAGAAAATACGTACACCGACGAACGAACTATATGGAGCTGAACAAGAACATAAAAAACATCCGGATCGCCATCAATACTTATATCAAAAGGTAGTAAATAAAAGAACTGAGTTGAAAGTGTTATTAGATCATGAAACTAGGATAACTTTTAATAGGATTGCAAGAGAAAGATATCAGTGGGGAAACAAGCCTAGTAGATACCTGGCAAGAATGTTACAAAAGAAAAAAGCCATTAATTACATAGAGAAAATACAGACTAAGGAAGGTAAAATGTTTTATTTGCCAAAAGGAATCATGGATATATTCAAAAATTGCTACCAAGAATTATACTCAGTAGAACAGCGCGAAGCCCGGCCCGGAGAAAATAGTAGGAAAATAATTAATTTCCTTAGGAAGGCGGGACTTCCAAAAATTGAGGCAGAGAGAGAGAGGCACTGGAGGCCCCAATTTCTGAGGAGGAAATAGGAAGGGCCCCGTCAGAGTCAGCATTGGGGAAAAGCCCAGGGCCCGACGGATTTACACTGTCCTACTATAAAAAATATAAAGTAATTCTGATTCCAAAGCTATGCCAATACATGAATGGGAGGCACTATCAGCCGCCGTTACCGTTATTTTGAAAGTAGGCAAGGAAGAAACGTTGTGCTCTAGCTATAGGCCAATCTCATTACTTAACGTGGATATAAAACTTTAGGCTAAAGTGTTGGCTGGCAGGCTGAAAGGGTTAATGAATATCCTGGTAAACCCGGACCAGGTTGGATTCACCCCTAAAAGGGAGGGGAGAGACAACGGGGTGAAAACTGTGCTCTTACTCCAAATGATAAAAGATAGAGGCCCCCCAGGACTATTACTGTCGATCGATGCCGAAAAGGCTTTCGACAGGGTTGACTGGGGGTTCATGTTCCAGACTTTGGAGATCATGGGCATTGGCCCAAGAATGATGAGTTGGATCAAAACATTATATCACCATCCCACAGCATCAATAAAAGTAAATGGTCTAATGTCTCTTCCTTTTGAGATGAAAAATGGGACGAGACAGGGGTGTCCCCTGTCCCCATTATTATTTGTCTTATCCCTGGAACCTCTTCTGGCCACGATACGCAATGACCCTAATATAAGCGGATTTAAGTTGGGAAAGGAAGAACACAAACTGTCAGCATTTGCCGACGACATATTGTTTTATGTTATTATATACCCCTGCTAGACGAAGCTAGATCTGAATGTAAAAGACTCCTTGGTAGGTCGCTATCATGGATAGGACGCATCAATATTATAAAGATGGCGATTCTTCCCAAGATTATGTATAGGTTCCAGATCTTGCCAGTAGTACTTCCCCAACAATACCTGAGAAGACTAAAAATGTTGTTAATGAATTTAATTTGGAAAAATAAAAAACCGAGAGTCTCTTTTCAAACATTGAAACGGGAAAATGAAGGGGGGACTAGCTGTTCCAGACATTCTGAGTTATTACAAAGCTGTAGTGCTGTCTAGAGCTGTAGAATGGGCTAAGGAAAAAAAATTTAAAAAAATGGGTTAATATAGAGAAAACTCTTAGTAAAGCACAATTGGGAAGTATTATATGGAATCCCCCACAGCACAGATGTTTAGATGGAAACACTGGTGCACTGACACGAAATTTTTTTTAAATTTGGGACGGGATATATAACCAACTTAATGGTAAATATAATTCACCCTTAATTGCACTGATAGATAATGAATATCTTCCACCAGGAATAAATAGTATAGGAGGTGAGTGGTTAAAAAAGGGGGTAACACAATTAAGGTATATAATTAAAAAAGGTAAAATTATCCCAACACAGGAATTAATGCACACTAAGCTTTCATGGGGGATGGCTGAGTGGCGGTATCTCCAGTTGAATCATTTAGTTAAAAACTTACCTCAACCTATTAGATCTGGAGATGATCTTACTATTCTTGAACGACTGTTCTCAGAAGATGACTCAAGGAATATTATATCAAAAATGTATAGAATATTGTTGAGGGCAGACGAAGTGGAGATACCGCCTTACATCAGAAAATGGGAGAGGGAACTGGGGACAACACAGGATAAGAAATTCATTGGAAAAATTTTGAAACTTGCTCATGCCTCGGCAGTAGACAGTAGAACCGCTGAAATTAATTACAAGTGTTTGGTGAGATGGTACGCAACTCCAGTTAAAACAAGTAAATTTCGGAGCAATACACCATCACATTGTTTGCGAGGTTGTAAGGAGGTAGGAACGATGACCCATCTGTGGTGGGATTGTACTAAAATTAAGGAATTTTGGAAAAAGATTCTTCATTTTATTAAGGAAATCACGAAAAAAGAAGTAGTGGAAGATGGGTGGTGTTGTTCCATGGTGGGGAGGGTGACATAAAACAGTATAAAAGGTCATTGGTCCCTCACTTATTAAATGCCGCAAAGAGACTTATACCTAGGAAATGGCAAAAGGAGGAAACCCCATTAATATGGGAGTGGATAGACTCGGTTGAGGAAACATATACTATGGAATGTTGGGGAAGTAGTACAGACGAGTCTAACAACAGAACCATAGATAAATGGGAGTGTTGGAAAGCATTTACAAAAACTTGGAGTTATGCTCAGGAATTGAGATTATAGATCTATGGCGAGGATGTGATGCGGTCTAGGCTTTAATTGAGCGATCGAGGGGGCATGCAGATGTTGAGGGGGGTAGGATGGGAGGGTTAAATGGGTGGGGAATTAAGTGGGTGTATTTGCCAGTTTTATAAGGTTGAATAAATTAAATATCTTTTTCTATTTTGATATCAGCTACTTGTACTATGATGTGACAATGAGAGGGGACGGAAAAGATGAACTGCAAAGTTGATTCAAGTCTCTCGAATCTGTCTGCTGAAAAAAGAAAAAAAAAAAAAGAATATTTTTGGTTCTGTTTAACAGGGGCGTGTAATTACAATTTTTGATGCAATATTTTGCAAGGAGGGTTCGTTGCTGCGCTCAACTAGAGTATTTGTGAGAGGTTGTGGCACCAGCACCAGTGCCTAAGGCCCAATTTTTCAGCCCCTGTTTAACATGGCTTGTAATTGCAATTTTTTATGCAATATTTTGCAGGAGGGCTCATTCCTGCGCTCCATCTAGAGTATCTGTGAGGGGTTGCAGTGTTGTGGCACCAGTGCCTAAGGCCCAATTTTTCTGCCCCTGTTCAACAGGGACATGCAATTACAATTCTTGATCTAATATTTCACAGCAGGGCCCGTTTCTGCGCCCACTAAGAGTAACTGAGGACTTACAGTGTTGTGGCAACACCACCACCACCACCACCAAAGGCCCAATTTTTCTGCCCCTGTTCAACAGGTTGTTTTGGCAATATTTATACCTCACTTAAACGATTAACGATACAAATATATGTGATTAAACCTTTGTCTATATAAGAATAAAAACGAGCGATAACAGGGAAAAAGATAAACAATTACATTTATTTACACAGAAAAGAAAGTTAGAATAATTAGAATTTATCATATATCTCCAGTGATGTCATAAGTACATTGTTACTCTAGGCTGCAAAGTTAATTTAGGCCGAACTCAGAAATGGTTACAATGGATATATACAAGATATACAATATCATAAGACAAATCCTAGGATACAAAAAAAAGGTTAGAAAGAAAGAAAAACAGAGATTCCAGTATACATTACTCAGACAGCATATCCCCTAGATGGTCTCGGGCTGGACAGTGGAAAACCATTTAGCCCTCTCTCTCTTTTATATGCATTCTCCACCAATCAACAGATGCAACATATTGATTGGGTCAGAGATGTCTCAAAGTCTGGTTGGCTACATTTGAAGCCTCTTTGCTAATTGGCTTACAGCTGCCTTTAATTCTGATTGATCACATCTGAAGCTGTCTGAAAGTTCATGCTCTGACATTGCTGTTACATTGAGACCCCTCCATGCCTAACAGTCTATGAATTAATGAACAATCTCCTTTGATCTCCCAGCCCAAACA
This sequence comes from Aquarana catesbeiana, assembly GCF_042186555.1. Lineage (NCBI taxonomy): Eukaryota > Metazoa > Chordata > Amphibia > Anura > Ranidae > Aquarana > Aquarana catesbeiana. The sequence goes on from NC_133330.1 coordinate 145,973,279, forward strand.
GTCCCGACAGTAGTATGTTAATGGCCCCCTGGTGAGTTGATGCCTTAAGGTCTGTAAATACTCTTTGATCCAATCAACACCTGGGGGGCTTCTCGGGTTCCCATCAATGTAACTACATTCCTAAGGTGAGCTATGTTCTATCATGATATTAAGAAACATATACCTATATATAAATATATATACCCACACATAGATACACACAGTTTAATTGGAGTCCTTGCAATGGTCCACTTGAACCTCATTGATATAAATATGAAATTCAATATCTCCATCACAATGTGCATGTAATTACAATTCTTGATCTAATTTTTCACAGCAGGGCCCGTTTCTGTGCCCACCAAGAGTAACTGTGAGGACTTATGCCCCGTACACACGGTCGGATTTTCCGATAGAAAATGTCCGATCGGAGCGTGTTGTCGGAAATTCCGACCGTGTGTGGGCTCCATCGGACATTTTCCATCGGCTATTCCGACACACAAAGTTGGAGAGCAAGAGATAAAATTTTCCGACAACAAAATCCGTTGTCGGAAATTCCGATCGTGTGTACACAAATCTGATGGACAAAGTGCCACGCATGCTCAGAATAAATAAAGAGATGAAAGCTATTGGCCACTGCCCCGTTTATAGTCCCAACGTATGTGTTTTACGTCACCGCGTTCAGAACGATCGGATTTTCCGACAACTTTGTGTGACCGTGTGTATGCAAGACAAGTTTGAGCCAACATCCGTCGGAAAAAATCCTAGGATTTTGTTGTCGGAATGTCCGAACAAAGTCCGACCGTGTGTACGGGGCATTACAGTGTTGTGGCACCAGCACCACCACCACCAAAGGCCCAATTTTTCTGACCCTGTTCAACAGGTGCATGTAATTACAATTCTTGATCTAATATTTCACAGCAGGGCCTGTTTCTGCGCCCACCAAGAGTAATTGTGAGGGCTTACAGTGTTGTGGCAACACCAACACCTAAGGCCACAATTTCTGAAGAGTATATAGGGCAGACCCCTACTTTCAAACATCCATCTTACAAACCACTCCTACTTGCAAACGGAAGGAGATAACAGGAAGTGAGATGAAATCTACCCCTAGGAAGGGAAATTCTCTCCTGTAAGAGTTAATATGGGAAAAACATGTCTCCTCTCCACTGATGCTTTATCACCAATCCTTGTTTCACTAAAAAACCCAAATGTTCAAAAAACATTTGTCATTGGGACAGAAAGTGAGGTGAAATCTTCTGAAGAGGTGCACAGACAGCAAAAAAAATGTTACAGGGGTGATAACCCTTCCCTATGTTTTCCAAAAAGCTTAAAAATAGATTTTTTGGCTGGAGCTACACTTTAAAAATATACCAGTTCAAAATTACAAACAGATTCTACTTAACAACAAACCTACAGTCCCTGTCTTGTTTGCACCACCTGTATACTGCTGTTCAGAGTATATAGGACCTGGGGGCCACACGCCTTTACTTTTTTTAATTTGGGTGCGGGGTTCCCCTTATTATCCATACAGGACCCAAAGGGCCTGGTAATGGACTGGGGGTTACCCATGCCATTTGTCTCACTGATTTTAATCCATATTGCCAGGACCCGACATTACATTAAAGCCGCAAGCAGTTTTAAATGACTTTTATTCCTTTAAAAATGTCATTTTGTGTAGGGACTGTTCTAAGCACAGGAAACATGCGCCACTTTACAGGCATACTATAGACACCCCCCAGGTACGATATTTAAAGGAATATTTCGCTTTTTTTTCACTTTAAGCATTATTAAAATCACTGCTCCCGAAAAAACGGCCGTTTTTTAAAACTCTTTTTTTGCATTGATACATGTCCCCTGGGGCAGGACCCGGGTCCCCAAACCCTTTTTAGGACAATACCATGCAAATTAGCCTTTAAATTTAGCACTTTTGAATTCAAACGTTCTAGTCCCATAGACTTCAATGGGGTTCTAACGTTCGTGCGAAGTTTCGGTCCATTCACAGGTTCTGGTGCGAAATGAACCAGGGGGTGTTTGGCTCATCCCTATTGTGTAGCCACCCTGTATTTTAGTGGGTGTCTAAATTTATCTTTCCATGGTGGTAACTAAACTGGGACAATAGCTAGCTGCTCATTTGGTTTCTTGCTCATGTTTCAGAGTTGTTGGAGTACCTGACACATAGGGATATAGTTACGGGGTGGTGCATGCTGTGGGGAAGTTATAAAAGCTCAGGGAGTGGCTTTGTGAGCTCTCTCTCCCCCCCAGGCTTTGACCTGGGGAGAATGTGTTCGGTGTTTGTGCTGTTTAGGCCTGAGCCTTATGAGCCCAACACAGGTTTAGCTGAGCGGCCCTGACTGGAGGAGAAAAGTGCATGTTGGTGCAGTAGAGCCCAATGGATGTGTGCTGGAGGGAGATGGAGTCTGCTTTCAAGTCTGGAAGCCTGGTTGCTACAGGAGACTTAACCCTAACCTTCTCTCCCTTTGATCTGGAGCAATAAAACTTCAAAAATCCTCAAGTGCCTGGTGCCCTTCCTTGTCATGTAACACTCTCTAGCATTACTTTAGGGTGGAACCATGGTTCCACCTTAAAGTAATGCTAGCCTTCTCCTTGCTGGAGATGAGTCCACTCTTTCGCTCCCCATGCAAGTAATCTGTTTTTATTTGGAATTAAGAATAGTACACTTGTCATGAGAGAAATATGGGGGTGCCAATGCAGACATTGTTCTGAAATTGCTAGCTCCTTGTCTGCTTCTGATGCTGAACTGCTGGCTATTTTTTTTTGAGACAGGGAACAAGCATGAGGATCAGAAAAACTCAGAGTACAGAAGTCCTTATCTGCATACTTCTTACAGGTCAGTGGGATAGACAGAAAGAAAGGTCCACAATGGCAGTTTTTTATTTATGTGTTATAAAAAAGGTACATGAAAAAAGCATACAGAAATTCATGAATAACTGTGCTTCATGGTACATCCCACTTACACTATATACATGTCATGCAAATCTCCTTCAAGCAGTAATATCTTCATCATTTTCTGAGAGATATATGTACACTAGTTCACACCATCAAATATTTGATATACTTTAAATAAATACATAAGCAGATTATATCATAGCTTCTGGAATAAATATAAAATATATCTTTTCTATATTTTCTATGTGGGTTTCCTGTTTGCTAATCAATACAATTGAAAGCAAGCAGTGTATGTTTGTAATAAAATTAAGGTTAAAACAATACAGTTTATAAGTATACTATCAGTTGTAGTTGAGAAAAACTCAGTAATGGTGCTAGTAACGTGAGGGGGGATTTAAAAACTTGGGATCTCTTAGGACTTGTTTACACTTGAGGCTATAGACATAGGTGTTCCAGGCATTTTACCCCCCCCTCCTCTTTAATATAAAATTGCCACCGGAAAGGGGTTGTACATATGGCTCAACTGAGGCAAATATTATATGCCATGTTGTGTTTGAAATACTGCAACCCAACAAGACTCATTCAAGTGAATGAGGCCATGCCACAACTGCCACAGGTGTAAACAAATCCTTATGCACAATTTCACGTTCAAAGTGGACGCAATTTTACCTCATTTCACACTTTAGTAATTCAGGTCCATCAATTACGTGTAAAGCAGTGCAGCTAGAATAGACTGTGTACACTGACTTTGCACATTTCAATCTAATTGTACATTTCTGTACAGTCTTTTTTAGTTTTACCAACAGCTCTCTAGTTTACAGGTTTGCCTAAGCAATTCTAATCCAACAAGACAGCTTTAGGATGACCACCTACTGTATATTATAATCTGCAAGACAAAGGGTTCCTCGCCCGACCCTTAGGGCAGCAAAACCTGTGCTTTCCTTTAAATCACCAAGAACCTGCAATATATCCATTTCCATTACACTACCCTCAAGCGCAGGAGAACACTTTTGTACTGTCTATATATTATAATCTGCCTGTGCAATCTCATTTAGCTAAATGAGTATATTTATATTGAATGGACTGTCATGCACACTGCAGCTCAAAGAAGCTGCTCCTACAGGCGTTTGAGCTGTTTTTAGCTTTTACTTTTTTCCACCTGTTAATTCCCCTCCATGGTAGTCTATGTGTCCATGCACACTATAGGCGTTTTCAGGAGTTTAGTGGCAGGGGAGTTTACAGGCAGAACAAAAAAGCCCTGAAAATATACTTAGCCTTAAAAATGAAGACTAGTGGAGCACCAACATCTACAGGCTGGCAAGCTGCAATCTGACTGTTCAATGGTCTTTAGCTCTACAAACAACTATACAGTACAAAGGCTGATTTATAGTTTAGATATGTCCTAATATTGCATAGTTTTAGTAAATATTAGGCTTGACACACACACACATCTGACTGTACAATCCTCTTTATATTTACCAACTTAAAAAAGTCCTGGAATCTTTCCTAGATACACAAAATAAACTGGATGCTAATGTTTATTGGTAAAGTTGATCCAGGGACTATCCAATTGCCGCTTAGGGGATCGGGGAGGAATTTGCTGGAGCAAATTGGATAAAGCTTTATTGTTTTTTTTTTTTTTGCCTTCCTCTGGATCAACTGTGTGTGTATAGGATATACTGTTTGTAACGAGCCCCTGCTCGCTCGGTTCCACTCTCCCGACACTCCTCTGCTCTATAGAATCAGATTGCAGATCGCAACATCTGATGTTTCGGTCATCCGATGCTCCGGGACTAGAACTACAGCTATGTGCCGTTCTAATCCAGTTGTGTTGTTCAGAACAAACACCAGGCAGGCTGTATATAAGTTCAACCAGGAATCTCTCTTATTGACAGGAATACAGGCTCTTTTATACAGTAAACGAGGGGGTGCATACCTCCTGCTCATATTACTCTAACAATACACCTGTAACCTAATTAACCTAATTAATATGAGCTAGTTTACTGACATGACCTTTTGCCCAGACTTGTGGTCACCGAGCTTCACACGGTACATTATACATTATCATAAGTACAACCACAGGACATTTTCACTATAGCAGGAGCTAATTACAATTAACAAAACAGTGTTCTCCCCCCTCCTCAGCCTAGTCATCAACACTTATAGCAGGAGTAGACTGTTCGTCTCCTAGCCAGTTCTGGAGGCTAATGTGATCAGCTCACTCAATTAACATGTTGAGTTCAGAATCAAACAAACCAATAATAGTCTTTACATATATATCCTGGGAGATTTTGGGGATACAGGCATACAGCTCACAAAGAGCACCGTTCCCCCAAATGCCAGGGCCCATGATCGTTTGGCAAGAGGCTAGCAATCAGTCCCCTCCAAAATTCTCTCTCCCGGCTAGGTCTGTCACATTTCTCCCATTTCAGCAGGAGACTAACACAGGAGGAGACCCCAGACGGGTTGACTCTGAAGTTAGTCAGTAGTTCCAGTCTTCTAATGCCTGTACCTACACAGTACCCCAAACAAATTGTTCCAAACAAAGCATTACTCACCCAGCCAACCTCTGCCTCTCTCAGAGAACATATCTGCCGCTGGGGAGAGGCCTGGACTGGCCCTTCTCCCTGGAGTCCTTTCTGCCGCTGGAGAGAAGACAGGGTGCCTGGGCTCACTCCGTCATGCTGTTGGGGATCTGGGCCGACTGCCCAGCATCCCTGGGGTAAACAGGTGGAGACTGAAGTCCCATCCACCTTCACAGGAAATCCATCCTCTGTTAGTTGAGGGCAGAGTCCAGCAGTACTCGGCCCTGTTGCCAGCCCTTCTGCTGGAAACCCCACACCATCTGCTCCGGCTAACTGTTGGGGAGGGAGGCCGACTGCCCCGCCTCCCTGGAACTCTGTAGTTGTTGCCGGTGCTGGGCAGAGGTTGGTAGCACTCTGCCCTGTTGCCAGCACTTCTGCTGGGGACTCCGCATCCTGTGCTCCAGCTAACCGTTGGGGCAGGAAGCTGGCTTCCTCCACTCCCAAACTGTGTAACTGCCATTGGGGAGGTGAGCCGGCTACTTCCTTTTACATTCCCTCATCTGGATGTTGGGACGATATGTCTGTGGTACTGTCTCCCAGGTGCACGGATCTTTGCTGGGGAGGAAAGACCACTTCTTCCACCCTGGCCAACTGTTGGGGAGGGATGACAAACATCTCCTCTCCCTTCTCCCCCTGTATCCTGATCTGCTGTTGGGAAGTGACCACCTCCTTCTCACCCTGAGCCTCCGGAACTGCCGCAGGTGTAGGGCAGAGATCTTGGACCCTCTGTCCGGTTGCCAGCGCTTCAGCTGGGGAAGTTCCTTGTAACTTCTAAGATACTTCTGTTGGTGCTGGGCAGAGCACAGTGAAGTTTGGCCCTAATAACAGCTCTTCTTCTGCTGGAGGCTCACCAGGTTGTTCTTCCTCAGAAGAAAAGTCTATCAAATCCCCTGTCTCTGCAACTGGTGTCTGGGGATAAAGGTTCACCATCTCCTCTCCGTGGAACCCGGAAGATGCTATCAGTTCTGGGCAGAGCACAGTGAAGTTTGACCCTCATAACAGCTCTTCTTCTGCTGGAGGCTCACCAGGTTGTTCTTCCTCAGCAGAAAAGTCTATCAAGTCCCCTGTCTCTGCAACTGGTGTCTGGGGATAAAGGTTCACCATCTCCTCTCCGTGGAACCCAGAAGATGCTATCAGTGCTGGGCAGAGGTTAGCAGAACTCTGCCCTGTAGTCAGCACTTCAGGTTTGGGGACAGCAATCTTCAGATTTTCCACTGCCGATTCTCTGGCATGCTGCTGGACAGGCACATTCCTCCATCCAAGATCATCCCATGCAGAAACAGGATCATCAAGGTCAGTCAGCACTTGCTGCATCCGCCATAAGACCTCCGCCTCCCTAGCTGTGGGGGCAGGTTGGCAAAGCACACTGTTACTCTGCCACATTGTCAACTCTTCAGCCAGGATTACAGAGTTGTCAACTGGTATTTCCTGATAGTCCCAGGCAAAGGGAGCCTCACCCTGCTGCTGAGCGGAGTCTAGCAGCTGTCTGTAGGCCATCTCAAGCTCCCATTCCTGAATGGCCAGAAACTCCAAATCTTCCTGTGCCCAGTGCACTTTCCAAGACATTCAGTCTCCGCTCTCTGTGCTCCATTATTTCCTCCAAACGCCACTCCTGATCACTCCCAAATTCAGGGTCCCTGGACAGCCTCCAGTACATCAATCCCAGGCCATCGTAGTCAAAGCCTTCCGTGGGGCTGTCATCCGCTGTCCACGGGCACACTTGGGCTACATACCACTGGAGGGCTCTGTAGCTCTCGTCCAACCGCATTTCTGCCCGGATCAGCCTGCTTAACTCAGCTGTCCACTCCTGGTTCAGCTGTTCCCCCAATAACAGCATTCGCACTTCATACTGCGACCAGTACCTTACATGGATGGAGGGGAGAACTTTTCCCTGGTTTCGCTGCTCACGGGCTAGCGCTTCCTTCCAGAGTTCGCAGCGGATAGAATCAAACCATCCTAGCAGGACCTGCTCTGATACTGGTCCTCTGTGCTGTATCTGCATCTCTCGCAACCTCCTTCTGAATTCCTCTTCCATGGTGGCTGGTATCTGTACCTCTCCTCTCCTGCTATCTGGACCTTGGATCCAGGTGATGGTTTGGATGTGTTCACGGCAAGGAAGCACAATCCCACCATTCCCTCCACGCTCTCAAGTAAGTCTTTCAGCATGGCTCTCCTGAAGGCTGGTTTGGAGTGTCCCAGTAACTGGAGAGAAAATCCCACGGCTGCCAACCAATGTAACGGGCCCCTGCTTGCTCGGTTCCACTCTCCCGACACTCCTCTGCTCTATAGATCAGATTGCAGAGCGCAACATCTAATGGTTCGGTCATTCGATGCTCCGGGACTAGAACTACAGCTATTACAGCTATGTGCCATTCTAATCCAGTTGTGTAGCTCAGAACAAACACCAGACAGGCTGTATGTAAGTTCAACCAGGAATCTCTCTTATTGAAAGGAATACAGGCTCTTTTATACAGTAAATGAGGGGGTGCATACCTCCTACTCATATTACTCTAACAATACACCTGTAACCTAATTAACCTAATTAACATGAGCTAGTTTACTAACATGACCTTTTGCCCAGACTTGTGGTCCCCGAGCTTCACACAGTACATTATACATTATCATAAGTACAACCACAGGACATTTTCACAATAGCAGGAGCTAATTACAATTAACAATACAAACAGTGTTCTCCCCCCTCCTCAGCCTAGTCATCAACACTTATAGTAGGAGTAGACTGTTCGTCTCCTAGCCAGTCCTGGAGGCTAATGCGATCAGCTCACTCAATTAACATGTTGAGTTCAGAATCAAACAAACCAATAATAGTCTTTACATATATATCCTGGGAGATATTGGGGATAAATATTACTGTCCCATTTTAAGCAATCCAAGACATACCCTCCAAGTCACCATTTCCGATATGGCATAAACAGGGTCCCCAGAGTCTGTGTGTCCTGGGGGACCAGGACCCGAATCCACAGTAATACCACCTCAAGGGTCCTCAGGCATACAGCTCACAAAGAGCAACGTTCCCCCAAATGCCAGGGCCCATGATCGTTCAGCAAGAGGCTAGCATTCAGTCCCCTCCAAAAGTCTCTCTCCCAGCTAGGTCTGTCACACTGTTTATAGGATTGTATACATTTTTTCCCTTCCCTTCTGTTGGTTGAACTGGATGAACTTGTGTCTTTTTTCAACCAGACTAACTATGTACAATATACAGTGCAAGTTTTTCACTATATGTGCAATAGCAAATGTTCCAAAGTCATATACAATATATAAATGAACAGCATTAATTCTTATTCCAAAAATACATAAAGTGCAAAGTGATATCAAACAATCAGTGAAGAACCACAATAATATCTTATTCCAAAGTCCATAAGGTGCTAAGTGATAACAAATATCCAAATGAGTTGAATCACAAAAGTGTCCAAAAATCAATTGAAGCAGTATAGATCTTTAACCGTCACCACTTGAAACGATCATGGAATGACAAATGAAACCCGGTGGAAAAAGGTAAGTAGCCTATTTACCAAACCACCATGACCCCTTTATTTAAAAAGACAGGTCAGGTGGAGCGTTTACAGATTTAGGAACTGTCGCCTGTGCTGGTGAACACTGGCCTGGGGGATTGCTCCAAATCAAGGTTGCTCAGAGAGACCGAAAAAGACAGGACCATAGCACGAGTGATGTGGCTGCTTCACAATCCACCTGGTATCCTATGCGTTTTCCCTCCAAAGCCAAGGCAAGGCACTTTTTAAAGTAAGAGGCCATTTGGCTTGCTGTTTGTACTTGTCATTTTAAATAAAACGTTATTATGCTATGGTCCTGTCTTTTTCGTTCTCTCTGAGCAACCCTGATTTGGAGCGATCCCCCAGGCTTACCCCACTGGTGTTCACCAGCACAGGCGACAGTTCCTAAATCTGTCAATGCTCCACCTGACCTGTCTTTTTAAATAAAGGGGTCATGGTGGTTTGGTAAGTAGGCTACTTACCTTTTTCCACTGGGTGTCATTACTCTTTCCATGATCGTTTCAAATGGTAATGGTTAAAGATCTGTACTGCTTCAATTGATTTATGGACACTTTGGTGATTCAACTCATTTGGATATTTGTTATCACTTAGCACCTTATGGACTTTGGAATAAGATATTATTATGGTTCTTCACTGATTATTTGATATCACTTTGCACTTTATGTATTTTTGGAATAAGAATTAATGCTGTTCATTTATTATTATTCTTGTTTTGTATAGGCATTTTGGATTAAGATACTAATGCTGTATATCTATTATTATCCTTGTTTTGCACTATAATTGTCACAACATTAAATTATTATGTCTTTTCCTATAAGCGCCCCCTTATACAACCCACACTTCACAAAGTTAGCATCTTGCACTTTGAGGGGAGCAGCTCATATATTGGTTATATTGTTTAATTTAGCCATAGTGCTGGGTTCTTCTTATTTCTCACAATATATAAAATAATCGCAACACTATCCATTTTATAATGTAATGCTATGAAAACATTACCTTTTTTTGCAATCTGCATGCAGCTGTTTAAAAAAAAAACAAATAATGCAAATTTAAATTTGTTATAGCCAATGTTTAGTAGTATATTGGACTTCTCTAAATTCTAATAACTCTTGATGATGCTATTAGCTACAGCACAAAGATAACATTTTAGGCATTCCTAGCAATTTGCTCAGGTTTCTTGCATTAAGTCTGATATGGTGAGATACATGTCTTGCTCATCACAAAGGATTGGGTGTGGACTTTAAAGTCTACATATATACAAAAATGATATAGCAGGGAAGGGTTAGAACCCCTGTCAGGTATTGGTTCTCTCTATTTGTACTGTTGTATTTCCTGTTGTGTCTTTGCTAAGAAGTAAAGAGAAATGCCCCCAAAGGGAAAAAATGAAAATGAAAAGGTTTACTAAAAAAAAATGTTTTCTGTACTTGCACTTTATAGTTACTTAAAGTCCAATTACCCATTTAAAAACATTCGCTCCCCTCCCTCCTATCCATCCTGCCTAACCTGTATGAAAAAGATCTGTGTACTTACCTATTGTTATTTCACACTGGCCTGGTCACATGATTCTGCAGCTCTGGCTCCCCTGTATCCTCGAGTGGTTGCTCGGGGGGAGAGGTAGGAGTGCAGTTAAAGGATGGGCTATGGGAGCCTATGAGTGATCTCATAGCTCCTGGAATTCTGAGCCATTGTCAAGTGCTCCTAGAGCCAGAACAGGATCACATGACAGAAGCAGATTAAAAAAAAAGATAAGTATACTGATCATTTTCTTATACAGGTTAGGGGGGATAGGTAGGAGGAGGGGGGAGGGAATATCCTTAAGAAGAGTTAGACTTATGCCGCGTACACACGAGCGGACTTTCTATCCTACTTGGTCCGGCACACTTTCCGACGGACTTTGTCCGCCAGGTGCGCCGGACTTTAAAACGAACGGACTTGCCCACACACGCCGGGATTTTCCGGCGGGCTAAGTCCGCCCGTCTTTCCGACGGACTTTCGCCGGAGTTCCGGCGGACTTTCAGAATGAACGGACTTGCCCACACACGGACAAGTCCGTTCATTTTGAACGTGACTCAGGTGCGACGGGACTAGAAAAGGATGTCAATCTTGCCGCTTTTATCGGCTAGATTGACACCTTGCGAGCCCCGTCGCGGGGCATACCAGGCTCTTAGGTCTGGTATGGATTATAAAGGGGAACCCCGCTACGCCGAAAAAACGGCGTGGGGTCCCCCCTAAAATCCATACCAGACCCCGATCCGAGCACGCAGCCTGGCCGGTCAGGAAAGGGGGTGGGGACGAGCGAGCGCCCCCCCCCCTCCTGAACCGTACCAGGCCGCATGCCCTCAACATGGGGGGTGGGTGCTTTGGGGGAGGGGGGCGCCCTGCGCCCCCCCCCCCCAAAGCACCTTGTCCCCATGTTGATGAGGACAAGGGCCTCTTCCCGACAACCCTGGCCGTTGGTTGTCGGGGTCTGCGGGCGGGGGCTTATCGGAATCTGGGAGCCCCCTTTAATAAGGGGGCCCCCAGATCCCGGCCCCCCACCCTATGTAAATGAGTATGGGGTACATGGTACCCCTACCCATTTACCTAGGAAAAAAGTGTAAGTAATAAAACACACCACACAGGTTTTTAAAATATTTTATTAAACAGCTCCGGGGGGGGGTCTTCTTCCGGCTTCGGGGGTCCCTCCGCTTCATCTTCTCCCGGCGTCCGGTTGGTTCTTCTCCGCTCTCCGGCCTCTTCTCCCGGTGTCGCAGGTCTTCGGCCGGCCCCTCCGCTCTCTTCATGTAGCTCTATTGCGAGCGGAGGTCCGGACTTCTGGGCTTCTTGGCTTCTTGGCTTCTTGGCTTCTCTTCTCTTCTCTTCCCCCAGATGTTGACACGACGCTCTCTCCGGCTGGACTGGTCTCTGAGGGCTGCGTTGTGACTTATATAGGCGGAGACCCCGCCCCCATATGATGTCACAGTCCCTGGGCATGCTGGGACTGTGACGTTTTAGGGGGCGTGGTCGGGGGGCGTGGTCGACCACGCCCCCTAAAACGTCACAGTCCCAGCATGCCCAGGGACTGTGACATCATATGGGGGCGGGGTCTCCGCCTATATAAGTCACAACGCAGCCCTCAGAAACCAGTCCAGCCGGAGAGAGCGTCGTGTCAACATCTGGGGGAAGAGAAGAGAAGCCAAGCCAAGCCAAGAAGCCAAGAAGCCAAGAAGCCAAGAAGCCCAGAAGTCCGGACCTCCGCTCGCAATAGAGCTACATGAAGAGAGCGGAGGGGCCGGCCGAAGACCTGCGACACCGGGAGAAGAGGCCGGAGAGCGGAGAAGAACCAACCGGACGCCGGGAGAAGATGAAGCGGAGGGACCCCCGAAGCCGGAAGAAGACCCCCGAAGCCGGAGGAAGATCCCCCCCCCCCCCGGAGCTGTTTAATAAAATATTTTAAAAACCTGTGTAGTGTGTTTTATTACTTACACTTTTTTCCTAGGTAAATGGGTAGGGGTACCATGTACCCCATACTCATTTACATAGGGTGGGGGGCCGGGATCTGGGGGCCCCCTTATTAAAGGGGGCTCCCAGATTCCGATAAGCCCCCGCCCGCAGACCCCGACAACCAACGGCCAGGGTTGTCGGGAAGAGGCCCTTGTCCTCATCAACATGGGGACAAGGTGCTTTGGGGGGGGGGGGCGCAGGGCGCCCCCCTCCCCCAAAGCACCCACCCCCCATGTTGAGGGCATGCGGCCTGGTACGGTTCAGGAGGGGGGGGGGCGCTCGCTCGTCCCCACCCCCTTTCCTGACCGGCCAGGCTGCGTGCTCGGATCGGGGTCTGGTATGGATTTTAGGGGGACCCCACGCCGTTTTTTCGGCGTAGCGGGGTTCCCCTTTATAATCCATACCAGACCTAAGGGCCTGGTATGCCCCGCGCTCGCCGCAATAGGAAGATTTGTTTTTCCTATTGCAGCGAGCGCGAGATGCAATACCATCCCCTCGTGTCGTATTTGGTCTGTCGGACCAGCCTACACACGAGCAGGCTTTCCGTCGGACCAGCACACACACGAGCGGACTTTCCGCCCGAAACTGAGTCCGACGGAAAGATTTCAAACATGTTTGAAATCTAGGTCCGGCGGGCTTTTGGGAAGAAGTCCGCCGGAAAAGTCCGCCGCCGCCCACACACGGGCGGATTGTCCGGCACACTCTGGTCCGCCGGACCAAGTATGCCGGAAAGTCCGACCGTGTGTACGCGGCATTAGGCTTTTCTACCACTTTAAAACAGAACTCCAGTCAGATAATGCAACTGTATTCATTAGGATATTGGTATGTTTCTTAAATAAAAGCGCTGTAATTATCTGAGTTTGACCAGGTATCAGCTTTTTGCAATCCTTGTCCAAAAGAATGTATATTGGGGGAAAAGCAGAACACATTACCTATCAGTTGTGCCCCAGTGCAAGAAACATGATAGGAAGAGAGAAGACATCAGTCTGCTGATTCTCCTTTTCTGTCCAATCAGAGAGTGGGGGATCAGCAAGACCTGTAAGGCCCCTTTCACACTGGGGCGGTGGGGGCGTCGGCGGTACAACAGCGCTATTTTTAGCGCTGCTGTACCGTCGTTCTTGCAGCTGTATTCGGCAGCTAGAGGTGTGGTTTTAACCCCCGCTGGCGGCCGAAAAAGGGTTAAAATCCCTCGTACAGCCGCGGTATAGCCGCGCTGTCCCATTGATTTCAATGGGCAGGAGCGGTGAAGGAGCGGTGAATACACCGCTCCTTCACCGCTCCAAAGAAGCGGTTTGCAGGACTTTTTTCACCGTCCTGTCAGCGTACCGCTTCAGTGTGAAAGCCCTCAGGCTTTCACACTGAACAAACAGCGGAGGCTGTTTAGGGGTGGTTTGCAGGCGGTATTTTTAGCGCAATACCGCCTGCAAACCGCCCCAGTGTGAAAGGGGTCTTAGTCTTATTGAGCTGCAGCAAAGTAAAGTCAGGTCTGCTGCCCTGCCTGACAGGGATGTGCTGTGTTATGGGGATGTGTAAATATCAGACCTGATCTTACAGAAATACAAACACTTAGGCTGGTGAACCAGTTCTCATATATGTATTTCATGTGAATATGTATCTGTTTGCCTGGAGTTCAGCTTTAAGAGAATACTGGGCTGATCATATAGCATATTATAATGGGCAGACTTCCCCACTTTCATGAAGTTAGTTAAGAGCCCTGCAATGTTTATACCCAATCTAGAGAGTATTTTTTTCACATTCAAGTATCACCTTAAATAGAAAACAGTATGACAATATTTTTCATAGTCTAGTCAAATGACTTCTTTTACGTAATAAAGACAGCTTCACCTACATGTTTTTTGGCAATATGCTGAAAAAGCCAATATGAATGCATGCATTTTTTACTGCTTGAGTGCACAATGATATGCACACTTTGCCTGATTGTATTTCTGCTTTGCTGTGCACATCGAAAACACAGCAGACTTATTTAATTTAACAATTTCAAAACATAGGTTTCCATTTACACTTTTCATGCAGCACGTTGGATAGCTTAGTGAAGTCCCAGAGTTGCCTCAGGAAAAAGGATCATGTCCATGGATTTTGCTTCTAATTAAGATGAAGAGTTAAAGTGGACCTCTCATTAAAATTCACACTGTATAAGTTTATTAAGTGCATGTCAGCATTACCAAATCACATTATCATTCTGATTTAAAAAGTGCACTTTTCTAGCTGTAAATAAACTGCTGCTTCCAGTCTAAGCATGTTTTCTAGCTACCAGCCAGCACTGCAGAAAATCCAGTGTTTTTTTAATCAGCATAAAGGCTACCACTATGAATATACAGTAGTTAATTATAAATCATTGTGATAGGGGGGATGTTTATCTCTCATGGTAGATGTGTCCATACAGTGAGTCCACATCAGGCAGGAACTGTAGTTAAGGGCCTGGTAGCCTGCTTTTATTTAAACAAAAAAGCCTTTACAAGATTTGCCACGCAGGAGCTTCAGCTTCACAAAACAACAACCGGTAACCAAAAATGCTTGCCCACCTGGCTACATTCAGTAGCTCCTCCACTATTAGCAATGGTTTCCCTGACCTTGGGCTCCTCAGACTCTGCAATTGCAGTACCTTATTACTCAGACCCCACTCCTGGTCTCACTAGATAGAGTTCTTCTAGCTCCACGGGCTTTCCCACTTCACAGGAACACAGGACTCCCTCCAACCTTTTCTGTAGACTCGCTAGTCACCTTAGCTTTCCCAGTCTCTCCTGACCAGAGTAACTGTGCTGACATTCCCAGTGCTAAGAAGTCCCCTCAACATAAGGTCATTTCTCCATAGCAGGCCACCTCTCCTGACTGGAGAACACCAATATCTTCACACACAGCCTGTGTCTCTGAATGGCAACAACTGCCCTGAGCTCTCACCAGGCAATGATATAAGGGCTGTGTGCACCTGGACACTCACCCTGCTGGTTTTCCACAAAACCCGGACACTGGGTTGGAGATTCCTCCCTCCCAAGGTGCTTTGAAATGTTCAAACTATGGAGCCTCATCTGGAAATACCAAAAGCAGTTTTCTGCGCTCAAAATTATCATTCCCTAGTCCTGCACTCAGCAAACGTGCAAACCCTGTGTCCTTTTCCTGATCCTTTACATAGTGGCAGGGTCTCACACTGTCACACCATACAGTGAAGATTTTTAATACGTTAACACGTTTTATAAATATCAAACTGATATCTTTTGCACACACCATATATACAGTATATTAATAGTTTAAAAGACTATACCTTTTTTAGTCAGTCAGAATTTAGTCAGAATGCTTTGGTTAACTTGACCAAAACTCTATGACTAATTATGATGCCTAAAAATGTTTTATACTTTTTTTTAAGGGCATGTAAGGCTTATATACAGTGTCCTGTTTCTTTTTCTTTATTGTATCTGACAATTACAGTATTAAACAGAAGCTCAATGCCATCTTAATGCTACAGAGCATCTGCTATGCCATTTTGTACATTTTTGACAAATGAAGTCTTAATTTTGGATATGTGGTTACTGTGTCAAAGCTGATAGAGTGACTTGATTGGGAATGAATCTGACTGCTCCCTGATAATTAGTGGGGACCTGAGCTACCAGTGACTTGGCAAGTTCTCAACTGAAAGATATTAGTGTATTCTAAACACATGACATCACAATAGCAGAATGTTCATAAAGGGATTGCAAGTTATAAAGGGTTAATGAATGTAAACAAATATTCATAAAAGGCATGTGTTTCCCTTAGTAATCAGTTATGTTCCTGCTGCCATTTATCTAACCCTAACTGGACAAGTGGCACTTATGAGTAACTTTTATTTCTCAGTTTATGTTTTTCAGCTTTATTGTTTCTATAATGTCTTCACAATAGTACGAAAATATTGTTCATCATAATGTAATCAAACAAAGGGTAATAAAAATGTCTAAGGTCTCCTTCACATGGGTAGAGGGGAGAGATGTAAAAACAAGTGGTTGAGCTACAGTTTCACTGCCCCAAATTGACAGTTGCCATTGCCTGTCACACTCAGCCAAAGGGGCCACGCCGCAACTGCGAGCCAAACATAGGTACATACTGTAGTTGTTAAGTTTGAATAAGGACACCAGTCAATCCAGTTCAACCTGAGTGTGTGACTCCAAATGAAAGGCGAGACCGCATACCATTAACCTCCCTGGAGGTAATCCCAAGTGTGGCTCAGGGTGAATTTCCATTACCAAAAGCGGTAACCCCAGGCCACACTCGGGATTGCATTGCAAGATCCAGGCAAAGTTACTTACCTTTTCTGCAGGATCCTGCGATGTCCCCCCGCAGTGTCCGCGGGCTGTGTACTCTGCTCAATGTACTGTGTGGCGGGCTCCGTTCCCTGCGAGCGTCGTGATGCACAGGGCTGCAGCCCGGCGGCAAATTCAAAATAGTGAAAAAAACATAACACATACAGTACACTGTAATCTGTAAGATTACATTACTGTATCAAATCATTTCACATCCCTTTTGTCCCTAGTGCTTTGTCCAGTGCCCTGCATGCACTTTTATATTATATATACTCTTCTTTCCGCCTGCAATCTTGAGATTGTCCATGGCACCCAAAAAGTGTCCCTTTACGTCAAAAGTGGTTTTAGATCAGCTAGAAAAGAGCGATAGTAAAATAGAACAGTAGCTATGAGTAAGTTGATACCTGTAGTTCACCTTTGTATCTGGCACTTGAATAAAGAAATAGCATAGGAGTGCAGCCGTCCAGCCTTCTTTTCTTCTAAGTATCTGTTTGCATACAGGGCTCGCACCCTCCACGTGGGATAGAGGCTTTTTGGAGCAGCAAGGTAAGAGAAACTGCCTTAGAGCGATGTACATGTACACTAAAATAGAACACTTGCAGAATTGAGCAATAGTGATTCATAATCAATCACGGAAAGTGGCGACAGCGACAATTCTGCAACTGAGCAAATTTATGTGTTTTTGATTTGATTACATTATTGAATAAAATATATTATTATTATATTATTATTTTTAGAATTATTTGTAGTTATTTATTATATTATAATTTATGATTTTGTGTTTCAAACTTTATCATACCTGGAATGTCTACTGGATTCTTATTTGGACAGATTTAGGTGTGTTATTCCTAAGAATTACAGGCCTACAATATAAAACGCCACATTTCCATGTGAAACAATGTACCACTTTGAGCTTCAAAAATCTGACATACCGCCAGGGAGGTTATTGTGCACTACAGTGACAAAATACAAAGATTGGCTTTAGCTCAATCTTTTTCCTTGTCAAAAGAAGTTTATTGAGTATACAATGTTATAAAGATACATAAAGTAAGTTTACAAGGATCTATAAAGTAAGCTCATTGTTTTACAGTAGGGTTTATATAGGTAAATATCATGAAATTTCAAATATTAAACATTGGGTTCACGTAAACCTAAATTAAAGATATATATCATTTCCTTAGTTACTTTTGTAGGTATTTAAATGATTTATACCTACTATACATATTGTTTACAAGTAGAGTGTATATAGGTCAAATAAATTCTGATAATGAGCTTTAATCGTAAGGTGGAGAAAAGGAAAGAGAAAGAAGAAAAAGGGTAGAAAGGTAGAGGTATGGTCCACAAGGTTGTCCCGCTCGTCAGTTTATTATTCTTTTTAGTTCTCTTTGAAGCCTTAGAATGGGTGTCTCTGTAAGTCATTTAATCTGTTACCATGGCAACAGGACAGAGTCATTGAAGTTTGACAGGAACTGTTGTTTTATCCAAGAATGCCAAAGTTTTTCAAATTTTGGAATTTGATTTTGATCGATGGCTACCATCTTAGCATGGGACATTGTATTATTCATTCTGTGAATTGTTTCTGCTAGTACCAATGTAGGAGATTTCCATGCCTTGGCCACTGTTTGTTTTGCAGCCGTTATTAGTTGGATCATAAGTTTGAATTGAGAGAGTGTTAACCATTCCGGTTTTAGATTAAGTAAAGTTAAATATGGATCTGGTTGTATTATTTTTTAAAATATTTTAGATGCAATCACGAAGACTTCCTTCCAGAAGGTTTGGATTACTGGGCACGTCCACCATCTGTGTAAATATGTGCCTATTTCTGGGCATCCTCGAAAACAAAGAGCTGAGGTATTAGGTGAATATTTTGCCACTCTAGCGGGTACAAGGTACCAGCGAGTTAGGACTTTATAATTTGTCTCCAGTGCTAAGATGTTGGGTGAAGATGACTTAGATGTGAGCCATATGTTAGACCAGTCCGTGTCTTCTAAAGTTCGTCCCAGGTCCTCCTCCCACCTCTGAACGTAAGAGGGTCTATTAAGATTTGCTACTCCATATAATTGATTATAAAGTGATGAAATTGTACCTTTAGCAAATGGATCTTTTGTACAGATTGATTCAAAAATGGATAATTGGGATAATGGTGTATCCCCCTTTAGGAATGGTGTATAGAAATTTTTGATTTGGAGATATCTAAATATCTCAGAGTTTGGTAGATCATATTTTTCTCTAAGCGATGGGAATGAAAGGAATGATTTAGATGCTATGAAGTCATTTAGTGTCTGAATGCCTGATGTTGTCCAAGCTTTAAAAGAATTTGGGTAGATCCATGCCGGATAAAAGGCTGGATTTCTGATAAAAGAAAGGAGAGGATTGTGTGGAGATTGTAACTGATATTTGATTTTTAGTTTATCCCAGAGAGATAAGAAGTGTTTAGTTATGGGATTATGAATTGTAAAGCGGTCTTTAGGATCAAGCCATAATAAATTTGATATTAATAGAGGGTCATTTTCTGAAGCCTCTATAAATACCCATAATGGGATTTCCTGTTTTGCATGGTATTTGGACAGACTGGCCAAATGTGCTGCTCTGTAGTAGTTAGTAAAATTAGGGTATCCCAGGCCTCCTTTATTTTTGGGAAGATGTAGTGTGTGTATAGGTATACGTGGTTTAGAAGAGCCCCATATAAACGAAGTTGCTCTTTTTTGTACTATTCTCAAAAAATAGGAAGGAATTGGAATAGGGAGGACTCTGAATAGATAAAGCAATTTGGGTAGAATAGTCATTTTGATTGCATTAATCTTCCCTATCCAGGATAAAGGAAGTTGCGACCATTGTTTTATTAGATTTGTGATCTGTCTTAATACAGGAGGATAATTGGTTGAGAATAAGTCAGAATGAGATGCTGTTAAATGAATTCCAAGATATGGGATTGATTTTTCTGCCCATGTGAATGGGAGTGCAGCCCTAGCCGGGATCAATTCCATGTTTGTGAGTGAAATATTAAGCACTAGGCATTTCTTAGGATTAATCATAAGGCCGGATAGGGCTGCAAATCCATCAAGAGCTGGTATTAAGTTAGGACCAGAGACCTGTGGTGATGATAGAAAAAGTAATATATCGTCTGCGAATATACATCATTTGTGTGTAATACCTCCTACTTCAATGCCAGTTATAGTTTGGTTTGTTCTGATGTATTGGGCCATGGGTTCGAGTATAAGGGCAAATAATAAGGGAGATAATGGGCAACCCTGCCGGGTACCTCTTTCGATATTAAAGGCTTCAGATTTGTATCCAGCATATTTTATATAGGCTTTGGGTTTATTATATAATGCTTTGATCCATGTTAAAAAGTGGGGTCCAAAACCCCATTTTTGTAATGAATATTGCATATATTGCCAGGATACTGTGTCAAATGCCCTCTTAATATCGAGAGATAGAAAACATAAAGGGATTTTCCGTTTTTTAGCAATATGTGCCAATAACACTGCCCTGCGTATATTATCGCCTGCCTGTCTATTTGGCATGAAGCCTACTTGATCTCTATGTATTAATTTTCTATAATGCTATTGAGGCGTTTTGCTATTATTTTTGCTAATAATTTAATATCGAGGTTTAACAGAGAGATAGGCCGATAATTCACACAGGAAGTATCATCAGAAAGGGGTTTTGGGATCATACAAACAATTGCCATTAGTGTTTCTTGCCGAAAAGAATGTCCATCTAGAAGTTTGTTAAAAGTTTCAGTGAGAATGGGAGAGAGTATTTCTGAGAATGTTTTATAGTATAAAGCCGAGTAGCTGTCTGGGCCTGGTCTTTTGTTAAGTTTTAGGTCTTTTATGGCGTTAGCAACTTCATCTATAGTTATAGGCTCATCCAAACTGCTTTTTTGATTCTGAGATAACTCAGGTAAGGTTATTTTTGAGAAGAAGGATTCAGCCTCTGTAGGATTAAATTCATTGTTTGTCTTGTATAAAGTTGCGAGATGTGAGTGAAATTTATGGACTATTTTAACTGGATTACAAGTGTAAACATTTTTTGATAATTTCAAACGTATTGGTTTGAAAGATTTGTTAGTTGAATTTAATGCCCGAGCCAAATATGTACCTGGTTTGTTTGTATTCATATAGAAATTGTGTTTGGAGCGTTTGAGGGATTTATCAACTGACTCAGTGAGAAATAGATCGTATTCCAATCTAGATTTTTCCAGATGAGATTTTGTACTCTGAGATGGATTATCTTGAAATGATATGTAGGCTGCATTAAAATTAAATTCTAGTTTTTTTGCTAGATTTTTGCGTTCTCGTTTAAATAGTGCCATTTGTCTTTGTATTGTACCACGAAAGACAGGCTTATGAGCTTCCCACAGTGTTATTGGGGAGATGTCTGTTGTATTATTAATTGATATATATTCCTTTAAAGCTTGTTCAATGGCCATCTGATGTAGTGGGTGTTTGAGCATTATGTCCGGTAAGTACCACGTTGGGTCATGCGCTTTTGGTATGGCTGAGGCTATAGTAGTGTATACTGCATTATGGCCAGACCACGGAATCGGAATTATATCTGATGCAATAATTTCTGGTATCATTCCTATTGTTAGAAAAATATGATCTATTCTGGTGAAGGTTTGATGAGGGTGCGAGAAATAAGTGAATTTCTTTTTCATTGGGTTACTTTCTCTCCACGAATCTACCAGATTGTATTTGGAAAGAAGTTGAGAAAAAGGTAATCTAGAGGTTATTTTGGATGGTGTAAAAGGTGATTTATCTAGAAATGGGAGGAGGACCTGGTTCGAATCCCCACACATTATCACTGTTCCTATTTTGTGTGTATTAATCACTTGTAATATATGTGAGAGGAATGGTGTAGGTTGTTTGTTAGGAGCATAGTAGGAAATCACCGTGATTTCTGTATCCATTATATAACCCATGAGTATCAGGTATCTACCTTCTGGGTCTTTAATTTCTGATGATAAGGTGAATAGTGTGGATCGGTGAAATGCAATTAGAGTTCCCCTTTGCTTGGTACAGGCAGAAGCCGTGTAAATTTGTTGATAAAAAGGAGAAATATATTTTGGAGTAGAATCTTTGGTGAAGTGTGTTTCTTGGAGGCATACTATGTGAGCCTTCTTGTTATGGAAAGTACGAAAGGCTTTGGTCCTTTTTTGAGGGACATTTATTCCCTGAACATTCAGGGAAAGTATATTCAGTGGTGCCATGGTAACAGATCAAATAGTTTTGACTTACTTTTTGTTATGCAGAGCTGACTGCGCAGATCAACCTGTGTGGACTGAAGAGATGAATAGATAGAAAAGAAACCAGTGAATTCTGGAGTAAAGAGTAAACAAAAAACATATGAGATTAGATGATACATTGTATAAATTATTTTTTGCAAGTAATCACAATTTACCCGTGAAAGAGAATAAATATCTCTCTCAGGGGAATAAGTGCCTTCGTCACACTCCCACATAATATGGTTGGGAGAATGAGGAGGGCTAATGGGGGTACACGGATCTTCCGCTTACAGGAGAGAAGTGCTATGTCAAAAGACATCAAAATGATGTTTCATTAATTGGAGTGCAGAATATAGTTTTTGTTGAAATTATTTATTCCAGGGTGGTTGTATATGGTTAGTCTTGCCCTAGGCTAAATAATTCAGTTAGAAAGGTACTGTTAATAACTTTGGTATTGATGAAGATAGTTTGAATTATTTTGGGATTTTAACCCTTTTAGAGTAAACAATTACATATTTTATTCATATGTAACTGTTTAGATATGTTAACTCATAAAATTGAGGTTGTATTGCTTCAGATTAGAATAAACAAAAACATAATTCTAGGAACTAGTTAGGTAATAATATATTTGTTTTAAGAAAAGAAAGAAAAAGCTTCCATTACTTCTGGATTATTGAACATATTTGTCCTAAAAAGTAATAAATCTATTGTTATTACCTGATAATATATAACTGAACAAGAATTTCCTTATTTCACTTATATATTCTAAGGCTATATGAATCAGAAGTATTAAGAAATATAACTGGAATGTAACATGATCCCACACAGTGTGTGACTATCAGAATGCAGTTACATTCAGTTTTAAATACAGGTTTTTTATAGAGAACCATCTCTTAGTATAATAAATGAAGAGATATCAGGAATTAGGATGTCAGTCCATTGAATCTTCTTGGTCCATGGATGATGTGGCATAACGGCCTCTTTTGTGAGAATGATGATTCCCATTTTGTTCTGAAATTTTCTGAGTGCTGCCTGAAGGTGAAGATGATGCCATTCTTCTGCGTGTGGGAGAGTTGCTGCTTGTCGGTTCTGTCAGATTTAATTTTAAAAGGGTTTGTTGTAGTTCATCTGCTGATCTGCTTCTGTAAATTGTACCTTGGTAGTTAAATCTGACTGAAAAGGGGAAGCCCCATTGATACATAATGTTGTGGCGTTGCAGTTCCATTAGTTGGGGTTTCATGGATCGTCTTTTAGTAATAGTAAGTTGGGATAGGTCAGCAAATATTTGATAATTGTGTCCTTGAAAATTAAGTTCCTTTTTTTCTCTTGCAGCAATTAGTATTTGTTCTTTCGTTCTGTAATAATGAAATTTTGTGATTATATCACGTGGGGGTCCATCTTTCTTTTTGGCTGTGAGGGCTCTGTGTACTCTGTCCAGTTCTAAACGTTCAATAGGGATATCTGGCTTTAGTTCTTGTAATAGAGCAGTAATAGTAGATTGCAGGTCTGTCACAGTTTCAGGTATTCCCCTTATGCGCAAGTTTGAACGTCTGGCTCTATTTTCGTAATCTTCGAGCTTAGTTTGAAGTATTAAATTCTCTTCTTTTAATTGTTCCAATTCTGTTATATTTACTTGGGTTGTAATTTCAATTTCATCCATTTTTATTTCTAAGGCTGCGGTGCAGTTTCCCAGCTCTCTTATTTCTTTGGTTAGGCTTTTTGTTATTTGGTCTGAGGTTTGTTTTAAAGCCTTATGAAGCATCTTTTCAAATTGTAATAATATTACTGGGGATGCTGAGGAGGTTTGTGGAGAAGTTTGTGAGAGGATTTGTTCTGTATCTGACTCAAATTGAGAGTCTTGCTGTGACATTTTCTGTCTGTGGGAGCGCCCTGATGCTGTATCTTGTGAGGTGACTGGAGCTGCTTTAGTTGCAGTGAGTGCCTGTGAGCTCTTTGTGAGGTGATTTTTATTTCTGCCACGGTTTCCTCCCAGTACCATATTTCCTGCCCAAACTTTCACAGTTTGTTCCCTGGGGCAAAAAGGTTCAAATGGATACCTTTTGAGCCTGTAGGCTCCGCTTTGTCCTTCTCTTCTCTCCTCAGCGGTGCGGAGCTCTAACAATGCATGTCTGCTCCGCTAGGCTCTGCCCATCTCCCTCTAGCTCAATCTTTTTCTGTCAAACACACCCCTCTATTGTGTTTCATCCAATAGGGTTTAATAATAGAGGAAGGTGTGACTCATTCTTCATTTGATGTTCCACTACTGAGTCGAGCTCTAGTAGCAGACCAACACCTGACAGTTTATTTGAATGGTGCTTTTCTAATCAGCTTTTGAAGAGTGTGTGGGTCTACTGTTTTCCACATCCCTGTACATTGTGCTCACTAAGGCCTCACGTACACTGCTGCTGGTAAACGGATGTTTAGGAGCAGTTGGGCATTTTTTTCAGCTGCCCCTGAATTCTCTCTATGTTATCGTATCAGTACATGTATACAGCAGGGTCATTTATAGGCGTTTATAGGCAGTTGATTTTAGAAGCATTTTTTGGGAAGCAAAAAAATGCATTCAGGGCAGATGTTCAGAGGATGTTCAGAGGTATTTGACACACCAAATTCCTGTAACAGCTTGTAAACGCATGTAAACGTGGTAACTCACATTTAGCCGCATTTCGTTTACAGGCGTTTTTATTGGAGATACATTTTTGACTATTTGGAGAAAAAAAAATGTTTCTAAACGTGGCTAAATGCGGCAAAATCTACGTTTTTAAAGGTCAGTTACTATCTGTCAAGTTAAATCGTTCAGGAGAGGTTTTAAAACCTCCCGTGTACATTAAGCCTAAGAAACACAACTAAAAGTTTTTTGAACTTATCTAAACTCCCTGCTGACACCACAACTCTAGACCATTTAGAAAATATGCCATTCATCACCACTAGGGATGGGCCGAACGCCCCCCGTTCGGTTCGCACCAGAACATACCGAACAGGCAAAAAATTTGTCAGAACACACAAAAACCGTTAAAGTCTATGGGACACGAACATGAATAATCAAAAGTGCTCATTTTAAAGGCTTATATGCAAGTTATTGCCATAAAAAGTGTTTGCGGACCTGGGTCCTGCCCCAGGGGACATGTATCAATGCGAAAAAAAGTTTTAAAAACGGCCGTTTTTCCG
Organism: Aquarana catesbeiana; assembly: GCF_042186555.1. Taxonomy (NCBI): domain Eukaryota; kingdom Metazoa; phylum Chordata; class Amphibia; order Anura; family Ranidae; genus Aquarana; species Aquarana catesbeiana. The sequence goes on from NC_133330.1 coordinate 145,998,453, forward strand.
GGAGCAGTGATTTAAACAATGCTTAAAGTGAAATAATAAAAGTGAAATATTCCTTTAAATTACATACCTGGGGGGTGTCTATAGTATGCCTGTAAAGTGGCACATTTATCCCATGTTTAGAACAGTCCCTGCACAAAATGACATTTCTAAAGGAAAAAAAGTAATTTAAAACTGCTCGCGGCTATAATGAATTGCCAGTCCCAGCAATACAGATAAAAGTCATTGAAAAAAATGGCATGGGATTTCCCCAGTCCATTACCAGGCCCTTTGGGTCTGGTATGAATATTAAGGGGAACCCTGAACCAAAATGTAAAAAAAAAATTGCATGGGGGTCCCCCCCAAATTCCATACCAGGCCCTTCAGGTCTGGTATGGATATTAAGGGGAACCCCGTGCCAAAATTTAAAAAATGGCGTTGGGCCCCCCAAAAATCTATACCAAACCCTTATCCCAGCACACAACCTGGCAGGCCGCAGGAAAAGAGGGGGGACAAGAGAGCACCCCCCCTCCTGAACCATACCAGGCCACATGCCCTCAACATGGGAAGGGTGCTTTGGGGTAGCCCTCCAAAGCACCTTGTGGTTGTGGGGGTCTGCGAGTGGGGGCTTATCGGAATCTGGAAGCCCCCTTTAACAAGGGGACCCCCAGATCCTGGCCTCCCCCCTGTGTGAATTGGTAAGGGTACCCCTACCATTTCACAAAAACAATGGTGTCAAAATGGTACAAATGACAAGACACGGCTTGGGACAAAGCCGCGACCAACCCGCCTCCATGGGAGCACCCGCCGTATGATGCTTCAGCACTGATGACAGTTCTTTTATAACTGAGGGCGGGGCCACATGGTGACGTTCCCAGGTCGTCCCAGGCCCCCTCTGATGCATGGGACTTCCCCATGGCTTTCCTGGGATGTCAGGGGGCAATGGCGTCACTAAGGGGGGGCAGAGGGGGCCCTGACCCCCCCAACATTATGCTGTGCTCCACCATGTGTCCCCCCCCCAATTAAAACACATTTTTGTTTCTATATGTATGGTCACCGCCGAGTGGACACAGGCTCTTCTGAGAGGCAAAGCAGCCTGACAGCTCCTGCGGGGGATTTCTCCCCCTCCCTCTGCTCACTGACATTGTGCAATGCTTAATCCTCTGTCTTCCTGCCCCGCCCACACTATCCCCAGTGAGCAGCTGTATCTGAAGAGAGGGAATGTGTGGGTGGGAAATATGAAAACCAGCAACTGCAGATTCCTCTGTGTGTCATTTATTCCTGAGCTCCCAGCCTGGACCTTTGGGTGAGTGTACACTGCACTGTCCCTATCCCCCTTCCTTCTCTCCCCCATCTGTCTCCCTCCCCCTCCTGTTCTTTCAAGACCTTTTGCAAACTTTCAGTTCCAGTTAGGCTGGTAATAGACAGTACAAATTTATTTCCTGCAACCACAGATTGCAGGAAAGAAACTTGCATGATTCCCCCATGAACACAGACAGTGGTGATAGGGGAATCCCTTCCGCTGAGCAATTGTTTTCTCCCAACAAACAGTGATTATCACTAGCAGATATAACGACCACTAGCGATAATCAGGAGTATCCGGCAGGCTGGTTGTACCCAATTTGAACAATCAACTTGGTACATTCAGCCTGCCATTAATGGTTTAAATCTCAGCCAGTTCCTGCTGAACCAGCTGAGATTTAAACTGTCTATGGATGGTCTTAGCACTTAGGCAGCCCATACATTGATCACTTTTTTCATTCAACTATTTGGTTAAATGAAAAAAAAGAATGTTCCTATTCCGCCATCTACACTTTCCAGGTGGATGGGGGAATTCTCCCATTGTGGACCAGCAGCAGAACTACCAGCGTTGCTGTCCTGTCCCTGCTGTCTCCATGGCAGCAGCACATTAGGACCCAGTGCTGATTACTTTATGGGGCTGAAGCACAGGAGGGTCAGCACAATTGGTTATGAGAGATGGGCTCAGGCGTGTTTGCAATTCCACATGTCCGATCCCGCCAGGAAGCTGACACTGCACATGGCTAGTCACAGGCAGTGAGACATTTCCCGGTTCGCAGCTGCACAGATCAGGAAATGTCTCACTGTCAGTGATTAGCGGTGTGCAGTGTCAGCTTCCTGGCGGGATCGGACATGTGGGATTTCAAACACGCCTGAGCCCTTCTCTAATGGTTGTAGACAGTTGAGCTCCCTACAGGTTGCTTAACAGCAGTAGAGCCTTCTCTGATGTGCTGATTGGGATGCAACCCAGGTGATGCTCCTAATCAAATCTAATGTTAAATATGATAATGGTTTTAGTGATCAAAGCCCACACCTTAGAGGCATGGAGCCCACATGGCAGCTCGACATACGGTTGCTTTTATATATATATATATATATATATATATATATATATATATATATATATATATATGTTAAACTGTTGATTCTAATAAATACTGTGTTTATGAGATCTGACTGGGAGCATCACCAGGATCACATCCTGATCCACAACAGAGAAGGTTATACAGCATTACTGCTGCTAGGTGACCAGCTGGGGCTCAGCTCTCTACAACCAATAGTGCCAGCCTTCCCCTGCATGCACCCATAATGTCACCAGCACTAGGTACTAATAGACTGCTGCCGCTGCCAAGGAGACAGATGCCAGACCAGCACAGTCAGTAGCAGGGGCAGGGCAGCAAGAGGAGGCTGGGGAACCCCACAGTGGCAGAACACCAGGGCCTGGTCGCAAGTGCAACCTTTGCAACCCTAGTAGTTCACCCACTGCTTTGCACCCTTATATTTTCCTGGTATGTTGGTGACATACCTCATGTTTTCTGCCACACTGGGGGGCCCCAATACAGTAGGAAGGGGGTTCACTGCAAAACATGTGAAAGGGTCTCGTTGCAGGATAGTAATAAAGGGCCCCACAACAGAAGTAAAGGGCCCCAGGATATATAATTGCATTTTATAGTTGGCCCCCCTGCTTTTGTTCCTGCCCCCCCATGTGCCCCCCCAATATAAAAGCTGGAGACACCACTGTCAGAGGGGGGCGGGGCCACCCGTTTATGTAACCAGACTGAACCGGAAGAATGGACTTCATGGGACATTTTTATTTTTTTATTTTTTAATAAAGGACTTGTCCCAAGCCGTGTCTTGTCATTTGTACCATTTTGACACTTTTTTTTGTGAAATGGTAGGGGTACATTTGTACCCCGTTACCATTTCACACAGGGGGGAGGCCAGGATCTGGGGGTCTCCTTGTTAAAGGAAGCTTCCAGATTCCGATAAGCCCCCTGCCCGCAGACCCCCACAACCACCAGGCAAGGGTTGTGAGGATGAGGCCCTTGTCCCCATCAACATGGGGACAAGGTGCTTTGGGGGGCTACCCCATAGCACCCTCCCCATGTTGAGGATATGTGGCCTGGTACGGTTCAGGAGGGGGGGTGCTCTCTCTCCATACCCAGACCTGAAGGGTCTGGTATGGATTTTGAGGGGGACCCCCCACGCCATTTTTTTTTTAAATTTTAATTTCTATACTGGTAATGGACTGGGGAAATCCCATGCCGTTTTTTTTCCAATGACTTTTATCTATATTGCCGGGACCGACAATTCATTATAGCCGGGAGTAGTTTTAAATTACTTTTTTCCTTTAAAAATGTCATTTTGTGCAGGGACTGTTCTAAACACGGGAAAAATGCGCCACTTTACAGGCATACTATAGATACCCCCCAGGTACGAAATTTAAAGGAATATTTCACTTTTATTGTTTCACTTTAAGCATTATTACAATCACTGCTCCTGAAAAAACGGACATTTTTAAAACTTTTTTTGCGTTGATACATGTTTCCTGGGGCAGGACCCAGGTCCCCAAACACTTTTTATGACAATAACTTGCATATAACACTTTTGATTTTTCATGTTAATGTCCCATAGACCATAACAGTGTTCCGGCGGCTTTCGAATTTGCCCCGAAAACCGCATATTGTTCGGTGTTCTGCAGAACACCCGAACAACCAAGGTTCGGCCCGAGCATAAGTTCGCCCATCCCTAATCACCACCCTCTGGACTCACTCCTGCAACCAGTCCTCTATCCAGGTACAATATTATTAAAGCCAAAGAACTTTATTTGTAAATTAATTGTTTGTGGGGTACTATATCAAATACCTTAGTGAAATCTAGATACACTACATCCACAGGACTTCCTTTTTCCAAATTACAACTCACCTCCTCATGGAAGTTAAAAGGTTGGTCTGGCATGAACAGTTCTCAATAAATCTATGATGTTGGTTACCACAAATGATACTATTTTCATCAGCAAAATTTTGGATATGGTCCCTTATCATTCCTTCAAATAGTTTACATACTATTGCTGTTAGGCCAACTGGTTTATAGTTTCTATATCTCAGTTCTTGTGCATTAATCCTATTATAGATTGCTGTTCAGCAAAAAAAGAAAAAGAAAATCAGACATTCAGGAGGTGGCAGGATCACTTATGGGCTGTACTTAGCTCAGCTATACTTACATAGTTCCATAGTAGGTGAGGTTGAAAAAAGACACAAGTCTATCAAGTCCAACCTATGTGTGTGATTATATGTCAGTATTACATTGTAAATCCCTGTATGTTGTGGTCGTTCAGGTGTTTATCTAATAGTTTTTTGAAACTATTGATGCTCCCAGCTGAAACCACCGCCTGTGGAAGGGAATTCCACATCCTTGCCGCTCTTGCAGTAAAGAACCTTCTATGTAGTTTAAGGTTAAACCTCTTTTCTTCTCATTTTAATGAGTGGCCACGTGTCTTATTAAACTCCCTTCCCTGGAAAAGTTTTATCCCTATGGTGGGGTCACCAGTATGGTATTTGTAAATTGAAATCATATCTCCTCTCAAGCATCTCTTCTCCTCTTCTCCAGAGAGAATAAGTTCAGTACTAACTAAGTCCCTTTAACTAACTAAATCCAGTCACTTTATTAGCTTTGTTGCCCTTCTCTGTACTCCATTTAGAGTACATCCTTCTTGAGAACTGGTGCCCAGAACTGGACAGCATACTCCAGGTGAGGCCAGACCAGAGTCTTGTAGAGTGGGATAATTATCACTTTATCTCTTAAGTAATTTCCCCTTTTTAATGCATGCCAATAATTTTTTGCTTTGTTAGCAGCAGCTTGGCCATTGCTGAGCCTATCATCTACTAGGACCCCCAGGTCCTTTTCCATCCTTGATTAACCCAGAGGTTATCCCCCCCCAGTGAGTAGCTTGCATTCTTATTTTTGCCACCAAAAAATGCATTATTTTACATTTTTCCACATTAAACCTCATTTGCCATGTAGTTACCCACCCCATTAATTTGTTCTGATTTTCTTGCAAGGTTTCCACATCCTGCGGAGAAGTTATTGCCCTGCTTAGTATCGTCTGCAAATACAGAGATTGAACTGTTTACCCCATCCTCCAGGTCATTTCTGAACAAATTCAATAGAATTGGTCCCAACACAGAACCCTGGGGGACCCCACTTTCCACCCCTGACCATTCCGAGTACTCTCCATTTATCACCACCCTCTGAACTCGAACTTGTAGCCAGTTTTCAAGCCATGTACTCACCCTATGGTCCATACCAATGAGCTTTACTTTGTACAGTAAATGTTTATGGGGAACTGTGTCAAATGCTTTTGCAAAATCCAGATACACCACTTCTACAGGCCTTCCTTTATCTAGATGGCAGCCCACCTCCTCATAGAAGGTTAATAGATTGGTTTGGCAAGAACGATTCTTCATGAATCCATGCTGATTACTGCTAATGATACCGTTTTCATTACTAAAATCTTGTATATAGTCCCTTATCATCCCCTCCAAGAGCTTGCATACTATTGATGTTAGGCTAACTGGTCTGTACTTCTCAGGGATGTATTTTGGCCCTTGTTTAAATATTGGTGCTACATTGGCTTTTCTCCAATCAGCTATTACAATTCCAGTCAGTAGAGTGTCAGTAAAAATTAGGAACAATGGTCTGGCAATTACTTGACTGAGTTCCCTAAGGACCCTCGGGTGCAAGTCATCTGGTCCTGGTGACTTATTCATGTTACGTTTTCCAAGTCTATCTCTAATTCTGTTCTCTGTTAGCCATGAGGGTGCTCCCTGTGATGTGTCAAGAGGATAAACACTTCAGTTTTTTACTGAAGCCCCCAGATTTCCTCATGAAGACTGAGAAGAAGAATAAATTCAATACCTTCGCCATCTCCCCAACCTTTGTAACCAAATTTCCTTCATCATTCTTTATGGGGCCAATATGGTCTGTCCTGCCTTTTTTACTGTGTATTTACTTAAATCATTTCTTGGGATTTTTTTTGCTATCCTCCACTATGTGTCTTTCATGTTCTGTCTTAGCCACCTTAATTACACCCTTACATTTCTTGTTGCATTCTTTGTAAAGTCTGAATGCTGATGATGATCCCTCAGCCTTGTATTTTTTGAAGGCCTTCTCCTTTGCTTTTATATGCATTTTTACATTGGAGTTAAGCCATCCCTTTTTAAAATTTATTTCCCAATGGGATGCACTGGCTCATGCCCTTATTTGACATGCTCTTAAAGCAAACCCATCCCTCCTCCATGTTCTTTGTTCTTAAGATTTTTAAGACTTTTATCCCAATTTATATCTTCTAGCAAGGTTCGTAGTTTAGGGAAGTTGGCTCTTTTGATATTCAGTTTCTTTGTCCCTTATGTTTCCTATTTGTGCATGATTTATACTGAAGCTAATTGACCTGTGATCGCTGTTTCCTAAATTGCCCCTTATTTCCACATCCTTGATCAGGTCTGTATTGTTGGTAATTAGTAGGTCTAGTAACACTGTTTCTAGTTGGTGCGTCTACCATCTGACCCATGAAATTGTTCTGCAAGACATTTAGGAACTGGCAAGCCTTATGCCCTGTACACACGGTCGGATTTTCCGACGTGAAATGTGTGATAGGACCTTGTTGTCGGAAATTCCAACCGTGTGTGGGCTCCATCACACATTTTCCATAGGAATTTCCGACACACAAAGTTTGAGAGCTTGCTATAAAATTTTCCGACAACAAAATCCATTGTCGGAAATTCCGATCGTGTGTACACAAATCCGACACACAAAGTGCCATGCATGCTCAGAATAAATTAAGAGACGAAAGGTACTGGCTACTGCCCCATTTATAGTCCCGACGTATGTGTTTTACCTCACCGCGCTCAGAACGATCGGATTTTCCGACAACTTTGTGTGACCGTGTGTATGCAAGACAAGTTTGAGCCAACATCCGTTGGAAAAAATCCATGGATTTGTTGTCGGAATGTCCGATTAATGTCCGATCGTGTGTACGGGGCATTAGACAAATGTGCAGTTCCTTCTGCCCAGTCTGTCTGGATAATTAAAATCCCCCATTATGATGACACTTCCCATCCTTGCTGCTAATCCAAATTGTGAGAGGAGGTCCGTCTCCCCCTCCTCCCTCAGGTTGGGGGGCCTATAGCATACTCCCAGTATTATTTTCCCCTTAGTTTCATCCCTTTGGAGCTCTACCCATAAGGATTCCACCTCCTCCCTAGTTCCCTTAGTGATGTAATCTCTCACATTCACTTGTACATTATTCTTGATATACAGGCATACCCCTCCCCTTTTTTACCCTCTCTATCCCTGCAATAAAGGTAATACCCTTGAATGGTTGTCAGCCAATCATGAGAGCTGTTGAACCAAGTCTCTGAAATTCCCACAAAATCGAAATCCTCCTCGTATAACAGTATCTCTAGTTCCCCCATCTTGTCCGCAAGTCTCCTGGCATTGGTGAACATGCCACATAGTTTACATACTGCCTTCTTATTGGGTGTTCCGAGATTGCAAATAGGACTTGTTACTATACTTACCTTTGGTTTATGTGCTTTAGTCAACCTACCACTAATGCCCCCAATATTACCCTCTGGAATATGTTACGCATTGACTATCTCTACCTCTGGACCCCCCATCGCCTAATTTAAAAGCCCCTCTAACTTTTCGGTTATCTTCACTCCCAGCAGATCTGCACCCTACTCATTTAGTTGCAGTCCGTCCCTTCTATAGAACTGGTGACTGACTGAGAAGTCGGCCCAGTTCTCCAGGAACTCAAACCCCTCCTTACTACACCAGCTCCTCAGCCACTTGTTTACTTTCCTAACCTCCCTCTGCCTTTCTGATGTGGCTCAAGGTACCGGTAGTATTTCTGACAATACTACCTTGGAGGTCCTTTTCCTCAATTCAGCTCCTAAGTCCCTAAAATCGTTCTTTAGGACACTCCATCTGCCTTTGACTTTGTCAGTGGTGCCAACGTGCACCATGACAACCGGGTGTTCCCCAGCCCCTCCCAGTAATCTGTCCACCAGATCCGTGATGTGCCAAACCAGAGCGCCCGGTAAACAGCATACAGTTCGGCGCTTCAGGTCTTTGTGACAGATTGCCCTCTCTGTCTTTCTAAGAATTGAGTCCCCTACACCAGAATCAGTCTTTCCTTTCCCTTCGCTTTCCCCCAACTCTCACTGGAGGAATTCTGTCCCTGGCAGCTAGGGGAGTCCCTCAGCTCCAGCAGTGCTGGTCCCTGACTGGTTTCACCAATGTCACTTAATGGAGCGTACTTATTGGGATGTTCCAGCCCAGGATCGGCCTCCCTGGCACTTTCCTCTCTATCCTTCCTGACTGTCTACTCTTTTCTAGTGCCTGCACCTCTTTGTCTCCTCTGTGCTGGCCCCTGCTAGCACCTGCCGGGTGCGTTCCCGGCTCTCCTTTAGTATGGAGGGTCTTCTCAGTGCTGACAGTTGCTTCCCTAGATTCAGAACCTGGGCTTCCAGGGAAACAATGTGCTTACATTTTGCACAGTAGTATTCGCCCTCAATCAGATGATCAAGGAACGCATACATACCGCAAGATGTACACAGAGTCGCATCTCCACACCCGCTGGGCATTGTACCTACTAATTTAATGAGGATTGGGGATTATACCCTGTCTAAATTAACTAACAACTAGCTTCCTGACACTAATACTCAATACAATACACAGGTACTCACAGCCCACGTGTACTCACAGCACATTCCATGTGCACTCACTGTCCACGTGCACTCGCAGCTCATGTGCACTCACAGCCCACGTGCACCCGCAGCCCACGTGCACTCACAGTCCACGTGCACTCGAGCTATACATTAAACATTTCCCAAAATTGTCTTAATATAAATTACAGTGGATTTTTGGGAAATAATTGTTTTGTTGGTATTGACACAATTTCAAATGCATAATGGGGGGTTAGTTTTAAAATGTACCTCAAAAAAATAAACAATGAAAAAAGTACAGGTGACTGAAGGGCCTGAACCAGATAGTTTATACTCAAAAGTTAGGAGCTACTTAGGAGCAGCAATCGGTCTCCTCCCCCAGGCAGTCCCATCCCCCCACAGTTAGAAACACACTGAGGGAACACATTTAACCCCTTGATCGCCCCTAGTGTTAACCCCATCCCTGCCAGTGACATTTATACAGTAATCAGTGGCTTTTGTTAGCTCTGATCGCTGTATAAATGCCAGTGGTCCCAAAATAGTGTCAAAAGTGTCTGATCTGTCAGCCGCATTAATGCAGTCCCGATTAAAATCGCAGATCACCGCCATTACTAGTAAAAAAAAATGACTAAAAACAATGCCATAAATCTTTCCCCTATTTTGTAGATGCTATAACTTTTGCGCAAACCAATCAATATATGCTTATTGCAAATTTTTTTTTACCAAAAATATGTAGAATACATATCGGTCTAAACCGAGGAGGAAAGTTGTTTTTTTTTTATATAGTTTTGGGGATATTTATTATAGCAAAAAGTAAAAAATATTGCTTTTTTTCAAAATTGTCATGCTTTTTTTGTTTATAGGGCAAAAAATAAAAACCGCAGAGGTGATCAAATACCACCAAAAGAAAGCTCTATTTGTGGGGGAAAAAAAGGACATAAATTTTGTTTGGGCCCCAAAGCAAAAGACCGCGCAACTGTCAGTTAAAACAACGCAGTGCCATATCGCAAAAAATAGCCTGTTCAGGAAGTGGGTAAATCCTTACGGGCTGAAGTGGTTAAGGAAGTAAATGTGCAGGGATCTTTACAAAGTAGGTGTTTTAAATTCAAGGTTGCACACATTTATATGAGTAAGCTAAAAATAATTGAAATACAATGTGGAAATAAATATATTTTGATCATAGATACACTTTCTGAGAAGGCAAATCTCTTTTTTTGCTATTTGTTTCCAATTTAGCTAACAATGTAAATGTACTTCTTGAGTTAAAGGGGTATTAAAACTAAAAGCAAACATTTATTATATTGCAGCTTACCTATTCTTAGATGTGGTGGCTGCATTTGTTTTCTTTTTTTGGCCCCTTTCACACGATCCTCCCACAAAGATCCGCCTGTCTGTTTTTCAGGCGGATCCGAGCGGGCCACCCATTGACTTCTATGGGCAGGCGGATGTCAGCGGAGATGTGTCCGCTGACGTCCGTCTGTCTTCTGATCCGTCAAGCAGATCGGATCGGATGGGATGAAAATGGACATGCTGTCCATTTTAATCTGATCTTCCTATAGAGAAGAGCAGGGCTATGACAGGTCCGTCCCTGCACAGTGAGCGGAGACGGACCTGTCATCCGCCTGCTCAGCGGAGATCAACGGAGCGATCCCCTGCTGAGCTAGCGGAGTCCGCTGAGCGGATCCGCCCCGTGTGAAAGGGGCCTTAGACTTTCTTTTATTTTTACCTGATGATCCGTCCAGTAAGTCTGTTATTCAAAAGAACAATCTGCCCTGCAAATGTAGGAGTTAGAGGGTTCAAATAAAGCATTTACCACTGACAGGGTTTTTTACAATGATCAGCTTTTATTTATTTCTGTAAAACCTTTATCCCTTTAAAACCTTTAAAAGAACAAAACTGTTTGCTGTAACTGCTTATAAAGTATTAGCTGGAGTTCAGCTTCAATTTGTTAATGGTTCTAAATCTGTTAGTACATCTAACACTCCCCTCCCCCAGACTGCCGTGGCATAGCGCCCGAGGCAAAGTAGTAATTTGCTCCCCCAACTTACAACAGAGTGGCTAGCCAATAATGACGACAAATTGCTGTTACATCACCCCAACACTCTTCACAAATTCCGACTGCACTCATCACAAATCTCCCCCCACACTCTTCACAGCTCTCACCTCTTCACTAATCCCCCCCCTTTAGAAATCCTGCACGCACACACACACACACACACACTTTTCACAGTTCTCACCACGTCACAATTCCACTCCCCGCTCATTGTTCACAAATCCCCTTCCCCCAACACGGTTAACATCTTCCACCTCTTTCCACCTCTTCGCAAAACAACCCCCCCCACTCTTCACAAATTCCGACCCCACTCATCACTAATTCCCCCCACTCTTCACAGCTCTCACCTCTTCACAAACCTTCCCCCCTACTCTCCGCAGCTCTCATCTCTTCAAAAATTCCCCCCACTCTTCATGACCCCCTCCCTTCACAAATTCCGATCCCACTTATCACAAATCCCCCCCACTCTTCACAAATCCCCCCCTACTCTTCACAAATACCCCCCTACTCTTCACAGCTCTCACCTCTTCACAAATCCCCCTCTTCACAAATTTCAACCCCACTCTTCACAAATCCTCCTCCCACTCTCCACAGTGCTCACCTCTTCACAAATTCCCCTCCACTCCTCAAAAATCCCCCCCACTCTTCATAGCCCCCCTTCACAAATTCTGACCCCACTCCTCGCAACCCCCCCACTCTTGACAGCTCCCACCTCTTCACAAATCCCCCCCTCACTCTTCACAAATCCCCCCACACACACACTGTCAGAGAAATTCTAAGCTTCTCCCTATAATCATGTAATTTCTTTGCGTTTAAAAGCACAAACTGCTCTCTTATATAATGCCGGGAAACCGCGCTCGTTTATCTCTCCAAGTAACACAAACAGATGCTGGTATCACCTTGAGCTCAGTATAATCCTGAAGAGAAAAGGCCAGGCTGCTTTTATTTGTACTAAACACATGGATAACAAAAGAGGGTGGTGGCTTCAGAATCAGCCAATCAGACACTTGTATTCATTCAAAAGACCCAATCACACACACATGTATATATTCAAATAGAAATGCAGTAGTGACGTGTGCAGATGGTAGTGTGCAAAACCATGCGGCAAGCACATGGTTCTGAACATGATCGTGTGCATATTCCCACCGCTACCAATGACGCAAGCCATACTCTATCATGACTCAGAGGCCCATAATTTTGTATGGTTATGCTATGGTTCCCATGTACGCAGATCTGCTTACTTTGGAGTTTAAATGCGATCGCCATGAAGTGGCCAGATCCCTTGGTGAGGCATAAACAAACATCCTTAAAAGAGCAAACAGATCTGCCGTGTCCACGGGAAGGTTTCCCGCATCCAATGGTCTTCCACCAGCGTCTGTATGTGTGAATACCCTCACATGAGCGTATTACAGCAAAACAGACACTGGGGGGCATCTGACAACATTCATTAATAAAAATGTCCACAACAACACACACAGACATACACTAGTCCCAGCTCTCACCTCTTCTCAGATTCACCTCTCCTTCTCACAGTTCTCATCTTTTCACAAATCTCCCCACCCCCCCAGCTATAACCTTTAACCTACACCTCCAACCTCCCCACAGCAGCCTCTATACACAACCGCCCCTCTCCTTTACCTCTGCACCTCTCTCACCTCTTCAAAAGAGACTTACAGTGGTGCAGCCGGCAATACTCTGGTAGATGTGCGCCATGCGCTGGCTTTTTTCCCCAACTCAGGGAAGAGGAGGGAACACCTCATTCAGTTCTGTGCTACACAGGTCAGACAAGTGGGGGCAGGGACAGGAGCTGCCTCCCGAAGCACCACAGGAACTAAAAAAAATGTGGGCAGTTGTGGCTTCAGGATCAGGGTACCAACCAATGTATGCCCCGCACATGCCCTGAGTGGCTGGCAATAGCACACAGAAACTGGTAGAGGAAGTGATTAGTGCAAGAAAAATCCTCTACTACCTTCTGAGTTTTGTGACAGGATGGAGAGGACAGGGCTAGCCAGAGGTGGCCAAATGGAGTTCTGCCACGTTATGGCTGAAAAAAAGCCCTGGCTGTAAGTACCTGGTCGGCTGGGGCATCAGACCCAGCACACTCGGGATGGCTCAGGACTAATTTCTTTGCCTGTCTAAATTTGCGCCCGTCTGCCCCCGTCTGCCCCCCCCCCCCACACACACACGCTACGGCAGTGCCAGACTGACAATGCTGCTGTCCAAAGGTTGCTCCTTCATCCAGAATAGGGGCACTCTAATATAGGAGGTGTGTTACTAACCAGATCACCAAGTAAAAACAGTGGGAAAAAAAGACTAAGAAAAGAAAACCAATGGAGCCACCGCACCCAGGGATTAGTAGGCTGCAATATATCTCATTTTTGCTTTGGGGCTTAATACAGCTTTAAACTTTGAGGGGGGGGGGGGTATTTTTTTTTTAATTGTATGTATTTAACTTCCTTCATCCTTTCCCAGGCAAGGATGGCATATAGAGTGTGATCTTGCCCATGTTCAGACAGGCTGTGGGATCTATAGGACCTGGGAGAGCTGAAATTGTGTGAATGTGCCCACACAGGATGCAGCAGGTCTCTGCCAGTCTATGAAACCTCACAGAGTCATATGGCAAGTCTGCACATGCGTGGATCCGGCCGAGGCCTGTGGCATGTCTGCACATGTGTAAGATGTTAGGGCATAATGGAGGAACCAGAACATGGTGACAAAGAAGAGAACATTGGGCTAGACATAGTACAACACTGGATTCCTATTTCAATACAGGGACATTTACCTGGGACCAAAATAAATAAATAGGTAGGAGTGGAGTTCCTCTTTAAACAAACCACAATCCCATTTCCAAAAAATGATATGTAAACTAAAAACATTATTGACCTACAGAAACTCCCTTTACATTTTTTGCAGACATTGGGGAACATGTCTTCAGATGGAAACCGCTGTGCAACACACACCAACACTGTAGGGTTGAAGGATTTCTCCAGAGCGGATAATAAGAAACGATGCTCAGCATGGATTTTTACACTGTCATTTTCTGGATATAACCTACACATTCCTTCCATCATATTACTGCCAGGACAGTTACTGCACTCCAGGAAGCTACATTGAGCTGGGATCACTGGTATTCTGTCTTTTAACCTACTGACCCAAGTGCTGTCTGCAGGTCTTTAAGATAAGCAATCCAGTAATGGAGATCTCCATAGGGAGAGCAGCTGGGATGTTTCTGCTCTGCAGAGTTATGTACTTAATTAATCTCAGAGGGATATTTTTAACTCTTGTGCTGTCTACTGAGAACAGAACTACATAGAAACACAAGTCATTGACCATTTGGCTAACCAGTTTAAACATACAGTAGATTATGGCATTATTAATAAATATTTGATTTTATTTACTATTTGCAATCCTTTTCCTGTTGCATTAAAAATGCATGCCTCTCTCTCTGCGTGTAATAAAAACTAGTTGTAACCATGTGTATTGAGTTTATGTTATTTTATTTCAGTGGTAACAATATTAAAGTGTGGCGATACCTTTTACTGTGTGAGACTAGCGAATTTGTGACAATATTTAAACGGAAAAAAGTTTCATGTATCAAATTGTCCTGTTTGCTCTGATATCATATGCTCTGTGGGAGAGCCAAGCTTCTTGACCAGGCTGCAGTTGGAGTTTTGTATGATCAGGGATTGATCTGTGTGCATCCTATTACCTATTACCCAACATAGTGGTCACAGCGAGATTTTGTCACATTGCAGCTGCAGCAAGCCTCTCAATCTGCTTGCAGTGCTGAATCTTTTTTCCTAGAGATAGATGTGACAATGTAAAAGAAAAAAATATGTTAAAAAATACACCCAACCCATGCCAATTAAAGTAGTATTAAACCCAAAAGCTAATGTTTATTATATTGCAGCTTACCAATTCTTAGATTTGATGGCTGCATTCATTTTTTATTTTTTTTTGGCCTTCTTTCTTCTATTAATATTCGGTAATCTGGCCAGTAAGTCTGTTGTCTTTCAAAATAATCAGCTCTCCTGAAGATGTATCAGTTACAGGGATGAGACAAACCATTTAATACTGACAAATAAAGAAAAGACCTTGCAAGCCACAACAGTCCAATGCCAATAAAGTTGAAAATAATAATACCCAGCTGCAGACGCAGATCACGTTTCATAACCGTGCAAATTAGTATAAAGAAATAAGTGCGTTGCGCTAGAATAAACAAAATTAATGAATATACACCTAAGTGTAAATTAAGCCAAATATGTATCAATCAAATAAATAAAAAAACATATGTGACAAATTCATAAACATCAAATATCAATCAAATAAATAAATTCATATTTGACAAATTCATAAATAACAGCACGTAACAAACAGCCTTAAAGTGCATCACGGGATCACGTGTCTTTATCAGGGGGATATGATGAAGACACGTGATCCCTGTGTCGAATACGCGTAGGGGAGGGGCCAGGACGGAGCAAGCAACACAGAGTCTGATCGTGAGAGGCGCATACCATACCACACGCCATACCGGCAATTTACCACTTTGGAAGCTTGATATAGAGCGGTGCACTCACGCAGTGTGAGTACCCCAGTGTGGGGAGTGTGTCTTATAAATAAATAATTTGACGGTATCCCACTATTGAGTTTGTTCTTGTTTATGGTTTGGAGCTGCATTCATTGAACCAGCTGGAGATCGGCACCTGAATATCAGTATAGAGCCCGGGGGTGGCTCCAAAGCGTGATTTGACACAGTTAGCTACTGTGTCACACGCTCTGAGGTGAGCGCAACAGCTGTGGGGGGGGGGTCACCGAAGTGCACCAGAGCATGGTTTTGCAGCACCTAATATTGGATGAGCATGCTGGATAACACTATATATGGACACTGTTATATACGCTTCATTTGGCATTTATTTTTATGATTTTTTACTTACCACATAGGAATATCTGATAGGACTATTTGATATTTATGTTGCACTTTATATCTATGTATGCACTTTGGATTTACTGATATTATATATGCACATTGCACTTTAAGGCGGTTTGTTACGTGCTGTTATTTATGAATTTGTCACATATGAATTTATTTGTTTGATTGATATTTGATGTTTATGAATTTGTCACACATGGTTTTTTATTTGTTTGATTGATACATATTTGGCTTAATTTACACTTAGGTGTATATTCATTAATTTTGTTTATTCTAGCGCAACGCACTTATTTCTTTAAACCATTTAATACTGACTGGGGTTCTTACAATGATCAGCTTTTATTTATTCATGTACAACCTTTATCCAAACATTTGTGTTTACATTACATTTTATAAACATTTATATATTTTTTTTTTGTTTACATAATCTTTATTATTCTTTTCCATATTATGCAAAATTTTTTAAAAACAAGCATACCAATTTTTGAATATATCTGCTATATATACATTTATAAACACATATTACTATAGCAGAGAAGGTATACTCTAATTATTTTCCTCTCATGTGTTTCCCCCTCCCTCCTCCCCCCCTATCCCCCCTTCCTCCTCCCCCCCTATCCCCCCTTCCCTCCCCCCTCCCCAACCATGCCTCACTATTTCTTACTTAATTTAGCTGCCATAAGGCTGCTTCTCTTATTATTCCCTCACATTGGGTATCCCAATTCTTCTAGCCAAGGGTTCCAAAGTCTTTTAAATTCTTTCAGGTTCTTTCTCTTCGTGTATACTACTTTTTCCTTCCACATTGTTTCTATTACCGTTTTAATCCATTCATCCTTCGTAGGGGGGGTGCTTGCCTGCCATCTTAAAGCTATTAACTTCCTTGCTTGGAATAGGCATCTTCTTACTATTTTGATTTTAAAATTTCCTCTTCTTATATTTCCGTCTACTCCCAAGATGCATAGTTTTGGCTCTATTTTAAGTTCTAAAGAGAGGATCTTATTTAACGTTTCCACCACTTCATGCCAATAGCGAAATAGCTTCAGGCATTTCCAAATCATGTGCATTAGATCCCCCGATTCCTGACATCTAGGGCATTTGTCATCTTTCCTCCCCCCAAACCTGAATAACCTTTTAGGAGTGTAGTATGTCCTATGTAATAGCATTAATTGTGAGACTTTCTGAGCTGGTGAGATTGAAACCTGGTTTATACATTTATATTTACATTAACATTAATTAACATTTACTGCGGATGGACAGCACAGCCAGGTTAGGCAACCTACTGGTATGTCACCTAGTACATGCGCACCAGCGTCCAGTGGACACAGTGGATCGCAGGGCTCAGTATCAATGAGCGGCTGTGGTATCTTGTGATTGTTATGATTGATCATAGTGATCATATGATTACAGTGTCAACAAAACAGTCATGAATGGCTTCCATTCATGACTGTGTTGTGGTGCTGTGATTGGCCCACAGCTATCACATGGTACCTGGGCCAATCACAGCACCCTATACCATGTGATTAGCTGTAGCCAATCACAGCATGTCAACAGTAAGCAAGCTGTCATTAATGGAAAGCAATTAATGACAGTTAACTATTGCTTATAACAGCGATCATCACTGTTAACCACTTCAGACCCAGAAGGATTTACCCCCTTCCTGACCAAGCCCTTTTTTTGCAATACGGCTCTGCGTTGTTTTAACTGACAATTGCATGGTTGTGCGACGTTGTTTCCCCACAAATAGAGCTTTCTTTTGGTGGTATTTGATCACCTTTGTGCTAAAAACAAAAAAATAATGACAATTTTTTTTTTAAGAAAAGCAATATTTTTTACTTTTTGCTATAATAAATATCCCAAAAAAAAAAAAATTTCTCCTTAGTTTAGGCCAGTATGTATTCTTCTACATATTTTTGGTAAAAAGAAAAATCGCAATAAGCGTATATTGATTGGTTTGCGCAAAAGTTATTGCGTCTACAAAATAGGGGTTAGATTTGTGACATTTTTATTATTATTTTTTTAAATTAGTAATGGCAGCGATCTCCGTTTTTTATCGTGATTGCGACATTGAAGCAGACAGATTGGACACTTTTGACACTATTTTAGGACCATTGGCATTTATACAGCGATCAGTGCAACAAAAATGTACTGATTACTGTGTAAATGTCACTGGCAGGGAAGGGGTTAAACACTAGGGGGCGATCAAGGGGTTAAGTGTGTTCCCTCAGTGTGTTCTAACTGTAGGGGGGATGGGCACACTAGAACATGACAGAGATCACTGCTCCCGATCACTGGGAGCAGTAGATCCCTGTCATGTTGGTAGGCAAAACAGGGAAATGCTTTGTTTACACAGGCATCTCCCTGTTATGCCTCTCTGTGCCACTATAGGGGCCACCAGCGGACATTGAATCCGTGGGACCTGCGGGCATGCTCCTGTGGCGTGCACACCCCCCCCCCTGGTAGCTGCTGATGACGGAGTGACTTACAGGTCGTTTTGCGGTTTGTGGTTAAAAGCAATGACAGTGTAAAAAAAAAATAAAAATCCCTGATCCCCCCAGAGTAGTACAGTGTCACTATGATGAACTGCTCTGATAAAAGTGTATAAAAAGTTAAAAAAGAAAAGAAATGTTAAAAAAAGTAATAAACCCCTAATAGAGGCCAATTACAAAGTATTAATGCAATGGTATATGGTCCCTGCTAGAGTTTCCCAATGGGCGCCGGGACTCTCCCCTCTGTGTTTTCGTGGAGGTGCGACCAAGAGGGAACAGCATACCATATGTGGTGGATATGTCCAAAAGTGCATAGATTTTGGATCCAAATCTACAATTTTATCTATTCTCTCACGGGAACCAACCTGACTAAGTCCCCGCCACAACGGGCACTCCTTGGACACCTCGTTGGGGGAGCCTAGAGACCCACCCAATGCCTAATTTATTTTACTTTTACTGAAGCCAGAATAATGATCCTTGAAATGCCCGGTTCTGTCTTTTGACATCTTAAAGAACAAGTTAGCCTGGATAATGTTAAAGAAACGCCTCTTTGCCATCTTGCAGGATAAGCTTCCCCAATTTGAAAAACCTGGGACCCCTGGATTACATACTTGACAGGTTAGCCTCGTCTGATATGAGGCTACCCTCTTAGTGCCCCAGGAGAGGCTCATTGTCTTTTTCTCCTTCATTCCATTCTTTTACTTCTCCTTTTCTCCTTCTTCCTACTTGTTAAACCCTTTGATAGTTTGAGGAGTGTTCTGTGACCGCTGCTTGATTGTCATTGGTCCCACTCCCAGTTTGTGGGTTGTGTATTTAAATCCAATGACTAGCTACTATGATCAATTCATGGCTGAGATGACACCTCATCTTAGATGGGGGTGCCTCCGACCATGCAGTTCCTTTTCGGAGGATCAATCTTCTGTTCTTCAGAACTATAGTCATGGCCCATGAAGCGCTACACTGGTTTCTTAATGAACAATGCTGTAGGTCAATAATGTTGTTATATTCCAGTACATCTCTCTATACTGTATTGTATGGTTTTTATATCTGTATGGTTTATAACTTTAATAAAAATGATTGAAAAAGAAAAAATATAATAAAAAATAATTAAATTTTTTTTTTACATACTGTCACAAATCAGTATCCCTGATCACTGCCACACCAGTCATATGATGACAATGTGCTGCACTGGCGACTGACAGTATGTAAAAAAAAAAAATCACAATTAATATAATTTCTTTAGCCACGGATTTCCTAATCGGTGTCTGTGAAAATTCAACTAAACACATTTAAAGTGATAGCGTGGGAGCACTCATTACACATGTAAAAAAAAAAAAAAAATTATGAAAAAAAATTTATTTAATTTCTTCATTTTCCAAAAAATTGTGACAAAAAAAATGACAACTTAAAAAAACTTGCCATGCCTCTTACTGAATGCTTTGTACTGTCCTGACTTTTTAGAGCCTCAAGAAATGAATTAGGTCGTCAGTAGATCAGGATTGATCAATTTTCAGATATTCATAGTTTGTAAACTCTATAACTTTCACACAGACTAAATAATATACACTGATTTGGGTTATTTTTACCAAACAAATGTAGCAGACTACATTTTGGCCTAAATTTATAAAGAAAGATTATTTGTTTGCAAAATTGTATAACAGAAACTATTTGTGTAAAAAAATGTATAAGAATTCCATTCATAGTGTTGCGTGACCTTGCAATTGCCGCGGTACTGAATAGCAAAAAAATTCCCTGGTCATAAAGGGGTAAAACCTTCCAATAGTCAAGTATTTAACATGGCTCCTCTACTGAGGGAAGCTGTATTGTGTGTGAAGGGGAAGGCTCCGTACTATGTGGGGGGACTCATGTACTGTGGGGGGTTCTGTACCAGGTGGGGGCACTGTACTGTAGGGGGGGTGCTTTGTATTGTGTGGGGGGCTCTGTACTGGGGGAAGGGGGGGTACTCTGTATTGTGTGTAGGGTCTCTGTACTGGTGGGAGGAGGGGGTGTGGGGTAAAGCTTTTTACTGTATGGAGGACCTCTGTCTTGGACTATAGGGTGGAGATTTCTGTACTAGTGATGAGTAGGTGGATGGGGGAAAGCTCTTTAATGTGGGGGTGGGGTACGAGGTATGTACTGGTTGGGAGCTCTGTACTGGGGGAGATGCGGGTGGGGAGAGAGCTGTACTAGGGCAGTTGTCGGGAAGGTAATTTTTGGCTATACACTGGCCTGTGTTACCCAGTCTTGATCCCTGTGCTCTGTGTAATATGGACTTTTGAGCCTTGTA
Organism: Aquarana catesbeiana; assembly: GCF_042186555.1. NCBI lineage: Eukaryota > Metazoa > Chordata > Amphibia > Anura > Ranidae > Aquarana > Aquarana catesbeiana. Next base: position 146,019,211 of record NC_133330.1, read on the forward strand.
ATCTGTGCATTACATATTCCTGAACCTTGGACCTTTTGCGATACACAGTTTTGAGCCTTGACCATGCCCGCCATTTGGCACGACACTTTGCTTCTCTGCCTTGAGGAATGGGGTAATGGAGGAGGTGAGGAAAGCCCTGGTGAAAACCATAGCTCCTCCCATAGATACAGTGGAAAAATGAGTATAGACACGAAGGACAGGAAATCTGTTATTTGCAGAATTACCACATGAAAATAAAGGGTAAAACACCTAAAAAAAGAAAACTAATACAGCCACCATATCTAAATACTGGTGGCTGCACCAGAATGAAGAGTGTCCCTTGATGAAATCATTGCTGATGTAATTTGTAGAGTGCCACAAGGCATCATGCTTGCGGTACGGAGGTCTTGCTTTGAACTGCAGCCCGATCTTTTATCTCGCTGGAGCTGACAGTTGAACCCAGCAGCAAGCGGTTGAGCTGTGGGAGACATCCAGCTTTGGACGAGCGATTACAGCCTCTTGTTAGTTGTACAATATATGAGTATGTTTTTAATTAAAAATAAAGGGATCATTTTTTTTATACGGAGAAAACTATTTTTTTTATCTTTTGTGTTTTGTTTATGGTTGTTTATACTATCTCAGAGGTGAGCTGAGGTAAGTAGAGAGTTTGTTAACCAGCACTGCAGCTGATCCGGGCTTATAAAGGGGAACATGAGTGACTGGCCTTTATAATTGTAAGGTCCAAATAGGAAGGTGAACACCTGTCTTTGGGTTCCTGTGTTGGTGGAGGTTTGCACTCTTTTGGGACACGATTGACATTTATTTTGGTTATGTGGTATTGGAATTTAGGGTGGATCTAGCGTGGCACAAATAGCAATATATCTGCACTAGAATGCACCTCAAAACACAGATGAACACAGGTAAACGCACTGCAAACACACATAAACACACGCAACAAAAACACGCATGAAAGCACATAAACGTGTGTAAATGCAACTTATTAAATAATATGGAAATAAATGAAAAAATTATGGCAAAAAATGCACCACAAATGCACTGAAAAAGCACTGCAAATGCATGTAATAGCACTGCAAATGCACTGAAAACGGACAGAACTGCGCATGCAGAAAAACTGTCGTTACTCATAGAAGGAATACCTTTACTGACTTCAGTGACTGTTGGTAACCCTGTACTTAACTTAGGGCTTGTCTATAAGAGAGTGTGATGGTGCTGGGCATTAAAAGTGGAGTTATATAAGGGTGTGCATACAACTAAGTTAAATAAAGGAGCATGTAACACTGTCCCAGTAATCTCATTCAAAGGGACAAGAGTTATTCTGCAATCACTGAAAAAAAATGGGACAATGCAGAGGACATAGCCTTATCCTAACTTTGATAAGTGTATGCCCAGGTTTTACCCGGAGTTTACCCCCAAATCTCCCTTTTCCCCCCTCTAGACCATTTCTAAGTTATTGTTGTTTCTTTTAGCTTGTTCATATAGCTTTTATTAGTCACCAGGCTTGTAAAATTTTTACTGCTGGAAATTCATTTGCTAATGACATGATTAAGCCCCCAAACTACATCTTCCAGGCGCCCCTTCCCGACACACGTATTTGCATACCTCCCAACTGTCCCTGATTTCGAGGGATTGTCCCTGATTTGGAGCAATGCTCCTCTGTCCCTCATTCCTCCTCATTTGTCCCTCATTTTGGTCTGATCTACATAGTTGTATATAAAATGCACTTTTTATCTTTCAAAAAGTGTTTCCTAGTGCTAAACTTTTCATCCAATTTTTAAATTGCTGCATTTGTACATTTTAAAAGCCAATATAAAGGAATAGTAGTGGTAAAAAAAGCACTTGTGGATGTTATTAACCTTTTTTTGGGGTTAATTCTCCTTTAAGGGGGTGTACCAGGGGGCATGTCCTATGCCTACATCCATTTGCTAGTAGGTGTTCCACATTCCCATCTCAAAATGTGGGGGTATGGTGTTTGTAGATGACACAGTACTACTGTATGTAGTGAAATAAGGTCATAAAATGTCTCTGGCTTACAATTAGGAGTTTGCTATTGATACATGTTAAATTATGCTCTTGGTGGCTAAAACCATTGTAGAAGGAGGACACCTTGGGAAGTCAATGGAGGAGGGGGTGGGTCCTCAATGGGAACTTTTACATAACAGCTTCTCAGAAAACCCAAAGCTAATAACCCCCTGTGCCAAGATGAGCCATCCTTGCACAGAAGATTTCTCCAGCTGCCTGCACTTAGATACATGATTTATAATTTTGAAAAAAGACAAAGGTCCATCTATTTCAACCTCTGTGTGTGTATGAGTGTGTTTTTTTTAATTCTCTAACAATTCTCATAGCCCTGTATATTCTGCTTCCTGAGGAAGATATCTACAATATGTTTTGAAGTCGTCGACACTCTCAGCTAGTACCACTTCGTGGGGGAGGGAGTTCCACTGCTCTAACAGTAAAGAACCCTTTCTGCAATCTAATGTTAAACCTCCTTTCTTCTAACCTCAAACTGTGGCCATGTGCCCACTTCAGGGACCTTAGAATAAACAGTTTATTGCAGTTCCTGAAGTCACCTTTGATATTTATTTATTTTATTTTATTTATTTCATATAGCGCCGTCAATTTACGCAGCGCTTTACATATATTGTACATTCACATCAGTCGCTACCCTCAAGGAGCTTACAATCTAAGGTCCCTAACTCACATTCATACATACTAGGGACAATTTAGACAGGATCCAATTAACCTACCAGCATGTCTTTGGAGTGTGGGAGGAAACCGGAGTACCCGGAGGAAACCCACACAGGCACAGGGAGAACATGCAAACTCCAGGCAGGTAGTGTCGTGGTTGGGATATGAACCAATGACCCTTCTTACTGCTAGGCGAAAGTGCTACCCACTGCACCACTGTGCCGCCCTGATATATTTGTATATTGTGATTGTATCCCCTCCTAAGTGCCTCTTTTCTAGACTAAATGACTGTAATCTATGTAATCAATTCTCATAGCCGAGATCCTGCGTCCCTCTTATTAATTTCCCTGCCCTTTGCTGAACCTTTTCTATTTCAACCACAATTCCTGAGGATTGTTGACCAAAACTGAACTGCATATTCAAGATAAGGTCAAAGCAGTGTTTTGTAAAGGGATTGAATTATTGGTTTATCTCTGGAATGTATGCCTTTTTTAATGCATGACAGCATTTTGCTAGTTTTGTTAACTATAACTTGGCATTGCATTCTATCGTGAGACATCCTTCAATGGTAAGTTAGCTCAGAGCTCCAGAGAATGTTTTTTATGGCCAAACGTCAGGTAATTGTAGAGGACAAGGGGCACTGCATAGACCTAGAAAAAGAGAGGACAAGGGCAGGTTGCAAGGTTTGCTAGGTTTGCAAAAGATCTGGTGCTAGAGCCGATAGCAGCAGCCATCAACCTTTTTGCAGGCCCGGGGGGGGGGGGGTGGTCACCTGCCACCATTTTCAGATTGTCACTTGCCACGTCACCTGCCACTTGATGCGGATTATCACTTGCCACGTCACCTGCCACCAGTTGTGTGTTGTCACTTGCCACATCGCCTGCCACCAGATGTGGATTGTCACTTAAAATTGATGTGGATTGTCACTTGCCATGCCAGCCAGTGCCACCAAATGTGCATTGTCGCTGCATTGGTGGCAGCACTGGTCCGTTTAGTGAGGGCAGAAGAGCGGTGATGCAGGGCGGGCAGTGAGAGATGATGTCATCTCACTGCTCCTCGCCACACCTCCGACATTAAAGAGGCTCGCGCTGTGAGGGCAGATGAGATGATGTCATCTTTGCTCGTCCGCCCACTCACTTCTCTCCTCTCATTCGCCTCTCTCATGCAGCCCGAACTCCTGCCGCAGCCCATTGGTTAGGCAGGGACCCAGCAGCAAGAGTCTCAGGGCTATGGGCCCCAGATTTGGGGCTATAGCCCCAATAGCCACCCCCTAGTGACTCCACTGACAAGGGGCGTAGTTTACACCAGTAAGAGCTATGCAAATATGAAATAAACTTCCTCGGGAGCTGGTTCTAGCCATCACTGTAGATAGGTAAACAAGGCTGGACGTGTTTCTAAATTCAACATAACTGACTAATAATATTTATAAGAATTAACACAGTATATTTTTAATCAAAGAAGTATCCGATTGCTTTAGATGGTCCAGGAAGAATTTTTCCCTTTTTGGAGCCAATGTCTCCATGCTTTTTTAGGAGATTTTTGTGTTCCTCCCAGATCAACTGCAGCTTTGGGGTTCTGAGAATGCAGGACTTTTTATTTATTGTTGTCTTTTCAATTAACTCAATGGCAATTATTTTTTAAACTAGACTAACTCTGTATTTATGGTGAAGAGGAAGAATTGTAGGCACTCATTAGAGCTATATACTGTAAGGCGACTTTACCTTTATTGTAGCTTTAACTTAACTTTTTCAATGGTCAGTCCCAAATATTACACATAATGTTTAGGTGATGCTGACGTAATAAGCCATTTGCTGAGTTCTATTTTTTTCAGACTAAGAACATTTTAAGCATACAGTATGCTCCTCGCCACACCTCCAACATTAAAGAGGCTCGCGCTGTGAGGGCAGATGAGATGATGTCATCTCTGCTCATCCGCCCGCTCGCTTCTCTCCTCTCATTCGCCTCTCTCATGCAGCCCAAACTCCTGCCGCAGCCCACTGGTTAGGCAGGGACCCAGCAGCAAGAGACTCAGGGCTATGGGCCCCAGATTTGGGGCTATAGCCCCAATAGCCACCCCCTAGTGACACCACTGACAAGGGGCATAGTTTACACCAGTAAGAGCTGTGCAAATATGAAATAAACTTCCTCGGGAGCTGGTTCTAGCCATCACTGTAGATAGGTAAACAAGGCTGGACGTGTTTCTAAATTCAACATAACTGACTAATAGTATTTATAAGAACTAACACAGTATATTTTTAATCAAAGAAGTATCCGATTGCTTTAGATGGTCCAGGAAGATTTTTCCCTTTTTAGAGCCAATGTCTCCATGCTTTTTTAGGAGATTTTTGTGTTCCTCCCAGATCAACTGCAACTTTAGGGTTCTGAGCATGCAGGACTTTTTATTTATTGTTGTCTTTTCATTTAACTCAATGGCATTTTTTTAAAACTAGACCAACTCTGTATTTATGGTGGAGAGGAAGAATTATAGGCACTCATTAGAGCTATATACTGTAAGGTGACTTTACCTTTATTGTAGCTTTAACTTTTATGCCGCCAAGTCCATACGTCAGGTGGAAGCATTTGGGTGGTTGCGCTGCTGCCAAATTGCTTTCACACACCCCCAGTACCAGCTCCACCCCGCTCACCCATCCCGCCATGTCTTCTGGGCTCCGCTTGCCAATCTGCGGACCCGGGACCGACATGATGGGTGCCGGTGGGTAGAGGGGAGGGAGAAGGGCAGACACACATCTGTTCTCCTCCCCTACTTGCTGTTCCCTAAAAAGCGATGTGTATTACGTCACTCCTGGGTCAGCCTCTCAGTATCACCGGCTAGCATAGCCAGGAAGGGATGTATTGCAATGCGTTGTGGAGCCGAGAGGAGACATGGAAAAAAATAAAGTTACACCCAAGCACATAAAATCCCCCCCCCAAAAAAAAAAAAAATCGTTGAGGCCCCAACCCCCACATATATGCACATACAAACGTAAATGCATGCATCAGGGGCATCTACGCTTGAAAACATTGATTGTAATACATTGTTTTGTTACATATCGTCGTGCATGTCAGAGTGAGAGCAATAATTCTAGCAGAACACTTCCTTCGTAACACTAAACTGGGGGCTTCTGAAGAGTCTCCTATAGAAATATAGGGTACTGGCATGTTGGGTATCTATTTACTTGTGCAACCTTCTTCTATATTTTAGAAAAAATTGGGTAGTTTATTGCATTTGTTTCATAAAAAAATTGAACTACCACTATTTTATTCTTTAGGGCAGTGGTTCTCAACTCTGTCCTCAAGTACCCCCAACAAGCTTTAAATCAGAGTCAAAGGCTTGGTATTTTGGACAGCTTTTTTATCTAAGAGAAATTCCCAAAACATGGCCTGTTGGGGATACTTAAGGACAGGGTTGAGAACCACTGCTCTAGGGTGTCTGCTTTTAGAAAATATGTAATGCTTAGGGTTTTTATGTAATCTACATGTCTAAAATTATTTTTTAAACGTGTGCAAAATATGCAAAAATGTCTGTGGCAGCAAAAGGGTTAATTAATGTGTACATCAAAATGCATTCATATTACCTGTATCTCTTCTCTGTGTCCTCTCCTTCTACACCATTCTCATCTGCTAGAATTTAATACCAAGGTAAGAGGTCAAACAATGCAGTCTTGGCTCAAGTTTGCAGCTCTTTCACACCTCTCTGGTCTTCAGTTGTCTCTGCGGCTTACAATAGCTAACAGTCCCATGGGTGTTATGGGGGACCCTCCCTTTGGTAATGTTTAACAAAAAATGACAATTATCTGAGTGTCCTGTATGAGTGAAAATATATTATTTTCTGGTTACACTACTATATGTTTTCCTTGCCTCCTTGACAAAGGTGTTCTTCCTTTGAATCAAAAAAATGTCAGGTCCCTTGTAGCTTTCGTTAGAATTAGAGCTTACGTCTCACAGGAGACTTTGTCAGTTTTTTTTCCTATCTCCAGCACAGTCTTGTCAGGTTCTCGTTTTTTAGGTCGTTGAGACAGATGGCAAAAGAGAACCATTCACTTGGGATCCTAAAAGCAGGACAAATGGTAATACGAAGAGTCCTTTATAGGGCATTAAGGAGCGTTGTTCCTTATACTTTGGTGCATGCATTTTTCTATGGTGTATCCACAAGTTACTAGCCCTAGGGATGTTCTATAAAAGAACATTCCACTGTGTGAATGACATAGAAACATTTACAGAACTTATTCCTATAAAGTGTTCAAAAATCTCTTTAGAAAGTTACTTTTTCAATGGTCAGTCCCAAATATTACACATAATGTTTAGGTGACGCTGACGTAATAAGCTGAGTTCTATTTTTTTCAGTCTAGTGCCCTGTACACATGGTCGGACATTGATCGGACATTCCGACAACAAAATCCTAGGATTTTTTCCGACGGATGTTGGCTCAAACTTGTCTTGCATAAACACGGTCACACAAAGTTGTCGGAAAATCCGATCGTTCTGAACGTGGTGACGTAAAACACGTACGTTGGGACTATAAATGGGGCAGTAGCCAATAGCTTTCATCTCTTTATTTATTCTGGGCATGCGTTGCACTTTGTGCGTCGGATTTGTGTACACATGATCGGAAATTCAGATTTTGTTGTCGGAAAATTTTATAGCTAGCTCTCAAACTTTGTGTGTCAGATAATCCGATGGAAAATGTGTGATGGAGCCCACACATGGTCGGAATTTCCGACAACAAGGTCCTATCACACATTTTCCATCGGAAAATCCGACCGTGTGTACGGGGCATTAGAACATTTTAAGCATACAGTATATTGTAAATACCTTTTTAGCTTGCAAGAAATGCAGTGTCCCTATCACTTCCTGTGAGCTGCACTGAAGGCAAAGGTGTAAAGTTATCTTTCTTATGTAAACTACTGATTTGCCCATCCTCATGTACAGTAGTGGAGATGAACAACGGCAGGCATCTTTGTAGTTAAGTCTTATGGCAACCATGGCTTTCTTCATAAATACAATGGAGTGAGTGATTGTAGCCACCCACGCACAGGACTTCGTAGGATTTGGTGGGTAAAAAAAAGGAAAAAAGCCAATAAAACAAAACAAATGTAGTCAACCCATTTAAGAACTGGTAAGCTGCAACATGTCATACCTCCGGATAAGCTCCTAAACTGTGCACATTGGTGTTTACCCGGGATGGATTCTTGCAGCTGGAAAGCAACAAAGGAACATGCATTGGTAACTATACCTAGATGGGGGGGGGGAGCTATCAACAGATATTGTTGCTTTGCCCTGATTGGGAAAAGTGAAATTGTCTTTTTTTTTATAAATTATATTTATTAAAATTTTACAAGTTTACAGTTCCCAATCAACAGTCAGGTACACAGCCTGCAGCAGGTGCACACCCTGAATACAGTATAAGCATTCAAAAGGAAAAAAGGCATCAAATATGTGAAAGAACGGGACCTATCAACCTGGGAATCAATTCCGCACAGTGAGTACTCAAAGTGATTCGATTTTCAGCAGATTCTCATCTTCAGATTTACCAAAAATAAAATCTGAAGACAAAAATCTGCAGAAAATCTAACAGTGTGTATGGGGTCTAAACCTCTGACATGAGGTTTTAACAAAGCAAGCATATCCCTCTGCTGTGTGTACTTGTCTCAAGCCACTAAAGCCCCATACACACTATTAGATTTTCTGCAGATTTTTGTCTTCAGATTTACCAAAACCATATAAAATGAGGTCAAACCTTAAGAGTTTCAATTTGTATGCAATCAGGAAGGCCCTTACACTACATGATTTTTGTAAATCTGAAGACAAAAATCTGCAGAAAATCTAATAGTGTGTATGGGGTCTAAAGCCTCATACACATGGTTTGATTGTTGGACGACCGAGCATCTGATTTTTGTCAAAAGCACGTGTGCAGGAATTTGTCTAGCATACTAACTATCCACAAATTCCTGTTAGACAAACATGAATGTAGTAACGTACTATGAAAGAATAAAGAGGAAGTTCATTCCTCAAGCGCCACCCTTTGGGCCCCTTCTGCTAATTTCATGTTAGTAGAAGTTTGGTGAGCATTGATTTTTCAGATTTTTCAGATTTTACAAAACAAATGCCTTTTAAAATACGTTCGGCATAATTACATGCAAAGAAGCTTCATTATTATCCCATTAAAGAAGATGAGAATTATGAAATTTCATCAATTGCTGCATCACAAATGTTAATTCTAGAGTATGAACAGTAGTTTACAAGACTGAACTCTTCCCACTCGTTCCTTGATTCTGAGCATGTGTGTTTGTACTTTCGACTTTTGTGTGACAATTTCTGTACTGACCATCCAAAAATCAGACACTGAGTTCACATCAGACAAAAATTTTATAGCCTGCGCATCCAGCTTTTATCTGATGTAAAAGTCAAATCGTCTGTCGAATGCACAGTACCAACGTTCTGAAAATCCGCAGACAGCTCGTCTTCAGACTTTTCCCTTCTGATTTTCGTACAGTGTGTAGACCAGATCAGATTGTTGGCCAACCGAGCGTCTAATTTTTGCCCAAAGGGCGTGTGCTAGGAACTTGTCTTGCATACTAACGACACACAATTGTCGGCCAACAAACACAAACTTAGTGATGTACTACAAGGAATTTCAGCTCTTCAGCGCCACCCTTTGGGCCCCTCCTGCTAATTTTGTGTTTGGTGAGCCTTGATTCCAAGCATGCATGTTTGTACTTTTGACTTTTTGCGTGACGGACTTGTGTACTGACCATCAGAAAATCTGACAACAGGACGTTGTCCGCCAAAAATTTACTAGCATGTCATCCAACATTTGTTGGCAGAAAGTTGAACAACAGTTGTCAAAAGGAGCGTACTAAGACCCCATACACACTATACAACTTTTGTTGTCTGATTTCCTTTAGATTTACCAAAACAATGTAGTGCAAGGTCCTGCCTGATTGCATACAAATTGAAACTCTTAAAGTTTGACCTCATATTATATGGTTTTGTTAAATCTGAAGGAAAAAATCTACAGAAAATTGTATAGTGTGTATCCAGCTTAACGGTCAGATTTTAGGCCAACAGTCTGTCAACAGACGTGTCCCAGAAGATTGTATGAAGGGAAGGTGGAAGAGGTGAACTTCCTTCTGGCTCCACGGAACCCCGGGAGAAAGTGGGATGCCCCTAAAGAGAGGGTATCCCCCCCCAAAAAAAAAAATGACAAGCCAAATGTGGCATGTCAGGGGGTCACCTTCACCTAAAGCCAAAGTTCCATTTTTGGGTGGAACTCTGATTTAAGTGAAAAATCAAGTTTTCCCATTTCCATTTTACATAATTCCCTTCTAAATCAGTCCATGCTTCCTCTCTTCAAGTTATGCTCATTGACAGGACATAAAGCGTGCCATACTTGAAAAAACAAAGAAGGGCCAAAAAAAAAGGCTCCTGTTCCCTTAAAGTATGGATAACAGCACAGTGCTTGCCCTGTGTAAATTGGCCCCTTCTATCATCTAAAAAACCTGGCTGATCCTGCCTGGTTCTGCCCTCCACCCTGTAAACTGACCACGGTTTATCATGGCTGCTGAGCCCTGACACCGTTGTCAGTTTACGTGCCTCTGTCATCTGCAGCCCTGCTCTCTGCTCTCCCCCATCCCCTCCCCCCTCCCTCCCTGCCTATCAGCTCTGTCCACTCCCCAGCCCTCCCCTCCTGGTGCTATCATAACTACACTATAAATATACAATCCCCTCTGTAAAATAACATTATGCGCCCCAGTGTCTGTGTTATATAAAAAAGATGCCGATCTGTTTCTTATATCAGAGTGTCTCCTGGCGCTCACGTGAGTCCTCGGCTCTCTCTCCTCTCTCTTCCCCTCTTCCCCAGTTGACGTTAGCGGGAGTTTTCGGCTCCTCCCGCTATAGCTGTCAGCCGGGGAGAGGAGGGAGCTGAGGAGTCATGTGAGCGCCGGGAGAAGCTCTAATATAAGGTACAGATCGGCATCTTTTTTATATAACACAGACACTGGGACACATAATGTTATTTTACAGAGGGGATTGCATGTTTATAGTGTAGTGGCTTAATGACCATTTTAAAGAAAATAAAAAATTATTGTTTTAATGGGACTAACATGTAAAAACAACAAACTGCAGACAGCCTATTTTTTACAGAGGATACAGTATATGCTGTGTCTTGTTTGTAATAAAATAAACTTATCTGCCTGTTTGCAATTTTTTCAATGTACACTTAGCTGTGCGTGCACAGCCTAGGGAACATTCTTGGCATAGTGCCTGTCTGGGATGAATGAACTGCTGTGCGTGAGCCATCTCACGCCAATGCAACGTGTCATTCTGTTTCAGCCAATCAAGATGGCTGAAGACACGGCACCTGGGAGAAGCCTGGGAGAAAATTTCAGTGCCAGCAAGGTGTCATGTGACATGTGTCAGTTTGTTAGAGCTTTAGTGCCACTTTAAAGCCCAACTCCAGGAAACCTAAAAATCCTCCCTTGCGTGAGGCGGAAGAGCAGCTTTACTTATCTGATCCCCTGCTCCCCCATGCTTTGGGGGAGTACTGTCCCTTACTATCTTCACATGCAATGCAGGGCTATGGTTAGGGTAAGTAAAAGTGTTTTACCTAGTCCTCTAGACATAAACAAGCAGTTAGTGCCTGCAGTGCAGAGGACTTTAAAGAATAATATATTCCCCTCTAGGTGATCTGTGTACAGTGCAGAGATTTTTACAAACATTGTTGCAGATTCCTACTTTTAGATATTCTTCAGTATTAGATGTTTGTTTGTCTGTGCCCATGTGAGGAATGAATCTGTATGGAAGCAATTTTATAATTATCAATCAGTTGCTGCACCTACAGGGCTCTAATGAGGAAAGTGACAGGATTTGTATCACTTTAGGCATGATTTCTTTTTGACAGTATCTCACCAAAAATTTTATTTTTGTTGCAGGAGGCAGGGAGATGTGGTTAGTTGTAAGATGGATGCTACTGAATAAAGACCAGGCTCATGTTCAAGCTCCTGCTGTCTGTCTATTCTTGGTGTTAAACAGATGGTACTGATGGGCATCACTGATTGGCAGGCATTATTGTTTGGCACTGATTGGCATCCATTTCGGGCACTGATTGGAATCCATTGTGGGCACTGATTGGCATCCCTGGTGGCCATGGGTGGCAAACCTGGTGGTGACTAGTGGTGGGCATTTCTGGTGGTCCTGGTGGCGTCCCTGGTGGTCCAGTGTGGGCATCCTTGGGGGGAGGGGGCTGTGCTGATAATCAATCAGTACAGACACCCCCTGTCAGAGGAGCAGCCGATCGGCTCTCCTCTACTCGCGTCTGACAGACGCGAGTGAGGAAAAGCCGATCAGCGGCTCTTCCTGTTTACACTGTGATCAGCTGTGATTGGACACGGCTGATCACATGGTAAAGAGTCTCCATCAGAGACACTTTACCTAGATCGGAGTTGCGGTGTGTCAGACTGACACACCGCAACAACAGTCGCCGCGATGCGTGCCCCCGGGGGCGTGCAGCGGCTGGGTATCCTGGCGACGTCATATGACGTCCGGTCAGGATATCGCAACCACTTTGCCGACGTCATATTGCTATATGGTGGGCGGCAAGTGGTTAAATTGTATGCCAATGCAAAATATATATATAAAAAACATATTTAGTAGATGTCTGGGAAACATGAACTTCCTCATTTTTTTATCTCTTGAAACATGCTTCATGTACAGAAATGTAACTGTTGATGTGCTAGATATTCTTCTACCTACCTATTTGACATGACAGCACAGCTCTGAATTTATAAGCATGTGTCTGATGACCTACAAGGAAAACAGACCTCAATCATCTCCTCTCTTTCCTTGCCATCTTCATAAGGCTCCTTTCACACTGAGGCACTTGTAAACTGCCAGTAAAACACTGGGCACCTTTGAAGAGCTTTTCAGGCACTTTTGAAGAGCTTTCCATTCATTTCAATGGAGAGGGGCGTTTTTTCAACACCCTGCCAGCGCACTGCCCCAGTGTGAAAGCATTCCTTGATTTTAATGAAAATAGGTTTTCATGAGCTTTTCAGGTGTTTTTTTTAGCGTGAAAGCGCCTGAAAAGCGCCTCAGTGTGAAAGGGGTCTAACTCCTCATTGTGCAGAAGCAGGGAGCACAAAAAGTTATTAACAGGGTATACCCTTATCTGTTTGACCGCTGAAAAACGATCAAGCAGGTTTTTGCTTTTTAGTCTATGTTTGAATAATAATGTTTTATTTCATCTTGACAACTGTGAAGTAACTTTGGCGCTGAATAGTGTACATAGGCCCAGGTTTACACTTAGTTTCTATACAAAAAGGTATTAGCGCAAAAGGTTCCTGGCAAGATCAACAGGCATTTTTTGCACTTATTGAACAGATATAACAAAACATTTTCATTGGTATATTTAGCAGACCGAAAGGGAGCAATTAAAAGAAATTCATTGTTATGCCCCGTACACACGGTCGGACTTTGTTCGGACATTCCGACAACAAAATCCTAGGATTTTTTCCGACGGATGTTGGCTCAAACTTGTCTTGCATACACACGGTCACACAAAGTTGTCGGAAAATCCGATCGTTCTAAACGCGGTGACGTAAAACACGTACGTCGGGACTATAAACGGGGCAGTGGCCAATAGCTTTCATCTCTTTATTTATTCTGAGCATGCGTGGCACTTTGTCCGTCGGATTTGTGTACACACGATCGGAATTTCCGACAGCGGATTTTGTTGTCGGAAAATTTTATCTCCTGCTCTCCAACTTTGTGTGTCGGAAAATCCGATGGAAAATGTCCGATGGAGCCCACACACGGTCAGAATTTCCGACAACACGCTCCGATCGGACATTGTCCATCGGAAAATCCGACCGTGTGTACGGGGCATTAGAGTTTACAAACACTATAAGGTTGCTCCTCCGGTGCACAAGCTAATGTAACTGTCGTTCAACCTGTACAATCCTGCAGAATATCACCACCCTGACTTGTTCAATCAGAGAACACTTTAAGTGCAAACTACAAGTGCAAAGTGCACTTGAAATTGCACTGAAAGTGCACTTGGAAGTGCAGTCGCTGTAAATCTGAGGGGTAGATCTGAAATGAGGGGAAGCTCTGCTGATTTTATTATCCAATCATGTGCAAGCTAAAATGCTGTTTTTTATTTCCCTTGCATGTCCCCCTCGGATCTACAGCGACTGAACTTCCAAGTGTACTTTCAGTGCAATTTCAAGTGCACTTTGCACTTGTAGTTTGCACTTGTAGTGCAAAGTGGATTTGCCTTTCGTAAATAACCCCCTTTGTATTTATTTATAAAATGCAAAGCATTCTCTGAATGACGCCTGTGCTGGGTGGCCAACCTCCTGTATTCATTATGCATTAGGCTGGCCGCTCACCTGAAAACCAGAGAAGATCACTGGCATTGCGGCTCCTGTGGTGTAGAAGCTGATGTGACTAGTTCATAGCATATAGGCAGAGTTGCTGACAAGCATATAATCTTCAAACTACGGCACGCCAACTGTTGCGGAACTACACGTCCTATGAGGCATTGTAAAACTCTGACATTTACAGACATGACTAGGCATGATGGGAATTGTAGTAATTCCTGAACAACTGGAGGGCCGTAGATTGAAGACCCCTGATATATAGCATATAGGCATTGCTAACTAGAAAGTTACATAACCTGTCAATAAACACTTATGCCACGTACACACGATCGGACATTCCAACAACGAAATCCTGGGATTTATTTCCGACGGATGTTGGCTCAAGCTTGTCTTGCATACGCACGGTTGCACAAATGTTGTCAGAGATTCCTATCGTCAAGAACGCGCTGACGTACAACACGTACAATGGCACTATAAAGAGGAAGTTCAATAGCCAGTGTGCCACCCCCTGGGCTCCTTCTGCTAATCTCATGTTTATCTTGTGTTAGTAGAAGTTTGGTGAGAGACAATTCGCGACTTTCAGCCTCATGCTTTTCAGTTCATTACTGCTCTTCAGTTTGTGCTTGTGGTTCGTTTCTGGTTTTCAGTGCGTGTAATCAGTTCGCATCTGGTTTTCAGTGCGTATTTTTATATTACATATTTGATTTCCAGTGCGTTCTTGTCCACTCGTTTCTGAATTCCAGCTTGCTCTTCTAAGGCCTTTCTGATTTTCAGTGCGTTCTGTTAGTTAGTTCTGACCAGCCGACCATTTTTAAGCCATGTTGTGGGTACGTACTCATCGTAGAGTTCATGCTGTGCAGGGGCTTGGTGTTCTTACTTTGACCAAAGCCCAGTCCATGAACAGGGCGAGGAGGAGTTCATGGACGAAGAATTGGTTGCTCCAGCGTGACCAATTCTCGCACATGCCTTTGTTGCAGGAGATCCGTGACAATAATTATGATGATTTCAGGAATTATCTCCGGATGACGGGCCCCATTTTTCACCGTCTGTTAGCTTCGCTGTCCCTTTATATTACGTAGCAGGACACCTGCATGCGGCAAGCCATCACTCCTGAGCAAAGGCTCGTTGCCACCTTGCGGTACTTGGCGATGGGGAGAAGTCTGCAGGACATCAAGTTCTCGACAGGCATCTCCCCCCAGGCTCTGGGAATCATTATTCCAGAGACCTGTTCTGCCATCATTTAGGTCCTGCAGAAGGACTATATTAGGGTAACTTTTATCCTTTAACATCACATTATATGTATTTAAATACATTTGTATTTTTAAAATAAATAAGTATTTTAAACTGAAAAATATTTCCTTTGATTTACTGCTTGTGTTTCTTTTAGCTGTCTCCTAGGTTATCCAATGGGCTTTTTTTGGCCATTTTCTTCAACAGTGCAAACGTAATTTCTTGGATACATGAGGTGACAATCTCTTATCAGCTATTATGTTGTGGTTCTGCTACACACACACCTTGTTTTTGTTGTTAATGTATGTAATGCATTAATGATAATAATATTCATCGTTTTCAGCACCCTGAATTAATTTTTTGGAGTGACGGAAATGGCCTGATTTATGCAAATTATAAAGCACTTTGGGTGTTATTTACTAAAGGAAAATCCACTTTGCACTACAAGTGCACTGCAAAAGTGCACTTGAAAATGCACTGAAAGTGCACTTGTAGTGCAAAGTGGATTTGCCTTTAGGAAATAACCCCCATTGTCACTGTAAACACCAACTTAAACCAAAAACTGCTATTGAGCATTGAAAGAAGAAGCCACACATTGTTGAGTAGAAAACATTTTACTCTGTGCACATTCACATGTCCATTTAGAAAAGGGATTTTTAACAAACCAACATATTTTTTTGAATAAAATATTTTTTTGGACAGTAGAAATATCCTTTTTTGTGGTAAACAGGCATGTTTTTAAAAACATAAAACAATACACAACTCAGGAACTTACAAAGTTGAACTTTGATAAATTGAAGGCAATATCAGACATTAGTATGTCCAAACTGTGTTTATCTTGCCTTCATCAGATGGGGTGATCTCACCCCTGTGAAAGCCAAATTTTGAAGATGCACACAAATTGGGAGTCAAAATGGGGATTTCCCTCCTGATCCCATGCCTAATGTCAACATGTGCTAGCTCCCATCATGGGGGATCAATGGACGTGTTTTGGGGGTGCAACCCCTTCCTCTCACCTACTTTAGTTGCGACGAAGGGATTGGACCCACAAAACATGTACTTTGATATCCCGTGATGGCAGATAGCACATGTTGACACACTGAGGGTTATTTACTAAAGGCAAATCCACTTTGCACTGCAAGTGCACTGAAAGTGCACTTGGAAGTAAAGTCGCTGTAGATCTGAGGGGGACATGCAAGGAAAATAAAAAACAGCATTTTAGCTTGCACATGATTGGATAATAAAATCAGCAGAACTTCCACTCATTTCAGATTTACCTCTTAGATTTAGAGCGACTGCACTTCCAAGTGCACTTGCAGTGCAAAGTGGATTTGCCTTTTGTAAATAACCCCCACTGTGTGCATCTTCAAAATTTGTCTTTCAACATTTTTTAGAAAAGTTATAATAAAAAAAAAATCAAAAATTTGGGTGTGTTTTATATTCTGCATCAATGATGTTTTTGAGTCTTTTTTCCACATCATTGATCTTCTGTAAATCCCGATTGCACACCATTATCTCCCCGATGAGGACGTGTGCAGTTGCACTTGTGAAATGAGATTCTTCTTCCACAACATCCACATCACCTAAAATAAAAAAAAACACACCATGTATTAGAAATATGCAGGCACCCATCTATTACCTGAAGCTGTGGTCTCAGATACTCCCCTGTTGTGGTCACTATTTCGCCCACTTCATAAACCTCTCCTTCCTCCACATCCTGAGGTTGTGGTTTTGGGATTTTCCCTTCTTTAGGAGGTTGTGGGTCCCCGGTGTCCTCTGATGTCCCGATTCTTTTCTCCCCTATGTGAATAAAATAAAGGTATACTTAGCACACAGATTTACACCATCACACTCATTTATCACGAGTTGTAGATATAGTAATTTTTATCAGGAGTTCCCTGAAACCGAAAAGTTAATTTAAGGGTTCCTCTGTGTTGAAAAGGTTGAGAAAGCCTGCTATAGATCCTTAAATCCCAGTGATTTTGAAAAATCATTTTGGCAATGTCTTGGTTCTACCCATTAAAAATGTTAGCTTTTGTAGTCTACCCTAAGATATCATACACCCTTTTTCTCAAACAAGATAAGAATTTATTTGGCAACAGATTTGGAAATATAATTTTTTTATTTCCTAGGTTTTAATTAAGAAAAAGAGAATTTACGGTAAATAAAAAATGCATTTTCTTGAATTTTTTTCTCAACATAACTTTTATGTAATTTGCACATTCCCATATATTTTCTCCAACACATAACCAAAAAATATAATATAAGTCAGCTGATTAAAATGATATCACACTTTTTATGTGGAATTTTTAGTGGAATGGTAAAGCTCTGATTTAGTTTTTGCATTTTTTAGGACAATCCTTGTTTGAAATCACATTGTAATTCGTTTGCAAAAATTGTTAGCACAACATAAGAAAAGATGCTACCCCAGGAAACATTTATAGGAATCAGCAACCATTTCAATTGAATTAGTGAGGACACAGATTAGCATGACTTTTTCGCAGATTTTGTTTGCTAAAATTCCAAATGGTATTGCATTTGCTTACTTGAGCATCTGGCACACTAAAAGCAAACGGTATTCAGACCTTCCAATGTAAATGTTGGAATTTGGGGAAAATATAGGGAGGAAATCCTTTAGAATTTTTTTTTTTATTGATCTGGTTTTAGAGGGAGCTGCTTCACCTCTTCCTGACCTTTTATACAAGCAGGAAGTGCCACAATGTCTCTAGTGCCAACACTTTACTTCCAATGTACAGAAACATTATGTATGCGGTGCCATCTACATATATCTTCTGGGCTCTCCACAGTGCCTGTACTGATCCCGGCTGTCAGTACTTCAAACGCTGAAGGCGTTCATGTACTGAGAACTAATTTTTGTGGGATTTTATTATGAGATGCATGCTGGGCTCAGACTGGTGGAGTACAAAGAAAATTAATGGAAGTCAAAAAAATTTCAGAAGGTGAGCCCAGTCACATGCTTTAAGCCCTCGCTTACTTTATTCTTCAGTTGGTGTGAAGTCCATGATTTCAACCTTTTCTGTAGTTCAGGTTCCCACCTTTCAGCAGTCTGTTTTACATCAGTGCTTGCTGTTTAGCACACTCAAGGGTCAAATCTCATTTCTTGGGATCCCATTTCAACACCCATTGAGATCTTTTTTACAGGGTGTTTACTTTAATTGACTCACCTGTCAGGCATCCTATGGCCCTTCAGGATCATAACCAGGTTCTATGGGGTTGCTTTACTAAAACTGGAGAGTGCAAAATCTGGTGCAGCCGTGCATGATAGCTAATCAGCTACTAACTTTAGCTTATTCAGTTAAGCTTTGACAAAAAACAACTGGAAGCTGATTGGTTTCCATGCAGAGCTGAACCAGATTTTGCACTCTCCAGTTTTAGTAAGTCAACCCACATGTGTCCTTCAGGACCCTTCCTTTGAGTCCGTACATGAGGTACAGTAAATGCTATGTCTTCATTGCAAATGGTGGCTTTCCTAATTGTTGTTGCTTCTCATTGGGGGTTGTTACAGCTGGCAGCTACATCCGATAAGCTTATTTTCCTCATTATCCACAAGGAAAAGCTGATAATACAACTTCATACGTATTGACTTCCTAAGGTAGTATCATTTCATCTTAATAAAGACATTGTGCTACCTTAATTTTATCTATCTGCTTCTGATCCTAAAAGAGATTGTTTTCATTTTATGGGTGTGGTGAGGGTGGTCCTATACTGCAGCCTCCATGAATACTCACTTTTTGTTATTTAGTAAGGTTCTTGCAAGGGTTTTCCTGCATCTTGTGCTTCAATTTCTATTGGAGCTATAGGCTTTATTTCAGGTATACCAGAGCTGTAGGTGCCTCCTGAGCCTTTCAGCACAAGACATCTGTGCTGAAAGGCTCAGCACAAGGTATGCGTTACTTCTACATGGTCCTAAGTTTACATGCATATAAAGTCCTGTTGTGTGGTTATTATGGCATCAGCCAATGCTAATTTGGGCTCAAGCTCTTTCTGGCAGCTATGTGGTTGACAGCATACAAATATTCTCCTGCTCTCAGAGTGGTGACCTAGAGGTATAGTCAGTGTAAAGGCTTCTTAATGCTGGTGATCTTGCTGCCTTCTAAGGATATTGGGCATCCTCAAACTGGAAACTAGCAAATAAGAGAGAGAAAGGCGCACCGACCTAGTGCAGTACCACAATAAAATATATTGAAAGATTAAAAGAGTAATATATTCTCACAAACGTAATTGATAAATACTCATGTTATGACAAGTGTCCTCCACTGCATGAAGGTCTATTAACATCCATCGGTTCTGCCAGAAGACCAGGAGGTATCCAAATGGAGGTATCAAACGCGTCAGTCGTTTGGATACCTCCTGGTCTTCTGGCAGGACCGATGGATGTTAATAGACCTTCATGCAGTGGAGGACACTTGTCATGACATGTGTTTTTATCAATTAGGTTTGTATTTATTACTCTTTTAATCTTTCAATACATTTTATTGTGGTAATGCACAAGGTCGATGCGCCTTTCTCTCTCTCATTTGCTAGCTATGTGGTTGAGCCACACCACTACACTTGAAAGTCACCTGTTGGTGTAACATTTTTCTTTCTTTTTAAGGTACTGCTTTTGGACATTTCAGAGGTCTGTTTTGCCCCCAAAAGAATGCTGGAAATTGTATTTTTTTTTTTTTTTACTTACTGTTATATCTTTTTCTCCATTAGTTCAATAGGAGACAACAGATCCCACACATGATTTGTTTTTTTCTGCGTAATGAGCCTGTTTCCATGGTTAAGTCTGTTCTTTCAGAAGGCTTTGTTGTTTTATTGTAAATGTTTTTACTTCTCGTTGCTCCTTGGCTTGCTTAGTATTTCCAGGGGTATAACCACTAGAAGCAGCTGTGCCTTTCTTGTATACCTACGAAAGGCAGGAAGCCCACTTACAGGTTATTAGGCTTTCTCTTTTCAGTGTGTAGAATTAAAGCTGTGTGTGTACCAGGGATAAGGTGCAAGGGGGAGAAAAGTTTGAACACAGGCAGACCACACGCACACCGGGAAGCTACATTTTGGGTAAGTATTACATTAATAAAATGCAGGGGAAGGGACATCTAAAAAGAATAAACACATTTTATCTCTAAGTTTACTGATTGCTATACATGTTCCTTTGCTATATCACATTAGCATAAGGCTGGGTTCACATACGAGCACGCTGCGGCTCACAGCAGGAGTCCAGTGCAGTCCTCGTTCACCGTTTCAGGTCAGATTCCAGCCTGAATTTTCGGCTCTATTCTGACCTGAAATGGACCAAAAAACGCACAGCATTCCTGTGCAATTCACACCAGAGATATGTGAAATGGCTCCATAGATAGTCGGTCACAATCTCCTGCTATTGTGAATTGGATGCGGGAAAACCACATCCAATTCGCACTAGTAAGAACCCAGCCTAAGGATTTCTCCTTTGATACATCAGATTAGTATAAGGATTTCTCCTGTGGTACATCAGATTAGTATAAGGATTTCTCTTTTGGTACATCAGATTAAATATGAGAGTATGTGCAAGTTTATTTATACTTCAAGGGTCAAACCAACCTAAATATACATATTAAACATGAAACTTTTTTTTCCTCATAATAACCAGAGGCTTGATTGCAGAGCAAATTATGCTCACCGGGCTATAATTTCCAGTGCTTAAAAACAGAATGTGTGTCCAACTGTGAACACATGGGCTGTGCTATGTTCCCAAACATTACAAAGAACTAAAACCTGTTGCCTAGCAATCCATGAGGTTTGTTCCCACATACAACGAAATGGCGTTTCACAAACCATCTCTCTAAAGTCAAAGCTGTAATAAAAAGAATTCATGTTTCTCTTAATAGTCCAAGGAGATAGATATCTACAGAACTAGCTGTGTGATTTTTTTGGATAGTTTTATCTAAATAGATTTCCTTTATACTGTTGCAGAACTATCCATAAATGTATTATATCATTGCTAAAAACATACATTTTCCCAATAACTAAAATGGGTAAAGAGTAAGCAGCCATGCATCAAGTGCCCTGTAAAAAAGCACTGCTATATACATTTTGTAATAAAGGGGTATTAAACCCAAAAGCAAATATGTATTATATTACAGCTTACCAATTGTTAGGTGTGATGGATGGTTTGCTTTCTAAGGGTGGCTCCTGTGCAATTCACATGCAGTTCTGTGCAGTGCGATTTCAGCCCTAATCATTTTGAATGGGGTGAAATCGCACCATGCCAAAAGTATGCATGGCAGCCGCATCGCATGGTACTTTTGTACCATGTGATCCAGTGTGGGCAGTCACAGTGCGTTCTGCGTTTGGGGTGTCATTAACTTTGCACTGACCCCCACAGCAGATCACAAGGGCAGTGCATGTGGAATGCGGTGCGGAAAGACGCATGGGAACGTGGCTTCCCTGCACTACATTCTTGTGTGAACGGGCCCTTTGGCTTTCTTTCCTTTAGCTCTTTCTGGTTATCCAACCAGTAAGTCTGTTGTTTTTCAACAAAACAAGTCGACTTGCAAATGTGTTAAATAGAGCGTTAAGACAAACCATTTACTACTGACAGGGGTGCTTACAATGATCAGCTTTTATTTATTTTTTTGAAAACCTTTATCCCAAAAGAAAAAAACTCTTGCTGTGCAAAGTGCACAGTCTATATGCCTTTAGTTAAAAAAAAAAAAAAAAAAAAACACTTTGGGGTTGATTTACTAAATGCAATTCCACTCTGCACTGCAAGTGCAATTGGAAGTGCAGTCGCTGTAAATCTAAGGGGGAGATCTGAAATCAGGGGAAGCTCTACTGATTTTATCATCCAGTCATGTACAAGCAAAAATGCTGTTTTTTATTTTCCTTGCATATCCCCTTGGATCTACAGTGACTGCACTTCCAAGTGCACTTGTAGTGCAAAGTGGATTTGTCTTTAGTAAATAACTCCCCCTCCGTCTCTTATCAAATGCACCCAAGACACGTTGCTCCTTTTCACATGGGATATCAAACACTTTGATTCTTATCATATGCACCCAGAAACACTTTGCTCCTTATCACATGGACCATCAGATATGTTTCATCTTACCATTTGTACCTGAAGAAGCTTTGCTCATTATCACATAAACCAATAAACATTATGCTTCATATTATGCACCCCAGGGCACTTTGCTCTTTATCAAATGGGCCAGGAGAAACTTGTGGGTTGATTTATTAAAGGCATAGGCTGTTACCTTTTGCAAGTGAATTTACCCTTAACTTTGTGAATGTGGTGAAAATTCAGTTTGCACAGAGAACCCAATCATCCGCAAGGTAATAAAAACAAAAAAACTTGCACTTGATTAGATGAAGCCGGTTTAGCTTCACCTCTTTCACTAAGCTAAGGGAACATTTCCTTGCAACGTGACAGTTTATATGCCTTTAGTAAATCAAACCCTTTGCCTCTTATCACTTGCATCCTAAGGCCTGACAATAGATGGTTCAAATCTTGACCAGTTCAGCAGAAACCAGCGAAGATTCGAACCATGTATGGTCAGGCTGAATGCACCAAGTTGATCAATTGATCAACCTGGGTGAAACCAGCCTGTCCGGTTTTACATGCAATTATCTCTAGTGGCTGGTATAGCCGCTAGCAATAATCACTGTCTTCTAGCAGGGCTTGTCTCCCCCGCCACCCCACCAGAAGAACACAGTGGCTCAGCGGGAAGGATTCCCCTGTCAGCACTGTATGTGTTAATGCGGGGAATCAAGGGAATCAAAACTGTGGTTGCAGGAAAGAAATTAGCTCTGTGTTTGGCCTGCCCATAGGCGTGCCCACGGGGTGTGCCGGGTGTGCCTGGGCACACCCTAATCCCCCGTGCAGTGTTTAGTCCCATGCCCTCTGTATCCTGAGATCTGCCTGGGCTGATGTGCAATGTGTACCCCGCACCACCTGTGAGGCAGTATAACATTGCCGATATTGGAGCTCGTAAGATCCGCTTAGTGTGACACTGTCCTCCTGTATAATAACTGCATGCAGAGAGAGAGAGGACCTGTCAGAATTCATGTATGATGTCGGGGTGGGCGGGACCGAGCAGGTACCGAATACCAGCCAATGGGATGAGTCTGGCGGGGCCGCTACGTGTATGTAGCCCCACCCCCTTTCTTAAGCTGCTCGGTCCTGCTCGGATGTCACACAGGCACAGCGAGCAGAGTGAAGCCGCCTCCCCCTCCAGTGTTTATGTGTACACAGGGGGAGGGGACCTGCTGTGCCTGTGCCACGCTGATCAGAGGTACTGAATGGGATGGGAGGAGGGGGGTCTGTCTGTGCTGAAGGGGGGGTTTATGCTGAATGGGGGGCTCCATCTGTGCTGAATGGGGGTGTATGCTTAATGAGGGGCTCCATTTGTGCTGAAGGAGGGGTGTGCCTAATGGGGGGCTCCATCTGTGCTAAAGGGGGGGTTTGTGCTGAATGGGGGGCTCCATCTGTGCTGAAGGGGGGGTGCCTAATGGGGGGCTCCATCTGTGCTGAAGGGGGGGTTTGTGCTGAATGAGGGGGCTCCATCTGTGCTGAAGGTGGGGGTGTGCTTAATGGGGGGTCCATCTGTGCTGAAGGGGGGTCCGTCTGTGCTGAAGGGGGGGTCCGTCTGTGCTAAGGGGGGTCTGTGCTGAATGGGGGGGTCTGTGCTGAAGGTGGGTATGTGCTGAAGAGGGGGTCTGTGCTGAATGGGGGGGGTCCATCTGTGCTGAAGTGGGGTATGTCTGAATGGGGGGTCTGTGCTGAATGGGGGGGTCTATGCTGAAGGGGGAGGTCCGTCTGTGCTGAAGGGGGGGTCTGCGCTGAAGGGGGGGTCTGTGCTGAGGGGGGCTGAATAATGTAAAGGGGTCCAGTGGTGCACAGTGGGGTGTTTTTACATTTTAATGTGGGGGGTGCCAGATATATGATCTGCCCGGGTGCCAAATGCTCTAGGTACGCCCCTGGAAACCCCCCCTCTCCTCTGTCAGTGCTTCCGACTAATGCCACCTGTCTATGCCAGTCAGTGCTGCCTGTCAGTTTGTGAGTGCCAATTAGTGCCTCCAATCAGTGCCACCTGTTAGTGCCAATGAGTGCCAGCGCCACCTGTCAGTGCCAAACAGTGCCAGCGCCGCCTGTCAGTGCCACCTGTCAGTGCCAAACAGTGCCAGCGCCGCCTGTCAGTGCCAATTAGTGCTTCCAATCAGTGCCACCTGTCAGTGCCAATGAGTGCCAGTCAGTGCTTCCAATCAGTGCCACCTGTCAGTGCCAGCCAGTGCTGCCTGGCAGTGCCAATTAGTGCTTCCAATCAGTGCTATCTGTTAGTGCCAATGAGTGCCAAGTGCTTCCAATCAGTGCCACCTGTCAGTGTCAATGAGTGCCACCTATCAGTGCTTCCAATCAGTGCCACCTGTCAGTGCCAATCAATGTCAGTGCCAATCAGTGCTTCCAATCAGTGCCACCTGTCGGTGCCAATCAGTATCAGTGCCGCCTGTCAGTGTCAATCAGTGCCACCTGGCAGTGTCAATCAGTGCCAGTGCCGACTGTCAGTGCCAATTAGTGCTTCCAATCAGTGCCACCTGTTAGTGCCACTCAGTACTTCCAATCAGTGTTACCTGTCAGTGCCAATCAGTGCCAGTGCTGCCTGTCAGTGCCAATCAGTGCCAATGCCACCTGTCAGTGCCAATTAGTGCCACCTGTCAGTGCCAGTCAGTTACACACCAGTGCAAATGAGTGCCACCTGTCAGTGCCAATCAGTGGCGCTTATCAGTGCTGTTAATCAGTGCCCATCAGTGCACTGAGTGCAGGGATGGGGGTGATGAACTCAGCAGCCAGGCACATTGTCCAAGGGTGTGCTGGCCTGGTGGGGCACAACTGAAATCTGTTGATGTTTATTAATGCCACATGCTGATTTTAGTATAATAGGTAATCACTACACTACTATTTACAATAAACTACTGGAGGTAAAATAAAAAAAAAGTGTAATTGAAAGGCCTGCCGCTAAGCACTGTTATGTGTTCCCACACCACAAAAAAAAAAAAAAAAAGTGCAGCGCTAACTTACTGATCAATAACTTAACAATAATGGTGGAATCCTCTAATGTATGGAAATCTCAATAAACTTCAATATTATCACAATACCGGTCTCTGTGATACGCAACTTCACATATAATACACATCAAGCTGAAAATAAGACATATTGTATAAAAATAAACTTAGCAAGGATGGTGGAAACCCCTCCTATAGATATTTACCATACAGATTAATCTCAAGTGAAACAACTTTTTAGTTGGGAGGTTCCCACCATTATAGCACTTTTGAATTTTTATTTTTTAGATCGTTACACTTAATTTTAGATGTTTCAGTTACTATTATAATGTGAATTTTTGCACTTGAAGGTAATTTTCCAACACCCTTGCTAAGTCCATGTCTTTATGAACCTTACTTTGTGCACTGGTGTGCAGTCATGTTGGAACAGGAAGGGGCCGTCCTCAAACTGTTCCCACAAAGTTGGGAGCAAAAATTGTCCAAAATGTCTTGGTATGCTGATACCTTAAGAGTTCCCTTCACTGGAACTAAGGGGCCAAGCCCAATCCCTGAAAAACAACCCCACACCATAATCCCCCCTCCACCGATGATTTGGACCAGTGCACAGAGCAAGGTCCATAAAGACATGGATGAGCGAGTTTGGGGTGGAGGAACTTGACTGGCCTGCACAGAGTCCTGACCTCAACCCGATAGAACACCTTTGGGATGAATTAGAGCAGAGACTGCAAGCCAGACCTTATCATCCAACATCAGTAACTGACCTCACAAATGCCCTTCTGGAAGAATGGTCAAACATTCCCATAGACACACTCCTAAACCTTGTGGACAGCCTTCCCAGAAGAGTTGAAGCTGTTATAGCTGCAAAGGGGGGGCCAACTCAATATTGAACCCTACAGAGTAAGACTGGGATGTCAATAAAGGTCATGTGTGTGTAAAGGCAGGCATCCCAATACTTTTGTCTGTTTGAGCTTTGGGGTGCACACCCTAATGCAGTAGGCTGCGCACGCCTATGGGCCTGCCTAAGTCATTTTGCTCCTTATCACATGGACCATTAGATACTTTGCACTTCTCACATGCATCCTGACATGTTCCTTAGCACATGAAGCACCAAATACATAGCATCACATTACATACTGTATACTTGGCAGATACTACAGTATCTCACAAAAGTGAATACACCCCTCACATTTTTGTAAATGTTTTTATTATATCTTTTCATGTGACAACACTGAAGAAATTACAATTTGCTACAATGTAAAGTAGTGATTGTACAGCTTGTATAACAGTGTAATTTTGTTGTCCCCTAAAAATAACTTCACACACAGCCATTAATGTCTAAACCGCTGGCAACAAAAGTGAGTACACCCCTAAGTGAAAATGTCCAAATTGGGCCCAAAGTGTCAATATATTGCGTGGCCACCATTTTTTTCCAGCACTGCCTTAACCCTCTTGGACATGGAGTTCACTAAAGCTTGACAGGTTGCCACTGGGGTCCTCTTCCACTTCTCCATGACAACATCACGGAGCTGGTGGATGCTAGAGACCATGCGCTCCTCCACCTTCCATTTGATGATGCTCCACAAATGCTCAATAAAGTTTAGGTCTTGAGACATGCTTGCCCAGTCCATCACCTTGACCCTCAGCTTCTTTAGCAAGGCAGTGGTCGTCTTGGAGGTGTGTTTTGGGTCGTTATCATGTTGGAAAACTGCCCTGCGGCCCAGTCTCCGAAGGGAGGGGATCATGCTGTGCTTCAGTGGCATTCATGGTTCCCTCAATGAATTGTAGCTCCCCAGTGCTGGCAGCACTCATGCATACCCAGACCATGACACTCCCACTACCATGTTTGACTATAGGCAAGACATACTTGTCTTTGTACTACTAACCTGGTTGCCGCCAAACACACTTGACACCACCTGAACGAAATAAGTTTAGCTTAGTCTCATCGAACCACAGAACATGGTTCCAGTAATCCATGTCCTTAGTCTGCTTGTCTTAACCAAATTGTTTGTGGACAGTCTTGTGCATCATCTATAGAAGAGGCTTCCTTCTGGGGTGACAGCCATGCAGACCAATTTGATGCAGTGTGCAGCGTATAGTCTGAGCACTGACAGGCTGCCCCCCCCCCTCCCCACCTCTTCAACCTCTGCAGCAATGCTGGCAGCACTCGTATGTCTATTTTCCAAAGACAACCTCTGGATATAACACTGAGCACGTGCACTTAACTTCTTTGGTCGACCATGGCGAGGCCTATTCTGAGTGGAACCTGTCCTGTTAAACTGCTGTATGGTCTTGGCCACCATGCTGCAGCTCAGTTTCAGGGTCTTGGCAAACTTCTTATAGCCTAGGCCATCTTTATGTAGAGCAAAAATTATTTTTTTCAGATCCTCATGCCCTGTACACACGGTCGGACATTGATCAGACATTCTGACAACAAAATCCTAGGATTTTTTCCGACGGATGTTGGCTCAAACTTGTTTTGCGTACACACGGTCGCACAAAGTTGTCGGAATTTCTGATCGCCAAGAACACAGTGACGTAAACCACGTACGACGAGACTAGAAAAGGCCAGTTCAGAACCAAGCGCGGCACCCTTTGGGATCCTTTTGCGAATCTCGTGTTAGTAAAAGTTTGGTGAGAGACGATTCGCGCTTTTTCAGACTCGTGGTTTTCAGATCGTTTTCTGCTGTTCAGTTTGTGCTTGTGGGTTTGTATCTGCTCTTCAGTGCGTGCAAGCAAACTACGCGTGACTTATTTGAGTCATTGTGTTCTTGTTCCTTCGTTACTGTTTTTCAGGTCGCTCTTCACAGGCCTTGCTGTTCTTCAGTGCGTTCTGTTACTCCGTTCTGAGCAGCCGACCGTTTTCTAGCCATGTTGCGTATACGTACTCCTCGTGTTCGTGCTGTGACACAAGTCCAGTTCATGAACAGGGTGGGGAGGAGTTCATAGACCAAGAATTGGTTGCTTCAGCGTGACCAGTTCTGTCATATGCCTTTGCTCCGTGAGTTCCGTGACAATAATCCTGATGATTTCAGGAACTTTCTCCGGATGACGGACCCCGTATTTCACAGTTTGTTGGCTTTGCTGACCCCCTATATTAGCAGGCAGGATACCTGCATGAGGCAAGCCATCACTCCGGAGCAGAGGCTCATTGCCACCCTGCGGTACTTGGCGACGGGGAGAAGCCTGCAGGACCTCAAGTTCTCAACAGGCATCTCCCGCCAGGCTCTGGGGATCATTATCCCTGAGACCTGTTCTGCCATCATCCAGGTCCTGCAGAAGGAGTATACTACGGTAAGATTTTTATCCTTTAATATCACATTTTATTGTATTTAATGTTTGATAATATATTGTATTTCTTTCCTCATTCCCTAATTACCATGATTGGAATATGCTGTGAATGTCCCCTTTGTCCTCATTCATGCTGGATTTTTATGTAATTATTATTTTGCTCCTTCATACATATTTGCTTTCACTTACCTCCCCAGCATGGTCTACAGGCCCTATATTCACCTCATGTAGTCACTTAACAATGTATTTTGTCAGCTCCATAGTAGTGCTTTACCCCAAACACCCCCTAAAATGTTTTAAAATGTGATTGGTGCTTTAAATTCAGGCAGAGTGCCAAAGGCTTTTTTTGGGGGGGTCCCCAAATCATTTTTAACACTCCCTCCCCCAACTGCTAAGTCAGCTGATACCAATTCTCTATCTATCCTCAATCATCTATCGGCTGACTTTGGCAAACCCATACACACTATACCAATCTCTTTTGTGGTCAGATTTATGAATGAATTCCCCAAAGCATTTAGTGCAAGGGCCTGCCTGTATACTTTCAAATGGTACTGTTTAAAGTTTTTTATCCTATTATTATCTTGATAGGTAATAGCAGAATGTCCAAATGTGCTCAAATGTGTACAAAGTGTATTTATATCTTTGTATTATGACACTTCTTACCTGTCCAGTGGGCTGCCAATAGTGTAACTAAGGAGGGGCTGTTCAAAGTAATACCCATTATTTAGGCATTCATCTCTCAATGAAGTGGAGAGGGTTACCTGTCCAAGAGCCCCCCCCCTATAATGTTAGAAATGGCCCATGAGAGGGGGTGGGGGAGGGGGAATCTGATAGGTGTACCTTATACTTTGGTGTTTAAAAATTCCCATTAATAAATGTTATCTTGATGTTGGCCAAAAATGTTCGTGTCTAATCTGCTTTCCATGTTTTAATGTGCAAAAAGACTAATTTTTTTTTTCCTCCACAGTTTCCTTCCACGCCACAGGGATGGCAGACTGTGGCCTCCCACTTTGCCCAGCGGTGGGACTTTCCTAACTGCAGAGGGGCAATTGATGGGAAACACGTCCACATTGTCCCACCACCCAACTCGGGGTCATACTATTATTATTATAAAGGGTTCAATAGTATTATGATGTTGGCGGTGGTGTCGGCTAATTATGAGTTGCTGTATGTGGACGTGGGGAAGAATGGCTGGATGTCCGATGGTGGAGTCATCGCCCAGACGGAGTTTTACAGGCATCTCCAGAATGGCAGCTTGGATTTGCCACCTCCAGAAGACAATGTGGAAGGACTCCCATTCGTCTTCATTGCAGATGAAGCCTTTGCGCTGGGGGACCACCTTATGTGGCCATTCCCGATAAGGACCCTCACCCCGGACCAGAGGGTTTTTAATTACCGGCTGGCCAGAGCCAGAAGAGTGGTGGAAAACACATTTGGAATCATGGCCAGCCGGTTCCACCTATTTCTTACACCCATTCATATGGCGGAGTATAAACTGAATCATATAATCCTGGCGTGCTGTGTTCTACATAACTTTTTACGGCAACATTCTGCCAACTATGCTGGCTCAGTTGGGCCTGAGGCCGGAATTATAAATGAAACAACCCTGACGGCGCTTGAAAGTGGCCGTCCTGGCTTGCCCTCCCTGAGTGCCCGTGATGTCCGGCTAAGATACCTTGAGTTCTTTGCGGGTAGGGGAGCCATCAATATGCCAGACAATTTGTGAAACCTTGATCAACTAAAAAAAAAAATTAAGCAAATCTTTGGTGACATTTACTGCTTGTGTTTGTTTTAGCTGACCCTGACCAAAATGTGGTGAGTCCTGAAAATGGCGTGATTGTGTAACCTTATACAAAGCACTGTTGGGTGTTATTTACTAAAGGCACATACACTTTGCACTACAAGTGCACTTGAAAATGCACTGAAACTGCACTTGTAGTGCAAAGTGGATTTGCCCCTTAGGAAATAACACCCATTGTCACAGAAAGCAGCAATTACATCACCACAAAAGTGTTGTAGCTTTGAGACAATAATCCACACATTCTTGATTAACCTCCCTGGCGGTTTTCCCGAGTGTGGCTCGGGGTTAAAATTCAGGACCATTAGCGGTAACCCCGAGCCACACTCGGGATTACATCGCAGGATCCTGGTGTGGCTTTACTTACCTTGTCCCCGGGATCCTGCGATGTCCCCCGCTGTATCTGCGGGCTCCGTCCTCCTCCGAAGCCTCTCCGTGCCAGGCTCCGTTCCCTGCGAGCGGCGCGACGCACGGCGGCGGAGCCTGGCGGCAAATTCAAAAAAGTGTAAAATCATAACACATACAGTACTGTAATCTGTAAGATTACAGTACTGTATGAAATTATTTCACATCCCTTTTGTCCCCAGTGCTTTGTCCTATGCCCTGCCTTCAGTTTTATGTTATATATACTGTTCTTTCTGCCTGGAAACTGGAGATTGTCCATAGCAACCAAAAAGTGTCCCTTTACATCAAAAGTGGCTTTAGACCAGCTAGAAAACAGCGATAGTAAATTAGAACACTTGCAGAATTGAGCGATAGTGAATCGTGGGGAAATTTATTTTATTATTATTATTATTTTTTTTATTATTCATTTTTATTTATTATATTATAATTTATGTTTTTGTGTTTCAAACTTTATCATACCCGGGATATCTACTAGACTCTTGTTTGGACAGATTTAAGTGTGTTATTGTTAAGAATTACAGACCTACAATATAAAACGCCAAATTTCCATGCAAAATAATTGTACCGCTTTCAGCACCTAAAATCCGAAATAATCATACCGCCAGGGAGGTTAACAATTTTTTTTAATACCTGCACAATCACATGTGCATTTAGAAAAGGTTTTTAAAACAAACCAACATGTTTGTTGTATAACAATTTTTGTGGTGGCATTATCAAAAATAGAAATGTCCATTTAAGATAAAACAGGCATGTTTCAAAACAACAAGAAAGACACAAATCTTGAACTTACAAAGTTCACATTAGGTAAAACTTGAAGGCAATATCAGACATGAGTATTTAGGAACTGTGTTTGATATTGCGTTCAGATGGGGTGAAGTCACCCCAGGAAAAGCCAAATTTTGAAGATGCACACCAATTTACGAATGTCAACATGTGCTAGCTGCCATCACGGGGGATCAAGGGACGTGTTTTGGGGGAGGAACCCCTTCCTCTCAGGTACTTTATTATTGAGGAAGGGGTTGCACCCCCAAAACGCGTCCATTGATCTCCCGTGATGGCAGATAGCACATATTGACACACTGTGTGCATCCTCAAAATTTGGCTTTTCTAAAAATCGCTAAAACATTTTTAACATTGTAGCACACAAAAAAACAAAGGGATTTGGAGGGGTTTTATACTCTCCCCAAAACATCAATGATGTTATTATTTTTTTGAATAACATCATTGATGTTTTTCTTGAGGTTTTCCAATGCTAAATTACACCCCATGATCTCCCCAATCAGGATCTGTGCACTTTCCGAGGTGAAATTCCCTGGATCCACAACATCACGATCACCTAAAAAGAGAGAAACCAAAAAAAAACAGGTATTATAAATATGCCGGCATCCATCTCTTACCTGAGCTCGTGGTCGCAGACACTCGCCTGTTGTGGTGCCTATTTCTACCACGTCTTCCTCCTCCTGCTCTGCTTGTGTTGGGGGTATTTCCCCTTCTTCCCGAGGTGGGGGGTCTCTGGTCTCCTCGGATGAGGGGTGTCCTCCGAGTCTTTTCTCCCCTATGTAAAACAAAAATGGTATACTTAGCACACAGATATTTGATGGCAGAACTATAAAGATGAAACATTGCTTGTTAGTGGTGTACAATTGTCTATTTTTGCAGAGTTCCAAGATGTTTTGTACAAGCTTCACAGATGGAGACCCTCCTATAGTATCCACTGGAGCACCTGTGTGGGCCCCCTAATAAAAAGGGTGTTCTTGTGTCCCACACTAGTGCTCCAGCGTCCAGATGTGAAAACAGTTGCTGAGTGTCCTCTCCTTACATAGAATCTAGTTTGCATTTCATTCTAATAACAAACCCATCTACACAACCAAATTTTTTTCATACAAGTAGGCCCTAAAAAATGTGGGCAAATGCATATGGCCAAAACAATGGTGTTTTATAGGCCGAAAGAAAAATGTTTGATACGAACGAATAATGTGCCCATGAACATGAAAGTTGCCATTTTAAACTGTACAACACTTAAGAAAAGCACATGTAGCAGCACAAACGTAATAAAGGCAAAAAGAATAGGAATTTGTGAAGACGGTGATCCCCACGGCAGACATTACCTATTTGAAGATCCTAATTGGTGGCCTGAGGAGCACTTATCTAAGGGAGCACAAGAAGGTCCAGGATTCCCAGAGATCTGGAGCAGCAGATGACATCTATGTCCCCAGGATGTGGTACTATGACAGGCTGCATTTTCTGGCAGGCCAGACTGAACCCAGGTCATCACTCTCCAGTCTTCCTTCCACGCTTCCTTCCCCCCCAGCTGAGGCGTCTGACGCCCAACCTGGGCCTTCCAGGCAGCAACATGTGGAGGAGCCCAGCTTGAGCTAGGTATAGCATTCCTCTAAATATTTCTGCTTGTCCAATCAATGATGTTAACTAGATGTTAGTTTGGAGTACTAATTTATGATTGTGATTGATGATGCAAAAAGTAAAACCATGTCCCTTTTTCATACACAGGGAAGTCTCAGCCAGGAGGTGGCCGGGCCGAGCAGGCTGCCTGATATCCAGGTCCCTCCCAGCCATCTGCAAAGAGAAAGTGGCAGGAAGAGGAGTACCCTGGAGGAGGCTGCCATAGGCCTCTTTTGAAAGGCTACAGAGGCCCTGACAGCCCCCCACACTGTAGAGGAGGACTTTGCTGGCATAATTGCCTGCAAAATGCAGCGGATGGAGGAGGGCCAACAACTCATGTGTGAGTCCTTAATGTTGGAAGCTCTCAATAAGGGGTTGAAGGGCCAAATGACATCTGCTACCCACATTTGTGACCTCACACATGGTCCTCCTCCTCCTCCAGGTCCTACTACTCCTCCTCCTCCTCCAGGTCCTACTAGTCCTCCTCCTCCTCCAGGTCCTACTCCTCCTCCTGCCACATCTCCAACAGCAGAGCCACAGCCAGGAAGGAAGCGTGGAAAGAAGACCAGAAAGTGATGACTCTGGGTCCAGTCTGGTCTGGCAAAAGATGCAGGCTCTTGTAGTACCACAGCCTGGGGACACAGATGTCATCTGCTGCTTTCCAGATCTCGGGGACTTCTGGACCAGACTGCACTCCCTTAGATATGGACTCCTCAGGCCACCAATTTTGATGTTAAAGAATTGATGTCTGCCCTGGGGGTCCAAGGCTTCACCAATTTCTGCTGTTTCTCCAGCGTTACCTCCGTCTTTGTTTGGTTCTGAGCCCTTAATAAAGGAATTTTTGTTTCAATTATACTCGCCTATGTGTTTTTTCCTTCAAAAAGGACAGTTTGTTTGTGAGGATTCAGGTACATTTCTAAAGTACAATGTGAAATTAACAAGAGACACCAACACCAAGCAATCTCCTTGAGATTAAATAATACAAGATATCAATGGTGTTGTGGTAACTTGACACACAAAACACACACAAAAATATTCTGGAGTAAAACTAAAAATAAAATAAAACAAAGATCAGCCTTAAAAAAAATACCAACCAAAAAAAAAAAAATTATGCCTTAAAATAAAAAAAAAATAAAACAACACAAAAATAATTTTGTCAGATGTGACAAATCAAAATATATTGAGGGAATCCCGATAAATAATAATAATAAGAAGAAGAAAGAAGTTTGTGAGAAGTCTGTGTGAATATGAGCAGCATTATAAAGAAGAAGAGAGTGCGCTGTATTAAACCATTTTTAACATTGCACCGTGACGAAAGTGTTGTATCCATTGCGAACGCTAATTTTACCAGACCGAGCGGTTCCGTCTCGGGAATTTCTTCTGAGCATGCGTGGCACTTTGTGCGTCGGAACTGGCCACACACGATCGGAAAATTTTATAGCCTGCTCTCAAACTTTGTGTGTCAAAAAATCCGATGGAAAATGTCCGATGGAGCCCACACACGGTCGGAATTTCTGACAACACGCTCCGATCGGGCATTATCCATCGGAAAATCCGACCGTGTGTACAGGGCATCAGAGTGTTTTTTTGCCATGAGGTGCCATGTTTAACTTCCAGTGACCAGTATGATAGAGTGATAACACCAAATTTAACACACCTGCTCCCCATTCACACCTGAGACCTTGTAACACTAATGAGTCACATGACACAGGGGAGGGAGAATGGGTAATTGGGCCCAATTTGGACATTTTCACTTAGGGGTGTACTCACTTTTGTTGCCACGGTTTAGACATTAATGTCTGTGTGTTGAGTTGTTTTGAGGGGCCAGCAAATTTACACTGCTATACAAGCTGTACACTCGCTACTTTACATTGTAGCAAAGTGTAATTTCTTCAGTGTTGTCACATGAAAAGATATAATAAAACATTTAAAAAAATGTGAGGGGTGTACTCACTTTTGTGAGATACTGTATGTCCCCTCCTATAGTCCATCTCCACACCAATTTTGCCTCCATATGTGTTCCAAACATTTATGCGCCCAAGGCACCTTTTTTACCTCTATATATGCCTCAAACACTTTGTTTGCTTCTATAAGTATTTTTAGACAGTTATTTCACTCTGTTAGTGTCTCCAGACCATAGCCCAAAACCCATATGGACCTATAGACAATCTTTCTTTTAACATATGAACCCTCAGATGCTAACTTTGCCCCACATATGCTGAGAGCGCAGTGATGGTTTCTTTTCAGGACATCCAGCCTTGTGCAGCAACTTAGCGGTGCCAAAAAAGGTCATTACTAGTGGAAGTTTGACACAGTGGGTGAACCTGGGAACTCGAAAATGCCAAGATTAGTGTGCTTTTCATAAATATGCCACTGTGAAGTTTTTTGTAACTTTAATGCTTTCATATCTTGACTGCCAAGATCTGAAATGATTCAAGCCTGGCTTACCATGAAGTATGAGATGAAAAGTTGCTTATATCTCCCCATTATGCAGGTTTGTGTCTGCATGTTTACTGTATATAAATAAAACATGGAGAGATTTCTTGCTCTGCAGTTCTCAGCTCTTGGGTTGTCAAGGTGTTTTATTTATTCCCTGCATCATAGGTTTCACTGCAATGAGTTTTTACTTACTCATAATACTGACAGCAAGATAAGGCCTCTCCCATTATCTGTCTCATTCACCGCTACAGAGCTTTATTCACAGACATGTCTGGGGCTCATTACTCTGCAGTGCAGCCTCATTCATCATTCTCAACGCTTGTGTTATATGAACATATACACTGCAAGGGGAATTCACCAGCAATCTACTTTGTGGTTCCAGAGATCAGTATAGATGATTTCAGCTATGATGAGAATCACGTCAACTCTTATATTTTCACCGTTATCACAAACACAAAAGGTATATTCTTGTTTCATAATTCTATATTCTCCATCTTTACTAGACCAAACATGGAGATAGATAGCGCTACTACATGTAAACAGTGCCATCTTTTAAAGTGTTGTATAACTCTTTCAAGGAGTTCAGGTTGTTAACCACTTCAGCCCCGGAAGATTTGGCTGCTCAATGACCGGGCCATTTTTTGCGATACAGCACTGTGTCGCATTAACTGACAATTGCACAGTCATGCGACGTTGTACCCAAAAAAATTTGACGTCCTTTTTTTCCCACAAATAGAGCTTTCTTTTGGTGGTATTTGATCGTGCTCCCCCCTAGTGGCCAAAAAGGCGAATCGACATAAGGTAAAGTCGTTTCGCCCAGCCGTGTCATTCTGCCGCAGTAAAACTGTGGCGGCTGGTCAGCAAGCAGTTAAAGAAGAATTCCAGGCTTGGATATTTTATACATAGTTACATTGGCCCAGCTTGGTTTGCATTTACTAATTGAATGCAAAGCATTTTTTTAATTGATGAGGTGAAGATGCAGGCTAGTGGACCTACTTCGATGAATTCCAGCTTCTAGGGGGATCGGCCAGGTATAGTATAAACATACATACTTACAAGTTGGGCCATCTTATAAAATATCCACACCTGTAACTCTTCTTTAAACTTCCAATTTGATAAATGTCAGACCATACATTTACAGTCACAACTGCATAAGATGGCGCTTAAAGTAATAATAAAGGCAGATTTTTTTTTCTAAAGTAACAAAGATGTAATTCTTACATGCTGTGTGCAGTGGTTTTGCACAGAGCAGCCCAGATCCTCCTCTTCTCAGGTCCCCCAGCCTGTGCTCCTTGCCCCTCCCTCCTGCTGAGTGCCCCTATTGGAAGCAGCTTGCTTTGGGGGCACCCAAGCAGGCTCGCTCCTAAACCGCTGCTCTGTGTGTCCATTTACAAATGGAGTACGGCTTGGTCCCGCTCTCGCTCTCTCCTCATTGGCTCACTGGCTGTGATTGACATTTGCAGGAGCCAATGGCTCCCACTGCTATCTCAGCCATTAAGGAGGAGGAGACACAAGATTCTTTTGTACATCACTGGATCGAGATGGAACTCAGGCATTATGGGGGGCTTGGGGGGGCTGCTGCATACAGAAGGTTGTTACCTTCATGCATAAAATGCACGAAGGTAAAAGAAAAACCTTGAATCTTTACAACCACTTTAAGGCCTGGTTCACACCTTTGCACAAAAATTCTCATGACATAAAAAATACTTTACACATGAAAAATCGGACATGAATAGATGTGAACCTGGCCTTAAGGACGTAGGTGCTTGATCAGTTTAGATTTTACTTTTGTTCAGCTGAAAAGTGTATTTGATGGGAACTCTCTCAATAGATCACCGAGCGATAGCAAGGTTGGGTGAAATTGTGAAGGCCAAAAAGGTGACCGCCTGGTTTGAAAATTGAAGCCTATGGTTTTGCATGGAATGCTAATATCTCAATGTAGACGTTTTTTTCCTTTTTTTTTTTTTTTTATTAATGTCTGTTATAGCAGTACTTATTTCAAGCTGCTTCAGCTGTTGCCTGCACTATGCCTGTCAAAATTTCCTCCTTCTGTTTCTTTTCTCTTGGAATTTTGAAGCAGAAAAGAACTGAACACCCTGCTGCCTTTGACTAAGGTTGCTACAGCAACAAAACTTGTCTCTCTAAATTAGGACATTTTTTTCTAAGCTTCATTTTTCTTCCTGTTCCAGAACCCCTGTTCCTCCCCTTGTTCTCTCTTCTTCATTCACCCCAGAGAAGAATCATCTGATCTTGACAACACTGGCCAATACGTAGATTCCAGGCCACTTCCCTGAGACTGATCTCTATCGGGTTTATTTACAGTATGCGTAAAGCAGAAGGTTCCAGATACTTTTTATATAATAAAGAATGTCTTTAGTCTATTTAAAATAATTTCTAGATTGTAATATCAGAACTATTAGGATATGTCATCAGAACCTATCAATAATGTTTTAGAAGGTGAGAGGAAAATCTATATTCAAATTTGCTGATACATATACACCAGAATAATTTGCTGTACCTATCTTATACAGGCATACCCCACTTTTAAGTACACAATGGGGTCTATTTACTAGAAAAGTGCAAAACCAGGCTCACTGCTGCATAGAAACCAATGAGCTTCTAACCCCAGCTTGTTCAATTAGGCTTTGGTAATAAAACCTGGAAGCTCATTGGTTTCTATGCAGACGTGAGCCTGATTTTGCACTTTCCAGTTTTAGTAAATAAACCCCATTGTGTACCTAAAAGTGGGGTATGCCTGTACTTACCTTATACCTCTGTACCTACCTTATATACTAAACTAAATATCATTATTGTTTTGCATATATGTGCACACACACACACACATGCATACACACTCATTTTCAATACCTATATTAGTATGTCCATCAACAACTATTATTACCTGTAGCACAAGTTCTGACTTTAATGAGAATTTCAACATTCACTTTTAAATATTATAATTTTGCTAGCTTATCAAAAGGTTAATATTTGCCCCTTCATTTATTTAGCTTTACTCACTACTGCGTCTGCGTCCAGGGCCAATCACTTGCAGGTGATCGCAGCATGAGAGATTACATTCAAGCGGCTGCTATTAGCTGCAAGAGCCAGCAGCCCCTCATTGCTTTCAGTGGGACTGCCTCCTGCAACTAATCGCTGGGAACCCAGCTGGGGTTCTCGCATGTGATCGGTGTAAATCTGGCCTATGTCCCTATTATATTGTACAGCGAGGAAGCCTATTGACAGCTGATGACTTATCTGTTGTCAAGGACGCAACAGCTGGGTTCCCGGGCCGCTCCTTAACAACCAGCTATTCACTATGCCCTGATTGGACAAAGCTTTGCTCAATCAGGGCTTAGAATGCACTGGTATTCACAAAATAGGCAATGTTCAGGCCAAACTTTTCCTTCGCTCAAACTATTTGCCCAACTCTACTGGAGAGTATAAAATCTGGTGCAGCTCTGCATAGAATCCAATCAGCTTCTATTTCTTTTTTTTTTGTCAAAGCTTAATTGAACAAGCAGAAGTGAAAAGCTGATTGGATACCATGCACAGCTGTACCAGATTTTTCACTCTCCAGTTTTAGTAAATCAACCCCATAGTTACAGCCTGCGTGTGTGTGAGTGTAGAATTTATCTATACTCCCCGATGACACCAACTCTGGAAGAAAGTTCCACATCCTTACTACAGTCAAGAACTCCTTACATAGCTTAAGATTGAATTGCTTCTTGCCCAACCTCATTTTGAGACAATGTGTCCTCTTTAGAAACCCAAGATTAAATAATTTCCACCCAATGCTAGTCACTATTTTAAGATTTAAAGATTTGTATATTGCGATCCTATCCCCTCTTAAGTGTATCTTTTCCAGGGAGAATATGTTTATTGTTTGTAGTTGCTCCTCATAACTACTGAGGTCCTCCAGCCCCCTTATTAGCTTGTAAGTCAAGGGAGACTTTGTACGCAAGCGTACTCGCATTCAGGCAAGGTGAATATAAATGCTAGTGGATACACTTTGTATAAGATATTTCCAATGTATATTGATCTTTCTCTTATGTAGCAATAGATACAATGTAACATGATTTATTCTTTCATCTACACAGTGAGACCTGTTGTTTTGTATACTTACCCCTTTGTGTGTTCTGAGGAAGTGGGCCAGCAAAATGCGTTGATGTATTTACCCGAGATCATGTAACATGAATTATATAATGGAAGCATCTGGCCGTTGCTGGCCAATACATATATGTAAACACATGTTTTTTAATGAAATTTTGTTTACTTCTTATAAAATATGATATTTTTTTACAGAAATACTATGGTCTAATTTACGGATGTGGCTAAGGAGTGATCTTAATACTTATATCGATTTTAGTCGCCTAAAATGTACTGGAGATTTTAGTCAACTAAAATACGCTTAAAACTAAAACAATTCAGGTGACTAAAATACAACTAAAACTAAAATGGCATTTTAGTCAAAAGACTATGACCCAAACTGAATCAAAATTTGACATCAAAATTAACACTGCTGGTAGGAAGGTAGTTTTTTCAAAAATGCAAACAGTCAGAGCTCAAGTGGAAAAATATAATATGATTCTGCTGCAGAGAAACTTTAAAATATATCCTTTAAAATGGATCTTCTTGTAGTCATTATAAAATACAGTATTCACAGCTTTTCTGCTTCCTGTGAATCATATGGAATCATATGGAAACTATATAGGACAAAAAAAGTACGTCACCAGCATCATGTGACATCATGTGACACCTTCACAAAACCATTATTGTATGATACCAAAGTCTGGTACTCACATACATTTTTTACAAACTCGCCTTGACATTTAAAAACATTTGGGAAGAGACT
Source organism: Aquarana catesbeiana (assembly GCF_042186555.1). NCBI lineage: Eukaryota > Metazoa > Chordata > Amphibia > Anura > Ranidae > Aquarana > Aquarana catesbeiana. Next base: position 146,059,733 of record NC_133330.1, read on the forward strand.
TGTTTGACCCCCGATACGTGGAAGAAATCCCTGTAGCTGATCCTGTTAGAAAGAATGCAGCTGCTGTCTCTAGCGTGTGTTATGTCATCAGAGCTATAGCGTTCATTTCATCTACACAATCCTTGATATACATGAACGTAAGAAGCTTATGCAATCTACCAGCATCCATGGAAATATGAATCCACCAAAATGTTTCCATTATAATTAAAAGTATTTTTCTGCATTCATTTTGTATCATGTTGACTTTTTTTTGGGCCATCACAGTGCTAATGCTCAAGCTTTATAGCTCTTTATTAATTCTTTATATTATATATCATATATTGCATAACTGACAGCCTTCCTTCAGTGTGACTTGGTTTATGGATCCTTAGGACCCCTTCATTGCGTACCACAAATAATACAGACATAAGCAAGGGGTCCAGGGACTACAGTGTACAGTCGTGGTAAATGTGGGATCCACAATAAGTGCATGGAGAGCAGCATTAATAGTACAAGAAGAAGTAAAGGATGTTATTTGCCACATTATAAATACCCCAACTTGTTTGAAATTAGGATTTGAAGTGGTACGATGCCTGCTGGCTAATATTGTGTGCTGTCAATGTTTACAACGAATGTTCTTTAACAACAATCATTATAAGGAGCTGCATACATTCATATGCAGTTCAAGATATTGGTCTGCTTTAAAGTTAAATGTATTCAGTGACTTGCATGATTAGTTATACGGTATATGTAATGCATTGGGCAGCCATGTCTGCAGCACTCTGCAGATCTCTATTTATTTTAACAAACAACAGAATGTTATAGGTGGTACTGGAAGATGGTATTCAAGGGACAGTGTATAATATTTTGGTTCATTCAAAATGCCATTGTTTCTTTCCTGTATAGCTAGGTAAGGGAGGGGGTTGGCGTGCTAGAAGGTTATATGACAATGGTGTCAGTTTTAATTGATGAAGTGGGTGTTCAACGGGATCTTTTGATGTACAAATAATGTAACATAGTAAAGTATTTTTCATTGTAATAGGGGATATGGTTTGGTGGTGTATTTTTTTTCACCAGTTCTATTTATTGTTTAATTACGCTTAGAGTAATGACACCTGCTTAAAATATGGGATGCAATCTTCTGTATACTTGAAGCACTTTCCACAGCTCTCCTCGGTTATCTTTTTTTATCCTAAGGCCTAATAACACTGCTGGTGATTTCAGAGCTGCACAGGTAATGTGCACAGGAAGTTAGCAGTTTTCCAGATTTCTGGCAGGATCAACTGTTTTCTTGCACTTGTACAGTACAACAGATATAGCAAAACAATTCCAATGATACATGTAACAGGCCAAAAGGCAACATCCAAGGAGAAGTATATTGCTCGGGTTTACATGCACTTTGTAAAAAGCTAATACTTTTACATAATGCCGCAAAATCCACACATATTGTACACCCAACGTTAGAAGTGATTTATCCTTCCGAAGCAAATGCACCTTTACACACTGGTACTGACCAATATTCCATTATTTCAACTTTCCCTCAGTTTCTCTCCCTCACTCAGCTAATGTGACCCTAGTGCTAATGGAAAGGGGCAAACAAGGATGTTAGAGCTGCACAATTAATCGTTAAAAAATTGTGATCTGGATTCAACCCCTCTGGCAATCTCTATTGCAGAGTTTGCCGATTCTTTCATATAACAAGTGGAGAGACTTATCTGCTCACTCAGCTGTTAAAAGAAAACATCCGGGCAGTCTGCCAAGTTTATAAAATGAAACATTGTAACTAACTTCCTTCTTGGATCAAAGGGAAACTTCTGTGTGTAAAGAAAAAAATCCAGGCAGTCTGCCAAGTTTTTAAACAAGTGTACATGCAGGAAGTTTAACCACTTAAAGTCTAAATCTTTTTCTGACACTTGTTTAAGGAAAAAAACAATATTTTTTGCTTGAAAATTACTTAGAACCCCCAAAACATTATATATATTTTAGTAGAGACCCTATGGAATAAAATGTCAATTGCTGCAATATTTTATGTCACACTGTATTTGCCCAGCAGACTTTCAAACGCAATTTTTTGGGAAAAAATACACTTCAATAAAAAAAAGAAACCGTAAAGTTAGCCCATTTTTTTTTTTAATGTGAAAGATGATGTTACGCCGCGAGTATCGTGAGAGAATCGTGATCTACCTTCTAAGCAAAAAAATAGTGATTCTCATTTTAACCAGAATCGTGCAGCTCTATTGTGTAGGTGTCAAACGTCCTCTTTATCAACCTATGACATCATTGGTTGTTAGGACGCTGGCTGCTAGAAGGTTGTATTGGTGCACAATAAAAACCTGTGGCTTTTGCGTAACTAAAAGGCAGGCTTGAGCCATCTGCTAGCTTGTATACAATTCTTTGGCCAATTTTTAGGCATTTTGCCAGGGCACAACTGAAAAAACCTGAAGGCACTCCAGGGTTTCTGGGCTCCCTGGTTGAAAAAGGTTTTAAATATTGTTACAAAAATATTGCACATAACTCCTGTGATATTGTACAGAACTCATTACTATTGGATTACTATAAATATTCATATTTAAACAAAATGCTTTCTTCACTATATTGAGCTGTATTCAGTTGGTGGTGGGGGTTGCTGTGGACAATGGCAAAACCAGAGAAGTGATTTGATTCTCTTGAGAAGCGGAGTTGGCAGAAGGACAAGAATCAAAAGACTGACGAAATAACTGTTGCCATGGTAGCAATATGAAAAACATCTCTTCTTCTGCAGCTTCTAGGAGAAATGTACAGTTTACTTAAAGAAAAGACCATAAGTGCTGTGTACATTTTGTATTTATTCACTAGGAAAGGGAAGAGGAGAAGGGAAGAATCTCTAGATCAAATCTGATTTTAACCTTGTTTGGTAATGAATTATGTGCTTTTTTTTTTTTCAGTTTTTAATATACTTGCTGGTATAGCAAATTTCTTTAAAGAAGAATTCCAGGCATGGTATATTATTTTACATAGTTACATGGGTCCAGCTTGGAGCATGTAATTATGTATAACCCATACCTGGCTAATGCCTCTGGAAGCTGGAAATCACTGAAGTAGACATCGCTACTCCAGTGATCTCACTTGCTTCTGGGTCCTGTGCTGAGCGGCCGGCCTGATGCATTGTGAATACTAGATTTCTGCTGGTCAGCACAGGCGGCATTCAGAAAATGATTGCACTTGCTAAATAAATGCAAAGCGTTCTCTAAATTGTAACAGGCAGAGAGGCTGTACAGTGACGTTATGCTCTCTACCTCGCCCATGCCAAATGCAGGCCTCTTATTTTCATAATGCATCAGGCCAGCTGTTTAACATGGAACCCAGAAGCAAGTAGAGATCACTAAAGAAACAATGGGGGTTATTTACAAAAGGCAAATCCACTTTGCACCACAAATGCAAACTACAAGTGCAAAGTGCACTTGAAATTGCACTGAAAGTGCACTTGGACGTGCAGTCGCTGTAGATCCGAGGGAGACATGCAAGGAAATTAAAAAACTGCATTTTAGCTTGCACATGATCGGATGATAAAATCAGCAGAGCTTCCCCTTATTTCAGATCTACCCCTCAGATTTACAGCGACTGCACTTCCAAGTGTACTTTCAGTGCAATTTCAAGTGCACTTTGCACTTGTAGTTTGCACTTGTAGTGCAAAGCGGATTTGCCTTTTTGTAAATAACCTCCAATGTCTACTTTAGTGATTTCCAGCTTTCAGGGGCATTGGCCAGGTATGATTTATACAGAGTTACATTGGTCCAAACTGGGCCAATGTAACTATGTAAAAATATAAAAATGCCCATAATCTTTCTTTAAAGAATGCTGCTATACCAGCAAGTAAATTAAAAAAAAAACAAAAACAAAAAATGATATTGCAGAATTCCCAATAAACCAAATTACATCATACACAGACTTAAAGCGTTTGTTACCCCAACACTCCATATTCCTGATATGTGCCTGCTGTACAATGTACTTGTATGAGAAAGTATCCTGTTCTCTTTGTATTGCTTCCTTTATGTGAAATCACCGGTGTTCCTGCCAGTCCTTCTGCTTTCCTATTAAAAACTGACCACACCAAGCAGGGGAACACAGCATGGTCAATTCTAGCCTATGCTGGCAACTCCGCTTGCTCTTCTCCAATGATCAGACTTGTCCTGACATGCCCCCACTGCACAGCCATTCACTGGAAAGCTCAGTGTGCTGCTTTTCCTCCCCCAAGCTCTTATGCAGCTGATCGTTTACAATCACTTTATCTGCCAAATTATTGCCAGTCAGCAGCTGTTTAAGGCTCCTTAACTCCTTATGCCTCTGTGTATCTAGGGGGGCACCTGGAAGAATTAAACTTGATAGAAGTCATTGTAATCAGACATTTGCAGTGTGAATCCACAAGCTAATTTCCCGTCTGGCTATCTCTATGGTGTGGATGATGTTCCTGCACTGAAGTCTCCACACTTGATACAGTTAGCAACAGTCAGATTTGGGCAGAAACGTAAATATCAACAAGAAAGTAGAGATGAAAAGGTGCAACAGAAGTACAATACTTTTGTCAGATATCTCAGACTTTATGCATTTGAGCTATCTTTTCTGTATCAATCACATAGACATCTCTTTGTTTTTTTTATACTTTCACCTTTTTTTTGGATAATTAGCGCATGGTCAGAGATATAGGCTAAGCTTTCTCAGATACATGACAATCGGTGCATAGCTAACAAATCATTTCAGAGAAATGTCCAGGATTTAATTGAGAAGCAAGACTGTAAAATCTACTCTTCTCTAATGTATAACGTTTGTTGAAAGTAATTGTTTTCAATTGCATTCTATGTAAATAGCTTGTACCATATTAAAGGTAGGGGATCTTTCACATTAAACACATTGCCATACATTTTTTCTGCCTTTTCCTAAGCAAAATTTATGGGCAAGAGAAACCATATTGTTTTCAGAAGGATCTATCCCCACCAATGCTTTGCAGTGCATTGAAAAAATGTTCTGCGTACTAAATTTTTGGTGTGCTGACTTATTGATATTTGGCATTAAAATAAACATACATTAAAACAAAATGTAACACAATGGGGGTTATTTACGAAAGGCAAATCCACTTTGCACTGAAAGTGTACTTGGAAGTGCAGTCGCTCTAAATCTAAGGGCTAGATCTGAAATGAGTGGAAGCTCTGCTGATTTTATCATCCAATCATGTGCAAGCTAAAATGCTGTTTTTTATTTTCCTTGCATGTCCCCCTCGGATCTACAGCGACTTCACTTTCAGGTGCACTTGCAGTGCAAAGTGGATTTGCCTTTATAACCCCCAATGTGCTTAACCACTTTCTTACTTTGGGCATAGGAGATGTGCCCTAAACACTTAAAGTTGGTCATAGATGGATAGAACTTTTAACAAAAATTTTAAGGAAAAGTCTTATATATTGCAATATTGTCTGAAAATTCTCAGAACATTCCAATGTTTTTCAAAAGATTTTTTTTGCTTTTAACATTTTCTTTTGGAATGAAAAGACTTTACCGAATAAAAACCATATACACTGCTAGAAATGTATTCGTTTGAGAACATTTTTTCATTCTGCTCCTTCAAATGTTCTCATCACTTGCGGTTGAAAACAAACATTGATTTGACCCAATAAGGATCAGAAAAACAAATTAACTTTCTTAGAACATTCTTTTCCAATCTATAGCCAGCTTAAGTTCATAGGTATATCTCCTTCGCCCTGCTCCTGGTCCCCCACTAGTGCTCCCCATCCACTATTGCCAGCAAAACCCTGGCTGCAGATGCTTCTGTGTAACATGACCTTGCAAATAATTAAAAAACAGACATATACGTTGCAGAACAAAAATATGAAAACAATCTCCCCGAATATCAGTCCATGCGGTTATACGGCTTAAATATCAATGAGTCCATAAAAATGAGCAAGTCCAAGAACAGGGCCAGAAGAAAGCACAACAGTAGGCAGCTCCACCAAAGAGACAGGAATCAATCTCTGAGATGCAACAAAAGGACACAAGTTCACCTTTTGGGGCAGAATTTCACATTTCATAGTTAATGAAAGTGTTTTTCAATGCCATTTCTGGAACAGTCATCCCAATGTACTTTTCTCTCACTTACCGTATTCACAGCAGGTTTAAAATCTTGTCATTTTATTTGAATTTTTAAAATGATTTCCTGTAGGTCATCTCCCAGAAGCCTTCACTTCCTTGTTGCATCACAGAAGAGGGTGTGATAAGGTGTGTTTACCACTCTGGACCACACCTCCCTCCTTACAATACCACAAGCCACCCACTTTCTATACAATCTAATTGTGCAATCTCCTTTAGATCCCCCATCAGCTATGTAGTACAATGCAGAAAGAGAGAGAGAGATGAGGGCGCTCTGGTGGAGGTGGATGGCTGGTCCTGGGTGGTGGTGAAGAGATGGCACTTTGGGCAGTGCTTGGTAGAGGAGAAGCAACTCTTGGAAGCTTATAGAAGAAAGAAAGGCGCCTCTAAGTGCAGCATTATAAGATTTACTATAGCGCACAGGGGTCAAAAACACAGTATTGTAGAAACAATAAGGCATGCAATGTGGAGTCCTCATGTGAGTTCCTAGTCCTTCCTCTGTCTGACAAGTGGAGAGTAGAGAGAGACATCCAGCAGTTGTCAGAATTCTCCAAAGACGTGCAGAAGCGAGGAGACACTGAGGTGGCCCAGGTTCCAGATTCACGCTGGAACACATGAGTCCAATGGTGTCAGTAAAGAGCAGTGGGCGGTAACACGTTTCGGAGCATGCGGTGCTCTTTCATCAGACCTACGCCCATATTTGCCGAATGGACTTATGAGAGGTGAGGGGGAGGAGTAAGGGCTTGGTTGATGGATGACTGATGGCAATTGGGGTTGTATTGCTGGAGACATGATGTGAGTGCAGCTTAAGAGGCGATACATGCATAGATCTTCTCGTGCTCGATACTGGTATAAAATTGAATTGGGAAAAAAGTGAGAAAAAGAATGGTGGTAATAAAAGGATGGTAATCAGAGGTAGATCATATACGATATAGTGATCCGGGATGAGGGATTAAATATTGGTGGACAAATTTCTTAAAGGACTAGGTAAAGAGCGGTGGGCAAGAGTATAGTAACAGATGATGATATCTACTAGGCTCTGGGAATCCGTTAGGATGTCATGACACTGGTGGGTCCAGCAGTGGAGTAAGCTAGACGCCAGATTATGCTCCTCGATTGGGGATGTTATAATAGAAGGACACACCATCTATCCAATCACTCTGTGTCCAATCAGGCAGGCTCTTGCACAACATCAGTGGTGTCCCATGGGCTGCATGCCACCCCAGGGAGTTTAGCATATGGCCTGAGCCTGTCTGGAGGGACACTGGGGAAGCCAGGCAAATACACACGTGGAGAGATGCCGGGGATGCTGTGCAAATATAGTTGATGGGTGAAGGGTGTGTGCTAATGAGGTCAGCTAGTAAACTCCTTCCTGTGTCTTACTGGATTCTCTGTCCCAAATCTACATACCAGCAAGTGATGAAGCTTTCTAAGAAATAGAGCAAGGGCTAAGGTAAGGCCTTGTTCTCAAAATCAAGGAAAGCTTATATTTTTCTGCAAACTAGGTACATGTATATGGGTACAAAGGGAAGCTGGATTTTAGGAAAAAAAAGGTGAACTTATGCCCTGTACACATGATCTGAATTTTTGTCGGAAAAACCCTGGATGGTTTTTCCGAAGGAATTCCGCTCAAGCTTGGCTTGCATACACACGGTCACACAAAAGTTCTCTGAACTTTCGACTGTCAAGAATGCGGTGACGTACAACATGTACGACGGCACTAGAAAAGGGAATTTCCATACGAAGAGATGATTCTGAGCATGCGTGTATTTTTGCGCGTCGGAATTGCATACATACGGAATTTCCGTTAGGAAAAAAATAGAGAACCTGCTTTCAATCTTTTGCTGGCGGAAATTCCGCCCAAAAGTCCGATGGAGCATACACACGGTTGGAATTTCCAACCAAAAGCTCACATCGGACTTTTGCTGGCGGAATTTCTGATCGTGTATACGGGGTATAAGTCTTTAATGCAGCAACCAAATGTAAACTCACATAAATCCACAGAAATGCACTTGTCAGTATTATAAGAGCTGTTACGGGGGATCCTTCACCCAGGAGAGTCCTTGTGTCCTTTTGTGACAATTGCAAATAGTTTCTGCAAGTATCACTGAGAAATATGATGTAACAATGTATTGTTACTATGTATCTACCCAATTTTTCCATTTTTATTTCCACGACATTAGTTAAAGCAGCTTTACAAGTAGAATAAATAAATATAATATGTCCAATCCAATGGCTGGTGTCTAAACTGATCACATGTGCAGCATCATGGCAGTTGTAGATTAAACAGAGGCAAAGATGGCAGCTTCCTTGGCTGAAAACTTTAGGGGGGTTTACTTATACTTTAACCCTCGTTTTCTTAAAAACAAAAATAACAAACATATCTATACTTACCTGCTCTGTGGGATTGATTTGCACAGAGCATCCCGGATCCTCTTTTTCTGGGGTCCCCCACCAGCACTCTAGGCCCCTCCTCTTCATTGGGTGCCCCTAGGGAAAGACGCTTTCCCTGGGGGCACCCATCTGTGCTCGTTCCTGAGTCCCACTGCTGCGCCCATTGACAAAGACAGCAAAACTCAGCCCCGCCTCCCCTTCCCGTGTCACTGGATTTGATTGACAGCAGTGGGAGCTCCCACTGCTATCAATCTATCCAATGAGGGGAGAGACAGCAGTGGGAGCCGCTGCGCTCGTGCACATCGCTGGATTGGATGGGCTCAGGTAAGGAAAAAGGGGGGTCTGGGCGGCAGCTGCAGCACAGAAGGTTTTTCACCCGAATGCAGAGGGGGTCCTGTGTAAGTTCACCTTAAAGATTTTTCTGTAATGCCTTGTACACACAGTCAGATTTTCTGATGGTAAATGTTCGATGGGAGCTTTTTGTCAGAAATTCCGACCGTGTGTAGGCTCCATCGGACATTTTCCATCGGAATTTCTGTCACACAAAACAAAATCCGTTGTCGGAAATTCCGATCGTGTGTACACAATTCCGACGCACAAAGTTCCACGTATGCTCAGAGTCAAGCAGAAGAGCCGCACTGGCTATTGAACTTGTTGTACGTCACCGCGTTCTTGACGTTCGCATTTTCCGACCAACTTTGTGTGACGTGTGTATGCAAGACAAGTTTGAGCCAACATCCGTTGGAAAACGGATTATGCTGTACGCAGCATAAAGGTGAACTTACACTTTAAAGCTTTTGAACCACTTTATGCTAGTCCTTGTAGAATACAGCCTCCTGCAAGGTTTATGTGATGACATCTCTAGCCCTTGTGCACCAGAAACATCTGTCAGCAAAGACTACTGTCTTCATCCATTCACTCAGAAAAAGTGCAGTATCATCATGACTACAGTCTATACATTCACACCGCTGCTGCCTATTCAAAGAGTGCTTTGTAAACACTAAAGTAGATACCATAGCCACTGAGAGCCTAAGCTGATTTTTTAGGGCAGTCATGTACAAGTCAGTTTCTTTGACTGTTGCATGCCCTGCATTTTATCGAAGTACTGTTTGCAGTAATTGATAGAAACAATACAAGAATTAATTTATGGGTGCATTATAATTACATATTAATTAATATTTACTGGTATTTAAAAGTTATATCAACAAGCAACATACAAAAAAAACACATTTCTTTATCATACATCATGGGACACAGAGCCCAAGTAATAACGTAATGGGTTATGGGCCACCTTCAGGTGATGAACACTGGTATACCCAATACAGGAAGTTCACTCCCCTATATAACCTCTCTTCCTTCCAGGAGTACCTCGCCAGTGTCTAGGGTGTTGGTCACGAGTGAAGATATGCTCTGAGGAGCTCTAGGAGGGATCCATGCTGGATTTAAATAACCTCCACAGACCGGATCCATCCAAGCCACTGAGGCCACAGGATGGAACCCGGGCCTCGCATAGAAGAACAAGGTTTTATCTGTAAGCCTCTCTTTTGAGGGCTGGACCCCAGGACCAAGGACTCTTTTTGGTCATGCTACATTACCTAAAGTTGATTCTGAGAGGTGCTATACAGGTCCAAAGGAGTGGAACCCCTATAATAGGGACCTGGTCTTTGAAGGTTTACTAACGCAGCCCGTCGTGATGGGTGAAGTTTGGATCTGTCTGTTTTCAGCAGTATCCTGTAGCGAGGAAAAGGTAAGGGAAGAAGCCTAGGAACTGTAAAGGCCACCTATGCCTTTTTCTTCCATATGAAAAACATTGTAATGCCTTAAAACCTCCACTAGAGGGAGTAAAAATACACATACCTTGGTACATTGCTTCTCAGCAGCTCTGTGTCCAGCTACAACAGTGTGTGTGTGTCCCAGCAGCCAGGAGGGGGTTCGTAATTGAACAAGGTGTTCCTCTCCCCACAAATGGGGAAACTACGGGGCTGGGGGTACAGCATTTTATTATGTACTATGGCTCCGGCTGAAACAGAATATTAAGCCTCAACTGCTGAGTAAAAATCCCCCCCCCTCCAGAGGGGTGCAGGGTGGCTTCTTTATTACCATAATGACATTTAGTATGTTTTACCTGCCTTTTAGATAAAGCCTTGTTGCACCCCACATGTGGAAACCTGGCAAGAGCGCCAGGCAGTGGTTGTAGCCTCCTCTCCATCGGGTCTGTGTTACAGACCCGAATGCCGTGCCATCCGCGCATGCGAACTAAGGTTCATTTTGAAAAAAGGAGGAGGGCGGGTCACTGGAAGGGGCATGGCCTAAGGCAGGCGGCATCGTGTGCGGGACTCAGAATCCACGTGGAGCACACGCTGGGACGCCACGTGGAGCACACGCTGGGACGCCAATCAGGCTCACACCTGAAGTTTCTTTAAAACAGATGCTCTTATTATCAGAAGGTTTCTATCAGAGCAGCTGAAGAGAAGAAGTCTGTCACACAGGACACAGGACACAGGGCACGTAAGGGATGTATACAGGAATTTCCAGTACTGGAAATACATTGTTACTCAGCATCAAGCTTATCTTTATGGTGCCATTGTTTTGCTAGACTATTGCTCAGCAAGTAGTATATTTTACTAGAGTGCCTCTGCTTTTGTGCTTAGCACTATGGCTTCCAGAGTTACCACAAAGGTACCAAAAATTCCACCCCCAGGCGCTGGGAACTCCAGTCATGCCTCCACACTGTCATCCTCTCCGGAGATACCAGATATGGCAAGCCAGGGTGAGTCATTGGAACCAATTGGTGGTGCAACTGCTTCTCACACTTCAGCCCCTGTATATGTGACTGAAGATGCATTTTCCTCTGCCCTGCAGGGCCTAGAAGGAAGATTAGCGGCTTTAATCACATCCTCCATCCAAATGGATAGGAAGCTTGCTAGATCCCTCTCCCCTAACTCAAACCCTTTACCAAGGGAACAGTGGGTACAGGATGAGGTATTACCCTCAGGTGATCACGTGGAAAAACAAGCCTATTATTTCTCTGCGGAGGAAACAGTTGATGAACCTTTTTCAACCTCGCAGTCTGAGAGATTGATGGTTCAAACTCTTACGGAGATGGTTCGTTCCAATTTCATGCTACCCCTAACAGAGTCAGCTGAAAGCTCGGTTTCTTCCTTCGGTTCTTTAAAACCTTTACAGCCTTTTCATGCGTTTCCTGTCTATGCATTACTAGAAAAACTTATTTATGCTGAATGGGATCACCCGGATAAGCATTTTCTCCCTCCAAAGAGATTCTCAGTTCTCTATCCCATGGAGGAGAAATTCACCAAAAGATGGAATGTACAGCAGTTGACGCTGCGATTTCCAGTGTGAATAAAAGTTTTACTTGTCCAGTAGACAATGCACAAATGCTTAAAGATCCAACAGATAAAAAGTTGGAATTCCTGTTAAAATCCTCTTTTTCCTTGCTAGGGGCCGTTACTCAGCCTGCAGTCGCTGCAATAGGCATCTGTCAGTCCCTAAAGGACCAGTTCAGAGAGGCCCTTAAGGAGGTCCCTGCACAACATGCCCGTGAGTTAGCCGAACTACCAGAGGCATTATGTTTTGCCATAGACACTATGAAAGATTCTATTCACCAGGCGTCCCACCTTGCGCTTGTGCTAGTACACATGCATAGGACCCTTTGGTTAAAAAATTGGTCAGCCGAAGCACCTTGCAAAAGGCTTCTGACAAGTTTCCCTTTTCATGGGAAGCGACTATTTGGGGATTATTTGGATAAATACATCCAAACGATTTCTAGTGGAAAGAGTACTCTTTTGCCAGTCAAAAGAAAGTATAAACGTCCTTAATTTAAACAGACTTTTTCTCCTGTGCCAGGGGCATCCGCCTCCAGGCAGTGGCGACGGCCTCCGCCATCAGACTCTAGAGGAAAACCTCTGGGTCAGGCCCAGGCACAAAAGAAGACCTGGGGCCAGAAATCTGCAAAGCAGAATACTAAAGCCTCATCATGAAGAGGCACCTGCCCTCGCCAGAGTGGGGGGAAGACTTCTGCAATACTCAGAAGTCTGCAAAAGGAAATTCAGGACAGATGGGTCAGCTCCACAATGTCTCTAGGATACAAACTAGAATTTCGGGAATTTCCACCGTCTCGTTTTCTGAGATCAAACGTTCCCAAAGATCCAGGGAAAAAGCAATCTCTGTTTCAAGCATTAGCCCGATTATTGGCTCAGGGGCTAATCATACAGACCCCCACAGAAGAGCAAGGTTTGGGGTTTTATTCAAACCTGTTTACGGTACAAAAACCAAATGAAGATGTCAGACCCATTCTAGATCTAAAGAATCTAAATCAGTTCCTGAAAATCCGCTCCTTTCGCATGGAGTCTATCAGGTCAGTAGTTTCTATCCTACAAGGAAAAGAACTTCTGGCGTCCATCGACATCAGGGATGCATATCTGCATGTCCCTATATTTCCCGCTCACCAAAGGTTTCTGTGATTCGAAGTAGAACAGCAGCACTTTCAGTTTGTAGCCTTGCCCTTCAGGCTAGCTACAGCACCCCGGGTGTTCACAAAAGTGCTGGCCCTACCTCTAGCCAAGTTAAGGGCACAGGGCATAACAGTCTTGGTGTACCTAGATAATCTATTGCTAATAGACCAGTCAGTAGCTCGCTTGGAGCAAAGTGTACACATTACAACCAGTTACCTGGAAAGTCTGGGTTGGATTCTCAACCTAGAGAAGTCTACCTTAAAACCGCTAAAAAAGCTGGAGTATTTGGGCCTGATCATAGACACAGCCCAGAAAAAAAAGGTGTTCTTGCCTCTGGCAAAAATCAACTCCATACGAGAGCTGGTGTGGATGGTCAGGTCAAAAGGAGATCCCTCAATTCGCCTTTGCATGAGGTTGTTAGGAAAGATGGTGGCTTCGTTTGAAGCAGTCCCCTATGCCCAGTTCCATTTGAGACTGTTGCAAAACAGTGTCCTGTCTGCTTGGAACAAAATGATCCAAGCTTTGGACCTGTCAATGCGGCTGTCCCCAAGGGTGTCCCAAAGCCTCAATTGGTGGTTACTAACCCAGAATCTGCTGAAAGGAAAATCCTTCAGACCAATTATCTGGAAAGTAGTAACGACAGATGCCAGGCTTTCAGGCTGGGGAGCAGTACTAGAGAAGATGACTGTCCAGGGACAGTGGTCAAGAACCGAAAGAGCCTTGCCCATCAACATCCTAGAGATTCGGGCAGTGCGTTTGGCTCTGAAGGCCTGGACTTCCAGGTTAAGGGATTGTCCTGTCAGGATCCAATTCGACAATGCCACAGTTGTGGCCTATATCAATCACCAAGGGGGCACCAGGAGTCTCTCAGCGCAGGGAGAGGTGAACCACATTCTAACTTGAGCAGAAAGGAATGTTCCATGCCTATCAGCAGTCTTCATTCTGAGAGTAGAGAATTGGCAGGTGGACTACTTAAGTCGCCAACAGTTATTCCCGGGGGAATGGTCTCTTCACCCCAATATTTTTCGGGCTCTTTGCCAAAGATGGGGGACTCCGGATGTAGATCTTCTAGCGTCCAGATTCAACATGAAGTTAGTCAACTTTGTGTCCAGGACAAGGGATCCACTCGCATGCGGAACAGATGCGTTGGCGACCCCATGGGATCAGTTCTCACTGATTTATGCATTCCCCCCTATTCAGTTGTTACCAGGACTTCTTTGCAGAATCAAGCTGGAAAGAAAGCTGGTAATTCTGGTAGCACCAGCATGGCCCAGAAGGTCATGGTATGCAGCAATCGTAAAGATGGCAGTGGAGGATCCATGGTCCCTTCCACTAAGGCCAGACCTGCTTTTACAGAGGCCTCTGTGTCCCATGATGTACGATAAAAAAAATAGGATTTTTATAACAGCTTACCTGTAAAATCCTTTTCTTGGAGTACATCATGGGGACACAGAGGTCCCTCCCCTCTTTTATGGGGTTTAAGTATATTGCTTTGCTACAAAAACTGAGGTACTCCTGGAAGGAGGAGGTTTTATATAGGGGAGTGAACTTTCTGTATTGGGTATACCAGTGTCCATCACCTGAAGGTGGCCCATAACCCATTAAGTTATTACTTAGGTTCTGTGTCCCATGATGTACTCCAATAAAAGGATTTTACAGGTAAGCTGTTATAAAAATCCTATTTTTTATACATATAAAGTGGAGAGGGGTGAGAACTGCTGCCGACGTGCCCTCCTGCCCTAGTAACAGGTGACATACTCATTTTTGGCCTGGTGTCACAAGCACAAGAACTAAGGGAAAATCTCTCCACAGAATCACTGACAGAAATCTGAGATGAGTGGTAAATCTTCCCTCCTGTATCGAAAAGATAAAAGATGGCTGAAGCTAGGCTTTAACCACTTGCCGACCGCCGCACGCCGATGTAGGTCCAAACTTTGGCGGCGGATATCGTTGTTATGGCAGCAGCTAGCTGCCATAACCCCGGTATCCCCGTTTTCGTGCGGCGGTCGGCTTTCAAATAAAAGTGGTCCCTGCAGCAGATTCGCCGCGAGATCACTTTTATCGGTGGTGGGAGAGGGCCCCCCTCCCGCCGCGATCCGGTGCCCTCCGCCGCTTACCGGAGCCGTCGGTAGCGGCGGAGACGATCGCGTCCGTCTCCCTTCTGTGCCTGGAGATGAGTAAGGCTAAGATGGCGCCCACTCGTCTCCATGACACTGTTGGGCGGAAGCGACGTCAAAACGTCACTTCCGGCCACGCCTCTTAAAGGCACATTTTTTTCAATGTCATTTTTTTAAATGACTTTTTTTTTTTTTAATGCATTTTAGTGTAAATATGAGATCTGAGGTCTTTTTGACCCCAGATCTCATATTTAAGAGGACCTGTCATGCTTTTTTCTATTACAAGGGATGTTTACATTCCTTGTAATAGGAATAAAAGTGACACAATTTTTTTTTTTTAAACAGTGTAAAAATAAATAAAATAATGTAAAATAAATAATAAAAACAAAACAAAAAAATTTTAAAACCCCCCCGTCCCGACGAGCTCGCGCGCAGAAGCGAACGCATACGTGTGTAGCGCTCCCGCATATGAAAACGGTGGTCAAACCACACATGTGAGGTATCGCCGCGACCGGTAGAGCAAGAGCAATAATTCTAGCCCTAGACCTCCTCTGTAACGCAAAACATGCAACCTGTAGAATTTTTTAAACGTCGCCTATGGAGATTTTTGAGGGTAAAAGTCTGACTCCATTCCACGAGCGGGCGCAATTTTGAAGCAAGACATGTTGGGTATCAATTTACTTGGCGTAACATTATATTTCACAATATAAAAAAAAAAATTGGGCTAACTTTACTGTTGTCTTATTTTTTTATTCAAAAAAGCGCATTTTTTCCCCAAAAAAATGCGCTTATAAGACTGCTGCGCAAATACGGTGCAAAAAAAAAGTATTGCATTGACTGCCATTTTATTCTCTAGGGTGTTAGAAAAAAAACAATATATAATGTTTGGGGGTTCTAAGTAATTTTCTAGCAAAAAAAACTGTTTTAAACATGTAAACACCTAAAATCCAAAACAAGGCTGGTCCTTGGTTAAAATATATGAGTAAGTTGAATTCTAAGCCAGACCCAATGCACGATGCAAGAAAGTGTCCTATCTGGGCAAAACTGCATTCAACCTCTTGTATCGTGAAGATCTTTTACGAGTTATTAATAATTAAAGAACTTTTATGAGTTAAGTGACTTATACTGCGTATAAGTATTTATATGCAAGTACAGTGGAACCTTGGATTACGAGCATAATCCGTTCCAGGTAAGAATGCTTGTAATCCAAATCACTTGCATATCAAAGCGAGTTTCCCCATAGAAGTCAATGGAAACGAAGATAATTTGTTCTGCATTGATATCTATTACATGCAATACCGCATGTGGCCAGAGGTGGGGGGCCCAGGAGAGCCTCGGAAATACTTGGGGACAGCTCAGAAAGTCTCGGAAAGCCTCGAAAAGCCTCTGCGACTGAGTATTTCCGAGTGTTTCCGAGTCATTCCGACTATTTCCAAACCAACCGTTCTGAGTGTCCACGGTGCCCCCGCACCTCTGGTCAAATGCGTTAGCCTGAATTCTGCTCGTTTTGCAAGACAACACTCGCAAACCGAGTCAGAATTAAAAAGAAAGAGTTGCTTGTCTTTCAAAACGCTCGTTAAACGCGTTACTCATAAACCAAGGTTCCACTGTATATACAAGTGTTTATGCTTAAAATGTACCACTGGCAGCTACCAGAAACGAAGAAGAATTTTATGCCTGTATGCGTTTACCCATCTGTACACATGTATACGCAAAGTTTTTGCCAAACATAACCTTTTTACTCAGGATCTTTCAGCCTGACTCTGCCAGCAAGATCCCGCATATCAACATCAGTAAATTTTTACATCCATGTGCAAGAAACCTTAGTGCATTGGAAAGGAGTAATCAAACCAGTCACAACTATGCTTTTATGCCCTTAAGAAGTTGCATTTGTTGGGGACCTGATTGGTTTCCCAAGTTATAGTTATATGCACCTGGCACCAGACCTCAATTCATAGATGAAGGTTATGAGATGGTGACAGGCCTCTGTGGGTCAGGCTATCAAATCTATAAAATAAACATCCACCTTTCATCTTTTCAATGTAGCTAAAGAGACCAAAACACAAAAGGAGAAAATAAGGACATGGGGACCACGTTAAGGCACTCTGTCACGAATATAACATAGTTCAAAAAATATTTAAAATCACCCATGAATTGCACCCGATACTTCACAATGCCGTTGCAGCACATGATTTAAAAAAGCATAATATGCAGCAAACAAAAAGGAAACAACATCAAATTATGTTGGACGGCAACAGCAGAATATAAGACATTTATTTGGTGTTAGTGGGAAAGGACTCCCTGTCATTGGTTTGAGTGGGAAAAGGGTCCCTATCATTGAGTGGTAAACTGTAACCTGTCTTTGGTGTCAGTAGGTATTTTGCCTCATGTTGTGAGTGTTAGTAGAAAAGGACTGTCATCAATAATGTCAGTGGGAAAAGGACCTTCTGTTATTGGTGTCAGTGGTAACTGGCCCACTGTCATTGGTGTCTTTGGAAAAAAACCCACTGTCATTGATGTTAGTAAGAAAGGCCCCACCCACAATTCGAGGGTACTGTAATGAATCTGAAAGTACTCCAGCAGGCAGTGGCAGACATCTAGCCTCTAATGCCGTGTACAAACGGGCGCACTTTTCGACCGGACTGGTCTGACAGGACGAATCCATTGGACAATCCGATCGTGTGTAGGCTTCATCAGACCTGCAGCTGACTTTTTCAGTCGAAAATCAGACGGACTTTAGATTTGGAACATGTTTCAAATCTTTCCGCCTGAACTCCGCCGGACCCAGTTCCTATTGACAAATCCGCTCGTCTGTATGCTAGTCCGACGGACAAAAACCGGCGCTAGGGCAGCTATTGGCTACTGGCTATGAACTTCCTTGTTTTAGTCCGGTCGTACGTCATCACGTACGAATCCGTCGGACTTTGGTGTGATCGTGTGTAGGCAAGTCCGTTCATTCGAAAGTCCATCAGAAGTCCATCAAAAGTCAGTTGAAAGTCCGTCGGAAAGAACGTTGAACCTTTGATGCTGAAAAGTCCGCCCGAGTGTAAACGGCATAAGGCTCTGGGACCTATTAAAGGCAGGGGCAAAGAGACTTCTGCCTTTAAAGGACCCCAGGTAGTCAGAGGCCCCTTTGTGCTCACACCGCTGCTGACACCAATAATGCTCCTTTTAGTGTATCTAGTGTAAAACAGTTTTGGTTTAAAACATAGCAAAGTAGGGGGGCAGGAGGCGGAGCCTAGCGGAGCAGACATGCATTGTTAGAGCTCCACACCGCTGAGGAGAGAAGAGAAGGACAAAGCGGAGCCTGCAGGCTCAAAAGGTATCCATTTGAACCTTTTTGCCCCAGGGAACAAACTGTGAAAGTTTGGGCAGGAAATATGGTACTGGGAGGAAACCGTGGCAGAAATAAAAATCACCTCACAAAGAGCTCACAGGCACTCACTGCAGCTGAAGCAGCTCCAGTCACCTCACAAGATACAGCATCAGGGTGCTCTCACAGACAGAAAATGTCACAGCAAGACTCTCCATTTGAGTCAGATACAGAACAAATCCTCTCACAAACTTCTCCACAAGACTCCTCAGCATCCCCAGGAATATTATTACAATTTGAAAAGATGCTTCATAAGGCTTTAAAACAAACCTCAGACCAAATAACAAAAAGCCTAACCAAAGAAATAAGAGAGCTGGGAAACCGCACCGCAGCCTTAGAAATAAAAATGGATGAAATTGAAATTACAACCCAAGAAAATATAACAGAATTGGAACAATTAAAAAAAGAGAATTTAATACTTCAAACTAAGCTCGAAGATTACGAAAATAGAGCCAGACGTTGAAACTTGCGCATAAGGGGAATACCTGAAACTGTTACAGACCTGCAATCTACTATTACTGCTCTATTACAAGAACTAAAGCCAGATATCCCTATTGAACGTTTAGAACTGGACAGAGTACACAGAGCCCTCACAGCCAAAAAGAAAGATGGACCCCCACGTGATATAATCACAAAATTTCATTATTACAGAACGAAAGAACAAATACTAATTGCTGCAAGAGAAAAAAAGGAACTTAATTTTCAAGGACACAATTATCAAATTTTTGCTGACCTATCCCAACTTACTATTACTAAAAGACGATCCATGAAACCCCAACTAATGGAACTGCAACGCCACAACATTATGTATCAATGGGGCTTCCCCTTTTCAGTCAGATTTAACTACCAAGGTACAATTTACAGAAGCAGATCAGCAGATGAACTACAACAAACTCTTTTAAAATTAAATCTGACAGAACCCACAAGCAGCAACACTCCCACACGCAGAAGAATGGCATCATCTTCACCTTCAGGCAGCACCCAGAAAATTTCAGAACAAAATGGGAATCATCATTCTCACAAAAGAGGCCGTTATGCCACATCATCCATGGACCAAGAAGATTCAATGGACTGACATCCTAATTCCTGATATCTCTTCATTTATTATACTAAGAGATGGTTCTCTATAAAAACCTATATTTATAACTGAATGTAACTGCATTCTGATAGTCACACACTGTGTGGGATCATGTTACATTCCAGTTATATTTCTTATTACTTCTGATTCATATAGCCTTAGAATATATAAGTGAAATAAGGAAATTCTTGTTCAGTTATATATTATCAGGTAATAACAATAGATTTATTACTTTTTAGGACAAATATGTTCAATAACCCAGAAGTAATGGAAGCTTTTTCTTTCTTTTCTTAAAACAAATATATTATTACCTAACTAGTTCCTAGAATTATGTTTTTGTTTATTCTAATCTGAAGCAATACAACCTCAATTTTATGAGTTAACATATCTAAACAGTTACATATGAATAAAATATGTAATTGTTTACTCTAAAAGGGTTAAAATCCCAAAATAATTCAAACTATCTTCATCAATACCAAAGTTATTAACAGTACCTTTCTAACTGAATTATTTAGCCTAGGGCAAGACTAACCATATTGATGTCTTTTGACATAGCACTTCTCTCCTGTAAGCGGAAGATCCGTGTACCCCCATTAGCCCTCCTCATTCTCCCAACCATATTATGTGGGAGTGTGACAAAGGCACTTATTCCCCTGAGAGAGATATTTATTCTCTTTCACGGGTAAATTGTGATTACTTGCAAAAAATAATTTATACAATGTATCATCTAATCTCATATGTTTTTTGTTTACTCTTTACTCCAGAATTCACTGGTTTCTTTTCTATCTATTCATCTCTTCAGTCCACACAGGTTGATCTGCGCAGTCAGCTCTGCATAACAAAAAGTAAGTCAAAACTATTTTATCTATTGCCATGGCACCACTGAATATACTTTCCCTGAATGTTCAGGGAATAAATGTCCCTCAAAAAAGGACCAAAGCCTTCCGTACTTTCCATAACAAGAAGGCTCACATAGTATGCCTCCAAGAAACACACTTCACCAAAGATTCTACTCCAAAATATATTTCTCCTTTTTATCAACAAATTTACACGGCTTCTGCCTGTACCAATCAAAGGGGAACTCTAATTGCATTTCACCGATCCACACCATTCACCTTATCATCAGAAATTAAAGACCCAGAAGGTAGATACCTGATACTCATGGGTTATATAATGGATACTGCAATCACGGTGATTTCCTACTACGCTCCTAACAAACAACCTACACCATTCCTCTGACATATATTACAAGTGATTAATACACACAAAATAGGAACAGTGATAATGTGTGGGGATTCGAACCAGGTCCTCCTCCCATTTCTAGATAAATCACCTTTTACACCATCCAAAATAACCTCTAGATTACCTTTTTCTCAACTTCTTTCCAAATACAATCTGGTAGATTCGTGGAGAGAAAGTAACCCAATGAAAAAGAAATTCACTTATTTCTCGCACCCTCATCAAACCTTCACCAGAATAGATCATATTTTTCTAACAATAGGAATGATACCAGAAATTATTGCATCAGATATAATTCCGATTCCGTGGTCTGACCATAATGCAGTATACACTACTATAGCCTCAGCCATACCAAAAGCGCATGACCCAACGTGGTACTTACCGGACATAATGCTCAAACACCCACTACATCAGATGGCCATTGAACAAGCTTTAAAGGAATACATATCAATTAATAATACAACAGACATCTCCCCAATAACACTGTGGGAAGCTCATAAGCCTGTCTTGCGTGGTACAATACAAAGACAAATGGCACTATTTAAACGGGAACGCAAAAATCTAGCAAAAAAACTAGAACTCAATTTTAATGCAGCCTACATATCATTTCAAGATAATCCATCTCAGAGTACAAAATCTCATCTGGAAAAATCTTGATTGGAATACGATCTATTTCTCACTGAGTCAGTTGATAAATCCCTCAAACGCTCCAAACACAATTTCTACATGAATACAAACAAACCAGGTACATATTTGGCTCGGGCATTAAATTCAACTAACAAATCTTTCAAACCAATACGTTTGAAATTATCAAAAAATGTTTACACTTGTAATCCAGTTAAAATAGTCCATAAATTTCACTCACATCTCGCAACTTTATACAAGACAAACAATGAATTTAATCCTACAGAGGCTGAATCCTTCTTCTCAAAAATAACCTTACCTGAGTTATCTCAGAATCAAAAAAACAGTTTGGATGAGCCTATAACTATAGATGAAGTTGCTAACGCCATAAAAGACCTAAAACTTAACAAAAGACCAGGCCCAGACGGCTACTCGGCTTTATACTATAAAACATTCTCAGAAATACTCTCTCCCATTCTCACTGAAACTTTTAACAAACTTCTAGATGTACATTCTTTTCGGCAAGAAACACTAATGGCAATTGTTTGTATGATCCCAAAACCCCTTTCTGATGATACTTCCTGTGTGAATTATCGGCCTATCTCTCTGTTAAACCTCGATATTAAATTATTAGCAAAAATAATAGCCAAACGCCTCAATGGCATTATAGGAAAATTAATACATAGAGATCAAGTAGGCTTCATGCCAAATAGACAGGCAGGCGATAATATACGCAGGGCAGTGTTATTGGCACATATTGCTAAAAAACGGAAAATCCCTTTATGTTTTCTATCTCTCGATATTAAGAGGGCATTTGACACAGTATCCTGGCAATATATGCAATATTCATTACAAAAATGGGGTTTTGGACCCCACTTTTTAACATGGATCAAAGCATTATATAATAAACCCAAAGCCTATATAAAATATGCTGGATACAAATCTGAAGCCTTTAATATCGAAAGAGGTACCCGACAGGGTTGCCCATTATCTCCCTTATTATTGGCCCAATACATCAGAACAAACCAAACTATAACTGGCATTGAAGTAGGAGGTATTACACACAAATTATGTATATTTGCAGACGATATATTACTTTTTCTATCATCACCACAGGTCTCTGGTCCTAACTTAATACTAGCTCTTAATGGATTTGCAGCCCTATCCGGCCTTATGATTAATCCTAAGAAATGCCTAGTGCTTAATATTTCACTCACAAACATGGAATTGATCCCGGCTAGGGCTGCACTCCCATTCACATGGGCAGAAAAATCAATCCCATATCTTGGAATTCATTTAACAGCATCTCATTCTGACTTATTCTCAACCAATTATCCTCTTGTATTAAGACAGATCACAAATCTAATAAAACAATGGTCGCAACTTCCTTTATCCTGGATAGGGAAGATTAATGCAATCAAAATGACTATTCTACCCAAATTGCTTTATCTATTCAGAGTCCTCCCTATTCCAATTCCTTCCTATTTTTTGAGAATAGTACAAAAAAGAGCAACTTCGTTTATATGGGGCTCTTCTAAACCACGTATACCTATACACACACTACATCTTCCCAAAAATAAAGGAGGCCTGGGATACCCTAATTTTACTAACTACTACAGAGCAGCACATTTGGCCAGTCTGTCCAAATACCATGCAAAACAGGAAATCCCATTATGGGTATTTATAGAGGCTTCAGAAAATGACCCTCTATTAATATCAAATTTATTATGGCTTGATCCTAAAGACCGCTTTAAAATTCATAATCCCATAACTAAACACTTCTTATCTCTCTGGGGTAAACTAAAAACCAAATATCAGTTACAATCTCCACACAATCCTCTCCTTTCTTTTATCAGAAATCCGGCCTTTTATCCGGCATGGATCTACCCAAATTCTTTTAAAGCTTGGACAACATCAGGCATTCAGACACTAAATGACTTCATGGCATCTAAATCATTCCTTTCATTCCCATCGCTTAAAGAAAAATATGATCTACCAAACTCTGAGATATTTAGATATCTCCAAATCAAAAATTTCTATACACCATTCCTAAAGGGGGATACACCATTATCCCAATTATCCATTTTTGAATCAATCTGTACAAAAGATCCATTTGCTAAAGGTACAATTTCATCACTTTATAATCAATTATATGGAGTAGCAAATCTTAATAGACCCTCTTACGTTCAGAGGTGGGAGGAGGACCTGGGACGAACTTTAGAAGACACGGACTGGTCTAACATATGGCTCACATCTAAGTCATCTTCACCCAACATCTTAGCACTGGAGACAAATTATAAAGTCCTAACTCGCTGGTACCTTGTACCCGCTAGAGTGGCAAAATATTCACCTAATACCTCAGCTCTTTGTTTTCGAGGATGCCCAGAAATAGGCACATATTTACACATATGGTGGACGTGCCCAGTAATCCAAACCTTCTGGAAGGAAGTCTTCGTGATTGCATCTAAAATATTTAAAAAAATAATACAACCAGATCCATATTTAACTTTACTTAATTTAAAACCGGAATGGTTAACACTCTCTCAATTCAAACTTATGATCCAACTAATAACGGCTGCAAAACAAACAGTGGCTAAGGCATGGAAATCTCCTACATTGGTACTAGCAGAAACAATTCACAGAATGAATAATACAATGTCCCATGCTAAGATGGTAGCCATCGATCAAAATCAAATTCCAAAATTTGAAAAACTTTGGCATCCTTGGATAAAACAACAGTTCCTGTCAAACTTCAATGACTCTGTCCTGTTGCCATGGTAACAGATTAAATGACTTACAGAGACACCCATTCTAAGGCTTCAAAGAGAACTAAAAAGAATAATAAACTGACGAGCGGGACAACCTTGTGGACCATACCTCTACCTTTCAACCCTTTTTCTTCTTTCTCTTTCCTTTTCTCCACCTTACGATTAAAGCTCATTATCAGAATTTATTTGACCTATATACACTCTACTTGTAAACAATATGTATAGTAGGTATAAATCATTTAAATACCTACAAAAGTAACTAAGGAAATGATATATATCTTTAATTTAGGTTTACGTGAACACAATGTTTAATATTTGAAATTTCATGATATTTACCTATATAAACCCTACTGTAAAACAATGAGCTTACTTTATAGATCCTTGTAAACTTACTTTATGTATCTTTATAACATTGTATACTCAATAAACTTCTTTTGACAAGGAAAACATAGCAAAGTAAAGGGGAAAAGTTTCCTCACTGCAAATAATACTTGGTGAAGTGGCACCAGCTTTTTGGATACAACTACATATATTTGAGTACACTATGCATGCCACATTTTTCTTCTCAGTCCCTTTTAGCTGCCCCTTCTAATTATATTGGTATATATGCTATTGTTAAGTGTGCTGAACAACATCCTCCAATTCAATGTGTAATCTATACCATACTTACAGTATTTGAAGTATGTCATTGCTTAATTTGCTAATTAGTCTGTCCTACATAACCAAGACTGCAAAAGTATTTAACAATGTAAATTACAAATGAAGAATTTCATGTACGTATGCCTTTAAATTTAAAATAAGTTTCCTCGCATTAATGTGATTAAATGATCACCTTGTAAAACAACCCATTCAGTTTAAAATAGAAACTAAAGGCAAAACATTTGTGCATATATATATATATATATATATATATATATATATATATATATATACATTATAAATACTGATCACATCCCCTCTGTTCCCTCTGTTCTAAGCTGCATAAGAGCTGGGGGGAGGAGAAGCAACAGCACACTGATCTTCCCAGTGAAAGGTTGTGCAGGGGAGGTATGTCAGGACAAGTCTGATCATTGGAGGAGAGCAGGCTGAGTTCCCAGCATAGCTAGAGAACTGACCACTCTGTGTTTTCATGCTTAGTGTGGTCCGTTTTTATAGTAAAGCAGAGGGAATGGCAGAAACACCAGGGATTTCACACAAAAGAAGCAATACAAAGAGAACAGGATACTTTTTCATACAAGTACATGTTACAGCAGGCATATCAGGAATATGAGATGTTGGGGTAACAAACACTTTAAGGAAAAGCGACCAATACCTAGCATTGTGCAGCATGACAAATGTCCTTTTCGGACCCCACTCTCTTTATGTACCTTAGGGTGCAATTTATAGAGAACCTTTCAAGGTACATTTTTTTGGTACTGTTTTTTTATTGTGTTACACAGGGGGGGCATTAAGCATGCTAATTAAATAGTTGAAATGGTGCAGTTAGATAAAATATCGGTTTCGTTTTTTTATGTAGCACCCTGTCTTAAATAGGAATTATTGCCCAAATATAGTTTTTGACTGCTAGATAGTTGGCCCATATTGATTTGTGTAGTTCTTAAGTTGGTCTTTCCCTGAGCTCAGTGGGGTTGTGATTTCTCACTGCTGCCAGTAGGTGTCACTGGTTCCACTGGTTATAGTATGAGTTTTCATAACCAGAGTTATGACTAATTATGTTTACTTCAGCCAGCCCAGTAGGAGGTTCAGGTCTCTGGTGCATGCCAGGGGGATATACATATTTAGGGCAGGCCTTGTGATTGGTCTCTTCCCTCAGGCAGGCCTGGGGAGGTGCTGCTGGATTGGACTATGCTGTTAGGCATAATAGCCTGTGTGGACATGTGCTGTGAATGTGAAGATAGACTTGAAGTGGTCATGGTACTGCCCTGTCTGTTGCTGGGGGATAGGATGCTGTTTACCACTTGTTTCTGGAGGTGCCACCACGTCTCTTGGGTTGAGGGGGGGGGGTTGTATATTCAAATTTTGTAAAAATCACTGCTTTCAGTACAAAAGCTTTTCAACAATATGAGCAGGCTAACCTTAGTTATGTTATTTTGCCCACTTTGAATCAGCTGTCAGTATATGCATTGTATAAATAAACATTAAACACAGATCTGTCCCAAGTCAAACAGCTGAAAGTAGCAATAGTTGAAATTATGACAAGTAACACATGCATTTTGTATTTTAGTGAAGTGATTTCTTAGCAGTGTGATATTTATGAAGCTGACATTCAGCAAACATTCACTGCAGGTGAATCTTCCAGGTGCATGTGACAGTGATTGATTCGCCACCAGTAAATGTTGATTGAAAGTCACATTCACTGATTTATAAATTAAACTTGGGTTGTAAATATGTAGTATATGCACTTTTAGGATACATACTGTTTAATTGTGTGTTTGTGTGTGAGTGTGTATGTGTGTGTGTATATATATATATATATATAGATATATATATATCTATATATATATATAGATATATATATATCTATATATATAATTTTTTTTTCTTTTTTTTTTTTCTTTTTTTCTTTTTTTCTTCACATAAGCAAACACAGCAACAACAACTCCAGGATAAAAGACCGTATTCAGAAAGTAATGATTTAAACTCTTTATGGTCTAAGGTTATTAGTGGTGTACCCCAAGGTTCAGTGTTGAGACCCTTACTTTTTAATACATTTATAAATGATATAGAGACTCTGGTCCGGCTGCACCTAGAGTATGCTGTCTAGTTCTGGGCACCAGTCCTCAGGAAGGATGTACTGGAAATGGAGCGAGTACAAAGAAGGGCAACTAAGCTAATAAAGGGTCTGGAAGATATTAGTTATGAGGAAAGGTTGCGAGCACTGAACTTATTCTCTCTGGAGAAGAGACGCTTGAGAGGGGATATGATTTCAATCTATAAATACTGTACTGGTGACCCCACAATAGGGATAAAACTTTTTTGCGGAAGGGAGTTTAACAAGACACATGGCCACTCATTAAAATTAGAAGAAAAGAGGTTTAATCTTAAACTACGTAAAGGGTTCTTTACTGTAAGAGCGGCAAAAATGTGGAATTCCCTTCCACATATATATATAAAGGGTCTGGGATTAAAAGTATTTCAGTCTTTGCAGATGACTCCAAGTTATGCAGTGGAATAATGTCCTTACAGGATGTCTCCAACTTACACAACAACCTCAATGCACTGTTTATTTGGGCAACTGTAGCAAATTAGGTTAATGTTAATAAATGTAAAGTTATGCACTGGGTGGCTAAAGATGTGCACACATCATACAATCTAGGAGAAGATCAACTAGGGGAGTCCATGGTGGAAAAGGATCTGTTGTTTTCTGGTAGATCGTAGGCTTAATAATAGCATGCAATGCCAAGCTGCAGTTTCTAAAGCTAGCAAAATACTTTCTTGTATTAAAAGGGGTATAGACTGCAGGGAGAGAGATATCATTCTTCCCCTGTACAAATCATTAAAAAAAACTCATCTGCAATATGCAGGTCAATTTTGGGAACCAGTTCACAAAAAAGGATATCGGAAAACTGAAGAAAGTGCAGAGAAGGGCAACAAAACTGATAAGAGGCATGGAGATTCTCGGCTATGAGGAAAAATTAAACATAATTTATTCTCTCTTAACAAGAGTCAATTAAGGAGGGATATGGTCAACATGTATAAATACATAAGAGGTCCATACAATGAACTTGGTGTAGAGTTGTTCACTTTCAGGTCATTACACAGACAAGGAGCACTCTTTACATCTGAAGGAAAATAGATTTAACCTCCACATAAGGAAAGGCTTTTTCATAGTAGGAGCTGTGAAAATATGGAATAGACTCCCTCAAAAACTGGTTCTGCCCAGCTCAGTAGATTGTTTTAAAATATAGGGGTTGATTTACTAAAGCAGGAGAGTTAAAAATCGGGTGCAGCTCTGCATAGAAACTAGTCGGCTTCAACAAAAAAAGTGGAAACTTAATTGAACAAACTGAAGTTGGAAGGCTACCATGCACAGCTGCACCAGATTTTGCACTGGGGGTATGGGGTTAATTTTAGTAAATTAACCCCATAGCTGGATGCATTTTTAAATGGATAGACATTTTTAAAAGTAATAACACCGGGGATCAAGGGAAAATCTAATTGCCTGAAAATCTAATATAGAAATTTGAAAATTCTTGCAAAAAAAATCAAAGATTAACCATTTGCCGCCCACCCACCGTCAAATGACGGAGGGACGGTGTGGCTCTCGTTCTGGGTGGACGTCATATGACACGCCCCAGAACAGCCACTGTCGTGCTCTTGCGGTGATTGTGGCCGCACCGTGTTGCTAGGACACAGCGCTACCCCGATCTCTGTAAAGATGGCTCTTTAATCATGTGATCAGCTGTGTCCAATCACAGCCGGTCACATGTAAATACAGAAGTGCCGCAAATCGGCTCTCCTCGCCTCACACTGACAGAGTGTGTGACGAGGAGTGCCGAACAGCAGCATCTCCTCGCAGGGGAGACCAGGGCAGGTAATCAGGGTACTGATCATCAGTGCCAGCCAATCAGTGCCTATCTGTGCCACCAATCAGTTCCTATAAGTGTCACCAATCAGTGCCTATAAGTGATGCCAGTCAGTGCAGCCTTTCAGTGCCCATCAGAGCCTGCTCGTCAGTGCTGCCCATCAATGCCCATCAGTGCCACCCATCAGTGCTGCCTATCCATGCAACCTATCAGTGCCCGTCACTGCTGCCCACCAGTGCCACCTATCAGTGCTGCATATCAGTGCCACCTATCAGTGCCACCTATCAGTGCCCATCAGTGCGGCACATTAGTGCCTCCTCATCAGTGCTGCCTTATCAGTGCCCATAAGTGCTGCCTCATCAGTGCCCATCAGTGCAGCCTATCAGTGCAGCCTCATCAGTGCACATTAGTGAAGGGGAAAAATTACTTATTTACAAAATTTTCTGACAGAAACCAAAAAAATATTTTCTTTATTCTAAATTTTCTGTCTTTTTTCTTTAATAAAAAATAAAAATCCCAGCAGTAATTAAATACCACCAAAAGAAAGCTCTATTTGTGTGAAGAAAAAAATAAAAAATTAATTTGGGTACAGTGTTGTATGACGGCGCAATTTTCATTCAAAATGCGACAGCGCTGAAAGCTGAAAAATGGCCTGAGCGGAAAGGAGGTGAAAGTGCCCATTATTGAGGTGGTTAAAAGAATGTACTCTGCAAGACAGTACACCATATGCCGACCCAGGATTTCAACTTTGGATTGACCTTATCAGGAGTTATCTGATAAAGGTGATTTTATGACATTCTGGAAGGCGCGAAAAAGCAGATTGCTGACATGGTGTTTTATAGCATTAAAATATAGATATATCAGGATTAAGGATGGGCAAATTCGAAAGCCGCCGGAACACCGTTAAAGTCTATGTGACACTAACATGAAAAATCAAAGTGCTGATTAACCGGTTCCCGACTGGCGCACGCCAATGTACGTCGGCAGAATGGCACGGCTGGGCAAATGGGCGTACCTGTACATCCATTTGAATTCCCTGCCGTGCCATTGCATGCGCGCCACCCGGGAGCTCCGTGAGGCGGGTCGCGGGTCCCGCGGACTCGATCGCCGCGGGGATACCCGCGATCACCTTATGGAGAGGACGAGCGGGGAGATGCTGATGTAAACAGCATCTCCCAGTTCTGCCTAGTGACAGTGTCACTCGATCTCTGCTCCCTGTCATTGGGAGCGGAGATCAGTGACATCACACACCAGCCCATCCCCCTGACAGTTAGAAATCACTCCCCTAGGACACACTTAACCCCTCCCCGCCCCCTAGTGGTTAACCCCTTCACTGTCAGTGTCATTTACACAGTAATCAATACATTTTTAATCGCACTGATCGCTGTATAAATGACAGTGGTCCCAAAAATGTGTCAAAAATGTCCGACATGTCCGCCATAACGTTGCAGTCACATTAAAAATCGCTGATCGCCGCCATTACTAGTAAAAAAAAAAAAATTTTAATAAAAATGCTATAAAACTATCCCCTATTTAGTAAACGCTATAACTTTTGCGCAAACCAATCCATCAACGCTTATTGCGATTTTTTTTTATCAAAAATATGTAGAAGAATACGATCGGACTAAACTGAGGAAAAAAATGTTTTTTTACATATTTTTGGGGGATATTTATTATAGCAAAATGTAAAAAATAATGCGTTTTTTTTTCAAAATTGGCGCTCTTATATTGTTTATAGCGCAAAAAAATAAAAATCACAGAGGCGATCATATACCACAAAAAGAAAGCTCTACTTGTGGGAAAAAAAGGACGTCAATTTTGTTTGGGAGCCATGTCGCACGACCACGCAATTGTCAGTTAAAGTGACGCAGTGCCGAATCGCAAAAAACGCTCTGGTCAGGAAGGGGGTAAAATCTTCCGGGGCTGAAAAGTCTTATATGCAAGTTATTGTAATAAAAAGTGTTTGGGGACCTGGGTCCAGCCCCAGGGGACATGTATCAATGCAAAATTTTTTTTTAAAAACGGTCGTTATTTCAGGAGCAGTGATTTTATTCATGCTTAAAGTGAAACAATAAAAATGAAATATTCCTTTAAATATCATGCCTGGGGGTGTCCTTAGTATGCCTGTAAAGTAGTGCGTTTTTCCCATGTTTAGAACAGTACCACAGCAAAATAACATTTCTAAGGGAAAAATTGTCATTTAAAACTGATCGCGGTTGTAATGAATTGTCGGGTCTTGACAATATTGATAAAACTCATTGAAAAAAACGGCATGAGTTCCCCCCAGTCCATTACTAGGCTCTTTGGGTCTAGTATGAATATTAAGGGGAACCCTGAACCAAAATTTTAAAAAAATTGCGTGGGGGTCCCCCCAAAATCCATACCAGGCCCTTCAGGTCTGGTATGGAAATTAAAGGGAACCCTGTGCCAAATTAAAAAAAAATGGCGTAGGGGTTCCCCAAAAATCGATACCAGACCCTTCAGGTCTGGTATCGATTTTAAGGGGAACCCTGCACCAAAATAAAAAAGAAATGGCGTAGGGGTCCCCCCCAAAATCCATACCAGACCCTTATCTGAGCACGCAACCTGTCAGGCCACAAGAAAAGAGGGGGGATGAGAGAGCGCCCCCCCTCCTGAACTGTTCCAGGCCACATGCCCTCAACATGGGAAGGTTGCTTTGGGGTCTGCCCCCCAAAGCACCTTGTCCCCATGTTGCAAGGGCCTCATTCCAACAACCCTTTTCCAGTGGTTGTGAGGGTATGTGGGCGGGGGGGCTTATCGGAATCTGGAAGTCCCCTTTAATAAGGGGACCCCAAATCCCGCCCCCCCATGTGACTTGGTAACGGGGTACATTGTACCCCTACCATTTCCCCAAAAAAATGTCAAAAATGGTAAAAAAGACAAGAGACAGCTTGGGACAAGTCCTTTTTTTAAAAAAATAAAAATGTCCCACGGTGTAAATCCACGCAGCCCGACGGATCGAAAAAGAAAAAAAAAGCCGCAACAGTTCCTCCTCCATGGGAGGCTCCCGCCGAATGACGCTTCTTCTCAATGACAGCTGTTATATAGCTGAGAGCGGGGTCACCAGGTGACATAAACAGGTGACCCTGCCCCCTCTGATGCCGCAGGGTTCCCCTTAATTAGAAATGTAATTTTGCTGTGGTATTGTTCTAAACACGGGCAAACTGCACCACTTTACAGGCACACTATAGACACCCCCAGGCACAATATTTAAAGGAATATTTCATTTTTATTGTTTCACTTTAAGCAATATTAAAATCAGTGCTCCTGAAAAAACATAAGTTTTTAAAACTTTTTTTGGCATTGATACATGTCCCCTGGGGCAGGACCCAGGTCCCCAAAACTTTTTATGACAATAACTTGCATATAAGCATATAAAATGAGCACTTTTGATTTTTCATGTTCGTGTCCCATAGACTTTAACGGTGTTCTTCCGAATTTTTTGCCTGTTTGGATGTTCTGGTGCGAACCGAACCGGGGGGTGTTAGGCTCATCCTTAATCAGCATAGGCAATGTATCAATATTTTTTAAAGGGAAATCTATTAAGGAGAAAATGTCCATTTAACTTAGAGTATCGTGCTTGCTGTTTCTTCTTTGATTGATGGTGAACTACACCAATGCCTGCACACTGAAGGCTACAATTTGCAAATAATCTCCCCTCTGCAGAGGAAAAATTATACATTTTTAATTGGAAATGTGGCATTGCAGTGTGGATTTGCATTTTGTTCAGTTGTTACTATGATGTCTGAGTATTAGTACGTTGTCTAAGATAGGCTCCTTTTTTTGCTACAGACTACAATAAATTATTTTATTTATTTAAGGGTTACATATATATATTGTACATCCACATCAGTCCCTACTCTCAAGGAGCTTACAATCTAAGGTCCCTAACTCAAATCCATATACATGTTAGGGCCAATTTAGACAGGAGACAATCAGGCTACCAGTATGTCTTTGGGGTGTTGGAGGAAAGCCACCCAAGCACAGGGAGAACATGCAAATTCCAGGCAGGTAGTGCCTTGGTTAGAATTTGAAGCAATGACCATAGTGCTGCCAGAAGGAAGCGCTAACCTCTTAGCCACTGTGTTGCCCATTATGAAATACCTTTCCATTTGAACTATGTATGACTTTGTGAATGAAATGACAATTAGTGTTGGAGACCAAATATGATATAGATATTTTGTATGATTCGCTTAGGAGAGCTAATACTTTTTTTTAAGTCCCCTGGATATTATTATATTCCCTCTTCATTGTTCTTATTATTTCTACTTAAATAGAAATGTCCAGAGGTGTACAAATGAGGGAAGTAAAGTAAGGAAAAAGTTCTAACAATTTGTAGATTTTGAGGTTAACCTTGCTATTCAACCTACTAACCCCATGTGTCATTATGGTAGATATAACTTTGATACAACTTTGAATAGGCGCCTGGGGCTTTCTTTTGATGATGGCAGTGTAGCACCAAGGATACATTCACAATTTGGTTGACAAACCGGTGATTTTATGCATTTAAAGGACTTTTAATAGACAGATAAATGCATATAAAGGTATATAAAGGCTGTATGCAGCCTTAAGCGGAACAGGCTAGTGAGAATGTAGCATAAGATAGACAGTAACTTCCACTATTTTCCTGCTATTATCTATTAATGTTTACACCCTACTTCTATTAAATTTCTAGTGCACATCTTAGTAAACTTCTACTTGCCTTTAACGTCCTTCTCCTAAAGTCTTACTTTTTTCAGGGTTTCATTTTGGTGTACAACCATACTATGATTAAAAGTTTTTAATCAGATAGAATACTACCTTTAATAATGCTGAAAGACTTAATTGTGTGGGTCGTGCCAGCACAAATGAGGTTAATTAGACTCTTCAGAAATAAAGATGGTCTCTTTTAATGAAGGGTCATTTTTCAAAGTATGAAGAAACAATCCCTGCAACACCTTTTGCTCCCAGGATCCTGCTTACATTTTCCATTCCAGCTGGCAAAGGCATCTTTAGTAACCAGTATATATTTTCTGAAACCAAAGATTAGATAATATAGAATTAAAAGATAGTATTCTTGTTATTTCTGTCTTGCAATTTTGCTTCAAATGTTCATTGAAGTTATGTTTTAATCAAACTTACATAAAGCCTTTTATTGGCAAAAACACAATAGAAACAACTATATTTATACTAAATGTAAAATAAATAAATAAAAATGAAGACCTAATAAACACATGTACCTACAGTATAGACTTCAAATGGTGTTAGCTTTTGAAACTATGAAAAAAATCCATATGAAATTTTAAATGTGCAACATATACAGTATTTAAAATGATCCTTAACTTTAGCACTTTATTTGACATTAACCTACAGTTATAACACTAATTTTATTCTCTAACCTCAAATGTGAACACGGATACCTAATAGTTTTATGCACATTATTTTAGATGGGTTTATATCTAAAATGAAGACCTAATAAACACATGTACCTACAGTATAGACTTCAAATGGTGTGGGCTACCGAAACTATGAAAAATAAATCCATATGGAATTTTAAATGTGCAACATATACAGTATCCAAAATGACCTACAGTCATAACACTAATTTTATTCTCTAACCTCTAATGTGAACATGGAGACCTAATAGTGTTATGCATATTTTTCTAGATGGGTTTGTGTAATATGTGTATGTTTAAGTAAATGTGTACTCCTATATGATCCATGCACCTGTGATTTGGTGGGTATGTCTAATTTATTTCCATTACTATTTTGACAGATTTGTTTGTTTTACAGGTACATTACTTTACCAAGGAGCAGTTTTGCCACCTGTGTGACATATATTATAAACTCCCATTAAAGAGCCATGTAGCTCTTTGAGGGGTTCAGCTAGGGATCAAATGGGAGAGGGGAGGGAACTTCTCAGTTTGTACATGTAAATTTGTAAATGTGAACAACAAGCAATCACATGTGCATCTAGTTCAGGACCCTGAGGGGCACAAGGTTGTTGTGATTTTATCAGCCATGAGTATTCAATCAGATGAAAAAGACACGGATGTTAATTTAACAGCAGTGGCATGCTACAAACCATATTATTCCATGATCAAATTAACATTCTTGGCAGTGTGGGGTGGGTTAAATTATCTGTAAAGTCATAAGCAAAAAAGAAAAGCACAAACACTACCATAGTAGTAGCTACAGCAATGTATTAATTAAAAACATAGTTTAATGCACATTGGATGATGGATGATGGGATTGCATGCAGCCCACACCTCAAATAATAACATTTATTAAAACTTAACATTCCCTGAAAATACAGCCTAAAGAAAAAACACAAAGACAATATATTGGCATATATAAATGGCCACGGCACTTTTTTTGTTTCCAATAAATTGTAAATATTTCAAAACTTTTCATTTTTATTCAACCATAAATTATTCAAGTAAATCTGAAATCTATCTATAAGCTATTGGAACTCGAGACATATTTAATTAAATTAACATTAAATGTCCCCCCTAGAAATCCAGGGTGACCAACCACATAAGTGCCAGCGACAAATGGGTGGGAAGGGAGGGTAGCTCTTTTGCCAAGGCTTGACCAACTGTGAGAAATCACTGTAAAATCTTCATATTTATAGGGCTCTCAGAAATTCTAGAAGCTTCCAAAGATTTTAATTGGTTAAAAAATTCATATATCTCATAAATTTAAAGAGACAGTAACCTAAATCCCTATAACCTATATTGCCTCAAAAATAGCATGAAATTTGTGCGGGAAGGAGGCGGGGCTGAAGCAAGCCCATGAAGGCAGGCCCAAATGGATGCTCCCTCCTTTTACAATCTTTTTGCATTACTGATTGAATTGTTATTAAGCTTACCGTACCCTGTGACATCATACCGGGAAGGGGTGGGTCGTCTAATGTGTTGATCTTGATCCTGACTGAAAATCAGTGTTAAAAACTCACCTAAACTGCATTTTTTTCAAACCAGTTTAGGTGAGTTAAGCAGAATTTAGCAACATTTGGTGTTTGGGAGTTTATTGGCCAGAGTTTTTATTCATTCTCGCCACTGAAATGATTAAACCCTGAAGCCCTAAATGCACATTGATGCATTTAGGTGCGTCTGGAAGCGTTTGGCATTTTTTATGCCCAAAAGCTCCTTTCCTGAATGCAATTTTTTTGTAATAAGGAGAGGAGCTTTGCCTGCCTCTAAAGTCTGCTGCTCTTACACTCTGGTAAAAGCCTATGTTTGCATAGACACGCAGGCTTTTATTGATTTGAGTTCAGAGGCTTTGACAAAAAACACACCAAAAGCTCCTAAATGTGAGGTTTAGCAGTGTGAGGCCTAAGACTGCTGAGAGGGACTGCTTGTGATGGATGGTTGTACTGTAAAAAGCCATCTTCATGTATTGATCTACTGAATGCATTTAACCATGTTTTTAAATAATAAATGGTTGCTCTAATTACTACACAATGGTAAGATTTTGTGCCACTCTTTGCTTGTTTCAGGAGATGTCTCTGGAGCCACCACTCCTCTCCATTTTTCTGAGTTGACTACATCTCTCTTTAAAAATCTCTTTAATCACAAATAGTCAGACAGTGTATGGTGATGAAGATCATAAAATAAAGCAGAGGTGGGGTGCTACTACCAAATAAGAATTGCAATGGAAATCATGAAAAGAGATAGTCCAATGCCTTGCTTACTCTTTAATATCTTCAAAATGTATTGGTTTTCCATAAAAGACACAGTATCAGACAGCAAATGTATACACGTTTCAGCCTTGTGGGCCTTGTTCACTACCAATGGTGATGAAGAAGTGTCTTCCCAAAATGTGTTCCATACCCTATGACAACCATACCCAGAAAGGGCTGATTGTTTTCCTCCTTGAAGTTGCCAGTTTTCCTCCCCCAGCAGAATGAGACTAGATCCTTCTACTTTCAGCCAGAACAGTTCTTTACACCACTGAGAAGGACTGCTTGAGATTTGTACTGTATAAATCCATCTTCTGTTATAGTGCTAATGAATGCATTTAACCATATCTAATAAATTAATGGTGCTCTAATTACTTCAGTTTTGTAGCATTTTGCTCTGCTCTTTGCTTGTTTCAGTAGATGTCCCTGGAACCACTACCCCTCTCTGTTTTTCTGAGTAGGCTGCATCACTCCTTTGTAGTCAAGCATTAGCTGATCTTTATGTAGGTTCAAGACTACCTCTGACATTGTATAATATTATTTTATCACATACCAGTGTATTATCTCTGGTTCATGTGCACTGCATAGCCAATGTTTAACAGTACAGTAACACTGCTGTCAATTGTTTATATAATTATGTAAAATGGCCTCAAGAATCCTATTTTTACCTTTTTTATCTGAGGTTATATTATCACCCATTGCCCTTCTCTAGGGATGAGCCGAACACCCCCCGGTTCGGTTCGCACCAGAACCCGCGAACGGACCGAAAGTTCGCACGAACGTTAGAACCCCATTGACGTCTATGGGACTCGAACGTTCGAAATCAAAAGTGCTCATTTTAAAGGCTAATTTGCATGGTATTGTCCTAAAAAGGGTTTGGGGACCCGGGTCCTACCCCAGGGGACATGTATCAATGCAAAAAAAACTTTTAAAAACGGCCGTTTTTTCGGGAGCAGTGATTTTAATGATGCTTAAAGTAAAAAAAAAAAAAAGTGAAATATTCCTTTAAATATCGTACCTGGGGGGTGTCTATAGTATGCCTGTAAAGTGACGCGTGTTTCCCATGTTTAGAACAGTCCCTGCACCAAATGTCATTTTTAAAGGAAAAAATCTCATTTAAAACTGCTTGCGGGTTTAATGTCATGTCGGGTCATGGCAATATGGATGAAAATCAGTGAGACAAACGGCATGGGTACCCCCCAGTCCATTACCAGGCCCTTTGGGTCTTGTATGGATATTAAGGGGAACCCCGCACCCAAATTAAAATAAGGAAAGGTGTGGGGCCACCAGGCCCTATATACTCTGAACAGCAGTATACAGGCGGTGCAAACAAGACAGGGACTGTAGGTTTGTTGTTAAGTAGAATCTGTTTGTAATTTTGAACATTTTTAACGTGTTTAGCTCCAGCCAAAAAATCTTTTCTAAGCTTTTTGGAAAACATAGGGAAGGGTTATCACCCCTGTGACATTTGTTTTGCTGTCTTTCCTCCTCTTCAGAAGATTTCACCTCACTTTTTTGTCCCAATGAAAAATGTTTTTTGAAAATTTGGGTTTTTTTGTGGAACAAGGATTGGAAAGCATCAGTGGAAAGGAGAAATTGTTTTCCCATATTAACTCTTACAGGAGAGAATTTCCCTTCCTAGGGGTAGATTTCATCTCACTTCCTGTTGTCTCCTTCCGTTTGCAAGTAGGAGTCGTTTGTAAGTTAGATGTTTGAAAGTAGGGTCCTGCCCTATATACTCAGCAGAAATTTGGGCCTTAGGTGTTGCTGTGGCCACAACACTCTGTCCGTGCTCATGTTACTGCCTTCATCGAGCTCAGTATCGTCATCAGAGCCTTCCAAACGCTGGGCATCCTCCTGGAGCATGTACCCAACACTGTGGTCAAACAGTTCGAGGGAATCCTCATGAGGACATGGTGGAGCTAGGGAAGGAGTCACTGATGACATTGAGCTGAGGGAAGAGGCCGCTGCTTTGCCAGACAAAGCACCCTGGGCATGGGTGAGAGAGGATGAGGAGGATGAGGACGGCTTGGTCATCCACTCGACCAAGTCTTCCGCATGTTGCGGCTCAACACGGCCAGCTGCCGAAAAAAAGGCCAAGCGTGTCCCATGGCCACGTGCTGATGAGGATGCACCGTCTCCACGACCAGCACTAGACACAGAGCCTGCTTGCCCTCTCTTATTGGCTTGTGACTGTCTGCCTCTCCTTCTTGGCCTTCCAGACATACTAATGGCCTGTAGCTGCACTAAGCTGGGATAGAACACCTTTAATTTTCTTCAGGTAGCTTTATATACTGTAACCAGACAAGCCTGCCTGTCAGTAGGAAGATAACAGGAACGGATCTAGCTGAACACTGTGAGCAGGACGCACTGTACTAAATGTAAATAGTCTAGCTGCCTGACCGTGGTACTAATAGGATCAAATAGAACACCTGTAATTTTCTTCAGGTAGCTTTATATACTGTAACCAGACAAGCCTGCCTGTCAGTAGGAAGATAACAGGAACGGATCTAGCTGTACACTGTGAGCAGGACGCACTGTACTAAATGTAAATAGTCTAGCTGCCTGACCGTGGTACTAATAGGATCAAATAGAACACCTGTAATTTTCTTCAGGTAGCTTTATATACTGTAACCAGACAAGCCTGCCTGTCAGTAGGAAGATAACAGGAACGGATCTAGCTGAACACTGTGAGCAGGACGCACTGTACTAAATGTAAATAGTCTAGCTGCCTGACCGTGGTACTAATAGGATCAAATAGAACACCTGTAATTTTCTTCAGGTAGCTTTATATACTGTAACCAGACAAGCCTGCCTGTCAGTAGGAAGATAACAGGAACGGATCTAGCTGTACACTGTGAGCAGGACGCACTGTACTAAATGTAAATAGTCTAGCTGCCTGACCGTGGTACTAATAGGATCAAATAGAACACCTGTAATTTTCTTCAGGTAGCTTTATATACTGTAACCAGACAAGCCTGCCTGTCAGTAGGAATTTAACAGGAACGGATCTAGCTGAACACTGTGAGCAGGACGCACTGCACTAAATGTAAATAGTCTAGAAGATAACAGGAACGGATCTAGCTGAACACTGTGAGCAGGACGCACTGCACTAAATGTAAATAGCAGGAACGGCTCTAGCTGAACACTGTGAGCAGGACGCACTGCACTAAATGTAAATAGCAGGAACGGATCTAGCTGAACACTGTGAGCAGGACGCACTGCACTAAATGTAAATAGTCTAGAAGATAACAGGAACGGATCTAGCTGAACACTGTGAGCAGGACGCACTGCACTAAATGTAAATAGCAGGAACGGATCTAGCTGAACACTGTGAGCAGGACGCACTGCACTAAATGTAAATAGCAGGAACGGATCTAGCTGAACACTGTGAGCAGGACGCACTGCACTAAATGTAAATAGCAGGAACGGATCTAGCTGAACACTGTGAGCAGGACGCACTGCACTAAATGTAAATAACAGGAACGGATCTAGCTGAACACTGTGAGCAGGACGCACTGCACTAAATGTAAATAGCAGGAACGGATCTAGCTGAACACTGTGAGCAGGACCCACTGCACTAAATGTAAATAGTCTAGAAGATAACAGGAACGGATCTAGCTGAACACTGTGAGCAGGACGCACTGCACTAAATGTAAATAGCAGGAACGGAACTAGCTGAACACTGTGAGCAGGACGCACTGCACTAAATGTAAATAGCAGGAACGGATCTAGCTGAACACTGTGAGCAGGACGCACTGCATTAAATGTAAATAGTCTAGATAGAAGATAACAGGAACGGATCTAGCTAAACTGAATACAGTGTATATATATATATGCAACACCTGGGATGCATATATATACACAATACACTGTAAGTGCAGCTAACTGACTGACTGTTCTGCCTAATCTATCTAACTCAAATCAAATGACACTGTCTCTCTCTCTCTCTATCTCTCAGCACACCGGAACACACACTACACAGGGCCGCCGTGCAGGCGGCCTTATATAGTGTGGGGTGTGTACTAAATCCCCTGAGCCATAATTGGCCAAAGCCACTATTTCTAGTTTTAATCCAGCTTAGTGAGTTATCCCTCCATTTTGATAAAATAA
Organism: Aquarana catesbeiana; assembly: GCF_042186555.1. Taxonomy (NCBI): domain Eukaryota; kingdom Metazoa; phylum Chordata; class Amphibia; order Anura; family Ranidae; genus Aquarana; species Aquarana catesbeiana. The sequence goes on from NC_133330.1 coordinate 146,100,214, forward strand.
AAAGGCATTAATTAGTTGAAAAGAATGAAATGGTAGGCAGGATACAGTTAATGTGACCTCTCCCCTTCATTTATAAGATACACTGTAACCACAAACATGAAAAGTTAATTTCACAGCCCAATGCTGCTGACTCCAAGGGTTTCAGCAGCAGTGATGAGTGTTTGCTTGATGCATTGACAGCCTAGCACAAGGTATCCTGTGTCATTTGTACGCCTATAGCATAACAATACCTTTAAAAACCCTCCCTCACATTGCTTCTTCACAGCATTGTAAATTGAGCTAAAGAACAGAGGAAACAACCCACTTTAGGCTTTGTATCAAACAGAATATGGCAGTGTGCTGTAGGAAGTTATCGTACCTTCAGCATGAATACCTCTAATAAGAATAAAACAACATGTAGAAAAAACAAAAAGCCCTATTTGTGCTGAAAATTGCAACAAAATGACCCACTTTCTAAACATCGGGAGATGGTGGCACCATCCTTCTGACAAGATACAGGGGAATGCCAAGTAGCCCAGATTTCACTAGATGTTGTTCCAGAAGTGTGAAAATCTCCACTTTTTGTGAGATTTAGGCAACTCAGTATACCCCAGGATCTTGCCAGATGGGATGATGACGATAAACGTACCTATCTATTGCAGGTGGAAGGGTAAGCATATCCAGTCCCAGATAGTTTTCTTTTGCAGTGTGGTGCAGTGTTTAAGCACATCTCCATATGTTTGTTTTTTTTCTAAATTGGGTACAATTAAGCACAACATATTTACATATTTCTTTTAATGTATCATTCAATCTGTAATAATACAGAGTGCAGAGAACTATAGTCATTACCTCTTACATAAAGGAAACTTTAAAACAGTTAATTGATGTAAACAGTTGCTAGGATCATGTCATTAAATGTTATTTATTAATTTTTCATCTCCATTAAATTAATATTTCTTTAACTATATGGGTATTGAGAATATTCTGGGCAGAAGCAGGTATATGTTATTAATCGGGTAATGTTTAGTCTCAAGCGCAACATCCCTAGAACCTGTCCCCAACACTGTGACTCTGTTCAGTCTCTTAGGTGCCCGAAATGATCTCCATCAATGTTGCTGTATTTCTGGACCCTGTCCCTGACACTGTGACACACAGTAAAACACAAATTCTGGCTAGCATCAATAAATGTTAGTAAAATTAATTCCTTCAATTCATCCACAGTGTGGGGCTTCCTGTCAAAAAAACCTTATCCTTTAATACAGCCCAACAAAAAGAAGTCCAAGGGGAGGGGTCCCATTATAATGTGTAATGTAAAATTATGTATACTTTATAATACCCCATTCCTGTATAAAAAGCCACAGCCAGTAGATTTGCATTCTTTAGGTTTATGGCAATGAACTGAAGTAGGCACTTCAATTAAGTACCTATCCACAGCTTAGGCTGCTTTTATTAATAGGCTAAGCCTCTGATAGATACTCAATTGAGGTGGCCTACTTTCTGTGTGGGAAGCAATATTGCAAATGTCCGTGATCCTAAAGTGGTAAGTTCATTTTTAGTTACGTTATTACTCTACCAACATGTATGATCTCCAAATCACACTACCCTAGTTTCTCAAAAGGTATATAAATAGATTTTTATATTTTATGTATGATTGTGCACCAATTTCCTCCATAGCAGTGTCTTTGAATGCAACTTGATAATAGCTTGTGGTTTACAACTTTGTTTGGAATTATTCATTTTATGTGGATTATAGATTAATAATTGTGTAGCTGACACACTGGATGTGTGGAATTCATCACAGGCTGTTACTATAGACATTTTTTTTTTCACATTCGTGTGACCCTTAATGCACTGCTTAACTGTGCAACTACATGTATGTGGCAAATTAGGTTTATTGTTGACAAATCTAAAATTATGCACATGGAGGATAAACACATGCATGCATCATACATTTTAGGTAGAGTAAAAGTAAAACTGGGGAAGTCAATGGTTGAAAAGGATCTGCGTGTTCTGGTAGATCAGATTTAAAACGATGCAATGCCAAGCTGCAATTTTTAAAGCATTCAAAATACTTTCTTGAATTTATTCTCTCTTGAGAAGAGATGGTTTCAGAGGGGGGGGGGGTATGTTCACCATGTATAAATACATAAGTGGTCCATACAGTGAGCTTCGGACAGAGTTAAGTAGCCCATAGAATCCCCCTCGCTGCGGTATTGTATTCTGATAGCAGGGAAAATTCTGTATTCTCTTTTTTTTTTTAATGTGTCACATTATTAGGCCTGTACCAACATTCTTCATGACAAAATGCAAAGCGAGTGAACAGAAGACAAAAATAAATCAAATCAATATTTGGTGTGACTACCGTTTGGCTTCAAACCAGCATCAATTCTTACACTTGCACACTTTGTACACTTGCACAAAGTCAGAGATTTTGTAGGATTAGAGTTGGGCATATGATTAACCAATTATACCAAGCAGGTGCTAATGATGATTTCATATGTAGGTTGAAAACACAGTCATTACCTGAAATAAAATCAGCTGTGTAGGGGCGAAGAACAGCCAAACTCTGCTAATAAGGTGAGGTTGTGAAAGACAGTTTCACACTATCAGAGGTCATACACCATGGTAAGACTGAGCACAGAAGCAAGACACAGGGTAGTTACAGTTGTGCTCATAAATTTACATACCCTGGCAGAATTTATGATTTCTTGCCCATTTTTCAGATAATATGAATGATAAAACGAAAACATTTCTTTCACTCATGTTTAGTGTTTGGCTGAAGCCAGTTATTATCAATCAACAGAAACTACCCAAATGACCCCGATCACAAGTTTACATACCCTGTTTATTTTGGCCTGATAATATGCACACAAGTTGAAGGGGTTTGAATGGCTATTAAAGGTAACCATTAGGGATGAGCTTCAAGTTCGAGTTGAACTCATGTTCGACTCGAACATTGGCCGTTCGCAAGTTCGCCGAACAGCGAACAATTTGGGGTGTTCGCGGCAAATTCGAATGCCGCGGAACACCCTTTAAAAGTCTATGGGAGAAATCAAAAGTGCTAATTTTAAAGGCTAATATGCAAGTTATTGTCATAAAAAGTGTTTGGGGACCCAGGTCCTGCCCCAGGGGACATGGATCAATGCAAAAAAAAGTTTTAAAAACGGCCGTTTTTTCAGGAGCAGTGATTTTAATAATGCTTAAAGTCAAACAATAAAAGTGTAATATCCCTTTAAATTTCGTACCTGGGGGGTGTCTATCCTTCAGACCCTTCAGGTCTGGTATGGATATTAAGGGGAACCCCGGCCAAAATTAAAAAAAAAAAATGACGTGGGGTTCCCCCTAAATTCCATACCAGACCCTTCAGGTCTGGTATGGATTTTAAGGGGAACCTCACGCCAAAAAAAAAAAAAAAAAAAACGGCGTGGGGCCCCCCCAAAAATCCATACCAGACCCTTATCCGAGCACGCAACCTGGCAGGCCGCAGGAAAGGAGGGGGGGACGAGAGTTCGGCCCCCCCCTGAACCGTACCAGGCCACATGCCCTCAACATTGGGAGGGTGCTTTGGGGTAGCCCCCCAAAACACCTTGTCCCCATGTTGATGAGGACAAGGGCCTCATCCCCACAACCCTGGCCGGTGGTTGTGGGGTCTGCGGGCGGGGGGCTTATCGGAATCTGGAAGCCCCCTTTAACAAGGGGACCCCCAGATCCCGGCCCCCCCCTGTGTGAAATGGTAAGGGGGTACTTACCCCTACCATTTCACTAAAAAACTGTCAAAAATGTTAAAAATGACAAGAGACAGTTTTTGACAATTCCTTTATTTAAATACTTCTTCTTTCTTCTATCTTCCTTCATCTTCTGGTTCTTCTGGTTCTTCTGGCTCTTCTGGTTCTTCCTCCGGCGTTCTCGTCCAGCATCTCCTCTGCGGCGTCTTCTATCTTCTTCTCCTCGGGCCGCTCCGCACCCATGGCATGGGGGGAGGCTCCCGCTCTTCTCTTCTTCTTCATCTTCTTCTCTTCTTCTTTTCTTCTCTTCTTCATTTTCTTCTCCGGGCCGCTCCGCACCCATGCTGGCATGGAGGGAGGCTACCGCTGTGTGACGGCGCTCCTCGTCTGACAGTTCTTAAATAACGGGGGGCGGGGCCACCCGGTGACCCCGCCCCCCTCTGACGCACGGTGACTTGACGGGACTTTCCTGTGACGTCACGGGGAATGCCACAGGGAAGTCCCGTCATGTCCTGTGCGTCAGAGGGGGGTGGGGTCACCGGGTGGCCCCGCCCCCCGTTATTTAAGAACTGTCAGACGAGGAGCGCCGTCACACAGCGGGAGCCTCCCTCCATGCCAGCATGGGTGCGGAGCGGCCCGGAGAAGAAAATGAAGAAGAGAAGAAAAGAAGAAGAGAAGAAGAGAAGAAGATGAAGAAGAAGAGAAGAGCGGGAGCCTCCCCCCATGCCATGGGTGCGGAGCGGCCTGAGGAGAAGAAGATAGAAGACGCCGCGGAGGAGATGCTGGACGAGAACGCCGGAGGAAGAACCAGAAGAGCCAGAAGAACCAGAAGATGAAGGAAGATAGAAGAAAGAAGAAGTATTTAAATAAAGGAATTGTCAAAAACTGTCTCTTGTCATTTTTAACATTTTTGACAGTTTTTTAGTGAAATGGTAGGGGTACTTTTGTACCCCCTTACCATTTCACACAGGGGGGGGCCGGGATCTGGGGGTCCCCTTGTTAAAGGGGGCTTCCAGATTCCGATAAGCCCCCCGCCCGCAGACCCCCACAACCACCGGCCAGGGTTGTGGGGATGAGGCCCTTGTCCTCATCAACATGGGGACAAGGTGTTTTGGGGGGCTACCCCAAAGCACCCTCCCAATGTTGAGGGCATGTGGCCTGGTACGGTTCAGGAGGGGGGGTGCACTCTCGTCCCCCCCTCTTTTCCTGCGGCCTGCCAGGTTGCGTGCTCGGATAAGGGTCTGGTATGGATTTTTGGGGGGACCCCACGCCGTTTTTTTTTTTTTTTTTTTGGCGCGGGGTTCCCCTTAAAATCCATACCAGACCTGATGGGTCTGGTATGGAATTTAGGGGGAACCCCACGTCATTTTTTTTTTAAATTTTGGCCGGGGTTCCCCTTAATATCCATACCAGACCTGAAGGGCCTGGTATGGAATTTAGGGGGACTCCCACGTCATTTTTTTTTTTTAATTTTGGTTCGGGGTTCCCCTTTGGGGAATTCCCATGCCGTTTTTATCAATGAACTTCTATGTGTATTGTCGGCAATGCAATAGCCGCGGGTAGTTTTAAATGAGTTTTTTCCTTCAAAATGTCATTTTGCTGTCAGACTGTTCTAAACACAGGAAACATGCGCCCCTTTACAGACACACTATAGACACCCCCCAGGTACGAAATTTAAAGGGATATTACACTTTTATTGATTGACTTTAAGCATTATTAAAATCACTGCTCGTGAAAAAACGGCCGTTTTTAAAACTTTTTTTTGCATTGATCCATGTCCCCTGGGGCAGGACCCAGGTCCCCAAACACTTTTTATGACAATAACTTGCATATTAGCCTTTAAAATTAGCACTTTTGATTTCTCCCATAGACTTTTAAAGGGTGTTCCGCGGCATTCGAATTTGCCGCGAACACCCCAAATTGTTCGCTGTTCGGTGAACTTGCGAACAGCCAATGTTCGAGTCGAACATGAGTTCGACTCGAACTCGAAGCTCATCCCTACTACTGACACTGTCCACTGCCCTACTGACACCATCAGCACATATACACATGCATATGTATTTGATCTTTGGGGTGCACACCCTAATGCAATAGGCTGCACACACCTATGCTCTTAGCAACTAATTAAGACTGTTCTAAACACAGGAAACATGCGCCCCTTTACAGGCATACTATAGACACCCCCCAGGTACGAAATTTAAAGGGATATTACACTTTTATTGTTTGACTTTAAGCATTATTAAAATCACTGCTCCTGAAAAAACGGCCGTTTTTAAAACTTTTTTTTGCATTGATCCATGTCCCCTGGGGCAGGACCTGGGTCCCCAAACACTTTTTTATGACAATAACTTGCATATTAGCCTTTAAAATTAGCACTTTTGATTATTCATGTTCGTGTCCCATAGACTTTAACGGTGTTCGCGTGTTCGAAAGAACTTTTTTCCTGTTCGCATGTTCTGGTGCGAACCGAACAGGGGAGTGTTCGGCTCATCCCTAGTAACCATCCTCACCTGTGATCTGTTTTCTTGTAATTAGTGTGTGTGTATAAAAGATCAATGAGTTTCTGGACTCCTGATAGACCCTTGCATCTGTCATTCAGTGCTCCACTGACGTTTCTGGATTCTGAATCATGGGGAAAGCAAAAGAATTGTCAAAGGTTCTGCGGGAAAAGGTAGTTGAACTGTATAAAACAGGAAATTGATATAAAAAGATATCCAAGGAATTGAGAATGCCAACCAGCAGTGTTCAAATTTTAATCAAGAAGTAGAAAATGAGGGGTTCTGTTGAAACCAAACCACGGTCAGGTAGACCAACTAAAATTTCAGCCACAACTGCCAGGAAAATTGTTCGGGATGCAAAGAAAAACCCCAAAAAAACTTCAGGTGAAAAACAGGACTCTCTGAAAACATATGGTGTGGCTGTTTCAAGATGCACAATAAGGGGGCACTTGAAGAAAGATGGGCTGCATAGTCGAGTCGCCAGAAGAAAGCTATTACTATGCAAATGCCACAAAGTATCCCGCTTACAATACACCAAACAGCACAGAGACAAGCCTCAAACCTTCTGGCACAAAGTCATTTGGAGTGATGCTTTATTTGGAGAGGAGTCAACAAGGCCTATGATGAAAGGTACACCATTCCTTTTATGAAACAAGGAGGTGGATTGTTGATGTTTTGGGGATGTGTGAGCTACAAAGGCACTGGAAATGTGGTCAAAATTGATGGTAAGATGAATGCAGTATGTTATCAAAAAATACTGGAGGAACATTTGCATTCATCAGCCAGAAAGCTGCGCATGGGATGTACTTGTACATTCCAACATGACAATGATAAAGTGGTAGGATCAGCCTGTTTTTTTACAGTTTAGAGAGGGGTAGATAACACTGTGCTGTTTAATCTGCTTTAAGGGAACAGGAGCTCCTGCTCCCTTAAAGCACAATGAAAATGCCTAAGCCTTTATTGAATTGTATGTATGTGAAATCTCAACTCTGAGTCCTTCCCCTGTTCCTGAGGGAAGTCCTGTTTTGTGGAGTGCTGCTGGTCCAGAGCCAGTGGCAGTTTCATTGACCTTCAGAAAATCTGAACCCAAAACTCTGTTTGTGCTTGTTTCTAGAAATGAGCTATGACTAAGCAGTGCTTGATGGCAAAATTGGGTGTTAAAGTGGAACTTTAGTCAGAAATGTAGGTCCATTTCAGGCTGGCCCTTTTGCAGGTATAGCTATTTAAAACATAAAAAAGTGCCTATACTGTTTAAAAAAAGTCTCACCCTTTTCTGCACATGCTCAGCTGCTCTCTGTTTTTGGTATTGTGCCAAAAATCAGAGCCACTAAAGGCAGATCTGCTGATAGCTTAAAGATTTACTGCTGCTTAGGGGTTCATGGCTTCAGCAAAATGGCAGAAGAAACAGGAGCAAAGCTAGAGACATTTTACAGCACACACTAATTTTGGTACCAATGTGGAATGTATATTCCTTGCTAAAGAACATGGGTAATGTTCCGCTTTCAGGCTATGCTGAAATTATAAGAATCTTTGGAAAAAATCTCCATAAACTATATTTATCTTGTAGATGAATAAGAAAGCAGAAAATGCCTCCAGACTATGTATGTGAGATGGTATTAATCTTGTTTGATATTCATAATCCAGAGTTGGGTGTGGTAGAGAGCTGGTGTAATAATGGGTAATTCTAACAAAAATAAATAATAGGACACCATCTGCTTAATTTTCCTTCCAAACAGGCATTGTCAGTCTGAAAAGAGGTAAATTGTTTTTTCTTGTGGGTATAAGTTAGGAGACCTGATGAAGGTTAAAAACAGGGTAGTACCCACAACATATGCCAGATAGGCCTCAGAGTTAGCATGTGTTATTGGAGAGATCCAAGCAACCAAATATTTTCACTGCCCCACTGATAATATAAAAAATATATTTTTGGAAGGGCCATCCCTACTTCTTTCCTTGGGGCTGTGAAGTGTTCTCAATTTCAGCTTCAGTCTAGATTTGCACCAAATAAATGAGCAACAGCAAGCCTTCCAATTTTAGTGCAAGATTTGCTTTAAGGTGAATCCAAGACATAAATAAATGATTTTCTGTATTCCTTTATACATCATTATATATATATATATATATATATATATATATATATATATATATATATTGTAAAGTTGGGGCTTGTTTAGCTCTCGTAGTAGATGCCTTTGCCAGTGATTCAAACAAGTCAGGAACTGAATTTTAGGGCATGGTAGCCCGTTTTTATTAAAAAGGAAAATAAAAGTCCGTAACCTAAAGGTTTCCCACTCAGGGGTTCTTCTCCAGCAAATACACACAACAGAAAATGCTAGCCCACCTGGCTCTCTGTAGCAGTACTTCTGCTCTTTATCCTGGTCCCACAGACCACTGGATCCTTCAGAGTGAACGGCTTTACTTTAGCGCCCACAGCTCTGTTCTGGCCTTAGTCCTCAGGCCATTTCACTGCCTCTTGCAGTCACACATGTTCTGGCTGCCTCCTGCAGCCCCTCTGACTCGTCGAGACCTCGTGTCTCTTGGTGTGGAGCAGTCTCCAACTGGGAGCCCTGAGGTATTCCCAATAACTCATTATAAGGGCTGGTCATCTGCAAGATGAGGGTTGGAGATCCCATCCCACCCAAGACACTATGGAATCTCCAAACTACAGAGCCACATGACGGAAAGCCAAAACCTGGAGAAAGCTGTGAAAGCAGTTTTCTCCAGTCCACATCTATGCTCTGCAGTCTTGCACCAAGCAAATACGCACACCCTTTGTCCCCCAAACTACCAATTTTACAGTGACAGTATCACTCATGGTTAGTATTTGGCTGAAGCCATTTATTATCAATCAACTGTGTTTACTCTTTTGACCCTGATCAAAAGTTTACATACCCCAGTTCTTGATACCATGTATTGCCCCCTTTAACATCAGGTCTTTTGTGATATTTGTGGGTGAGGCTCTTTATCTTCTCAGATGGTAAAGCTGCCCATTCCTCTTGGCAAAAAGCCTCCAGTTTCTGTAAAGTCTTGGGCTGTCTTGCATGAACTGCATATTTGAGATCTGCCTAGAGTGGCTCAATGATATTGAGGTCAGGAGACTGAGAAGGCCACTCCAGAACCTTCACTTTATTCTGCTGTAGTCAATGACAGATCGACTTGGCCTTGTGTTTTGGATCGTTGTCATGTTAGAATGTCCAAGTACATCCCATGTGCAGCTCCCTGGCTGATGAATGCAAACGTTCCACCAGTATTTTTTGATAACATACTGAATTCATCTTGCCATCAATTTTGACCAAATTTCCTGTGCCTTTGTAGCTCACACATCGCCAAAACATTAGCGATCCACCTCGATGTTTCACAGTAGGAATGGTGTACCTTTCATCATAGGCCTTGTTGACTCCTCTCCAAATGTAGTGTTTATGGTTGTGGCCAAAAAGCTCAGTTATGATCTCATCACTCCAAATGACTTTGTGCCAGAAGGTTTGAGGCTTGTCTCTGTGCTGTTTGGCGTATTGTAAGCGGGATACTTTGTGGCATTTGCGTAGTAATGGCTTTCTTGTGGCGACTCGACCTCGCAGCCCAACTTTCTTCAAGTGCCTCCTTATTGTGCATCTTGAAACAGCCACACCACATGTTTTCAGAGAGTCCTGTATTTCACCTGAAGTTATTTGTGTTTTTTTCTTTGAATCCTGAACAATTTTCCTGGCAGTTGTGGCTGAAATTTTAGTTGGTCTACCTGACCATGTTTGAACACTGCTGATTGGCATTCTCAATTCCTTAGATATCTTTTTATATCCCTTTGCTGTTTTATACAGTTCAACTACCTTTTCCCACAGAGCCTTTGACAATTCTTTTGCTTTCCCCATGACTCAGAATCCAGAAACATCAGTGTAGCACTGGATGAAAGATGCAAGGAGACCAGAAACTCATTGACCTTTTATACACACACACTAATTACAAGCCAGCAGGTCACAGGTGAGGATGGTTACCTTTAATAACCATTCAAACCCCTTTGTGTCAACTTGTGTGCATGTTATCAGGCCAAAATCACCAGGGTATGTAAACTTTCGATCGGGGTCATTTGGGTAGTTTCTGTTGTCATTATGATTTAAGACGAGTAAACACAGTTGATTGATAATAAATGGCTTCAGCCAAACACTAACCATGATTGAAAGAAAAGTTTTTGTGTTATCATTCATATTCTCTGAAAAATGGCCAATAAATCATGAATTCTGCCAGGGTAAACTGTATATATATAAATATATATATATATATATATATATATATATATATATATATATATATATATATATATATATATATATATATATATATTTATATATATATATATATATATTTATATATATATATATATATATATTTTTTTTTTTTTTTTTTTTAAATGCAAGCAGTGTAAATGCCTTGTTTTGATTTGATATCTGCATCTACTATCCTTGTGCAGCAGATCTCAAAGTTGGTAGTGTATTATGAGCTGCACAAAGAGCCAATCAGTTGTGCTACAAGGAAGGAACATGTTGATAGGAGGAGAGAGCAAAGTGACAGAGATGAGATAAGAGTAACAAAGATAAGCATCAGCCTGTTGCATCTCTTTTCATGATCTAGTCACATGCTGGATGTAGGGAAAAGACCTATAAGTGTTATGTTGCGTACACACGACCGGCTTTGCCGTCGGAATAAACTCCAAAGGTTTCTCCGACGGAACTCCGACAAAATTTCGTTCAAGTGGTCTTGCCTACACACGGTCAACTCAAAGTCTGACCAAAGTCCGACCGTCCAGAACACAGTGACGTACAGCATGTACGACGGGACTAGAAAAAGGAAGTTCAATAGCCAGTAGCCAATAGTTTCCGTCTCGTACTTGCTTCAGAGCAAGCGTAGTTTTTGGTCCGTCGGAACAGCATACAGATGAGCGGTTTTCCCGATAGGAATTTGTTCTGTCGGAAATATTTAGAACATGTTCTATTTCTAGGTCTGTCAGAATTTTCGAAAAAAAAAAAGTCCGATGAGGCACACACATGATCGGAACAGACGATGAAAAGCTTCCATCTGACTTTTTCTGTCGGACATTCCGCTCGTGTGTACGCGGCTTTAGTGAACTGCAGAGAAAAAACAGGTCTCCTGCCCTTCCAGACAGGGCTGTTCTGTGTGTCAGCGCTGTGTAAATTTCAGGACTAGATGACTAGATATAGGAACTCTGTGGTAGGTGAAAGGGCTCCCCTATATCTATTCCATCTGTGTATTTTATGGTTTGCTTGTTTTTTAGCCTTAAATATGCAGAGGAATGCATATTAATGATTTTCTATAATAGGACATCTCCAGTGAACTTAAGAGATCTACAATTCATGTATGTAACATCGCTGAGGCAGATTGCCATTTGGCAAGATGGACTCAACCTCAAGACGTGTCATATCTAATGTGTGAAAATTCACTCTTCAGGCATTATTGTTGTAATTGTGTCATAGTGATTTTCTGACAATGTAAACCCACACTGAAATAGAAGAAAAAATTACTTTAAGAGTAGAATTTATTTTTTTTTCGCAAATGCCAGATATTGGCTCTGATCTTTTTTTTCTGACTTGGCAATTTTGCTGCGGAATCACTAAGCAAATTGAGGACAATCCAACCCATTTGCAGCCGAGGAAATGAGCTTAGAAATCCAGAGGCAAACCCCCACCTATCCTTTCGGGCTTTCCATTTATCTCATTACCCCTACTATTTTGAAATGGTTTATTTCCCTGATCTCATTGTGACAAGCTGGGACACAACACAAGCAGCAGCTGCTTCTATGACCAGAGCCAGTGAACATATAACAGATGTCAGCAGCTGGAAAACAATCACTTGGGAGGACATAAGAATATTAGCATGTGGGGCTTTTCTCTTAAAGGGATAGTCTTACCTTTATACTGTATAAACATCAAAGCAAGGGCTATTCAGCCAAACAATTAATCAAATGTTACCCATGTAATGTATAAGAAATGCAATGGAATTTAGTTACAATCGATCAGTAATTATCTCTCTCAATTATAAAAGCAACTGCTGGGTTCTTTGATAGGTGGAATGGGACTACAATAGTTGAGCGAAACAAGGTATAATATGTACTAAGGATAAGATACCATGTAAATGCCCCTAATAATATGCTTTGATATGTCCTCATCAGTTTGCAGTGCACATTCATTAATGCTACAGTACATGTCTAATTACCATATCTGCATATTACAACTAACATTAACTTAGCCAATCACTTTCTTGGCTAATGCTGCTGTTCACATTTCACAAATAATGGGGGCCAACAAAACTTGATGGGTGGACACATAAATTATCACTTGTCAGACTAATGAATTGCTGGTTTGCTACACTATTGACATATTGCAGCATAAGGACTTCATGGTAGGCTTCATGAAAGCTAAATGTCCTTAAGTAATTAGACAGATCTAAATGAGAAGTAATTTACACCTTTTGTTCTTAAAGATAACAGCATTTTTTGCACAGCCTGTGACTACTAAATGCAAGATGTCCTAGCCCCTTGATAGAAAAAAATCTTAAAAGTAATGATTAAGGGACATTTGCCAGGAATTAAACACAATAGGCAAAGCAATGCTAGCAACTTTAACATGCATGAGATAGAAAGCTCTGCATTTTTTAGCCTTGTAGGTTTTGGGAAACTATTCATATTTGGTACTTAACATTTTTTATAATTCTTGCTACTCTGCTGCAATATCCTGAATAATATGATCCCCTACTGCTCAGGTCGGTTCACATAGATCCATCATTATTTTCAAGTAAACCAAAACAATTCAAATGTACGCAGTCAGTGCTGGGTTTTGTTTTTAGAAAAAACAGTATGCTTTGCAACTTAAAGGAGAGGTACAGCCAAAGCTCATTTGGCTGTACTTCTCCTGTGGATCACAGGAGTACAGTTTGTTCTGGACTCCAGTGACCCATTTTCAGCGGACAGCGGGTCACTCCCGCTCCCTTCACAGCTCAGCACTCCAGTGAGCGAGGAGGGGGCAGAACAGAGAGCGGTGACTGACAGTCATTAGCTCTCTGCTCGGGGAGCTATGACAACTGAGTGATCTGCGGTGTTAGTTCTCTCAGTTCTCACTGTTAGAGCCGGTGGGGGGACAAAACTAATGCTGCATCTGCCTAGGTAAGTATAAATCTGCAAAAACCCCAAACACCATACTTCTCTTTTAAGTATCATGTTGATACACTATTAGTTTTTTTGAAAAATAAATATTTTATATATGTAGGGAACTAATGTATATAATATACATTTTTCAAAACTTAAAAAACTGACCAAAGAACATTGTAGATTTTCTTTAAGAAGTAAAGCCCTTTACAGGTATAGGCTTATTCAATAAGGCAGAGGGTGTCTGCCAAACTAAATACCTCTTAGCCATAGGCGTGCGCACAGGGTGTAACAGGTGTGCCTGGGCACACCCTAATCGCCTTGTGTGGTGCATATTCCCCCCTGTTTAGACCACTGATATTTCATCCAAAAAAAAATGTTACAAAATAAAATAATTTTTAAAGAATAAAAATAAAACTACTGACTAGGGATGAGCCGAACACCCCCCTGTTCGGTTCGCACCAGAACATGCGAACAGGAAAAAAGTTCGTTCGAACATGCGAACACCGTTAAAGTCTATGGGACACGAACATGAATAATCAAAAGTGCTAATTTTAAAGGCTTATATGCAAGTTATTGTCATAAAAAGTGTTTGGGGACCTGGGTCCTGCCCCAGGGGACATGGATCAATGCAAAAAAAAGTTTTAAAAACGGCCGTTTTTTCAGGAGCAGTGATTTTAATAATGCTTAAAGTCAAACAATAAAAGTGTAATATCCCTTTAAATTTCGTACCTGGGGGGTGTCTATAGTATGCCTGTAAAGGGGCGCATGTTTCCTGTGTTTAGAACAGTCTGACAGCAAAATGACATTTTGAAGGAAAAAACTCATTTAAAACTACCCGCGGCTATTGCATTGCCGACAATACACATAGAAGTTCATTGATAAAAACGGCATGGGAATTCCCCAAAGGGGAACCCCGAACCAAAATTAAAAAAAAAATATGACGTAGCAGGTCTGGTATGGATTTTAAGGGGAACCCCGCGCAGGGAATGCCACAGGGAAGTCCCGTCAAGTCACCGTGCGTCAGAGGGGGGCGGGGTCACTGGGTGGCCCCGCCCCCCGTTATTTAAGAACTGTCAGACGAGGAGCGCCGTCACACAGCGGGAGCCTCCCTCCATGCCAGCATGGATTGCGGAGCGGCCCGGAGAAGAAAATGAAGAAGAACAGAAGAGAAGAAAAGAAGAAGAGAAGAGCGGGAGCCTCCCCCCTATGCCATGGGTGCGGAGCGGCCCGAGGAGAAGAAGATAGAAGACGCCACGGAGGAGATGCTGGACGAGAACGCCGGAGGAAGAACCAGAAGAGCCAGAAGAACCAGAAGAACCAGAAGATGAAGGAAGATAGAAGAAAGAAGAAGCATTTAAATAAAGGAATTGTCAAAAACTGTCTCTTGTCATTTTTAACATTTTTGACACTTTTTTCGTGAAATGGTAGGGGTACTTATGTACCCCCTTACCATTTCACACAGGGGGGGGGCCGGGATCTGGGGGTCACCTTGTTAAAGGGGGCTTCCAGATTCCGATAAGCCCCCGGCCCGCAGACCCCCACAACCACCGGCCAGGGTTGTGGGGATGAGGCCCTTGTCCTCATCAACATGGGGACAGGGTGTTTTGGGGGGCTACCCCAAAGCACCCTCCCAATGTTGAGGGCATGTGGCCTGGTACGGTTCAGGAGGGAGGGGGGGCCGCACTCTCGTCCCCCCCTCTTTTCCTGCGGCCTGCCAGGTTGCGTGCTCGGATAAGGGTCTGGTATGGATTTTTGGGGGGGACCCCACGCCGTTTTTTTTTTTTTTTTTTGGCGCGGGGTTCCCCTTAAAATCCATACCAGACCTGAAGGGTCTGGTATGGAATTTAGGGGGAACCCCACGTCATTTTTTTTTTTTAATTTTAGCCGGGGTTCCCCTTAATATCCATACCAGACCTGAAGGGCCTGGTATGGAATTTAGGGGGACTCCCACGTCATTTTTTTTTTTAAATTTTGGTTCGGGGTTCCCCTTTGGGGAATTCCCATGCCGTTTTTATCAATGAACTTCTATGTGTATTGTCGGCAATGCAATAGCCGCGGGTAGTTTTAAATGAGTTTTTTCCTTCAAAATGTCATTTTGCTGTCAGACTGTTCTAAACACAGGAAACATGCGCCCCTTTACAGACACACTATAGACACCCCCCAGGTACGAAATTTAAAGGGATATTACACTTTTATTGATTGACTTTAAGCATTATTAAAATCACTGCTCGTGAAAAAACGGCCGTTTTTAAAACTTTTTTTTGCATTGATCCATGTCCCCTGGGGCAGGACCCAGGTCCCCAAACACTTTTTATGACAATAACTTGCATATTAGCCTTTAAAATTAGCACTTTTGATTTCTCCCATAGACTTTTAAAGGGTGTTCCGCGGCATTCGAATTTGCCGCGAACACCCCAAATTGTTCGCTGTTCGGTGAACTTGCGAACAGCCAATGTTCGAGTCGAACATGAGTTCGACTCGAACTCGAAGCTCATCCCTACTACTGACACTGTCCACTGCCCTACTGACACCATCAGCACATATACACATGCATATGTATTTGATCTTTGGGGTGCACACCCTAATGCAATAGGCTGCACACACCTATGCTCTTAGCAACTAATTAATTCCATTTAACTGTAGTCAAAACCATAAAGAAATGAAATGCACTTTGCACAGTGACTACCATTTGAAGCACCTTACTAAAGGTAAAGGTGTTTTGTTTTATTCCTGAATTAAAGAATATGCATAGATTTGTTGTACAGCTAATTATTACATTAAGTATAATTCCTTGAGGTCCCTGTACATTGTCCTATATATAAAGCACCCATACTTACTCAAAGGTTCCCTGCAGCAATAAATTAGGCATGTTCTTTCACTTTGCAAAATGCTGATATGATTAGTTGATACGGCAACATCTTCACCTTTTTCCTCCAGATTTGTTTTTCTTTTTACATAAGGCACGGTGTTGGGAATTTCGTTAAATTTCTGCTTGGAGCACGCACACATTTCATTGTCTTGAACCTCTGGAACTTTATCTTGCTGAGGCTAAAATCATCAAGAAAAAGGCTTGATTTAATACATTTACAGTTTTATTTAGAACTATTTTAAGGGAACTTAAATAAGACTTTGTTATTCTATGGATACATTAAAATGAATTTGGAGTATAACTACAAAGATACATTGAGGTTGAATAGGTAGACTGGAAACTACAGCAACACTAGAATTAAATTGGTGCTAAAGCCTTAGGCCCCTTTCACACATGCGGACCATTCAGGTCCGCTTCAGACCTGAATGGATGCTCTATGCATCTCTATGGAGCGACCGAAGTGAGCAGTGACATGTCCGCTGACATCAGATCCTCTCCGCTAAATCCAGACGGATGGTGGTCCTATTTTCTATCTGTCTGGTGGATTGGATGAAAACAGACAGGCGGTCTGTTTTTATCTGACCTCACCGTAAAGGAGAGCGGAGATCTCTGCACAGTGAGCGGAGACGGACCTGTCATCTGCCTAGCAAGCGGAATCTGTATAATGGATCCGCATGTGTAAAAGGGGCCTTAAGGTTTTTCACCTTAATGTATTCTATGCATTAAGGTGAAAAACATTTTGTGCAGCAGCTCCCCCCCAGCCCCAGCCTTTTTCTTACCTGAGCCCAATCTGATCCAGCAATGTGCATGAGAGCAGTGACTCTCGCTGCTGTCTCCCTCCTCATTGGGCAGATTGATCTCCCGATGCTGTCAATCGAGTACTGTGATGCAGGGGGTGGGGCTGAGCCACCTGCTCTGTGTCAATAGATGCAGACAGTGTGACTTGGGAGCAAGCATGCACGGGTGCCCCCATGGAGGGTGGCTTTCTGTGGGGGCACCCGCCAAAGGGGAGGGGCCTGGAGCACTGGTGGGGGACCACAGGAGAAGAGGATTGGGGATGCTCTGTGCAAAAGCATTGCACAGAGCAGGTAAGTGTAGACATGTTTGTTATTCTAATTAAAAAAAACAAAACAAAGATTTAATAACACTTTAAGCATGAATAAATATGTAACTGCTGTTATATCAATTTGCAGACCAATACACTAAGAGCTTGATCACACCACATCCATTGAGTTGTGCTGATCTGCCTAGATCAAAGCGAGCTCAATGCAAGGGGCACATGGAAAACAACTGTTTTCTATATGCCCTCTTCATACTATAGATGTGCTGTGGTTTGCACTGTAATACAGTAAAATACAGCAAAGACACATTCTTATACAGCTTATTTTACCCCATGACAGAGCTTTGGTGCATTGAAAGAAATGTCAGGTTCCTGCACAATGCACACCAGCATATGTTTTAGCATGTGGGGTGCTGTGAATGAGCCCTAAAATATTTAAAGAATTATTCATGATTAACTGGTTACATTTTAATCAATTTTAATGTTTTGATGAGTTTGGAAGAGATAACATTCTTGCAGCATACCAGTGCATGAAGTATACTTTATGTAAGCATGAGTATATATGATGGCAACCTCCATTACAATCTTGTATGCACATTATATAATATTTCTCTATCACTTGATCTTGATAGGTCAAGAGATAGAACAAAAGTTAAATGCTAGTATCATGTATTCCTCTATTCTTTTCCTTTAGGGAATAATTTCACTGAATTTAATAACTAAATTATAAACTAAGTAAAGCATTCAACAAATCAGAGATGGTTTACATTGTGTCACATATATTGTTCGATAAAGTTTTACCAGGAAGTTGCCCCACAGTTGTTACTTTCATAGAGAATCAAAGCACCACTCATACTGTAAAAATATGGAAATCACAAACTGACACAAACTGTTTCACAGCAAAAATAAACATCAAAATAATGCTCAAGATTTAGAAGGTAATAAATAGTTAAATTAATTAAGAAAAACTCCACTAAATGATATTTCAATTTTGGGAGGGCTTTGTGGCTTGAGGCATTTACTGGCTCCTTGTACTTTAGTGGATGGATTTCTGTGTATCTGTGTATCCTTCCATAAGACTATAACAGTCAGAAATGTCAATTTCTACACTATGAACAATTCATCTCATGAACTTATTTTTTTTTTTTTAATTTGCTATGGCAGTTAGAATTTTGAATTCTGATAGGGATATTTTATAGTGGAGCAATCAAAACATAAGACAAAACGAGTATGCTGTTCAACTACACAAAACTGAAGAATCATCTTTGAGTGGAGTTACCATTTAAAATGCTAATGTTTTGCTTAGCTTTGTCTAAAACATAGAGACTAACTCATTGAACCTGAAACTAATTAAAAGTAATGAACTTGCTAACATTACATTAGATTTCAGACATATGATTATTTTTGGCTGATAACACCCCCATTTCCTGCACATTAATTTTCTATAAAAAAAAATGCATTGTGGCTCAAAGACTTGGAAGTACACAGACCAGTCTTGAGATGGAGAATCTTGCACATGGTAACAGACACTCAGTTGGGATTGATATTGAAAGGAAACTATTGGGGTACACTATCCCATTAAATGAATATTGTGCTATTATCTAGGTATTAACATTTCCTCATCTTGTGACAGACTGTAATATGAGGTCAAACATGCAGACTGTTAACTGTTCACTTCATTTAACTAACTTTTTTTTGTTTTAATTATAGGAGGAATCATCTATGTTCTTCCAATTTGGACCCTCCATCCAGCAACAGGCTTCTGTGATGCTAAACATTATGGAGGAATATGACTGGTACATTTTCTCCATCGTCACAACATACTTCCCAGGATACCAAGATTTTGAGAATAAGGTGCGGAGCACCATTGAAAACAGTTTTGTCGGATGGGAGTTAGAAGAAGTTATCCATTTAGACATGTCTTTAGACGACAATGACTCAAAGATACAAAACCAACTTAAAAAGCTTCAGAGTCCTGTCATCTTGCTGTACTGCACAAAAGAAGAGGCCGCTTATATATTTGAAGTAGCCAATTCAGTGGGATTGACGGGCTATGGCTACACATGGATTGTACCCAGTCTGGTGGCTGGAGACACTGACACTGTGCCAGCTGAGTTCCCTACAGGGCTCATCTCTGTGTCCTACGATGAGTGGGATTATGACTTACCTGCTCGAATCAGAGATGGAATAGCTATAATCACAAGTGCAGCTTCTACAATGCTCTCTGAGCACAAATCCATTCCACAGTCCAAGAGCAGCTGCTTCAATATCCAAGAGAGCAGGCATGATGATGCTCACGTGTTAAATAGGTAGGATATTAATTTTTATTTTAATATTGCTTCTGTTGGTTTGTACAAAAAATGTCTTTTGTTTGTACTATGGATGTAGTGCTGATTATTCTATAGCAGGAAAAAAAATTATTAAACACCGTTTTATGTCTCAATTCAAAAATGATCAAATCATCTTGTTATGGTTAGTGAAGGAACTTCAAAGTGTAAATGTAATAGAGAAACTTAAAACACTACCAGGATTGGTGGCTCTTTTGGTTATAAGACCTAGCATATATAGATTTTGAAAAAACAAAACAAAAATATATATAATATTAGTACTCCCTAAAATTAATTTTATAATAGATAAAATATGTCAATTTCTTTAGCCTGACATCTAGTTCTTTAGAATCATGAAAGACAAGAACCTTTTGAGAGGGTTGTAATGTGTCAACCTATGTTCCAAGGATTTGAATAGATGCTTTTTTCTTGTGTGGAGAAAAGCATTGCCATGTTGCACTACACACAAAAACATCTACAGAGGTGTCAAAATTCACAGAGGTTTAAATCAGCTAAATCCATAACAGCAAGCACAGAGATTAACTGTCAAAAATGTCCACACCTATCTGTATCAATGGGTACATTGACCAATTTGCCATAAATACAAAATTGTTCTTGTGTATATATGCAAACAGAGATAATACAATAATAAGTATAAGGCTGACCGCAGGTCAGCCTGTTTTTGTAGGCGGAGTCAGGCTGCATAAAGCCGGCCCGCCTCTGCCTCCTTCCCTTGTGGTTGTAGGCTCTCGTATGTAGGCGCGTCATTCCCGGGCGACTCTGATGTCACTTCCGGGTTTGGATCAACAAGGAGCTCGTGCGGTGCCTTGCTTCTCGGCTTCTTTATTGACAGCGCTGTCCGGAGCCTCTGGCATGGCAGAGGTGCAGGTAAGGGGAGTCACGGCTTCCCTACTCTGTCACCTCACTCGGGGTTCAGTTTCACTTGTGGGGGGGTGCGTGGGGAGGGCGGTGTGTGTTGAGGGGTCATAGGTGGTTCTGTCAGGTGACAGATCCACACTGAGGGCTCAGGAGCAGGCTGGAGGGGGGCACTGGTGGATTGAGGGGCAGCTCAACAGGGACCCCCGGCCTCGGCTCAGCTCCATGGCATCATAACATTCTCGTCAGCTGCTATTTTCTGGTATCCTGGGCATGTCACGTCAAGTAAACTTCAGGTTAAAAGAAGGAAAATGTATTTTTAAAGAACCTTCACGTTCCTGTTTTTTTCCTTCTGTAGTGGTTTTCCACATTGTAGCAGGGTGCTCAGGATTCTGTTTGGTGGTTCCCAGGCAGTTCAGGTATGTATTGTAGGTTTAGTTTAGGTTTGACACTTTTCTCATGCATTGGGGACGTCCACATCCTTCCACTGCTGGTTACCCATCATGTCTATGGGTTTTCTACAGATTGAGGTTTCGTTTTAATTGGTTTGTTTCAATGACAAGTCTCCTCTTCTGTTCTCATGCAGCCTATCGTTTCTTAGGCAGTTCACGTTTTTCTCATGCAAATTACGTTTCTCATACAATTAACGTTTCTCATGCTAGTTACGTTTCTCATGCAATGTATGTTTTTCTCATGCAATGTATGTTTTTCTCATGCAATGTACGTTTTTCTCATGCAATTAAGTTTCTCATGCAATTTACGTTTCTCATGCTAGTAACGTTTCTCATGCTAGTTGCGTTTCTCATGCAATGTACGTTTTTCTCATGCAATTTACATTTTTCTCATGCAATTTACGCTTCTCATACAATTTACGTTTTTCTCAGGCAACTTATGTTTTCTCGTACAATTTACATTTTTCTCGGGCAATTTTTGTTTCTCATAGGATTTACGTTTTTCATGCATTTTACATTTCTCATGCTTTCAGCGTTCTTTGGGCTATTCATGTTTCTCATGCTACTTATGTTTTCTCGTGCAATTTACAGTTTTCTCATGCGATTTACGTTTTCTTGCGCGATTACGTTTTTTCATGCCTTTTAAGGTTTCTCGTACGATTTACGTTTTCTCGTGACTTACGTGTTCGCGTGCAATTCACGTTTTCTCATGCAAGTTGCATTTTCTCATAGGAGTTACGTTTTTCATGTGATTTGCGTTCACTCATGCGATTTGCGTTTTCTCATGTGATGTACGCTTCTCGTGTGATTTTGTTTCTCATACGATTTGTTTCTCGGGTGTATCATGTTCTCAGGCTATTTTACATTTTTTCAGGCTATTTACGTTTTCATGCAGGTTGTATTGTTCTTGCAGCCACGTTCTCATGCTGCCCACGTTCTGACATAATTCACGTTTTTAATTTACTCACGCTTTTATATTAGATTTCATTCCTCACACAGCTCACGTTGCTCACACATGTCATGTGCTACTTCCGGTTGCTGGGGTTCGTTTGTTTTATCTGGTTTGACTTTCACTGTTTATGGTTCCATGGGTTTTCTGTCACATCTTCATGGTTAGTTTGACATCTCCACTGCAGTTACCTGTCACGTTTTCAGGTTCACGCGGATTGAGTTGATCGTTTCTAATTGGTTTGTACAGTGGCAAGTCTCCTCATCCGTATCACATACGTACACCTCAATTTTCATCTTTTGTCTTACATGTTGCCATTTCCATCACTGGCCTGACATATTTTCAGGCTTCAAGGCCTGAGTTTACGTTTTTTAATTTGTCTGTTACGCCGCAGGTGGCTTGGTCTGGTAGTTTCACAAACTGGCATACTCTGTCCCGTTTCTTACGGTGTTTTTTTGGGGGGGGTGGGAGATGTTCACAGGCAAGTCATGGGGTCGGTTGTTATAGTTCTTTGTTTTGTCAAGTTTATTCTTTGGTTGCAGGTCATGTCACAAGGATATTGGGGATTTCGCTTCCATCTCGCCTTCTTCGGCAAGGGGTCGGAGCACGGTAGCTCACCCTCTCTCAGAGCCTGGACTGTTCCAAGACTGATAGCAGAACTTCAGCGCAGGGGGATTTCATACCCGGCGTCGGCCCGGAAAGCCCAGCTTTTTAGGTTGCTGTTCCCTCGTACGTCGGATACAAGTGCGGAGCAAGTTACCGTACGGACTGTGGCTGCTTCCCTGGCTCAAATCCACACTACCCTAAGTTCCCTGGCTACGTCCTGCCAAGAGTTGCATAATAGGGTGGAGGTTTTGGAGAGTCAGCCGAGTTCAGCTCCTGCAGCGGCTGCCTGCCCGGTGGTATTAGCAGATTCGGGGACCCCCTCGGTACCTGGGCCTGTACCGGTAGGCCCAGGTAATTTCTTGTGTGCTCCCCCTGTTACCCCAGCACATTTTATCCCGGGTAATATTAAGAAGGACATCCTGGAGGGGAAGGATGTTAACCTGGCATCCCTGTTAATTGCTGCCCATGACATTGCGGACAACAGGTCCTATGCTTGCGGGGATGTTTCTGTGGTGGTGAAGACCAGGGATCACAGGCTTAGTCGCAAGTTGTCCATCCCTGAGTTTGTCCTGGCCTTTAGTCTCTACAGAGACATAATTTGCTCTGTGAGTCCATTTAGGAGGGAGGAGTTGGACCTGTACCTATATACGGTGGTCGAGTTAGGCCACAAGTATGGGAGGTCCAACTTTTATGATTATCACCGGTCTTTTTCCGCTAAAGCTGCGGACCGGTTTGCTCAATTTCAAGTGGTGACGGTTTGGAGCAACATAGATACTGAATTATTTTGCCGGCATTTCGCCGGGCTTAGGTCTCCGGTGTGTGTGACTTGTCAGTTGTCTACGCACACGGCATACTGGTGCCCCAATTCGGAGGTTCCTGCACTACCTAGTACATCCAGGGGGTCAGGCGTTGCACTCCCTTCCTCAGGCCATCCTGCACCATTGGATAAGTTAGGCCGTCCTATTAATTTTCTGGGAAAATCCCAGATTTGCAATAACTACAACCTTGGGGTATGCAATTACAGTCAATGCCGGTTGCTGCATATGTGTACCAGATGTTTCAGGGCTCACCCTAAGTCAGCCTGTTCACTTAAGCAGAATAAAACTTCATGACTAAGCCGTATCAACGTGCCTTTTTTGCAGGAGTGTTTAGCCACCCACCCGTCACCTTCTTGGAGCGTTTTTTTGGCTAAGGGTTTCACTGAGGGCTTCCACACGGGGTTTGTCTCCCTACCATTTGATAGTTTTGAGTGTGAGAACTTTAGGTCATCTTCCATAGATACTGAAGCGGTAGATTTGTTACTACAGTCAGAACTTAAAAAGGGGTTTGTCATCAGGCCATTCACGTCACCACCTTTTCGGGTATGGAGGGTCAACCCACTGGGGCTTGTTAGAGGGAAATTTTCCAATAAACCACGTTTAATCTATGACTTGTCTGCCCCTCATTGTTCACATATTGCTAGCCTCAACTCTTTGATTCCCTTGAATCTTCTCTTAAATATGCTTCGGTGGATCAGGCGATTCAGTCCATCATTGGGGTGGGCGCAGCCGCTTGGTTGTCCGAAGCGGATATTGCGGATGCTTTTAAGCTTCTGTCTATTCTACCGTCTCTCTGGCAGTGGCATGGTATCAAATGGAAAGGTGTTTACTATTTGGCCACCAAGCTTACGTTTGGGTCCAAAAGTAGCCCTTGGTTGTTCAACTCTTTTGCTCAGACTCTTAGCTGGATCCTCACATACAGGGAGAATTGTCACAAGGTGATTCATTATTTAGACAATTTTCTCCTAATCAATAATTCTTTATCTTTGAATACCAGAAAGGAGTATGCCACAGCTTAGAGGGTCTTCCAGGCCTTCCAGGCAAGATTTCCTAACCTTGACAGTTGTAACATCCAGTACCTACTTGCTTTTACCACTTTTTGCCACTCTCAACTCAAACTGGCCCATAGTACCATCAGGACGTATCTGGCTGGCATTCAACATTTCATGTTTTTAGAAGACCCCAATAGGCCCTCTATTTTTTCCACTCACCTGATCAGGCCATTCTTAAAAGAATACAGAAGTGTAGCCCTCCTGCCATGCTCAGTAGACTTCCCATAACTGGTCACATTTTTCGGGACATGTCCGATATTCTCACTAGATCTCCTTTTGGGTGGTTACCCAGCTTGGTGCTTAAGGCAGCGATTTATCTGGCCTTCTACGGTTTTCTGAGGCCACGGGAATTTACGCATTCTGGTACAGGGTCTCGCATACTTCTGGCCAATCAGTTGGTCAGGCACCCAGGCTATTTATGTTTGTACATGCGTGCAAGACACAGCAAACAGGAGGTAGTATGGACATCAGGTTTTTTGAGACCGGGAAGGCATGGTGCCCGGTTTCAGTTTTAGACCAGCTAGTCGGTGCTACGGCTGATAAACCCAGGGACACCTCCGCAGCTCAATTCACTCTACATTGTCGCATCCTTTTGGCTAATCTGGGTCTGGACCCTAAGACGTACTCTGGTCATTCATTCAGGATAGGAGCGGCTTCTGCGGCTTCGCGTCAAGGGGTCCCTGCTCATATTATTAAGAAATTAGGCAGGTGGAGGTCAGCTTGTTTTTCAAGGTATATTCCAGATCCATTTTTGGAGATGTCTCAAGCATTTGTCAATTTGGCTGATTGAATGTGATTTAGTGTGTAATAAACTTTTGTTAAGCTTTCATCCTACTGTGTTATTTTTACCCCTTTTAGGCATACTGACCACATGGCCCCGGCACACCTCAGGTCAATGTTCTTTGTTATCGCTTTGTTTTTTCTTCACTATCACAGGTTGACTCCGAGTACAAGTATAAGGCTGACCGCAGGTCAGCCTGTTTTTGTAGGCGGAGTCAGGCTACATAAAGCCGGCCCGCCTCTGCCTCCTTACTTTGTGGTTGTAGGCTCTCGTATCCCACCCACCCATTCCCTTTTTTCTTTTACTTTTCATTCCATGCTTTTCATTTCATTTCATACTTGGGTATGCCCCCTTTTAGGCATACTGACCACGTGGCCCCGGCACACCTCAGATCAGTGTTCTTTGTTGTCTCTTTATTTTTTCCTTCACTATCACAGGTTGACTCCGAGTACAATATAAGTGTGTGGCGGGGGACTTACAAATCTGAGTAGAAGATGAGTATACATTGGTTCATAGCCTTTTTTGGGCAGTTCCAGGTTAAATGTGCCCTTAATGAGAGATAGTTCTTGCATGCCATTGGTGACCTTCTTCTTCACATGCTAGTTGTCTATCTGTGTCTGGTTTTAGTAATTCTGATTCACAGATCAGCAACAAGGGCCCATTTAAATTTTTGCAGTGTGTTAACACATGTGCATGTAAATGTGTTACATTGAGGCAGCCTGTTGAAATAAATGGGCTGTCAATGCACCAAAACATCACAAACATCAGACATGTGAATACATTTGTAATTCAGGGTTTCATGGTGTGCTGCAGTGCATTGTGGCATACATGTAAAAATCAATGGCACATAAAATGTTTAAAGATATAAACGATAAAGCTATACGTGGGTCTTAAGCATGCAGCAAATGAAAGTCACTAATACACTGGAATTTCTTAAAGCCCAACTGAACTTTTATTTTAACCAGCTAAATACAAAAGGTCTGCAAAGTAAGACTGTTTATTTTCTTTGAATAGCAGCCCCATCCTAAAGTGCTTGTAAAGGCAGAAGTTTTTTTTTTATCTTAATGCATTCTATGCATTAAGATAAAAAGCCTTCTGTGTACAGCAGCCCCCCTAATACTTACCTGGGCTCCCTCCAATCTAGCATTGTTGCACGAGAGACTCGGCTGTCTGGGCCTCTCCCATTGGCTCCCGCTGCTGTCAGTCAAAGTCAGTGAGCCAATGAGGAGAGAGAGGGGGGGAGGGCCGTGTCCCTGTGTCTGAATGGATACACAGAGCTGTAGTTTGGCTCAGGTGCCCCCATTGCAAGCTGCTTGCTTTGGGGGCACTCAACAGGAGGGAGGGGCCCGGAGTGTCGAATAGGGACCTGAGAATAAGAGGATCGGTGCTGCTCTCTGCAAAACCACTACACAGAGCAGCTAAGTATAACAGGTTTGTTATTTTAAAACAAAAAAAAACACAAGATTTTAATATCAGTTTAAGTAGAAAAGCATGTTGCATTTTTGGTCCCTTGGTCTTTATGTAGAAGCAGTGATCTCTCTACAGAAGTCTGACATGCCCCCTGTTAAGTCTAACCTAGAATTTTCCAGTCAGTAGAACGCACAAGCTTTGTGGATTGCAGAGCTATAGTTCTAGCTCCAAAAAGGTCCCCAAAGGTTCTTCTCTGAAGCACTCTAAATGTTCTGACCGTGTGTAAATAACCTCATGTGAGATGATTATTGATATAAAAAATGGCCAATAATTATATAGGATAAAGCCACCTTTTTACCCATGCTGCCTATGGGCACATGCCTACTGTGCCCAATCGTAAATCCTCTCTACCTGGATAGCATTTATAGCTAACCTAAACTGAATGTTCAGCTGGGCTTTATCTCAGTACTTGTTAAGGTCAGTGACTCATTTAACATGAAAACAAATAGGGCGGCACAGTGGTGTAGTGGGTAGCACTCTCGCCTAGCAGTAAGAAGGGTCGCTGGTTCGAATCCCGACCATGACACTACCTGCCTGGAGTTTGCATGTTCTCCCTGTGTCTGCGTGGGTTTCCTCCGGGTACTCCGGTTTCCTCCCACACTCCAAAGACATGCTGGTAAGTTAATTGTATCCTGTCTAAATTGGCCCTAGTATGTATGAATGTGAGTTAGGGACCTTAGATTGTAAGCTCCTTGAGGGTGTAGGGACTGATGTGGATGTATAATGTATATGTAAAGCGCTGTGTAAATTGACGGCGCTACATAAGTACCTGAAAAAAATAAAATAAATAAAAAACAAAGCTTTGTCATGACTAGATATAAGACAGGTGCTAGTTTCAGTCAAAGTGGTTGTATTCAATCTATCAGAAATAAATAAAAACAGAAAAAAAAAGTTTTCCAGAAATACCAGCATGGCCTTGTTAAAATAGGTCTTTGCACTGAGCAGGGCATGGGAACTGGCAGAATGTGTTTACTACATTTGACAAGGTCCCTACGTATAAACAGATGCATGTGGAAAATAGCTTACAAAGCTGGTTTTCTGAACTATTCAAACCACCTATAAAGGTGCCCATAGTCAATACATAATCTAGATATCTTTCAGTATTTGAAGGCCTCAGAAGACTTGGGCTAATGGATCTTGAGGTACAAAGGCTGGAACTGGAATGTATTTCTGTATGATGAGGTCTGTACATTCATGGGAGCCCAGTCTGAATAGAGAAGCAAAATGATACTCCAGCTCCACTGCCAGTGTGATGTTCTATGAACTGTGATCCGGTGCTCTAGCCAGGACGTTCAGGCCCCAAAATGCAATACTTGAATCAGAAAAGGGCTGGCAACTCGGATGCTCTTGAATAAAAGTCCTTTGTTGGGTTACATGGGTACACGGGTACAGGCTGACGCGTTTCGGCTAAGAAGCCTTCATCAAAGCATACATGTTTGATTTAAAAACTGATATTCATAACAGAGTAAGCACTCCAAATAGGGCGGGTGCATCCTAATCAGAGCAATCAAAACAATTAAAGACACATGGAGAAAAGAAAGAAGCACAGCAGGCATATGAGAAACATATCATGAACAAATAAAGCATATTCAAAATGGTGCGATAAATGTATCAAACAAAGCGACTATGTTGAAAAATGCGATTATGTTAAAAAAAGATTTATATCCATCCTATCGTTCAAACCATATGGTTTTCTAGTATTGAGGGTATGTATCCACCATACTTCACGCTTGAGCAAAATACGATGAGTGTCACCTCCTCTTGTGGGTTTTTTAAGCTGTTCAGCACCAAAAAAGGAAAAAGTGTCAAGATTACCATGATGGAAATCCCGGAAATGTTTTGACACATTTGAGATATTTTTAGCATTCGTATTTGTAGTGTCATTCACATGTTCTGAGATTCTAACTCTCAACGGGCGTATAGTGCACCCAACGTATTGTAGACTGCAGGCACTACACTGAATAACATATACCACCGATTTAGAGTTGCAGTTTATATACTGTTTGATGGTATAAGTTTTCTTGGTAGAAAAAGAAAAAACTGAGGTGCTATACTACACGATCAATAGCTAGAAGTCAAAATATAGCATTTCATACAGATCGGTTGGAGATGATTCAGAATAGTGGCACTGTGGGAGCAATTGTATTGCCCAGAGTAGATGCTCCTCTGAACACGATACGGGGATTCTTAGGTAAAACCGTATTAAGAACTGGGTCAGTGGTCAAAATATGCCAATGTTTTTTGACTAGGTCCTTAATCTGGCGGTGCTGAGTAGAGAATGTGGTAATGAATGGTAAGTTAAAATTACCATTAACAGCCTGACGCTGGCTTGTTCCCAACAACTATGATCTGTCTCTACCTCTTACTGTCTCGAGTGATCTCGACAGTACATCTTGGTCATATCCTTTCTCCATGAACCTCTCAGATAAAATAGCTGCCTGATTATCAAAAGTCTCAATTTCGGTGCAGTTACGCCGAAGGCATGTATATTGTCCTAAAGGAACCGCTCTCAGCCAGGGTTCATAGTGACAGCTGTCAAGGGGAATGAATGAGTTTTTATTAGTTGCCTTAAAGTAAGTGGAGGTCACCAATTTGTTATCCTGGACCTTAATTTTAAGATCAAGAAAATTAATCTCCACCTCACTGGTTTCAAAACTCAGCTTGATGCCCCTGTCATTCTCATTAAGGAAAGCC
Organism: Aquarana catesbeiana; assembly: GCF_042186555.1. Classification (NCBI taxonomy): domain Eukaryota; kingdom Metazoa; phylum Chordata; class Amphibia; order Anura; family Ranidae; genus Aquarana; species Aquarana catesbeiana. The sequence goes on from NC_133330.1 coordinate 146,129,523, forward strand.
ATGAAGCATACAAGCTCAGCCTCATTACCATCCCACAGGAGGAGGACGACGTGATGATGTCACGAAATGCGTAGGGCGGAGCTAGACGACGCGCTGATGTCACCTCCAAGCTGTGCTTTACTCCAGTAGGACGGGTTTGTCCGAGTTCATCTGGCCACGAACCGGACTTAAGGCTATCTATTCCCTGGATTATTGTAAGTGTCCATTTTATGTATATCAAATAAAATAATTTTTATGGTTTTACGCTATGTGAGTTCCATCTTTCGTTTTATGGTGCATCTCTGCCACGAGCTTGCTGTTGATATTGATGGTGTGATGACCCCTAGCGGATGCTGACACGAGTTCCCACAGCCAGTTTTAAAGTGTACCTGCTAGCTATGATCCTCTGTAGTGGGTGATCCTGGCCATCCGGTAAGGAGTGACCCCTTCTATTCCTGGTGGTGGATCTTCTCTGGTTCTCACAGATGAATTATTATTAATCACTTGGACTTTTTTGTTTAATGATCTATGGGTGATCTTTAGTCACATTTTTATTTTTAGTTGATGTGACACATCTTGGATTATATGTAGTTGTCACGAGTATTTATCTACTTTTCACATATATTGTATTCATTTTTTCATTGCTTTACGTATGCAATATTGCACACTTATTCAGCGCGATTCTCTTTTTCTTTATTATTTGCCTTTACAATTGATGTTTATTGTTAGAATTGCTGCTTTTTTCACTGTTATTTTTCACATCCAAATACTTTATAGCGCAGTTTTTTTCCCAAATTTTTCTCTATTGAATTAACCAAGCATGAACTTTCTGTTTTGTCCAAAGGCTTGTCTTTTGTCCCTAGTACACATTTTTGTCTTTTCTCCACCATACTGGATATCAATCCTTTTTTTTAAGAACTCTAATGCTTAGGAAACATTTTAAGGATATACCTTCTGATAGCGAATCCACAGTGTGTCACAATGTTCAAAATGAGACCACCTCCTTCAGATTTGATTATTTAGTAGCAAGGTCTGCATTGGAGAGTCTGCAAGCAAAATCAGAGGGGGGATCTTTTGGTATAAAGGAATCCAACATCAACATGGGGGATAAATATTTTTACCCTGTTCAAAACAGGAATGACATTGTGGATTCGTTTCAGAATATTGTGGAATCAGAATTGGTTAAATTGCAGGAATTGTGTCAACAGGACAATAATAGAAATAAAATTAATTTGACCAAGCAAGAAACCACAGTCTTAAAAGCCTTGAAAATGAGATCTGACATAGTGATTCACCAGGCAGATAAGGGGGGTACTGTAGTGATCCTAGATACTGCTAGTTACAAACAGGAAACACTCAGGCAGCTGGAAGATCGCATCACATATCGCCCCCTCAGTTCTGATCCCACAGTAACTATACAACAGAAATTGTTACACTTATTGGATGAAGGCAAGGAGATGGGTGTTTTAGATCAAAAAACTGTAGATTATCTCATGGTGACACATCCCATTACTCCGGTTTTTCACCATCTCCCCAAAGTGCACAAACAAGACAATCCAGTGAAAGGTCGCCCCATAGTTGCCGGCATAGGATCACTATTGGAGAGATTAGGAGAATGGGTTGATCAATTTCTTCAACCGCTTGTTGTCCGTCTACCTGGGTTCATAAAGGACACTGGACATTTGTTAGCCCACACGCAGGAAATTTTTTGGTCCACAGAATGCATTTGGATCACCATAGATGTTAGATCTCTGTATTCCTGCATTCCTCACTCTCTAGCACTGTTAGCCATCAAACATCATCTTTCATGCTACAGTAGTTACAGTCCTAATGTACGTAAGTTTATTTGTAGAGCAGTAGAGTTTCTCCTGACACACAATTTCTTCATGTTTGATGAACGATACTACATTCAGAGTCAAGGTGCGTCCATGGGGGCTACATTTTCCCCCTCTTTGGCGAATCTTTACATGGGCTGGTGGGAAGAATCCACTTAATTTGCCCATGGTAACCCATTCAAAACCAACATCACTTGGTATGGTCGTTTCATTGATGATCTGATTGTGGTATGGCATGGATCGAGTGGTGACATAGGTGACTTTATGAAATATATTAATACCAACTCCCTAAACCTGGAGTTCACCTGTGTGCACCACCCGACCCAAATAGACTATTTGGATTTTACCTTGATGGGGCACCCAGATAGCAACACAGTGACCTCCAGAACTTTTAGAAAGCCCTGTGCAGGAAATTCCCTTTTATTGGCCAATAGCTGTCACCCCAGTCACACCATCAAGTCTTTGCCTACTGGTGAATTCATCAGGGCCAGGAGAAACTGCTCTACAGATAAGGATTTCTTGCAAGAATGCACAGCAATTAAAAAATGACTGAAAGAAAGGGGCTATAGTACACGATCAATAGCTAGAAGTCAAAATATAGCATTTCATAGAGTTCGGTTGGAGATGATTCAGAATAGTGGCACAAATAAACACAAACAGTGTGGGGATTACAATAGAAATAAAGTTTATTTTGTCACTACTTTCTCCTTAGAATACAACAAAATCATTGCGATTCTTAAAGCGCATCTCCCCATCTTGTACGCTGATAAGGATCTGTACTCTGTTATCCAGGGTGATTGTCAATTTTCCAGAAGGGCCCCCAGTCTGGGAAGTATGTTGTCACCCAGCTTGTTTTGCTCCCAGAAGTCAAACAAATCGCAGACCTGGCTTTCCACTGTAGGTTCCTACATGTGTGGCCATAACACCTGTAGGCAGTGTCATAAACATAAAAAAAGCACCTCAGTTTTTTCTTTTTCTACCAAGAAAACTTATACCATCAAACAGTATATAAACTGCAACTCTAAATCGGTGGTATATGTTATTCAGTGTAGTGCCTGCAGTCTACAATACGTTGGGTGCACTATACGCCCGTTGAGAGTTAGAATCTCGGAACATGTGAATGACACTACAAATACTAATGCTAAAAATATCTCAAATGTGTCAAAACATTTCCGGGATTTCCATCATGGTAATCTTGACACTTTTTCCTTTTTTGGTGCTGAACAGCTTAAAAAACCCACAAGAGGAGGTGACACTCATCGTATTTTGCTCAAGCGTGAAGTATGGTGGATACATACTCTCAATACTAGAAAACCGTATGGTTTGAACGATAGGATGGATATAAATCTTTTTTTAACATAATCGCATTTTTCAACATAGTCGCTTTGTTTGATACATTTATCGCACCATTTTGAATATGCTTTATTTGTTCATGATATGTTTCTCATATGCCTGCTGTGCTTCTTTCTTTTCTCCATGTGTCTTTAATTGTTTTGATTGCTCTGATTAGGATGCACCCACCCTCTGATTAGGATGCACCCTATTATAAATATCAGTTTTTAAATCAAACATGTATGCTTTGATGAAGGCTTCTTAGCCGAAACGCGTCAGCGTAGCCTGTACCCGTGTATCCATATAACCCAATAAAGGACTTTTATTCAAGTGTATCTGAGTCGCCAGCCCGTTTCTGATTCAAGCCCAGTCTGAATGTCTACATCCCTTTGGCAAAGGTGATGATCTTTCTGTGACACCCTACTTACAGCATACATGTGTAGCCAGCTTGAGCTCTTGGCTGGTTTACATCTGAGATCTCTGTACATTTATGACTTGTGTGTTATCACAGGAAGTGTTCTGGATGTCTATCTTAGATGTCTATCCTTTTACCTGTCTTTCCCTACTTCTTTAACCTGTCTGGTAGCAGTAGCAGTCTACTGAGGTATTTGTAGTCATCGTTTATTAAGAGGAGAAATATAGAGTTGTCTATGTGTGACACAGTCTACCTCAGGATGCCTGTCTGTCCTTGTTAACAGTTCCCAGTGTCTTAAAGGAAAGTGGATATTGGGAGAAAAATGGAGGCTGCCATTGCTGAACTCCTTATACTATGTTTTGTCTGCCAGTCAAACTTGATCTTCTGACTTTAGTACATTGTTAAGCTGGCCATAAATGGATTGAATTTCAGCTGCTTTGTTTCTGCCATCCCTGTTTGACACAAGTTAATAGAATGCAATGTCAGAACACAGTGCCCTAGTGGGGAGAATACCTCCATCCACCTGGCTTGCGTGGATGGAGGAATCTGATTGTTTTTGTTTTCTTTCAGCCCGCTGGGTGATGGAAAAAACAAACAGAAAAAAAAGGCATCTAGGCCAGCTTAAAGTGTCTGAAAACCTTAGACAAGACATATGGACAAAGAATAGCCCTCTATATTTTGTACTTGTCTCAATTAAGAGCACTAAGTGCCATTTATGTCTGCTGCTTCATTCCTTTGCTATCAGCATGAATCACTTCTGACAAATGTTCCTGACACCAAGAGAAAAAGGGTGACAGGGGAGGGAGCCCCAGCTAATTGACAGCCTCAGCTCTGTTCCTGTGAGCTGTGTGACGGGAGGGGGGGTTCCTTCCCTCCAATCAGCTTTCAGAACCCTCCTCACTGAGCTCTGCAGTGTGCCATATCAGCTGTCCACTCCCTTTTTTTCCTGAACTCTCAGACAAGTTCTAAAAATTCTGGACTTTGAATGGATGTGGAGAAGAGAGGACTGCAGATTTTCAACCACTTTAAGTCACTGATCCAAAACATCTTTACATCCATTGGCCTTTTTATTTGCATACTTGTTACTTGTTCCTGGTCTGTGATTCAGAAGTTACTGATACCATTAAATCAGCACAACGGCCAGGCAACTAGCATTTTCAGATGGTGAGGTCTGCAATGGCAAGCCCCAAATTTTCTCAGCACTGGTTATCTTTACATTTTTATTGTTTTAACTAATACTGTCACTAGTTTTCAATGTTATTGGAATATATCTTGCTCTGTTTAGTTTGTCACAGCTGGCATCATATATCTGGTCTGCTCCTGTGTTGTCTTGTGCCTAAAGCCTAAGTGTGCCTAAATGTGTACTCAGTGTTCCTGGTCAAGAATGATGATTAAGCTTGCATAGTATTGATTTGGGCTACCTTGGGGGCAATGGACATTCTATGTAGGAAGATCTAATTATCCCTCAAAGAGATGTTCTATGTTATTAGTAAATCTCAGGGCAATGGAGATAATCACTTTCAAGTGAGAAGGAGGAAAACAAAGGCAAGACTGACTGTGTGGAACTTCTGCTCAGCAGACAAGTCATATTATACAGACCAAATCAATGCCACCATGTGCAAGAACTGGAGCTGTCCACCTTCCCATCTATGGTCCCCCTTGGCATTGCATTACTTCTTAACTCATAGTCCTAAATATATCATTTGCCAAGTCATCTGTTTATTATTTTTGTCTATCTCCATAATCTCATACCTTAATTTGTGTTTTACATAATGTACTTTGCATATTTATTTTGCTTTCTGTCATTCATAACTTAGTACTGATGAATGTGCTTTTAAAGTTACAAACTTCCTGTTGTGATTTCATGCCAGGTCAGTGTTTGTTTTTTGGACGTTTCCTTTAGAAGTGTATAATTGTTTCTGATAGATCACAAGGCACTGCCACTGACCCTCACCTGTCGAATAGGAAGCTCTGGTTTTGATCCCTTCCATGACTTTGATTTTGCCCTTGTCATTATGTATTTGTCTTTTTTGTTCTCTGCACTTAGAGTTTCAAGATTCCAAGTCTATGACTTGAAGTGTCATAATCGCAATTACAGCAAGCATCACTTTGCTGAAAAATAAATGAATTCATTTTCATGGTTTGCCTCAAGTATTGCATCAGTGCTTTATTTGCAAAGATAATGTGATTACAAATATCACAAAATATCACCACAAATAGCCGGCAGCACCCTGAACTGCGATATTAGATCAAGTGAAAATGTTGTACTGTATATAAATTGGTTCTTTCAGAGGCTTACAATCAGTTAGTGACATATAGAAGTTCCACAGTTCCTGATTGTGCTGCAATCTTCTTTGGTCCGCTGTGTACTTTGTTATAGATGTCATACTGGCTGGAATAGATCACTGCTACAGCACTGAGCACAACTTTTCTATAAAGATTACTATTCTGTTATCACATTTATTACATGGATTAACAGAAGGTAAAGTGCACGTTTCTGTAGTATGGGGGTGCACAGGCAAGGAAACACACCAGACTTGTACTCTGGTCCACATGTTAACAAAAAAACGCAATTCAAAAATAGTTAACACCTTTGAAAACATTTCTTGAAATGTTTGGTAAGTACAGAAATCTGATGCACATCCAAGTCTCTATACACTGATCACGTTAATGGATGTTTGATTTTTGTTGAATATAAAGCATAGCTGTGCTAATTTCATTATATTGTTTGACCACTTGACCACCGGAAGGTTTTACCCCCTTCATAACCAGGTCCTTTCATGCTATTTAGCACTGCGCTACTTATTGTAATTGTACGGTCATGCAACGCTGTACCTAAATTTAATTTCTTTTCACACAAATACAGCTTTCTTTTACTGGTATTGGATCAGCACTGTTTTTATTTTTTTTTACATAAATTTAAAAAAAAGGCAAAAAATAAAAAAAGGTTTTCTGCAATAAAACATATCCAATAATAAAAAAAAAAATCTTCATACATTTAGGCCAAAATGTATTCTGCATGTCTTTGGTAAACAAAAATCCCAATAAGTGTATATTTGTGTGAAAGTTATAGCATCTACAAACTATGGTATATACCAGAATTCTTTATTTTTTATACTAGTAATTGCAATGATCAGTGACTTATAGTGGGATTGTGGTAGTGCGGCAATCTGACACTAGCTGATGTTGGCTGGGAGGTACACTAACTGTCTAACTGACACTGACATCACCAGTGACACTAACACAGTGATCAGTGATAATACTATTCACTGTACTAATGATACTGGCTGGAAAGGGGTTAACATCTTGGGATAATCAAGGGATTAAGTGTGTGCCTAATAAGTGTTAATGTGTGTAATATGTGCTGCTTTTTACTAAATATCAGTTTGTTCCTTCTCCCTCTTCCATGTGACTGGACACAGGCAATCAGCAGGTCTCATGAATCATTGGCTGAAACCTGTTGACAAAATCCTGTTGTTTCCGATCACAGCAGGAGTTAGCCAGGAGGAGGGCCCATGAGTGCACCCTGAACCCAGTGCCAACAACGTACAAGCACGTGATTGTGCTTATACCTGCCTGCATTTTACTGTGATGGGCGGTCGGCGAGTGGTTCATAACCCACTAGTGTTTAACCACTTAAGGACCAAGCCTCTTTCTGAGATTTGCTGTTTACAAGTTAAAAACATTTTTTTTTGCTAGAAAATTACTTAGAACCCCCAAACATTATACATTTTTTTCTAACACCTTAGAAAATAAAATGGCAGTCGTTGTAATACTTTCTGTCACACTGTATTTGCGCAGCGGCCTTACAAGCGCACATTTTTGGGAAAAAATACACTTTTTTGAATTAAAAAATAAGACAACCGTAAAGTTAGCCAAATTCTTTTTTATATTGTGAAAGATAATGTTACGCCAAGTAAATTGATACCCAACATGTCACGCTTCAAAATTGCACCTGCTCGTGGAATGGCGACAAACTTTTACCCTTAAAAATCTCCATGGGCGACGTTTAAGAAATTCTATAGGTTGCATGTTTTGAGTTACAGAGGAGGTCTAGGGCTAGAATTATTGCTCTCACTCTACCGATCGCGGAGATACCTCACATGTAGTTTGAACACCGTTTTCATATGCGGGAGCTACTCATGTATGCGTTTTTAAAATTTTTTTTTTCTTATTTATTTTATCTTTTATTTTTACACTGTTCTTTAAAAAAAAAATTGTGTGACTTTTATTTTTAAATATGAGATCTGGGGTCAAAAAGACCTCAGATCTCATATTTACACTAAAATACAATAAAAAAATGTCCCTTTAAGAGCTATGGGCGGAAGTGACGTTTTGACGTTGCTTCCGCCTTGCAATGATAAGGAGACAGGTGGGGGCCATCTTCCCCTCACTCGTCTCCATACCAAGCCAGGAGAAGGATCTGATAGCCTTCACTGCTACCGACGGCTCTGGCAAGCGGCAGAGGGCACCGGAGCGTGGCGGGGGGGGGCGATAAAAGTGATCTTGCGGCGAATCCGCAGCAGAGACCACTTTAATCTGAAAGCGGACTGCCCGCTGAAGGAAAGGATACCGGGGTTATAGCAGCTAGCTGCTGCCATAGTAACGATATTCCTCTTCAAAATAGCAATGTAAAACTGCGGCGGGTGGTCCGTAGGTGGTTAACCACTTAAGTATCGAGCCTCTTTTTGACACTTGTTTACAAGTTAAAGTCTGTTTTTTTGTTTATAGAAAATTACTTAAAAAACACCAAACATTATATATATATTTTTTTAGACACCCTAGAGAATAAAATGACTGCCGTTGCAATACTTTATGTCACACCTTATTTGCGCAGAGGTTTTACAAGCGCAATTACTAAAAAAGTAATTATTAAAAAAATACACTTTTTATACTTAAAAAATAACTGGAGAAGAGGAGAGCAAGAGGGGCGGGACTTTATGTGAAGCACAAGGTAGCAACAGAATTGCTTGGTGAATATATAGGAATTTTATTGGTTATAAACAATGATACATAAAATGCTGGTACATAAATATAGTATTGGTGTCAAAAAATTGATATTGAACATAATTAGGTAAAATTATTAACATGATAGGGCCTGCAGAACCTGTTGCCTCCCTAGGCCAGTGAATAGAAGTGGTACAGTAGTAGCTTGCAATTCAAATAAATATTGGTAGGAACACTGCAATTGGTAGCTCTACGCGTTTCGTGTTTTTTGAACCACTCATCAGGAGCAAAGCACGTCATGATTCTAAAATGAAATAGTTACTGTATATACGAATAAACAAATTAAGATAATGAAAAACATGGACAGGGTAAGGGTAGATAAACCCCACACAAAGTACATGTTAACTTACTCAGATACATAAATTGGTGGTAGGGTGGCCGGGTGCCACAACCACCCAGGGACACCCGCGACCGGGAGCTGAGGTGAACAGCTCAGGAAGGACAACCCATACAGGCTGGAACCAGGGCAGACATGGAGAAAACGAGGCACTCCTGTGAAGGGAGTGAAAAGGTGTGGTGAGCCAAAGGAGTCAATGGGGAAAGTGGATGGAAAGGAAAGGTGGGCAAGGGGCCCGTGCTAGTGAGGGAAAAGACAAATGGGGCAGTGAGAGCAAACCAAAATGGAGTGAAAAGGTAACAATGTGAGTGATAGCTGTGCATGAAGAGAGGTGGGAGGGAAAGAATGGTTGCCCGCTGATAACCATGGGGAGGTGAATGTGTTGGGCACGTGAGGAGGTAAAGTATGCACGATTACCTGTGTTGATTAGAATGTGTGGGGGAAGAGGGAGAGCCCCAGCTACGTGTAGTCCGGTGTGTGGAGAGGCTCGAATGCCAGACACTACCCGGGGAAACATCCATATGTGCATCACCAAGGACCACCCACCAACGTCACAACGCGTGGCAAAAAAGGGAGGAAGGGCGCCGTCAGCCGGACAACTGTGTCTCCGGCCAAACGGCACCATGAAAACTCCCATATTGCCCGCGAGTGTGGAAACCACGCGCATGAGCGTGACAGCGTCAGATTGGCATTGCACGTCCAGCGTGGGAACCGTGACGTCAACACACGATGCGGCGCATCCGCCCACCCCAGGCATCAGATGAGGTCGGGGGGCGGGGGAGGCCCGCAGAGCGTGTCACAGCTCCCGGGAGAGAGGGCAAAACCAGGTGGCAGGGCAGTCCGATCATACCATACAACAATGATGTCAACGGACCAGAATTGCATGTCCACAAAGGGACTTGGATAGATAACAAAAAAGTTTGGATCTGGGTAAAAAAGGTTAAAAGAGTAATCCAAGTACAATGATTTGGAGGACAGGGGAGGCTAAACTAAAGGTCAATAGATTGCAAGAATGTACTAGTAAACCTATGGAGCATAACCGAGTGCTTTCATCCCATTAATATAATGATGAAGTAAGGGTTTATTAGGGACTTTAGCGAAGCCATGTCTTGGTAAAGTCATGTAATTCCATCCCTTGGGACTTTGAATGAAACCATGGCCTGGTAAGGTCACGCGTTTCCATCCCATTTAATTGGAGAAGAGGAGAGCAAGAGGGGCGGGACTTTATGTGAAGCACAAGGTAGCAACAGAATTGCTTGGTGAATATATAGGAATATTATTGGTTATAAACAATGAAACATACATAAAATGCTGGTACATAAATATAGTATTGGTGTCAAAAAATTGATATTGAACATGTTGATTTACTTAAAAAATAAGACAACAGTAAAGTTAGCCAAGTTTTTTTTTTTTTATATTGTGAAAGATAACGTTACGCCAAGTAAATTGATACCCAGCTTATCATGCTTCAAAATTGTGCACGCTCGTGGAATAGCAACAAACCTTGACCCTTAAAAATCTCCATAGGTGACGTTTAAAAATTTCTATAGGTTACCAGTTTTGAGTTACAGAGGAAGTCTAGTGCTAGAATTATTGCTCTCACTCTAACGATTGCGGCGATACTTCACATGTGTGATTTGAACACCGTTTTCATATGTGGGCATGACTTATGTATTCGCTTCTGCCCACAAAAAAAAAAAAAAATTTGGGTCACTTTTATTCCTATTACAAGGAATGTAAACATTCCTTGTAATAGAAAAAAAGCATGACAGGACCTTTTAAATGTGAGATCAGGGGTCAAAAAGACCTCAGAGACCACTTTTATCATGAAGCTGACTGCCCGCCGTTTTAGAAAATACCGATGTTATGGCAGCTAGCTGCTGCCATAACAACGTTATTTAGCGTCAAAGTACTGACGTACAATGACTGTGATTTGCGCTAAGTGGTTAAACTTCTTTTTGTGTACTTTTTTTTTTCTAGTTCTGATCTTTTATAATAGTTGTTCTGAGAGAAATATTAAATGTGGCACAACTCATTTTTAAGTGGGATATAGGAAGCACAAATGGGGAAATATTGATCTGTAAAGGGATTGTAATAGTGATCTTTAGTCATCTCATGTAAAGTGTCTACAGTCTATGGCTGTCTCAAGTGGCAGGTTTACAGATTTAAACAACTCCTATAGCATGTTCTCAATCTCTCACCACCTCCTGTAGAATGTCTATAGTCTGTGACCATTTTACACAGCATTCCAGCAGGTGCTGACAATTACCATAGAGTTACATTTACTGAATATTAGGTGCACCCCTTTGGTGATGTCAGGGACTAACATAAGAGGTTTCCTTTATCAATGAAGTTGACCACTACTGTTTTAATGGTTGTGGCTATTGCATGGGAACGATCAAGCTTTGTGGGGTCAGATTTTTTTCCAGGGACTTAGTCCTAAAGGGTTAGCTCACCTTTGAAAAAAAAAAAAAAAAAGCTGCCTGTGCAGGCAGATAAGTGACATCTGTAGATAAAAAAACAAACAGTGCATCTTTGACTCCCAGAGATGGTATACCCCCATCCTGTCTTGTTGCTAGGGCATTGCTATGACACCAACTGTTACTACTAACCCTCAGAAACACAGGAGCAAGCTCTTCCTCTGATTCAAACCCTCTTACATGTTCTTTCCTTCCCCTGTTGCAGTAGCTTTGAGCTCAGCAATGCTACAGTGAAGAAGATAGTAAACAACACATAGTGTTTGAGAGCTTGTTCCTGTGATAGGTGGTTGAGCAGTAACAGCTGGGAGTGGCTTAGCAATGTCCTAACAACAGGGCAGGACAAGATGATGCCATCTCTGGTAGTTTTTTTACCAGGCTTTAAGGGATATGTAAATGACCTAGGGCATTATTTAACTTTAGTCAAAGGACTCAAAGCTGCACAGTTTTTTTTTTTTTTTTAATCTGCAGGTGCTCCTTACCTGTATAGACAATTTTTTTGGGAACGGTAAACTAACACTCAGATATTTATTAATTCATTTCTGCTGGTTTAATTTACCTAACACTTGAACAAATTATCTTGCAGACGTGGATGCACATTGCCCAAACATGCACTGAAATATGCATAGTCATTTGCGTTTATACTTGCTATGACTGGAACGTTACCAAAAGCTTCAATCACACTAAAAGGGACAGAAACCAAACGCAAAGCTGGTGATCATAGTCATTTGACATGACAAAAACTGTTGCCTAAGCATTGCTTTGTCATAACAATCTATTTCCCTATCTCCATTCATGAAGGCACACAATGTAGATGGTTGGGTCATAAAGGGAATGTGTTTACTTACAAATCATGGACATCATTTATGGACAGCCTTTTTAAGTGTGAGTGATGTATGAATGTGTACAGCAGCTGAGACATGCTGACCCTTAATCCTAGCCCTATTTAGCAACATTTCAGTAGTATATCCCAGGGGAATCCTTTTGTCTTTTCTGCTGTGTATTTTCAGGGTCTGTTTCTCAGTGGATTTTTCCTCCAATTTGTTTTATGATCCACAATTGTGCTATAATCTCTCTTACCATCAAAATTAATAACCTAAATTATGCATATAGACTTGTGTATCAAACAATATTATATTAAGTTTTGTAGAATGTCTTGGTATGGCCTTGTTGGCTTATGAACCTGTGATCATGGGAGGCAAATTGTATTTTTTATTTGTACTTGTGCAGAGGAATAGTATTCAGCCACATGATGTTCTATGGGGTTGATCTACTAAAGGCAAATGAGCTGTTCACTTTGCAAGGGAAAAAAAACATCAATTTGTCATACACATGATTGGATGATGGAGGTCATCAGAGCTTCACCTTATTCACTAAGCTAAGGAAAAACTCCCATGCAAAATGAACAATCCATTTGCCTTTGGTAAATCATCCCAAACATCTGTCAGACAAACAGTGATATCAGAAACAACTCAATCATACAGTTTGTAGTGTACATAGATTTGCAAAACAATTGGATAAAGGAATATTCCCGAACTTTGTTTTATCTCATTGTTACTGACAAATTGTGTGAATGCATCAATGCAGTGCATGTTGTCTCAGCTTGCAGAGCTTGGATTCATTGAATGAGTTTACCAAAAATGTAAATATTTCAGAATATACAGCCTCATGCTACATAACTAAGCTCAATTTCATGCTGATTAAGCTAAATTATTAATGTATCTTAAATAGAAAATTATCTTTAGATAAATATTTACTCCAAAATCATTTTCTTATTTGATAAAAATAAAAAAAATCTGATTTAAATAAAATCTGATTTAAAAAAAAAAAAAATGATTATTATCCACCCTGCTTTCCATTAATCAAAAGTATGGGGAGCAGATGGCAACCATTTGTTGGATTGGGTTTGCATAATAATTGAGTACAGTAATAGTATTGTGTATTTGTGGAGTATAATTTTCCTCATCTATTAAACCCAAAATACAAATTTTTGGATTGGAGTAGATTTGTTTGAAACAGTGTTAGTGATTGCACTCCAATATTTGAATAGTTTGGGGGACTTCCAATGCATGTGTATCACTGTGTCTATGCCTGCTTCGCACATGGTACATAATGGAGTATCTCTGCGTTTTCACTGATGTGACTTTTGAGGAGTATGCTAAGTCCTGCAGGATGAAAGGTTGGCTGAGCTTTTGAGTGGGGAATATAGACGCTTTATAAACAGACGTGGCATCAAACTATTCTGTGTCCAAAGCAATCTCACGCCTAGTTCCCAGCCGGTCCTACATAGTAGTGAAAACGTGTTCATGTTTTGAAGCACCAGTGCTTTATAATTGGTAGAAGTGGTTCTACACCGGTTACACATGTAAGTGGTATCAGCATATGACCAATTGCAAAGTTTGGACTGTTTCAGCAAAACATGCTGCAGTTCTGACTACTTTATACAGTATTAGCAAATATATCATCACTTAGTAACAAATCAGTTAGATCCATTGATTTCTCTGCTCTAAAGTGACAACAATCATACAAACTAGAATAACAGACAAAATAAAGCAGAGAATTAAGTCTGAATGAATTTGTTCAGGAAAATATGCGCGTCTTTTCATATCATAGTAAACTTTGTGCAGGTCCAGGACATTATGGCATACAGCTAAAATCAAGGTGTTTAGTGTATTTAGTCAATGTATCCTAGAAAGTCAAATCCACATATATTTATATATAATAGCAAATGAGCAAGCCATGCTAACAGGCTTATTTAATAAGATTGCATTTTACTGCTGACCAACCTGTGACTGGTGACTTCTGATAACTGTAGATGTACTTTACACATCATCTTTACTGTTTGCATCGCTTTATTAAATTTGCTTGTTTTTTTTACATCTCATTAACTGATCAGCAGACCTTGTAGACACAAAACAAAAATCATTATTTGGGTAATGTGATGTTTCTTGGCATGCAACCCCATCTCTTTCTCTTCAGCACAGGTAGAAATGTAGATGTTTAGTAAAGACAAACAAGTATGAAAGAAAGTGACTACAGTATACTGTGATGAGTCTTAAACATAAAACTCCTATGGTTATTCTTAGTATATATATCAGTTACACCTTATGGTAAATGCATCTCTATCCTTCGTGCCTAGTTATTAACTGAAATAAAATACTGTACATTATAACACCTAAATTTAAAATAGTTTGAACTGCTGAACTCTTCAATCCTTGAGGGCTTCACACATATTTAGTATGTCTTCAAGTAAAGATGAGTACATTAAGGAACATTTTTGTGACTACCCCATTATTGTAGACTGTATCTAATCCCTAAAGATGAGAGATGCAGAGTTATGGTGATCTGTGTAACAATTTGTTTCTACAGACGCCACCGTGTGGTTATCATACTGTATGCATTGTGCTGACACTATTGTGCATGCTGTAAAGATCATGCTGCAGATATCATAAGCTAACACCAATATTTCTCATTGTTAAAAGGAAGAAACACACAGAGTGGATTTATAGTTTTAAAGCACACTTTGTCTCTTTTCAAACATTATGCAAAAACACAGGGATGTTTTGAAAAAATGAAAAATACTTATGAATAATAATAAAGCCTTTAAAAAATATCCATCTATGGCATATATACAGTATAGATATATTGTATTATTTAAATGATCTTTATACAGGAAAACCGCTCTATGGAAACTGGTGTTTATAGGAAACAATAACTCCTGGAAATGTATATAAACCAGTTCAAGGCCATCCCAACAAGAAGGAACTTAGATGAGTTCATCATTTTCATTGGCTACTAGATCTGTTTCCATGACAATGTAACTTGCATGGGTTTCAGCCTTTATTGCTAAAACATACATTATGTGCAACTATATCTAGCCTATCATCCATCTGTTCGGGGAAATGTGCATTCTTTATCAATATCTGCTTTTTCTGGAATGCTTAATATTAGTTAAAGTGCATTTCTGATATTTGTTTCCCCTCAAGCTTTTAGTGTAGTGTGATTAAAAAATAATAGAGCATTTCACAGATAAACATGTATGAATCCAATAATTTTCATGAATCAGTATAGCTAAAATAATATTCCTTTCTCGCATATCATTGGTGCTTTTCATCTTTTCTACTGCGTATATAATTTGTTCAGGTTAATGTTTAAATCTGGGAAAATGTACACTATAATTTTAATTTAAAAAAAAGATTTACTTTTATATAGATGCATTTAATATTAAATGATAGCCTCATGAAAACTAAACACAGAATATACAAGATGATTTGTAAATCATGGCCTCTGATCTGATCATTTGGAATGAGTGGGGGTGGACACAACTCTTATGCTGCGTACACATGGTTGGAATTTCCGACAACAAATGTTCCATGTGAGCTTGTTGTTGGAAATTCCGACCGCGTGTAGGCTCCATCGGACATTTGTTGTCAGAATTTCTGACAACAAAAATGTGAGAGCTGGTTCTCAAATTTTCTGACAACAAAATCCGTTGTCGGAAATTCTGATCGTGTGTACAAAATTCCAACGCACAAAATTCCACGCATGCTTGGAATCAAGCAGAAGAGCCGCACTGGCTATTAAACTTCATTTTTCTTAGCTCATCGTACGTCACAGGGTTCTTGATGTTCGGTATTGCCGACAATATTTGTGTTGTCAGCAATTCCGAACGTGTGTATGCAAGATGAGTTTGAGCAAACATCCGTCAGAAATAAATCCAGGATTTTGTTGTCGGAATGTCCGATCATGTGTACGCGGCATTATAGTGATCCTATGCTTGAGAAAGTGACTGGTTCACCTAAATGCCCCAAGCTGTTTATATTTACCTTCCCGTCACACCTGCACTCCCCTGTTTACCCACAGGAGTGAGGAAAAGCCATGTGTGCGCTTCAGGTCAGTCCGGTCACTCTGGTGTAAATAAATTTAGAGCATACAAACCCTTTTCCAGATTTATTCATGAATATTATTTGATCATCCCTCTAAAAATATTGTGCAGTCCTTGAGTGTGCTGCAAGCTCACAGTGTGCAAGACGCCTAAAGTAGACTGCATTCAATTTTTCACATATTCTTAAGAGGCACTATATAAGCTTTAACCCCCTCCCCCCGATCTTTATAATTAAATCCACTGTGGATCCACTGTGAATTCATCATCAAACACACAGTAGAAAAACAGGGGAGCTGTTCAAGTCTCCCTGTGCACCTTCTCTGTGCTTATGCCGGAGATTAGAAGAGTGTTAAGCTGCCAAATTACTGGTGGTAGTGGGGAGTAGGGATGGGCGAATGGTGCAGGCTGAGCATATGTTCGGCCTGAACATTGCCCGTTCCCGTGTTTGTAGAACACCCACATTTTCTGTGCGCTCAGTGGGATGTTCGCCCACTGAGCACACAGTCAATCGGTTGTTAAGGAGTGGGGCCGGGAAGCCAGCCTCCATGACCTTAAGAATGAATAAGTCATCATCTGTCAGTGAGCTTCCCCGTTGATAGCTGAATGCAAAGAAAAAATTGCCGGAAAGAAAAAAAAAAAAATCAGGGAATTTTTTTTTTGTATTACCGGCAATGGATTGCAACCGAAAGTCAATTTAAATGTAATTTTTTTCTTTAGAAATGTCAGTTTTGCTGCAGCAGGTTCTTTGCACAGTACAGATGCACCACTTTACAGGCAGAATAGGGGGACCCCCCCACACTATATATAAAGAAATTTCTAATTTTTATTGTTTCACTTTAAGCATCATTAAAATCACTGTTCTTGTAAAGAACTTTGTAAAAAAAAAATTTGCATTTGATACATGTCCCCCAGAGCAGGCCCCCATACCCTTTTTATGGCCAATAACTTGCATATAAGCCTTCAAAATAGGCACTTTTGATATTTCATGTTCGGGTCCCATAGACTTTAATAGAGTTCGTGGCTCAAGGCCGAACTTTTTCCCTGTTCGGGAGTTCTGTTGCAAACCGAATAGGGGGGTGTTTGGCCCATTACTAGTGGGGAGTTTAAAGCGTTAGTAAAGGTTTAATAAAAACAAAATGTTTAAATGTGATAGTATATGGTTAATTGATTGTGTTCCTTTATTCACATTTTTTAACCTAAACCAGTTATAAAGAGCAATTTCAGAATACTGTAATGCATAAAGCATCCCTTTGTAATGTTGCTTTACGTTTTACATTTCAGTACCATGAACAGCTCACTAGTTGCATCTCCCATTTCATTCAGTACTGCTGTGGAATGTGCCTGCTGGCCAGTCAGGGAGCACTCTAGCTGTAAAGGTAAAGGTTGCCTAAGTTTTTACTCATGTATTTTTACAGTGTAAGTAAAGGCAAAACTTTTTATTTGTTTTTATTTAGTTTTGGATAGAGTGGAGTGGGATTAGAACATCTATCAGTTTTTATTGCTGTCTGTGCACCTGTTAAAGTGGAGTTCCACCCAAAAATGGAACTTCCACTTTTTGGATTCCTCCCCCCCTCTGGTGTCACATTTGGCACCTATCAGGGGGGGGAGGGAGCAGATACCTGTCTAATACAGGTATTTGCTCCCACTTCCTGGCATAGATCACCACGGTGATTGCGGTGACCTACGCCACTTCCGCCGCCTACTCTGTCCTCCTCCACCGCTGTATTCTGTGAGACATAGAATACAGCAGGGACCTGAGAGGACGTGCAGCGCGACTTGCACATGCGCATTAGGGAGCCAGGAAGTGAAGCCGCATGGCTTCACTTCCTTATTCCCTTACCGAGGATGGCGGCGGCAACAGCCGAGAGCCGAAGGACGGATCGGCTTCGGCTGCTGACACCGCGGGCTCCCTGGACAGGTAAGTGTCCATATATTAAAAGTCAGCAGCTGCAGTATTTGTAGCTGCTGGCTTTTAATTTTTTTTTTTCAGCGAACCTCCGCTTTAGGAGATTCACCCTCTCTATTTGTCCTGTATACTGTTATCATCACAAGTGAAAGTACTGTAAAAGTTTCCCAAAGTCCCAAATTTTGGGTTGACACCAAAACAATAATAGAGGGGAAATCCTTTAACAGAGACACTAGTTCTGGTGACCCGGTGATACCCCGGGATTCCCTCACTTTGAAGGTGTTTCCTCTATCCAAAATGAAAAAACAAAAAAAAAAAACCAATTGCCTTGAGTTCTACTTTAAGGTGTTTGCATAAGCTTGCATCTCTTTCACACAGAGGCTGAACACAACATTTTCCTAGGAATTTTTTTTTATATCAAGAATCACAGATTTGCCAAAAAATGTGGTTTATGCTTTTTTAAAGTAAATGTAAACCCTCATATATACCAAGTGAAGTGAACAACCCCAGATGACACACTGGGATGAAACAAATCTCCCTACATACATTTTACTAGCATATCAGCGTTATATATTCTTTAGAAGGTGCAGACCTTGTTAGAGGTTTTCTGTTCAGCACTGGGAGGAGGAGGAGGAAAGTCCCTCCCCACCACCACCACATAGGCAGAAACTTGCAGAGCATTGCTGTGACAAGGCAAGCTCTCTGCTAATCTATTTATAGCAACCTTTCAGGCTGGTTTTATCTTGGTTGACAGAGAACTTGTCAGAAGTTATCATGCTGATAACAGGGATTTATCGTGGGACTTAGTGCTTTGGAGAGAGATAAGAAAACACTACAGATATATGTGTTTAGGTCAAATTTCATAAATTAGGTTTACATCCACATTTTTTCTTTGGTAGATGCAGTACCAGCCACTGGTGGTATTTATATTGATGACTGAAGGCAAAGTCATTCGTACCAATGCAATGAATTATGACTGTTTGTCATTATCTTCAACTATATTTTGTACATTTAGGAATGCATCCAGCTCTTTTTTAAACAATTTACCAAGCTGGCCAGAATCAGGTCTTGAGGGAATCTATTCTACATTACACAGCTCTTTCTGTGAAGAAACCTTTCCTTATGTGAAGGTTAAGTCTTTTAATTCAGACGTAAAGAGTGCCCCCTTGTCCTCTGTCATGACCCAAAAGTGATTAACTCTACACCAAGTTCACTATATGGACCATTTATGTATTTTTACATTTCCCACTTAATCTCCTCTTTTCAAGAGAGACAAAATTCAGTTTAGCTAATCAGTTTGGTTGCCCTTCTCTGAACTTTCTTCAGTTTACTGATATCCTTTTTGTGAACTGGAGCCCAAAACTGAACTGCATATTCTAGATGAGGTCTTACTAATGATTTGTACAGGGGCACAATGTTGTCTCTCTCTCTGGAGTCTATACCTCATTTTAATATGAGAGTATTTTGCTAGCTTTAAAAACTGTAGCTTAGCATTACATGCTATTATTTGTCTACCAAAGCAACCAGATTCTTCTCCACCATTGACTCCCCCAGCTGTTCTCCTCCTAGAGTGTATAATGTCTGTTTGTTTTTAGCCCCCAAGTGCATAACTTTACATTTATCAACATTAAATCTCATTTGCCACATAGTTACCCAATTGAACAGTGCACTGATGACTACCATCATCCAATTATGGGCAAGCAAAATACAGTTTTTTTTCAACTCAAGTTGTAAAGCTCTGCGTAAACTATTGGCGCTATATAAATCCTGTATAATAATAATAATAATATTTTATTGACAGGTGATTGGGTATTATCTGCAAAGTGCATTTCACCAAGAAAAGGGAAACTTTCCTAGAAAAGTGCTATTTGCCTTTTAGCCTAGAACACATGGGTCAAATGTTGGGCAACATTCGGTCCGTGTGTACAGCAGCTGGTCCGACAGCCAGACTTCTGTTGAATGGTTTTGACTGAAAAAGGTCTGCCGACTGGCTCCTGATCAGCGCTCTCAGCCAATGGCTGAGAACGCAGACTAGAGTGTTTTGGCAGGGTGCCTGCCCCCTTGCCAGAACGCAATAGCATAGCAGGGGAGATTGCTGTACTAACATTGGATTGTTAGTACAGCAGCTCTAACATGAGCTGTCAGTTTTCTTTTGGTTTGAAAAAAAACTTGTAGTGTGTACGAGGCTTTAGTAAATCAACCTCATTTTCCTTTCCATCTCAGCTGCCATGCTGATGCCTCTTACTTTGTGAGCTGGCACAAAGTTGAAATATTTGTTCCAGAGGAAAGCAACAAATTATTTAACTCAGTCTACAGCAGACTGATGAAATAATTCTCCCAAGATGCAGTCGCAGGATGGGGTTTAGTCACTTTAGTCTTAATGCCAGGGGTCAGGGGTGCATTATGCGTGAAGCGCGGGAGTGTGTAACACAGGAAGTATAGGGCACGGCTCAGGAGTAATTTACTATATGAGTGCAGGTCTCAGGAGTGCATAACTCAAAGAGTGCAGGGTCAAGAATGTGCAACACAGAGAGTGCAGGGCTCAGGAGTGTGTAACACACAAAGTGTAGGGCTCAGGAGTGCTAACACATAGAGGGTGGGGGTCAGGATTGTATAAGGCACAGAGTGCAGGAGTCAGGAGTGCATAACGTGACACAGGGAGTATATAGGTCAGATGTGCATCAGGCAGGGAGTACATGGGTCAGGAGTGTGTAACGATAATATTGCAGGAGTCTTGAGTGCATAAGACACAGAGTGTAGGGATCAGAAGTGTATAACATGCAGGGTACAAGGGAACAAGGCTCAGGAGTGCATATTGTACAGAGTGCAGGGGTCAGGAGTGCATAACATACAAAGTGTAGGGCTCAGGAGTCATAACCCAGTGAGTGCAGGGGTCAGGATTGTGTAACACACAGAGTGCAGAGGTCAGGAGTTTATATAGTACAGAGTTCAGTGCCCAGGAGTGTATAACACAGGGAGTACTGGGTTCAGGAGTGCGTAACGTAGGAAGTACAGCGGTCAGGAGTGCGTAGCGCAGGAAGTAAGGGAGCCAGGAGTGTAAAACACGGGGTGTGCAGCAGTGCATAACACAGAAACACAGGGGTCAGGAGTGCATAAAGCAGAGAGTGCCAAGCACAGGAGTACATAACACATAGAGTTCAGGGCAGAGCGTGCAGGGTCAGGAGTGCTTAACACACAGGATGCACTACAGAATACAACCAGAATTTAACTCTTCCCTCCAGTACAAATCCCCCCCAACAAAAAAAACTGATATTTCCCAAGTAGAGATCTTCACCCACAGCAACAACCCCCCTTCCAGTACAGATCTCCCCTATAGCCCTAACCCCTTCGTTGCGGATCCTCTCCTTCTAGCCAGTGAGCAGTCTGGTTTGGAGGAGGCCCCACTGCATTTCTTATCTGTATGAGAAGATGTGGTGTCATCCTCCTTGTGTGTGGCAGAGGTGTATGAATCACACAAGTGGCTGCAGAGAATAACAGATGGTTAACATACAAATGTGTATTTCTGGTGTGTATTTAGCTGTTAGCGCCATATAGCAACAGTCAGAGTTCAAGTTATGTCCACAAAATGAATTCTGATAGATTAATCTGGGTCATGGGAGAAGGCCATTGCTGGCCTCCTGACAATGCTAGTTGCCTGGCTGTGTCTAGATCAAGACATTTGAGTCACACACCCAGAACAAACATGATGTAAAACTTTGGAGTCAATTCACTAACATTTACCTCATACATTAACGCAGTCACGTGACTCATTCACATAAATTATCGCATGCGGTAAATTAAGTCCAACTCATAAAAAAATAAATAACGATTATGCGCAAAATGAAAAATGTGGTGGTAAATATCCTTTAAAAAACTCTTAAGTCCGATTCACAAACGGACCAGAGAGTAAAAAACTTGATATTTACCACCAGGGTTTTGCTGGCAGTATCACATGCAGTATTTATCAAAAACAGGGTGGGGGTTAAGGGGACCCCCACCCTGTTTTCTGACAAATAGCTATTTTCTAAGGAGCAAGTCGGGAAGCCCTGAGTTCCCTGCTGACAGCTGAATGTAAAAAAACATGGCAACAATTAAAAATAATGAAAAAAAAAAAAAAAACAGCGTGCCCCCCCCCAATGCATACCAGGCTCTTTGGGCCTGGTATGGATTTGGAGGGAACCCCATGCCAAAATGTAAAAAAAAAAAAAAAAAAACGGCGTGCGGTGCATACTGGGTTCCTGACATCACAATGGGGGCAGTGCCACAGGTGACATTGCCAGGTGCCCCACTGTTACCTATATTAGAACTGTCAAATGGCGGAGGAGGCAGTCTGCGAGCTATCGTCCTCGTGAGTGGAGCTCTTTTTTTTCCCAGGTTCCGGTGATGCACACGCGTCGTGATTGACGATGGATTTACATCAAGGGACACTGTCTTTTTATTTATTTTTTAATAAAGGCATTGTCAAAAACTGTCTCTGTGTTTTTATTACTTTTTGACACTTTTTTGGTGAATGGGTATCATTCACATAGGTGGGGGGGGGATCTGGGGGCCCCTTTGTTAAAGTGGGCTTCCAGACTCTGATAAGCCCACAGATCCCCACAACCACTAGCCAGGGTTGTGGGCATGAGGTCCTTGGGGATGAGACCCTCTCCCCCATGTTAAGGGCATGTGACCTAGTATGGTTCAGGAGGGAGGGGCACTCACTCGCCTCCCCCTTTTCTAATTTGCCAGGCTGCATGCTTGGATTTGGGTCTGGTATGGATTTTCTTTTTTTTTTATATTTGCCGTGGAGTTTCCCTCCAATTCCATACCAGACCTGTAAGGGGGGGGGGGGGGTGGAACCCATGCTGTTTTAAAGTTTTAAAAAAAATATTTTTAATTGACTGCATGTTTTTTTTTTTAAATTCAGCTGTCAATGAGGAACTCACTGACTGCTGATGAGTCATCCATTGTTAAGGATGCGGCGGCCGGCTTCCCAGCCTGCTCCTTAGCAACCAGCTTAGTGCGGTAAATTACCACATTAAATAATGCGGTAATTACCATAGAATCAAACAAATACTGCATTTGGTATTTAATGCAAAATTCTTAGTGAATTGCACTTTCACAACTGATTTACTGCAAGCGTTATTTTACTGCATTTTTTTGGCCGTTATTTAGTGATTAGTGATCTGTATGCCTTTTCCAAGTCACAAACTATTGAAGCTAATGCCCATCTGCATCACTGCCAAGGAACTAATATTTTCAGAAGGGAAGGACAACGGTTCCAGCCTACATTATTTGTTAATTACTGCTGTAGCTTAAGAATAATAACTCTTTATTGTATACAAACACTAATTTGTAATGGTCTGTGCACGTTTGCCACTTGCTGCTTCCACCATTCAGTGAACATGTAGCCACCTACTAACAGAGCTCAGTGAGACATTGGCTCAGGCACAAAGCTTGTGTTTAGAAGCTCTTAGCTATATGAGATTTTTTGTAAAGCTGAACTCCAGGAAAAGTAAAGGTCCTCATTGCAGAGAAGTTGTGCCCATCCTACTGCAGGATTTAACTGCTTATTAGACTCTTGCGGGATGGGTAAAGCAGTTTTATTAACCTTATCTTCCTCTCCTACAGGCTCCTTCGTGCTGCTAGACTGATCCTGGCAGCCTCTTCTCCCCTGCACTCTGGTGATCAGATGACTCTGACATCATAAAGGCCAATGCAGGGACCATAGCCCTGCACTGTACATGAGGTTGCCAAGTGACTGTCCACTGCTGGAGCAGAGGGGCTTATGCCCCGTACACACGGTCGGACTTTGTTCGGACATTCCGACAACAAAATCCTAGGATTTTTTCCAACGGATGTTGGCTCAAACTTGTCTTGCATACACACGGTCACACAAAGTTGTCGGAAAATCAGATCGTTCTAAATGCGGTGACGCCAAACACGTACGTCGGGACTATAAACGGGGGCAGTGGCCAATAGCTTTCATCTCTTTATTTATTCTGAGCATGCGTGGCACTTTGTGCGTCGGATTTGTGTACACACGATCGGAATTTCCGACAACGGATTTTGTTGTCGGAAAATTTTATATCCTGCTCTCAAATTTTGTGTGTCGGAAAATCCGATGGAAAATGTGTGATGGAGCCTACACACGGTCAAAATTTCCGACAACAAGGTCCTATCACACATTTTCCTTCGGAAAATCCGACTGTGTGTACGGGGCATTACTGTTTTCTGGGGGAGCGGTAGAGCTGATAAATAAACCTGCTTTTAGCATCCGCTAGAGCAGTGTTTCTTTAACCTCTTTCCAGTCACAGCATCCTTGAAACGTATTTTCAGTCTTGAGGCAACCCGGTCTTAGTTCACATTACTGCAAGTTGGGAAATGCGTTCAAAATCACACATATTCTTGACACACATGCTGATCTTAAAGAGGAACTGCAGTCTACTCACATAATTTGTGCCCAATCAGATTGTATAGTGTATGGTCATGTTTATACACCTAAAATTACTAGTTGCTTGGAACAGACATAGGGATCTTAAAATCTGCGTACAGATGGAATATACCCAGTAGCCCACTTTATTAGGAAGAGCCTCCTGGTGTTTTACACACATTTCTAAAGAGCTCATTAAACGTCCCCTGATAGGAAATACTCTTAAAATTTGTGCGGGAATGCTCCCTAATACTGGTATAACACCTGAGACTTCCCCCTTATATCCAATACTGGGGAATCCTTTATTTCCACCAGGGATTGACGATAGGGCTTTTAAACATTTATTAAATATGGGCTGTGTAACGACACCCCGAGTAGTTCTGCGATAATGTCCCTCTTCTTACGGTTGTTGGCCGGTCGGCCCCGGTTCTCCAGTAAGTCCTTGAGGGAAGAAAGCTTTAGCCGTCCATACTGTGCTTCCATTGTCCTGTGTCTTCTTGTAGCTGTACTTCTGGGCTGTGGGAATGATCCCGCTGCTTGCCACCAGTGTAACATCACCCCGAGTATGAAAGGGGTTAAAGTCGTTTAGGACATTCCATACCCAAACACCAAGGCAGCTACCGAACACTCCAATCAGCCGAACAAGGAACCCATACAAATTTTTGATTGAAAATGTATACTTTATTTTGCAAGAAAATATACAAAAAAACAAGTACTTAAACAGGGTACATTCCAATCTGTACTGCGACGCAGTGCATAAATACACTACATAACATTACATTGCCAAGCATACAAAACAAATTACATTCATCCTGCGGTATGATGCCTAATGTGTTGTGTAGAGTAATGATACCCCGAAAAATCACATCATGCATGACGCCGCATTACCCTGAAAGCATTATTTCAAACACATGTCAAAAAGTCAAGTCATACAGTCTAGTAACATTCAAATGTGCAACGGGTGTGTTGGGGGGTGGGGGGGGGGGTGGAGAAGGTGGGGTAGGGGCGGGAGAAAGAGTTCACAGGCCCGAAGCTTTATTTGAACTGCCAAAGGATACACGGGGGAGAGGAGGGGGGGGGAGGGGAAATCTTCAGACCTCCTCTTCCTCCTTGAGGTCCATCAAGTGGTAGTCTCTGAGCAGACTGTGGATCAGTCTGCGACAGTCCTCGATGGACATCCTCTCCCGCTGGTGGATGAGGCGCTTTCTGGCGCACCATATAGCGTCCTTAAAGCAACACAGCACCCGCCAGGCACCGTCAATGTCCTCCTGTGAATGAGTTCCACAGAAGAGTCCGTTCAACACACCAAAGTGTGTGATAGCAGTCTGTGGTACAAAGTCTTTGAGTTCAGGTTCCAGGGCCCTCAACAGGTCCTGTGCAAAGGGGCACTCCCAGAAAACATGCAGAGCAGTTTCCTCCTGGATGATGCAAAAGGGGCAGTGCCTGTATCTGCACAGGTTTCTGGCATGCATGAATGTCCTGAGTGGCAGCCCCCCTTGGATTGCCATCCATGCCAGATCTTTGTGCCTGTTGGTGAGTCTCTTTGAAGAAACATTCCTCCAGACCACTTTACAAGTGGCTGAAGGGAGGCCTGGAACAGTCTCAACAATGTCCGATGCTCTAATCAACTTGTGGATAGTTTTTGGCTTCCACAAGTTGGGCTTCACACCATGTAGCCCCAGCTCCTTAATAAACTTGAAGGTGTCCAAGTAGTACCAAGGGGTGTCCCAGTTGTAGGGGATAGAGCTGTCCCATCCAAGGGTCCTCCAGAGAGGCAGGAGGAAAAAACGGGACATGGAGTTACCACCAGAGTCCACAGTTCTGTCCACCAATGTCCTGCGGATGCAGTTACAAGCAAAGCACACCCTCAGAAGTGTAGCGATGTCAGGCACGCCCTTACCACCTTTGAGGGGTTCCTTGAACATAACTGCCCTCTTCACTCTGTCCATTTTGGAGCTCCAGGTGAAGTGGAACACCGCCCTGGTGATGGCCTTACAGGTGTTGTCCCGGGGGGGCCAGGCCTGGGCGAGGTACTGCAACACAGGGAGGATCTCGCTGCGGAGTACCAGTGTTTTCCCTTCGATGGTGAGTTCTCTGAGGCTCCAAAGTCCAAACTTCTGTCGCATCTTTGACAGTCTTTCCTCCCAGGACTTCAGGGCTGCGCCCTCAGTTTCAAACCAGACCCCGAGAATTTTGATGAAGTCCGTCTTGATGCTGAAAGGAGTGGGTGCAGAAGAAGGCAGGAACCACTTTCTGAAGAGCATGACTTCTGACTTCCCGCAGTTGACCTTTGCCTCTGAAGCTTGGCCGAAGTCCTCACAGGTCTGGGCGAGTCTGTCGATGGAGCGCCGATCAGCACAGAACACCATCACGTCGTCCATGTAGAGTGAGCACTTGACCTCCCGTCTGTCCGGTCCTGGTGCGGTGATCCCTCTGATGTCTGGATTCCGTCTGATGCTTCGGGCGAAGAGCTCTATACAACAAACAAAAAGCAGAGGTGAGAGAGGGCAGCCTTGTCTGTCCCCGGACAAGATTGGAAAGGGGTCAGTTTTCCAGCCATTTACCAGCACCAAACTAGAAATGTCAGTGTACATTACATTCACATACGAATAAAACATTTCCCCAAGACCAAACCTGCGCAGAGCTCTGCACATAAACTCGTGGGAGACACGGTCAAAGGCCTTCTCCTGGTCAAGACTGACCAGGGCCGCGTGCACACGGCGGCCATGAATGTACTGGACCGTGTCCCGGACAAGCACAAGGCTGTCCACGATCCTGCGACTAGGAATGCCGCAAGTCTGATCCGGGTGGATGATCTGTCCGATGACAGACTTCAGCCTGTTGGCCAGGACCTTGGCGAGGATTTTGTAGTCCACGTTCAGCAGAGAGATCGGACACCAATTTTTAAGATCCGATCTCTCCCCCTTCCGCTTATACAAAATCGTGATCATCCCCTCCCTCAGTGACGGAGGCATTCTGCCCTCCCTCCACCACCATCTCCTCGTACAGCTTGAGCAGGTCCGGGCCCACAAGATCCCACAGTGCTACATAGAGCTCAACTGGGAGACCATTGCAGCCCGGGGTCCTGCCTCGCCTAAAGGATTTAGCGGCAGAGTGCAGCTCCTCCAACACCAAGGGGGCATTGACGGTTGATGAACCTGCAGGATCAATATGGTTAGAGATACCTGACAGGAACCTGTCGGCCGCCTGTGTGTCCGTTTCTTTTGGGGAGTAGAGGTTGGTGTAGTAGTCGCTGACCACTTGCATCACAGCCTTCTTCCCCTTCTGGAGTGTTCCGGTCTCGTCACGCAGCTCTGACAAGGGTGTGTGTCCTGAGTGAAAAGAGGGTGGGTTAAACTGTCCAATGACAATGGACACACAGGTCAGGTGTGTTTAACGTCTCATCAGTACACAGTGTTAGCAGGGAGAGCTGTTGGAAGAATCCCCCCTCCCTCCAATGCAATACACATCCTGTGATCCAAGGCAGACAAACATAACAGAACATTGGAATACAGCCCCACCCAAAACTAGCACAGCAAACAGTACACAACACAATGAGACAGCACACATTATATATACACACATATACAGCATTGAGTCTCTGACTAGCACAGATCATAGTGGGGTTCTCATTCACCTTGTGCCCCTATTAGTGACTCCCATCACAATGGCATATCCAGGGTCCCCAGAGTCTGTGTGTCTTGGGGGACATGGCCCTGAATCTAAAGTAACGCCACCTCCAGGGTCCCCAGGCATACAGCTCACAAAGAGCACTGTCCCCCCAAATGCCAGGGCCCATAATCGGTTTGCAGGAGGCTGGCATTCAGTCCCCTCCAAAAGCCTCTTTTCCGGCTAGGTCTGTCACAGGCTGTACACAAGCTTCTAGCTACATAAAAGAAGGGTATGGTTGACAGTCTCAGAGCTGATGGAATTATTTGGATTAAGATTCTGGAGTGCTCTCCAGATCGCCCATTTTCTTGGTACCCTTCCTGCCCCGCAACAGTTTGAAAGGCCTACACATGAATCGTCTATTTGTGTGAAAACTCATGAGACTAATTTTAAAATTCTTACTCGTTGGTACAGAACACCAGAGAGATTGAAGAAGTTTTTCCCCGACTCCTCAGACCTCTGCTGGAGATGTCAGGCAGATAGAGGCACGATGTTGCATATTTTTTGGGATTGCTCCAAATTAAAGAATGTCTGGGCAGAGATCAGATGTATTCTTCAGACTATCACTAACTGTAGGATACCAGAAGACCTGGCCTTTTTTCTTCTCCACGCATCCCACATGCCAGAAAAGGTATATAAGAAATCTGTGATACGTCATCTTTTAGATGCTGCTAAGGCCTGTGTTCCATTGACATGGAGATCGACGTCTCCACCAACGATAGGGATGTGGCTGCGCAAAGTGAAAGAGATAAGTAAATTAGAGGATTTGTTCCTTTCTGCACGACACCAACAAGAGAGATATTCCGAGACTTGGTCCCCTTGGAATACCTTTCTGGCCTTGGAGGAAGGAAGCACCCTCTTTGATGGTAATCTGAATAGTTAAAGTAGACATTTAAGGATTTGACTTGCATCCTCTTTTTGGGAGGCAAGATTACTGGAGATGTATCCCTATGGATTGGCTCTCTTTTTTTGTTTTTTTTTGTTTTTTTTTTTTAGGTTTTTGTTTGGTTAATATATAAAGGTATAAAATTGACTGGGACAGGCTCGAGACTATAGGGGAGGCAGGATATTGGTTGAGTTATGCCCTGTACACACGGTCAGATTTTCCGACGGAAAATGTGTGATAGGACCTTGTTGTTGGAAATTCCGACCGTGTGTGGGCTTCATCACACATTTTCAATCTGAATTTCCGACACACAAAGTTGGAGAGCTTGCTATAAAATTTTCCGACAACAAAATCCGTTGAAAAAAAAAAATTACTAGTTGCGCTTTCAGTGCCATTAATTGTTAAAGCATACCAAACACAGAAGCAAACACACATTTTGCCATGTGAAAAAACGAGGGGCAAATGCTGCAAAATGCACAGTAAAAAACACACAACCCACAAAATGCCAAAATGTCCCTTTAACCACATGTAACCAACGGGCGGGCCTATGCGTGTCACAGGAAAAAAAAGCCGCAAAATGTGCGCTCCCACTAAGCTAGATGTGAATGGGACCTGAAAGGGAAATTGGTGCGTTAACACAAGAACAGCCAGGCTCCATTCACTTCCTTGCATTTCAGAAATGCACTGTACCAAAAATTGCAGTAAAAAACGCACCAAGCTCCGCTCTAAAAAATAATCCTGAAGCTTCTTTAGGGCGATTGCTGTGTATAGGGCAACATATTCAGGTGGATGGGCTGCCCTATGTGTGATAAGTGAAAATGCTCAAACACCCCCCCCCCTTGCTAAAAAAAAAGAAAGGGCATGTGAGAATGTGAGATGTGAGTTCCCGCTATGCAGAGTTGTGAGCGGGACTTGACAGCTGAGTATTTCTGTCCACTCCCTCTTATGTACTTGTATAAAGATGGCCATACACTGGCCATACACTATGCAATCTGATTGTGTATTTAGTGAGAAGGTGATCACTGATTGATTGCATTTAATTTTAGGCCTTATGCACACTGGACGTTAAAATAACGTTATAAAAACGTCAGTAGCTTTGCAGTGAGTTTAACTTTTTCAACTTTTTTCAACGTTTTTGCAATAGCGTTTTTTAGCGTTTATTGGCGTTTTTAGCGTTTTTCTGGGTTAGCGGTTTTTAGCGTTTTTTTTTTTTTTTGAAAAAAAAATTATTATTTTTTTTTTCCAATGGATCAAAAACATTAAAAAACGCTGGTGAGCAACGTTTTTGAACGTTTATCAGCGTTTATCAGCCTTAGAGCATTTTTACAGCTGAAAAACGTCTCTCAGAACTCACTAGTTTTGGGTTTTGTTTTACTGCTCAAAAACATTACTGCCCAAAACTGCTGATAACAGCCTATGTGTGCATGAACACATAGGATAACATGATGGAGAGTTTAATGACTGTAGAAAAAAATGTCTACTGCCAGAAACAGCTGCTGTAAAAATGTCCAAAAACATCCAGTGTGCATGAGGCCTTAAAAACGTGCACCTGGGAATGGGAGGGTGGATGATGCAGGGTGTGTGCTAATGAGATCAGCTGTGGTCAACTCCTTCCTGTGTCATGACCTCTAGTTTGATCAGGAAGAAGACATTACTATCGGAAACGTCTGGATACATGAATGAGCACAAGAAAAGTAGGTGACTGTAGATTTCATGGAAAGCGCTGATATTTTTGCAAAAAAAGTACATGAATGCTATATTGGTGCATAGGGGAGCTGGAATTTAGAAAAAAAAAAAATGTGTACAGAGGTGAACCCTTTAAGAGGGAGATGGAGAGCTCAGGATTCAGGAAGACGCCTTACCCTTTCACTGCTTTTACTTTCCTGACTGCAATTTTCTGCCCTGACCCAACTCCTACTTTATCTTCCAGGATGCTGCTGCCCCCCTGAAGACCTCAGGTGGCGCCACCGGTTGAGAAAGGTTGCCATAGACTAAATGACAGTATGGGAGCAGCCCCAATGCAAGGGAGGACTTTAACTTTTCATGGAGTTGGGCTTCAAATACTTGTCTATGTAATGTGTTATTATACTGTATATACCATTGGAGGTATTGTCAGGCAGTTGTGCTTCAAGCATAAGAAAACATACTGTGTTTCTGAAATCAGTAATAAGAAAAATATGCACTTTGTTCATTGAACAGTATAGGTAAAGTATAAATATTGAAGATGGCTTGCAATGACAGTTAAAACAAGAGCTTCCAATTCCAGCTTTGAGTTAATCTGTAAAGTGGTCATGAATAAGAGGAAAATGACTAGTAGATGTGTTTTGCAGTTTCAGCCCAGAGTTGAGGCATTCTTACTCTTTATAAAGAAACAGTATAGTCTTACTGTATGGTTTGTTTCCTAGGTTACAAAGATGGAGAGACTGTTGCTAGGTTACCCCCTCCCACATTCCATTGCTGGAAGGATTGAATCTGGAAAGCACCTCCTTTCCATGTTTAACTCATTTCAAACCATAGAAGCTCAGAACCTTGCTCTGGATGGTCATAGCCTGCTTCTAGTGGTAGAAGATAGAACTTCAGCAGATAAAAGGATTTTATTCCTTAATAAATGAATGAATGAGATTTTAAAGATCGATTCTGCTGCACAGTGACACATCCATTGAACTGTTTTAATTTTTTCTGAAGATCTCTATGTTCAGATAGAATTGAGTGTGTTAGATCTGTATACAGAACAAATATATTTTTATTTTAGGCCATGTATGAAAACAAGGTACCTTGCTAAAACAAAACAAAAAAAATGTAACTGCAAAAAATATATAAGTCCTGCATACAGCAAATACTGTAGATTGCAGATGTTATTTTCCAGTTTCAGGGAATAAAAATGATTTTATCTGCTGCTACACCATTCTTCCAAATGACTTGCTTTGTATTCTGCCTTAATTTCTCCCATAATACCTACAGATACAGATGTATATATATGTGAAAATGACAGCATAGTATTCATTCTAAGTATGTACACTTTTGGAAGTGTAAACTGTATAACTTATATCTGATTTTAGATTAATATGGTAAATAATTATTTATAGTACCTACTTTTTTATTCTTTAAAACGACTGATTTAATTTAATTCACAGTCAATAAGATGTATGTACTAAAGAGATACATGATGACTTTTTTCCAGACCTGCATCACTCAGTCGGTTCAAAAAATGACTGCCAATCATATCCAAAGGGGAAAAGATCAGGTGACCTAGCATTGCCTCAAATGTTTCGAGTTCTTGTCTAGTGACAGCAGTACTATAAAAAGAAGCATTCATTTGTTGGAATTTTTTAGGCATTACCAAGGTGTGAACATTACCTGGTTGTCACAGTGCTCTTGGCTAACACTATTCAGGTCAGTGTCTTGTACTCAAAGGCCCCCTAATTATTTTGACTTTAGATGTTGCTGATGTACAATGTTCCAAAATCGCCAACTCAGCTCTTTCTTCTGCTCTTTTCTAGGCATATTGTCAGATTTATCCAAACAGAATATGAACTCATCATTGAAAACATTGTTCTAGTGTTCAGTCAACCAATTCCCTCATGATGTATAGCACATTTATCAATCTGTGTGGAAAAAAAATGAAAGCTATAAGCCGATTGGTTGCAAAGGGCAACAGTTGGCATATTACTTATCTCAGACGCTTTTTATTAATTCCCCCGATAGTGTGATTGTAAATTGGTCAAGGTCATTCAAATGAATGATGCTTTACTCATCCTTTTATCTTCATGTTCTGTTATCCCTCTGATAAAACCTGTACCTAGTCTGGCATGTGACCCCTCATTTGCCTGTTGATTGACTGCACAGTGAAGTGTAGAATTTTATTTCAGCTCTTCGGGCAATTTTATGTATAAAGTTTTGATCTTAAACGTGCCAAAAATTCATCACAGGCAACTGTTATAATAGGTTTTCTTTCTGACATTTTGGCATGTCAGTTCAACACAGCATTTAGTCAATTCAAGCTGTGAAATTTTTATTAATGGCAGCACTTTTAGAAGAAGCACAAAATATATGAAATAGTGCTGTAATATTAACATTTAAATTATGAGATGAAATGCTGTTAACATTTAAGCGAAAGCCTGGGTAAACTGTGACACTGTTGTGTAGTGTAGAACCACATTTCACTGCAATTACAGCCAGGGCCATCTTTAACGCGGGGCAAAAGGGGCAGCTGCCCAGGGCCCTGTCATTGTTAGGGGGCCCTGCGCTTCCTGCCCGCCGGAGTTCAGCCGCCTCCTGTGCTGGTCGCATGCTGGCTGCTCGCTAATGTCACTTGGAAATACAGAAGCGCTGCTTCTGTATTTCCAAGTGACAGTGCTCCTCTCCCGGCGGCCCCTCTGATCTTTCTGTTACACACATGATCTATGAGAGCAGAGGAGGAAGGGGATGGGGAATCTGCACAGAGGAAGCTGCCTCTGGAACTGGAATGCTGCATGGACATCGGGGGACAACATGCTGTGAGTAACATTTTGAACAGAGGAAAACTCTGTACTGGAATGGGGGGGGCTTTGTGGGAGGACAGTCTTGCCTTGTACTTGGGGGCAGTGGAATGTGGAGCTCTGTACTGGAATTCTGGGTGGAGGAGAGCCGTGCACCCTTGCACTCTGCACCCACCTCACCCCGTGCACTCTGCACCCTCCTCAACCCCTGCACTCTGTATCCACCTCACCCCCTGCACTCTGTATCCACCTCACCCCCTGCACTCTGTACCCCCCTCACCCCCTGCACTCTGCACTCACCTCACTCCTGCACTCTGCACCTACCTCACCCCCTGCACTCTGCACCCACCTCACCCTCTGCACCCACCTCATTCCTGCACTCTGCACCCACCTCACCCCCTGTGCTCTGCACCTATCTCACCCCTGCACCCCATAACCTTGCACTCTCTACATAGCTCAGCCCTGAACCATGTACTCTGTATGTAGCGCACCCATGAACCCTGCACTCTGCACATAGTGTCCCCCTCAACCCTGCATTCTGCATATAGCGTACCCCTCAACCCTGCACTCTGCACATAGTGCACCCCTCAACCCTGCATTCTGCACATAGCGCACCCCTCAACCTTGCACTCTGCACCTAGCAGACCCCCTTAATCCTGCACTCTGTAAATAGCGCATCCCTGCACTTTGTTCCTAGCGTACCCCTGAATGCTGCATTCTGTACATAGTGCACCCTTCAACCCTGTATGTAGCACACCTTTCAACTATGCACTCTTTTTTTAGTGTACCCCTCAACCCTGCACTCTGTACATAGTGCACCCCTCAATGCTAGTGCAATTTGGCCACACCCGCAATTTAATGCAGAGGTTATGATGTGCAGTAA
Source organism: Aquarana catesbeiana (assembly GCF_042186555.1). Classification (NCBI taxonomy): domain Eukaryota; kingdom Metazoa; phylum Chordata; class Amphibia; order Anura; family Ranidae; genus Aquarana; species Aquarana catesbeiana. The sequence continues at coordinate 146,164,027 of NC_133330.1, forward strand.
CCTCTAGCAACCAATCAGTGAACAATAATGATTTGCAGTAACCTCTTGAAACCAATTAGTGAGCAGTAATGATGTTTTGTAACCTCTAGCAACCAATCAGCAAGCGGAAATGATGTGCTGTAACTTCTAGCAGCCAATCACAATTGCTGCAGCAAACTCATTTTGAGTCTAGCTGGGGGGGCAATGAAATGTTTTGTTTGCCCAGGGTTCAATCAATATTAAAGACAGCCCTGATTACAGCTGCAAGTCTTTTTGGGTATGTCAGCTTTGTCCATCTAGAGAGTGACATTTTTGCCCATTCTTCTTTGCAAAATAGCTCAAGCTCTGTCAGATTGGATGGAGAGCATCTGTGAACAGCAATTTTCAAGTCTTGCCACAGATTCTCAATTGGATTTAGGTCTGGACTGGGCCATTCTAACACATGAATATGCTTTGATCTAAACCATTCCATTGTAGCTCTGGTTTTATGTTTAAGGTTGTTGTCCTGCTGGAAGGTGAACCTCCATCCCAGACTCAAGTCTTTTGCTGACTATAACAGGTTTTCTTCTAATATTGCCCTGTATTTGGTTCCATCCATTTTCCCATCATCTCTGACCAGCTTCTCTGTCCCTGCTTAAGAAAAGCATCCGCACAACATGATGCTGAATTCTTAATTCTTAATGCATTCTCTGCATTAAGGTTAAAAACCTTCTATGTTCAAACCCGTTCTATGGTCCATGCCAAAATGGAAGCCATGGACAAAGATCAAGTCCCCAAGTTTGACTGGATCTGGAAACCCTGGATCACACACTGTTTACCACCAACCTTTGACCAAACGGTCCTTTTGCCATGGTAGCTATCACCCTGCCGCCCCTACTTAGCACTGCACCGGCAGCCGGACCATCTCCAAGGACTCCCTTTCTTTCTTTTTTCTCTCTTTCCATCCTCTCTGGATGTGGAGCTCCCCCCACTCTCTACAATATGAGCTTCATCTCCCCAGGCTAAACCCCATTCTACTGCTCCCTGGTATCCCTACCTTACTTGTATCCCAGCTTTTGCTGTTTTTATTCTTACTCTGATCACTATATTAGTTCTGATACAAAATTATCTTATCGCCTACTGCATGCTCATGTTATCTGGTGGACTGCACTATAACATTCTCCACCAACTCTGTTCACGTTTGTTTATGTATGCTTAACTTTGATCTCTGTTATCAAATGTACACCTAATAAAACCTCTTTAACAAGATAAAATTAGCTGAATGGTCTTCCTAAGAAGCTCTTCTCTGAGCTGGCCACTCAACTGTTGGCTAATTGCCAGCTCCTATCTCTCCGCAGTGACTCACCTGTTGATGAGTCTCATCATCGGATATACATGCCCCTGTCCTCCTCCGTGATTTCCATAGACGTTTTCCCCTCAAGCCTGGCGGTCCTCTGAGGGGGAGCGGTCATGGAGGAGGGGGTACTGTCAGGACTGGGCTCAGCCCTTCCTTCTCTGAGTTGGCTGCTTAGCTGTCGGACGATTGCCAGCTCTTATCTCTTCACAGTGACTCACCTGTTGATGATATCCTGCTTGTCAGTCCTCTCTGATCTTTCAACAGAATAAAGCATGGAGACATGGCTGAATGAGTGTTCTCTGAATATTAAAAATGAATTAGAGGGGGAAAAAATTAAACGTATACTACAAATACTGTAGCTGCTGACTTTTAATATTAGGACACTTACCTGTCCAGGGATCCCGTGATGTCGGCAGGCGTCGGCATCTTCACTAAGGGAAACAGGAAGTGAAGTCTTGCGGCTTCACAGCCTGTTTCCTACAGGCATGTGCGAGTCAAGCTGCGCTTTCTGAAAGGTCCTGCTGTCTTCTGTAACCTGTGTGTCTCCCAGAAGGCAGCCGGGGGGGAGGAGGAAGAGCGGGAAATTGCGTAGAAAGCCGCACAATTATTACAGCGATCTTACCTAGAAGTGGGAGTGGGTACCTGGTTTTGAGGTATCCCCCCCCCCCGAAAGGTGCCAAATGTGGCAGCGGAGGGGGGGGGAAGCAAACAAGCGGAGGTTCTCCTTTCGGGCGGAGCTCTGCTTTAAATAGCGTTTTCAGTTTGTGGTGCTCAGATACAGTTGAGTTCCACTTTAATCAAGAGGAGCCCCTTAGTTTCTGACCATATAAGAGAATTGCCGGAATTGATAATCCTTCCACACAGGGTTTCAAGGCGCATATTCCTCAACAATACCCTAAATTTGACTCTTCCGTGATTTTTTCTCATATATATATATATATATATATATATATATATATATATATATATATATATATATATATATATATATATATATATTAAACCTTTTTACTTGCCCATTTTGTCCAGCTAAAATCCTGTGTCAACAAGTGTGACCAAATATGACATTAAAATAATAAGCTTTAACTAGGTGAGATATTACAGCTTACAGATGTAATAGTGCATGTACAGTGTGTTTCAAAAAGAATGACCCAATTTTAAAACCTTATATCTGTGCAACCACACACACATTCAATAAATGAAAGTTGTACTACTTGTAGGGGCGTGGTCTAGAATTTCAAATCACAGCTGGCGCTAACCAGATGCATCTTAACAAGATGCTGTCTATGCAACAGAAAGCGTTTTGTGTTCTCCAATTTAGCAAGACTGAGTCCTTAATAATTATGCAGCATGCATTTCGACAAAGTTCCGGGATTTATACATCAGTGACTAAGAGCATTCATCATGGGTATAAACAGTCCAGGGTGACCATGCACTTCAGAGGAAAATGTGCAACGAATTCAAGAGGCTTTTTAGTGAATCCGAACCCTGCACAAGTCCTCTAGTCGTGCTAGCCGAGAACTTGCAATCCCTCATACGACTGTTTGGCGTGTTTTAAGACGATGTTTGCTTCTGGTGCCATACCGATTGCAACTGGTGCAAGCTCTTTGTGTAAGTGACAGAAGAAAATGTTTAGATTTCTTTCATATGCTCCCGATGATTTTTACTGCAGTTGATTGTTAGTCACAATGTTCGCATATGGGTATTTGAGAAGCCACATGAACTTGTACAGCATGAGCGAGATTCATCAAAATGAATGTGTTCTGTGTAGTTTTGTTTACAAAGATTCATGGCCCTTTCTTTTTTGAGGGAAATACTGCTATGGGACATTCCAATTTTAAAATGCTGAAGGTCTGGTTTTTCCCCCAACTTAATGAAGATTTCATTTTTCAGCAAAACTGGGCACCGCCACATTGGCACAACCGAGTTCTATGGTTTCTAAATGGAACATTGCATCAATGCTGATAGATTACATGAGAATCCAAGACTTGGCACTACACTCTTGGCCCCCCCAAGATCTCCAAACATTACAACCTGTGACTTTTTCTTGTGGGGATATGTAAAACAACGTGTTTATGTTCCACCATTACCCGTGGACTTGGATAAGCTCAAAAACAGAATTACGGCTGCAGTAACTTCTGTGGAAGAAGACACTCTCAGGCACGTTGGGGACAAATTTGGCTATTGTCTTAATGTTATCTGTGCAGCAGATGGAGGGAATATCGAGCATTTATAACCTGGTGAGTGAAACTTTAGGACTCACTGAATAGTTTGTAGTTTGTTATGTAATTGTAATACATGTTCATTATTAAATATAACTATTTGAAATCAGGTCATTCTTTTTAAAACACACTGTATATTCATACACATGCAAATGGCTATCTATAAAATATTATAGATAGTAACCCAAAACTAACACTAAGTTGCTTGTAAATCAATAACCACTAATAACCTGTAAATATATATATATATATATATATATATATATAAAATCGTAACGAGCCCCTTGCTCGCTCGGTTCCACTCTCTTGACACTCCTCTGCAGCTATAGAATCAGAGTGCAGATCGCAACATCTGATTGTTCGGTCATCCGATGCTCCGGGATTAGAACTACAGCTATGTGCCATTCTAACCCAGTTGTGATAGCTCAGAACAAACACCAGGCAGGCTGTATGTAAGTTCAACCAGGAATCTCTCTTTATTGACAGGAATACAGTCTCTTTTATCCTGCTCATATTACTCTAACAATACAGCTGTAACCAAATTAACCTAATTAACATGAGCTACTTAACTAATCCCTTTAGACAGCCTAGATGACTCAGACATGACCTTTAGGCTAGACTGGCCATCTTGTAGCTCAGAAAGCCCAATCAACATTATCACAATAGCAGAGTTAATTAACACAAACAACAATGGGGATCTAATGACTCTTAGATCCCATACTAGAGACTTATTTACAATACACATTCTAGCAGGCAACAGGTGTCTGGAATTGACATCAGCGTCTTCTAACAGTATTTGTCCCAGCATTATGAATCAGCCACTATTTCTAATACGGCAAATCCAGGGTCCCCAGAGTCTGTGTGTCCTGGGGGACCAGGACCCGAATCCACAGTAATACCGCCTCAAGGGTCCCCAGGCATACAGCTCACAAAGAGCACTGTTCCCCCAAATGCCAGGGCCCATGATCGATCGGCAAGAGGCTAGCATACAGTCCCCTCCAAAAGTCTCTCTCCCGGCTAAGCCAGTCACATTTCTCCCCTTTCGGCAGGAGACTAACACAGGAGGAGACCCCCGACGGGTTGACTCTGAAGTTAGTCAGTAGTTTCAGTCCTCTAATGCCTGTACCCACCCAGTACCCCAAACAAATTGTTCCAAACAAAGCATTACTCTCCCAGCCAACCTCTGCCTCTCTCAGAGAACATATCTGCCGCTGGGGAGAGGCCTGGACTGGCCCTTCTCCCTGGAGTCCTTTCTGCCGCTGGAGAGAAGACAGGGTGTCTGGGCTCACTCCGTCATGCTGTTGGGGATCTGAGCCGACTGCCCAGCATCCCTGGGGTATACAGGTGGAGACTGAAGTCCCATCCACCTTCACAGGAAATCCATCCTCTGTTAATTGAGGGCAGAGTCCAGCAGTACTCGGCCTTGTTGCCAGCCCTTCTGCTGGAAACCCCGCACCATCTGCTCCGGCTAACTGTTGAGGAGGGAGGCCGACTGCCCCGCCTCCCTGGAACTCCACAGTTGTTGCCGGTGCTGGGCAGTGGCTGGTAGCAATCTGCCCTGTTGCCAGCACTTCTGCTGGGGACTCCGCAGCCTCCGCTCCAGCTAACCGTTGGGGCAGGAGGCTGGCTTCCTCCACTCCCAAACTGTGTAGCTGCCATTGGGGAGGTGAGCCGGCTGCTTCTTTCTCCATTCCCTCATCTGGATGTTGGGACGATATGTCTGTGGTACTGTCTCCCAGGTGCACGGATCTTTTCTGGGGAGGAAAGACCACTTCCTCCACCCTGGCCAACTGTTGGGGAGGGACGACGAACACCTCCTCTCCCTTCTCCCCCTGTATCCTGATCTGCTGCTGGGAAGTGACCACCTCCTTCTCACCCTGAGCCTCTGGAACTGCCACAGGTGTAGGGCAGAGATCTTGGACCCTCTGTCCGGTTGCCAGCGCTTGAGCTGGGGAAGTTCCTTGTAACTTCACAGATACTTCTGTTGGTGCTGGGCAGAGCACAGTGAAGTTTGGCCCTAATAACAGCTCTTCTTCTGCTGGAGGCTCACCAGGTTTTTCTTTCTCAGCAGAAAAGTCTATCAAATCCCCTGTCTCTGCAACTGGTGTCTTGGGATCAAGGTTCACCATCTCCTCTCCGTGGAACCCAGAAGATGCTATCAGTGCTGGGCAGAGGTTAGCAGAGCTCTGCACTGTTGTCAGCACTTCAGGTTTGGGGACGGCAATCTTCAGATTTTCCACTGCCAATTCTCTGGCATGCTGCTGGACAGGCACATTCCTGCATCCAAGATCATCCCATGCAGAAACAGGTTCATCAAGGTCAGTCAGCACTTGCTGCATCCGCCATAAGACCTCCGCCTCCATAGCTGCGGGGGCAGGTTGGCAAAGCACACTGTTACTCTGCCACATTGTCAACTCTTCAGCCAGGATTTCAGAGTTGTCAACTGGTATTTCCTGATAGTCCCAGGCAAAGGGAGCCCCACCCTGCTGCTGAGCAGAGTCTAGCAGCTGTCTGTAGGCCATCTCAAGCTCCCATTCCTGAACGTCCAGAAACTCCAAATCTTCCTGTGCCCAGTGCACTTCCGAGACATTCAGTCTCCGCTCTCTGTGCTCCATTATTTCCTCCAAACGCCACTCCCGATCACTCCCAAAGTCAGGGTCCCTGGACAGCCTCCAGTACAACAATCCCAGGCCATCGTAGTCAAAGCCTTCCGTGGGGCTGTCATCCGCTGTCCACGGGCACACTTGGGCTACATACCACTGGAGAGCTCTGTAGCTCTCGTCCAACCGCATTTCTGCCCGGATCAGCCTGCTTAACTCAGCTGTCCACTCCTGGTTCGGCTGTTCCCCCAATAACAGCAATCGTACTTCATACTGCGACCAGTACCTTACTTGGATGGAGGGGAGAACTTTTCCCTGGTGTCGCTGCTCACGGGCTAGCGCTTCCTTCAAGAGTTCACAGCGGATAAAATCAAACCATTTCAGCAGGACCTGCTCTGATACTGGTCCTCTGTGCTGTATCTGCATCTCTCGCAACCTCCTTCTGAATTCCTCTTCCATGGTGGCTGGTATCTGTACCTCTCCTCTCCTGCTATTTGGACCTTGGATCCAGGTGATGGTTTGGATGTGTTCACGGCAAGGAAGCACGATCCCACCATTCCCTCCACGCTCTCAAGTAAATCTTTCAGCGTGGCTCTCCTGCAGGCTGGTTTGGAGTGTCCCAGTAACTGGAGAGCAAATCCCACTGCTGCCAACCAATGTAACGAGCCCCTTGCTCGCTCGGTTCCACTCTCCCGACACTCCTCTGCAGCTATAGAATCAGATTGCAGATCGCAACATCTGATTGTTCGGTCATCCGATGCTCCGGGATTAGAACTACAGCTATGTGCCGTTGTGATAGCTCAGAACAAACACCAGGCAGGCTGTATGTAAGTTCAACCAGGAATCTCTCTTTATTGACAGGAATACAGTCTCTTTTATACAATAAAAGAGGAGGTGCAGACCTCCTGCTCATATTACTCTAACAATACAGCTGTAACCAAATTAACCTAATTAACATGAGCTACTTAACTAATCCCTTTAGACAGCCTAGATGACTCAGACATGACCTTTAGGCCAGACTGGCCATCTTGTAGCTCAGAAAGCCCAATCAACATTATCACAATAGCAGAGTTAATTAACACAAACAACAATGGGGATCTAATGACTCTTAGATCCCATACTAGAGACTTATTTACAATACACATTCTAGCAGGCAACAGGTGTCTGGAATTGACATCAGCGTCTTCTAACAGTATTTGTCCCAGCATTATGAATCAGCCACTATTTCTAATACGGCAAATCCAGGGTCCCCAGAGTCTGTGTGTCCTGGGGGACCAGGACCCGAATCCACAGTAATACCGCCTCAAGGGTCCCCAGGCATACAGCTCACAAAGAGCACTGTTCCCCCAAATGCCAGGGCCCATGATCGATCGGCAAGAGGCTAGCATACAGTCCCCTCCAAAAGTCTCTATAGGTCTGTCACATATATATATATATATATATATATATATATATATATATGTAGGAAGGCCAGTATGGTGGCCTGAATTTATGGGAGGAGCCCGGGGGGGTACTTAAGCAGCCCGCTCACCTGTGGTGCTTGTCGGTTTCCTGTGCACGATATACGTCACTAGGCCGACTATTCGATATACCAGCGTCCGCAAGTTCTTGCCTCGCAAAATTCCGGATTCGATACCGTTCTCAAAACTTTTGAAGTCTGCGTTTTTTCGTTCGTAGTTTGTACCACGCGGCTGGCTTGGCTGTCGCAGGTAAGGTCCCGTCGGACTTTTCGTTTTCATATCAGGTCACTAAACCGTAATTTCAAAAATTTCGTTTCACTCGCTTTTCATAAACTGCAATGTATATCGAATTTTTCGTTTCATGTCATGTCACTAAACCGTACTTTCAAATTTCGTTACTCGCACTTCACTATTGTAATGTGTATCGCTCGTACTTTCGATATGTTACCATTTCGACAGCACCGCGACGCAGACGTCGCTTCATTTCTAGCATGTCGGTGTTAAAAATATGCATCAGTAAACAGCCATAGCAAGTCGCAATTTGCAAGTTATCGGATCAAGTCAGTTCGATACCAATCATTTCTCATTTCTGAAACATTCTAGAACTCATTTCTGACATTTCAAATCATTTCAAAACATTTCTCATTTCAGTCACCTACCGCGCTCCGATTCGAATCCAGTCGCATCAAAAAGATGCACCGATTCGTTCCGGTGTGCCCCAGTTATTGGCCTCATTTCTATACATGCTCCAGAGTTACGTTATGGTCTGTCATTAGTACCTCTGTCATGGTTATCATTTCATTCCCACGTATCACGTTCCGGCATGAATCCAGTCGCATGGTAATGCACCGATTCGTCCCGGCGTGCCCCAGGATTGGCCTCATTTCTATACATGCTCCAGAGTTACGTTTTCAGTCATTCATATCTCTGTCATGGTTATCATTTCATTTTCACCTATCACGTTCCGACATGAATCCAGTCGCATGGTAAATGCACCGATTCGTCTCGGCGTGCCCCAGGATTGGCCTCATTTCTATACATGCTCCAGAGTTACGTTTTCAGTAATTCGTACCTCTGTCATGGTTATCATTTCATTTCCACCTATCACGTTCCGACATGAATCCAGTCGCATGGCAATGCACCGATTCGTCTCGACGTGCCCCAGGACTGGCCTCATTTCTATACATGCTCCAGAGTTACGTTTATCAGTAATTCGTACCTTCTGTCATGGTTATCATTTCATTTCCACGTATCACGTTCACACATGAATCCAGTCGCATGGAAATGCACCGATTCATTGTGGCGTACCCCAGGGCTCGGCCTCATTTCTGATACATGCTTCAAAGTCCGGATCATAGCTAATCGCAGACATCGGGGGATGGATCCATGTCTCTGCCATGCAGCTTACTACCATTTCGCTCCCACAACGCATCACCGTTCCGGAACCAGTCGCATCTGACATGCACCGATTCTTTACGGAATGCCTTGCTGGTACCAAACAGCATTTCATACCTATACCAGAGCTCGGATGGTTGCCAGTCGCAAACACGGCACAACCAATTCAAGCCTTGGTCTAATAATCATTTCTCTCATTTCATTTCATACGGTGCTCTGATTCGAATCCAGATGCATCAAATAAGCACCAGATCGTCCCGGGTGCACCAATGTTTTCACTTGCCTCATTTCAATACATGCTCCAGAGCCCGGTTCTCGGTCGAATCAATGATGACGACCAGGCCGGACCTCTGTCATGGAGTCCATTCATAATCAAGGCAAACATTTCGAATCATTTCATTGTCATACAAATCGTTGCTTCAAAAAACCAGTTAGCAATCCCTTCACGAATTGTCACCTTTTCGTTTTTCTCAGGTCAGTCAAAGTTCAGTAGGTCCACCCTGCACCAGGTTGGACGATATCCCCCCAGGTAAAAAAAAAAAAAAAAAAAAGGGGGAATGGGAGAATAAGTCGGGTAAGTATGACTCAGCGGATCAAAGAAAAACTTGAAATTCATCTCACCCCTAATAGGTTACAGTCAACCAGGAAACAAAAGCTCAAGATAATCCTCTCCAGAGCAACCATGTCTCAGACCGGCAGCGAAGACCTCGCGGCCCCGCTGTCACCTTCTCCGGTCTCAGAAAGCGGCAGCGTGCAATCCCTTAGGGGATGGACTATCCCCAAACTGACGGCAGAGCTCAGACGCAGAGGTGTCCCCTTCCCCGCCACAGCAAGGAAAGGCGAGCTTTTCAAACTCCTCTTTCCCCCACCAGCAGCAGGACCCAGTACCCAACAGGCATCCCTTCAGTCGATATCATCGGCCATTTCACAATTACACACGATGGTGTCATCTCTATCCACCTCAGTCGCAGACGTCCAAACCAGGGTTGCACTTCTGGAGGCCCGACCGGCCACGGCTGTCCCCGACCCAACGGCAACTCAAAGCTTGACACCTCTTCCTGCAGGTACCTCAGGCTCAAGCCACATTGTCTACCCCTCCCACCTGGTCCCAACCAGTATCAGGAAGGACATCTTGGACGGCAAGGACGTCAACCTGGCCTCTCTCCTCATTTCCGTGCATGATTTGGCAGAAAATAAAGCCTACTCCTGGGGCGACATATCAGTGGTCCTTAAATCTAAAGACCCCAGATTGAACCGCAAGTTAACAGTCTCAGAGTTTACACTGGCCTTTGGCATGCTCAGAGATGTCCTGTGCTCAGCCACCCCTAGCAGGCGGGAAGAGCTGGACTTATATCTCCATACTGTGGTAGACTTAGGCCACAAGTACGGTGGTTTTGCCTTTTACGACTACCACCGTTCCTTTTCAGCCAAGGCCGCGGCCAGACTCATACAGTTCCAGATCACGACAGATTGGAGTCTCATGGACACAGAGCTCTTCTGCCGCCACTTTGCCGGCTTACGCTCACCTCTGTGTGCGATTTGCCAGTCTTCCACCCACACTGCCACCTGGTGCGCCAATACGGCAAACAGACGGCCTTTCGAGTTTCCCTCTACCTCAGGTTCAGTACAGGGTCAGCCGATCCCTGAACCAACGCCTCAGGTGGACAAACTCGGACGCCCAGTCCGAACCGTGGGAGGGGCAGCCATCTGTAATAACTTTAATCAGGGGTCCTGCAACTTCAGCCAGTGCCGTCTACTTCACCTCTGCACCTTATGTCATAGAGCACACCCCAGGATTTTGTGTGAAGTCAAGCAACACAAGAAGGCGTGACTAAGCCGGATCAACCTCTTATGGTTAGGATGGTATCTCACTTCACATCCCACCCCTTCCCTGGCCACCTTCCTTATCCAAGGCTTCACAGCAGGCTTTCACACCGGCCTCATTTCACTACCCCACACTACCCACGAATGTGCCAATCTTCGTTCGGCAGCCATTGACGAACAAGCCATAGATCAGCTCTTACAGGCAGAGGTGGATCGAGGTTACGTGATAGGCCCTTTCAGTTGCCCCCCTTTCAACACATGGAGAGTCAGCCCTATTGGGCTTGTCAAGGGCAAGTTTTCAAATAAATTGCGTTTGGTGTACGACTTGTCTGCGCCTCATTCTTCCCACATACCCAGTCTCAATTCCCTGATCCCCTCCGAGGAGTTTTCCCTAAAATATTCTTCCGTGGACATGGCAATACAGGCGATCATCAAAGCAGGCACAGGCGCCTGGCTCTCCAAAGCCGACATCTCGGATGCCTTCAAGCTCCTGCCCATCCACCCATCCCTTTGGTGCTGGCATGGCATCAAGTGGAAGGAAACATATTATTTTGCTACAAAGCTCACCTTCGGTTCGAAGAGTAGCCCGTGGCTCTTCGACACGTTCGCCCAGTCCCTCGGTTGGATACTATTACACAAGGGTCAATGCCATGAAGTCATCCATTATCTAGATGACTTCCTACTGATAGAACCACCCAGCAAGCCCCCAGGAGATCTCGACAAACTTAGGGTAATTTTTGGAAACCTCAATGTTCCTATTGCGGAGCACAAAGTCGATGGCCCAGCAAATAGCATCACTTTTCTCGGGGTCACCTTGGATACCTGCGCAATGCAAGCCAGACTCCCCCTCGACAAACTAACACGCATTAGGGCAGTCCTTCACGAGTTTACACACACCAAGGACTGTACCAAAAAACAGTTGCAGTCCCTCCTGGGTATGCTCAACTTCGCTATGCGAATTATTCCACAAGGCCGCACATTTGTATCACGCCTACTCAGATTTCTGTCGGAAACTCAAGACCCTGATCAGATTTTGAATTTAGACTCCGCAGCCATAGCGGACCTATCCATGTGGGAGGAATTCTTGTCCGCCTGGAATGGCATATCTCTATTCATACCTATAGTTTCGCTCCATTCACCCCAGGTGGTTACGGACGCCGCAGCCTCCACAGGTTTCGCGGCAATTTTTGGCCATCATTGGTTTTCAGGACCATGGCCTCAACAGATACTAATCATACCCGGCTTTTCCCATACATCTGCCCTCTTTGAGCTTTACCCCATAGTGGCAGCCGCACAACTCTGGGGCCACCACTGGACAGGACAAACTGTAGTCTTTAGCACCGACAACCAGGCCACGGCAGACATCATCAACAAAGGCAGGTCCAAGTCCCTAGCAGTCATGTCCTTCCTGCGCAGGTTGGTACAACTGTCTTTACAACATCAGTTCAATATACACTGTACATTTATTCCCGGCAGATACAACTCAGCAGCTGACGCACTGTCACGTTTCAATTATTCCTCCTTTTTCGAGCAGGTTCCCGATGCCGATCCGATGTCGGCCCCTATCCCTGTCTGGTCACAACTGACCCTGGACTAGTTCAACATTTACACGGAGCTACACAACTTATAAATCATTCCCTCTCCTACAACACACTTAAAGCCTACCAGACAGCTTGGAAGGCCTTTAACAAATTCCTCACGTCCTGCCGTAAAGGACCAACAGGTATCAAGCAGGTACTGGCCTTCACTGCACACTGCCACACGCAGCTGGCCTTATCCTACAACACCATCCGGCTATACCTAGCCGGCATTCAACATTTTATGGCGCTTGAAGACCCCACGAAACCTTCACTATTCTCATCTCACGCTATACGAGCCGTTCTAAGGGGAATTCAGAAACAACAACCAGTCGTCAGCACTAAGCGCTTGCCCATTACGGGACCCATCTTTAGGGACATGTCAACTATGCTGGCTACCTCGCCGTTCGGTCTGCTCCGCAGCATCGTCTTACAAGCAGCGATATATCTAGCGTACTATGGGTTCTTGCGCCCTGGAGAATTCACCTCTAACAAATCCACAGACCCAGTACTATGCAGACGACACTTACTTAGATACCAAGACCACTTCATCCTGCACCTCGAGGTCTCTAAAACCCAGCAAACGGGCTCAGGAGCGAACATTCACCTCTACAAAACCGACAACAGCTGGTGTCCAGTCGCCGTACTCAACCGGCTCCTGTCACTCCTGCCTGAACAACCAGACAGCAGTCCCCTTCTACCGTTCCCAGTTAAACCCTTAAACGCCTCTCAGTTTGTGGAACACATAAGAATACTTCTCCGCAATCTTCATCTTAACCCTAGTCAATATTCAGGACACTCTTTTCGCATCGGAGCAGCCTCCGCGGCATCCCGCCACGGAGTTCCAGACCACATCATTAAAAGACTGGGCAGGTGGAAGTCAGCCTGCTTCGCCCGGTATATCCCTAACCCACAAACAGAGATGGCACAGGCATTCTCCAAATTGGCTCAATAAGTAATTGAAAATCAATAAAATCATAACCCTACCTGAATGTTTTTGCCCCCTTATTTTGGCATACCGGCCATTAGACCAAGGCACACTTTCAGGTCCATTTCATATGGTAAGTCCACACTTTCAGGTCTATTTCCGATGGTAAGTCCTATCTTTATTGTAAGTGGTATCCATGTACATACCGGACATAGGGCTCCAACCATAAGTAGGAAGGCCAGTATGGTGGCCTGAATTTATGGGAGGAGCCCGGGGGGGTACTTAAGCAGCCCGCTCACCTGTGGTGCTTGTCGGTTTCCTGTGCGCGATACCCACCCTCCCATCCCCATTTCACAGCATTTCTCAAACTATTCATTTCATTCATTTCTCTTACAGAATAATCATTTCTTAAACCAGGGTATGCCCCCTTATTTTGGCATACCGGCCATTAGACCAAGGCACACTTTCAGGTCCATTTCATATGGTAAGTCCACACTTTCAGGTCTATTTCCGATGGTAAGTCCTATCTTTATTGTAAGTGGTATCCATGTACATACCGGACATAGGGCTCCAACCATAAATATATATATATATATACACACACTATACATATATACAGTGGGGACGGAAAGTAATGTACACACAGCAACCCATATTGACAGAAAAACACAGAATTGTTGACATTTTTGCAGATTTATTCAGACCCTTTGCTCAGTATTTAGTAGAAGCACCCTTTTGATCTAATACAGCCATGCGTCTTTTAGTATTATATCTTTTCATGTGACAACACTGAAGAAATGACACTTTGCTACAATGTAAAGTAATGAGTGTACAGCTTCTATAACAGTGTAAATTTGCTGTCCCCTCCAAATAACTCAACACACAGCCATTAATTTCTAAACCACTGGCAACAAAAGTGAGTACACCCCTAACTGAAAATGTCCAAATTGGGCCCAAAGTGTCAATATTTTATGTGGCCACCATTATTTCCCAGCACTACCTTAACCCTCTTGGGCATGGAGTTCACTAGAGCTTCACAGGTTGCCACTGGAGTCCTCTTCCACTCCTCCATGACCACATCAAGGAGTTGGTGGATGTTAGAATCCTTGCACTCCTCCAACTTCCATTTGAGGATGCCCAACAGATGCTCAATAGGGTTTAGGTCTGGAGACATGCTTGGCCAGTCCATCACATTTACCCTCAGCTTCTTTAGCAAGGCAGTGGTCATCTTGGAGGGGTGTTTGGGGTCGTTATAATGTTGGAATATTTTCCTGCAGCCCAGATTACGAAGGGAGGGGGATCATGCTCTGCTTCAGTATGTGGTCATGTTGGAATTCATGGTTCCCTCAATGAACTGTAGCTCCCCAGTGCCGGTAGCACTCATGCAGCCCCAGACCATGACACTCCCACCCCCATGCTTGACTGTAGGCAAGACACTTGTCTTTGTACTCCTGACCTGGTTGCCGCCACACACGCTTGACACCATCTGAACCAAATAAGTTTATCTTGTTCTTATCAGACCACAGGACATGGTTCCAGTAATCCATGTCCTCAGTCTGTTTGTCTTCAGCAAACTATTTGCAGGCTTTCTTGTGCATCATTTTTAGAAGAGACTTCCTTCTGGGACGAAAGCCATGCAGACCAATTTATTTGATGCAGTGTGCGGCATATGGTCTGAGCACTGACAGACTAACCCACCACCCCTTCAACCTCTGCAGCAATGCTGGCAGCACTCATAGGTCTATTTCCCAAAGACAACCTCTGGATATGATGCTGAGCACGTCCACTCAACTTCTTTGGTCGACCATGGCAAGGCCTGTTCTGAGTGGAACCTGTCCTGTTAATCCACTGTATGGTCTTGGCCACTGAGCTGCAGCTCAGTTTCAGGGTCTTGGCAATCTTCGTATAGTCTAGGCCATCTTTCTGTAGAGCAAAAATTATTTTTTTTAGATCCTCCGAGAGTTCTTTGCCATGAGGTGCCATGTTGAACTTTCAGTGACCAGTATGAGAGAGTGAGAGCGATAACACCAAATTTAACACACCTGCTCCCCATTCAAACCTGAGACCTTGTAATACTAATGAGTCACAGGACACTGGGGAGGGAAAATGGCTAATTGAGCCCAATTTGGACATTATCACTTAGGGATGTACTCACTTTTTCTGCCAGCAGTTTACACATTAATGGCTGTGTGTTGAGTTATTTTGAGGGGACAGCAAATTTACACTGTTATACAAGCTGTACACTCACTACTTTACATTGTAGCAAAGTGTCATTTCTTCAGCCCCGGTTCACACTGGGACAACTTGTCAGGCGACCTAGTCGCCTGACAAGTAGCGTCCCGTTCTTTGCAATGGAACCTTTCTAATCGGAGCGACGCAAGTCGCTCGACTTAGAAAAAGGTTCCTGTACGACTTTCGGGGCGACTTGCATTGACTTCTATACAGAAGTCGTCTTGCAAGTCGCCGCTGAGTCGTGTCCTGGGTCGCCTGAGGCAGTTGCTCTGTAAGTCGTGCTGCCTCAGTGTGAACCAACCCTCAGTGTTGTCACATGAAAAGATATAATAAAATATTTACAAAAATGTGAGGGGTGTATTCACTTTTGTGAGATACTGTGTATATATACACAGTATATATATTGACTGATTGTACCATGAACCCAACATATATATTCAGATATTGTCTTCCTTATTCTTTTAAATGTATGACATTAACAAAAAATGACAATAATTATTTTTGCAAAATAAGTGTATAGTTAGGTGGGAGAAATAGAGTAGGGGGTTTGAGGGTGGTGGGGGACGAGCCTAGAGTGACCAGGCAGGCATTCAGTACATAGATCAGAACGATGCCGCTATTAATAATCAGGGGGTAAGTAAAGAGTGATCATAGTAAGGAAGATAATATGAAATCTAAGGTTCAGAAAATTTTTGAAATTATTTATTAAGTTTTTATTAATGAATAACCATGAATTTTTTTGTTAAACCTGTGTGATAACGAGTGAGACTGACCACCAATCTTTTGCAAAGACTTATCTAACTGCTGTGATCATGAAAGTCAGGAGACAAAATTGTCTGTTGGCACAGTCAAGGGCCTTCAGATTCAGGGGAGCCTCTTTGGGGTCTTTGCAAATAAATCTTTTCATGATAGTATATACAAATTAACATATGGCATTCAAGTAACTCTCTAAAATGGTGTTAAAGTGATTCTAAAGGTTGCAGGTTTTTTACCCTCATGCGCTCAGCAAGGGGGAGAGGCCCAGAGTGCCAGCGGGGGACCCAAGAAGAGGAGGATCGGGGCTACTCTGTGCAAAAACATTTTTTTCCTTTACAAACACTTTAACCACTTGCCGAATGATGGCTACAGCACAGTCGGCTAGTTCTGGGAGGGCATACTATGACGTCCTCCCGAACTCCCATTTCCCACGTGCCAATGAAAGCAGCCCTTTACCACGTGATCGCTCTGTCCAATGACTTGTCCACAAAAAAGCGCATTTCTGGTTCAGCTCTCTCCTCTCCTCACACTGATCGATACAGCGTGTGAGGAGAGGAGGGAGCCAGTGCAGCAGCGCGAGTGAGCTGGATCTGAAATACCCACAGCGCTGATCTGTGGCCATTCATGCCTCATCCATGCCTCATCCATTCCCATCCTTGCCCATCCGTGCCTCATCTATGCTACATCTGTGCCACATCCGTGCTCGTCCATGCCACATCATTGCTCATCCGTGCCACATCAGTGCTCACCTGTGCCACATCAGTGCTCATCCATGCCACATCCACACTACATCAGTGTTCATCCATGCCACATCAGTGCTCATCTGTGACTCATCAGTGCCATATCCATGCCACATTAGTACTCATCCATGCCACGTTAGTGCTCATCCATGCCAAATCAGTGATTATCCATGCCTCATCAGTGCTCACCCATGCCACATCCATGCCACATCAGTGCTCATCCATGCCTCATCCATGCCACATCAGTGCTCATCTGTGCCACATCAATGCTCATCCATGCCACATCAGTGCTCACCCATGCCACATCAGTGCTCACCCATGCCACATCCATGCCACATCAGTGCTCATCCATGCCTCATCCATGCCACATCAGTGCTCATCTGTGCCAAATCAGTGTTCATCCATATCTCATCCATGCCTCATAAGTGATCATCCATGCCACATCAGTGCTCATCCGTGCCACATCAGTGCTCATCCATGCCTCATTCAAGCCACATCAGTGCTCATTCGTTTCACTACAGTGCCCATACGTGCCCTACAGTGCCTCACCAAAGTGTAATAGGTAGTCAGGAAATTAGATGTAATTTATGTCCCTAGAACACCTGATGGTTCTCCCTGCATGTTGAGCCTCTGTAGGTGGTACGCCATACTCAGGAGGAGTAGCAGAATGTGTTTTGGGGTGTAGTTGCAAGTATGCATATACCATGTGAGAGAAATAACCTGTTAATGTGACAATTTTGTGGAGAAAAAAAAAAATCTTCTTTTTGCAAAGAATAGTGGGAGAAAATGACAACTTCAAAAAACTCACCACGCCTCCTACTAAATACCTTGGAATGTCTACTTTCCAAAAAGGGATCATTTGGGGGGTATTTGCACTGTCCTGGCTTGTTAGTGTCTCAAGAATTGAGATAGGCCGTTAGTACATCAGGTCTGATCTGACGATCAGGTGCAATTCATTTTCAGTGATTGGCATCATAGCTTGTAGACGCTATAACCTTTACAAAGACCAAATAATATACACAGATTTTGGTTATTTGTAGAATATGTTATATGTAGAAGTATAAATTTGCTAAATTTTATAACAGAAACAAAGAAAAATGCATTTTTTTTACAAAATTTTCGGTCTTTTTTTATTTATAGCGCAAAAAATAAAAAACCCAGTGGTGATTAAATACCACCAAAAGAAATATGTGAGAAAAAAAGGACACAAATTTCATATGGGTACAGTGTTGCATGAGTACAGTAATTGTCATTCAAAATGTGAGAGCACTAAAAGCTGAAAATTGGCCTGGTTAGGAAGGAGGTTTAAGTGTCCAGTGGGCAAGTGGCTAAACCCAAAATCAAAAATTGATTAAATTGCAGCGCAACAATTCTTAGATGTGGTGGTTGCATTAGTTGTCTTTCATTTGGCTTTTTTCTTTAATATCACCTTGTGATCCAGCCAGTAAGTCTGTTATTTTTGAATTTACTTTAACAGATGAAGCTGGCCAGAGAAAGTAACAGTTAGAGTTACAGGAGTGTTTATGATGCTAGGCTTTCATTCGGTTATGTAAAATCTTTATCCCAAATGGAAAAAAGTTTGCTGTAACTGTTTATAAAGTATTCGCTGTAGTTCTACTACAATTTGTTAGTCAAGTCCATCAAAATGTGCTAGTCTAAAGGCCCGTACACATAATGGGACTTTTTGACAACAAACATGCAAATTAGCTGTTTTGGGGCAACATCCGACCGTGTGTACGCTCCATCGGACAAACTTTTTGGGTTTTCATCGGACTTTTGTTGGCTGTGTGAACAGACAAACTTTCTGGCAACAAAAGTCAGATGGAGCAAAGTCCGATTGTGTGTACACAAAGCCATCAGACTTTTGTACAAACTACAGTACCTGCCCGCGAGAATGTTTCCAGCGCGATCCCATCGCGCTGGTTCTCGGCGACAGGGTCCTGTACATCTCACGCTGGCTGCAATAGGAAAAACACATTTCCCCTCTGGGAGGTCTGGTATGGATTTTAAGGGGAAACCCCTACGCCAAAAAAACGGTGTGGGGGTCCCCCCCAAAATCCATACCAGACCCTTATCCGAGCATGCAGCCCGGCCCATCAGGAAAGGGGGTGGGGCGAGCGAGCGCCCCCCTCTCCTGAGCCGTACCAGGCCGCATGCCCTCAACATGGGGGGTGGGCACGCGCTTTGGGGCAGGGGGGCACCCTGCGGCCCCCCACCCCAAAGCACATTGTCCCCATGTTGATGACGACAAGGGCCTCTTCCGACAACCCTGGCCGTTGGTTGTCGGGGTCTGTGGGTGGAGGGCTTATCGGATTCCGGGAGCCCCCTTTAATAAGGGGGCCCCCAGATCCTGACCCCCCACCCCAAGTGAATGAGTATGGGGTACATTGTACCCCTACCCATTCACCTGGGGGAAAAAGTGTCAATAAACAAACACACTAGACTTTTAAAGTAATTTATTAGGGAGCTCCGGGGGTCTTCTTCCGACTTTGGGGGTCTTCTTCCGACTTCTCCGCTCTCTCCAGCCTCTTTTCCCAGTGTCCGGTTCTTCTCCCGCTCTCCAGCCTCTTCTCCCGGTGTCCTGTTCTTCTCCCTCTCTCCGATTCTTCTGCCGGGCTCCTCCACTATCTTCTGCTCTTTTGCTGCTCTTTTGCTGCTCTTTTGCTAGCTGTGGCCCGGTCTTCTCTGTCGTCTTGTTCCCTCTTCTCTTCTTCCAATGACATGACGCTCTCTCCCGCTGTAATGCTGTGTGCGAGGTGCGCGACGATTTATATAGGCATGGGGCGTGTTCACCGAGTGATGTCACCCGGTGACCCCGCCCCTTATGACGTCACAGTCCCGGGGAGTGAAGACACAGTATACATTGGGGAGGGGGGCAAAAAAATGCACAATGTAATAAATGGAACAAAAGATTTAATTTCAAGATTTATTTATGTAATCATTTTTTAAAGCAGGATATAACGAACAAGATTAAATAACATATACATAGCTTGGTTTGGTAAAGATTTAGAATACAAAGCAGGTGTTTGCAACCTCAGACCTTTTAGGATATTTAAAAACTAGCAGACAACCTCGATTTAAGTAAACTGCAGTTCACTAATTCCAATATCTTTGTCTGTTCCAAAATCCAGACCTGTAGGCAGGTGCCCAGTGTTGTGTTTGGACACCTCTGTTTTAAAGTTCCATAGGTTTAGTTAAGATGAAGGTTGAGAGGTCAGATAACTTTGTGCTGATTTTGGTGTTCAGCGCGGTCAGTTAAAGGTATGTCCTTGCGTAAAATTTGTAATTTTGTTTTGGCCTAATTCTTAAGTTTAGCTAGCAATTGGTCTCCTCTACACAAACCAAGGATGAAATCAATTATACATTTAACATTTAGGCTACATGCTAGGCTCACAAGCCTTGGGAGAACAAGAATGAGTACCCTTATGTTAATCCTTTGAGTTCTAAAGGTGAACGATGCCGAGTGTGTATAATCCACAGGATTACCTGTTGGCAAATGAGGACCACATTTTAACCTATTGATTGTCTGATATTTGCAGGATGGAGAAATGCAAAGGGAACATCAGCAATATTTATGCACAGAGTAGTTTGCCAACTGATGAACCTTTTAAAATTTGTGGCTCTAAAAATAGCTTTTATTCAGCATAATGCTAGGTTTGCATCTCTTTGCCACCTGGATACCCACAGCAGTGCAGTCTTGAGAGGCCTTTAACCCTTTTTCTGCTAAAGTGATTTCTAAATGTTTACCCTGGGTATGTCAAGTATGTGTGTGTATATATATATATATATATATATATATATATATATATATATATATATATATATATATATATATATACATACATACATATACACATACATACATACACACACACACACACACACACACACACACACCGGTATATAATAACATTTCTTTCAGTTCTGTGAAGAATAAAGAAAATGTATAACACACCAAAAAAGAATTGAGATTGTATTTACAGATGTATGTATCTGTTACAAAACAGTACCTTGTGCTTTCCTCATACTTGCATTAAGCAATCTGCATTAAATCGGAACTCCATTCTGTCAATCGACATTGACTTTTTTTAATCCTTATGCTGCTAGCATTTGTTAATAGTAGTAGTAATAATTTCTTCAGTTACTTCCTGGTTTCCAGACCTAGGCAAATTATGTAATACGTTCTAGGAGTCTTCAGGAGGGGAGCAGGGGTTTTCTCAGATGAGCACACTCTCCTGCCTGCATGCCTAAGCTAATGGCAGATTAATTCCAAGAAGTAAATACCCTTGCTCAAGGTGACCATGGTCTGAAATACTAGGGGGTTTCTCAGCACAATAAAACATGGAGACATGAATGAAGGGACAAATTTTCTTTTAATATTAAAATATAGTTTGGGGTTCTCAGATGCAGTGTAGTACATCCCAGTCATGTAATTAGTTAAAGTAAAAAGGAAGCTAAAACTTTTTTTTTTAGTTTTATATGGAATGGAAAGGGATTAGAACACCTGTTGCTTGTATTATAGCTTGTCTGTTAAGACTATTCACCCTCTCTATTTGTCATAGTGACCGTTATCACTGAAAGTGAAAGAAATTAGACATGTAAACAAAATAGACAGGCATAGAGGGGAAAACTTCCAATGAGGACATTAGTTCTGGTGACCACCAGGAAATTGCCTCACTTTGGAGGGGTTTCCTCTTCCTTCCTGTTGTGGCAATGTGACTGGAAGGGAAGGGAAATATCTCCAGTGGGAAACAGATGCCAAAAAAAAAGATTTTTTGCCTTCACTTCTATTTTAAAGGGTAACTCCACTTCCGTGGAAAAAAAAAAATCAAATTGAAAGAAAAAATAACATAACATATATAATAGCGACACAAGCCACATTACCATGTAAATTATTTGAAAATTATTTTTCCTTTTTAATCTGCAGCACTGTAATTCTCTGTAAAATGCAATACAGTATGGTAACCCGGAGGGTTTCTGTACACAGTTGGTGTACAGGACACCTCCAGAAATGTAATTTCCTGTCTATGTGATTGGCAGCCTGATTTTCCCAGAACTCTGCACTAAGATAGTCAGATTTTAGGCATCCTCTGCAACAAAACATTCAGTTTTAGTGAAATGCTCTCAAAGGGTTAATCACTTCTAAAATGATGCAGATCGTGCAGCTTTCCTCATTTAAAAACACTGCAAGTGCAGCAGCTGTTCAATAACGAAAGTCACTCGCATTCAGATTCAGTACCAAAAAGAAGAACAAACAGCTTTATCTTGGGCAGAAATAAAAGTAAGAATCTGAAATAAAGTTTGTAAAAATACCTCCAATGTACATTCATCACCCAGAGGGGATTGTTTTTTCATAACAAAAGTGGAGTTATTTTTTAAATTCACAGCCCGTATTAAAGTAAAGCCCATTTCCTGGTGCCTCCATGGCAGCATACCTGTGATAGAGCTCTGCCTCTATTCCGCCTTCAGGACTAGTGAATAGCATAAATTAAAAGGGCATTGTCCCTCCCCCAACATTCTCCTTTTTTTCCTCATACCTCTTGACTGGTGAAGAGTAGCAGTATGTCCATACCTCTGCAGTCGGCAGCGTCCGCTGGGTTAAGCCTCTCCATGCGCAGTCCCTGTTCTTGGGCTGCTATTAGCGCTGATAAGACTGGGAACCCTTTCTGAGGATCCTCAGAGTTTCCTCATAGGAACGCAGTCTGCTGGTGTTTCAAACACAAACGAATGATTGGTGAAGGCAGCAGGAAGATCAGCTTTTTCAGGTCCTTGGTCAGGTTTGTTTGTTTTTTTTTTTCTCTCCTTCATTCTTTAAAATAAAGGGTGTATAGGTGAGTTTAGTTTTTTTTAAAAAAAGTGTTCGCAGTGATGTGAGGGCAAAGAAATTAATGGTTGGTGCATTAACACAACATGGTAAAATTTGTCCCCTTTAAGATGTTTTATTCCCGGTTCGCGCATGTGCGACCGGGGCTTTGTTATTTTTACCTGCTTTTTTTCTACATGGATATATCCTGGATTGCTACAGTTTTCCTGTGGCCTCCTGGGGTGTTATTCTTTCTCCCCACTTGCTGAAAGAGCAGTGGGGAAAGGAGTGGTGTGGCGGTGTCCTTGCCTGTTGGGCTCGGCGTGTCTCGGGTCCCTATGCACAGGCGCAGCCCGGGATACGTTACTGCGCGTAGATGGCAGTGAAAGGTCCTGCGCCCCTGCTCAGTGGCATTGTTAGGTGGGTGCGGGCCACACCTGGATGACACCCGCCCTCAGTGCAACGGACTGAAGCCGCCTCCCCCTCCTCTCTGTTTACATCCACACAAGAGGAGGAGGAGCCCGAGGGACACACACGGCTGTGTGTATCTGTCCGTGCTGTTCTGAGGTCTGTAAACTTTATGTATATGTGGGTGGACATGTGCAGGGGGTGTCTATACTAATGGGGGGTCTGCACTGAGGGGGGATTCTATACTAATGGGGGCTCTGCACTGAGGAGGGTTCTATACTAATGGGGGCTCTGCACTGAGGGGGGTTCTATACTAATGGGGGTTGGCACCAAGGGGGGGTTTACTGATGGGGGTCTGCACTGAGGGGGGATTCTATACTATTGGGGGGTCTGCACTGAGGGGGGAGTCTATACTAATGGGGGCTCTGCACTGAGGGGGGATTCTATACTAATGGGGGTTGGCACTGAGGGGGGGATTTTATACTGATGGGGGTCTGCACTGAGGGGGGATTCTATACTAATGGGGGTTGGCACTGAGGGGGGATTTTATACTGATGGGGGTCTGCACTGAGGGGGGATTTTATACTGATGGGGTCTACACTGAGGGGGGATTCTATACTAATGGGGGGTCTGCACTGTGGGGAGATTCTATACTAATGGGGGGTCTGCACTGAGGGGGGATTCTATACTAATGGGGGCTCTGCACTGAGGGGGATTCTATACTAATGGGGGTTGGCACTGAGGGGGGATTTTATACTGATGGGGGTCTGCACTGAGGGGGGATTCTATACTAATGGGGTTGGCACTGAGGGGGGAT
Source organism: Aquarana catesbeiana (assembly GCF_042186555.1). Classification (NCBI taxonomy): domain Eukaryota; kingdom Metazoa; phylum Chordata; class Amphibia; order Anura; family Ranidae; genus Aquarana; species Aquarana catesbeiana. Next base: position 146,188,104 of record NC_133330.1, read on the forward strand.
TTTATACTGATGGGGGTCTGCACTGAGGGGGGATTTTATACTGATGGGGTCTGCACTGAGGGGGATTCTATACTAATGGGCGGGGGTCTGCACTGAGGGGGGTTCTATACTAATGGGGGTTGGCACTGAGGGGGGGATTTTATACTGATGGGGGTCTGCACTGAGGGGAGATTCTATACTAATGGGGGGTCTGCACTGAGAGGGGGATTCCATACTGATGGGGGCAGCACTGAGGGGGGTGTATGTACTGATGGGGGGTCTGCACTGAGGTGGGAGGTTAATACTGATGGAGGGGGGTCTGCAGACTCTGCACTGAGGGAGGGTGTCTGTACTGATGGGGGTGTCTGCAATAAGGGAGGGGAGTCTGTACTGAGAGAGGGGGTCAGTACTTAGTGGGGGGTCTATACTGAGGAAAGGGGGTCTGCACTGAGCAGGGGTCTGTACTGATGGAGGGGGGTCTGTACTTAGTGGGGGGGTCTATATTGATGGAAGGAGGTCTGTACTGAGGGAGGGCTGCTATATTGATGGAGTGGGGTCTGTAGTTAGTGGAGGGGGAGTCTGTACTGAGGTAGTTGGTGGAGGAGGGGGTGACACCAATTTTTTCGGCACCGGGTGACACAAACCCTAGTGACGCCACTGCCCCTGCTGCTCAGGCGCAGAGAGCGGAGATGCCTCGGCCACCATCTTTCTTAAGGGAAAAACATGTCATTCTGATCGATATTGCCAGAACTATTTAATTACAGGTGTATCTTGGCAACAAATAATTAGTCAATTAATAGAGCGTTCCCTCCCACTCTCCCTATAACAGTTAGTCTCTTTTTGAGCTCAGGGCTGCTCCTCATAACCTGCGTGTGTCCTGCAGCTCAAAAGATTTTTCCAGCAAATAGGTATGTGTTACTATTTTTTTCTATTACGCTGACATTGTAGATTTTGTTAGGTTGCTCTTTGGGGTCCTATCTTTGTCTTTTTTTCTGTATTTCTTCAGCTGATCCTCCTGCCCATTCCGCCATTCATCTCACAGTCAAGATCCTCTTGTATCCAATAGGTATGTGGACCACCTGTACCTGAGTATTTAAAAAAAAAAAAAGAGTGCGCCACTGACAAACAAACTGTTGTTTGTTTCAGCCCTGTTCCTGCAAAGCGGTCTGGAAAGTCCTCAAGGCGCCATGACAGTGATGATAGTCCTGAGCGGAGGTCACGCTCTTCTCACCGCAAATCTTCTAGAAGATCAGGATCTCATAGACGTCGTCATTCGCCTTCACCTCCACCGCGGGCATCAAGGAAAAAATGCTGGGCCTGTGGCGCAGTTCCACTCTCTGATAAGCTTGTCTGCAGAGACTGTCTCAGGGACTACGCAGCGAACCGGGAATTAGAAGGCCAACAGGTGGTTGACCTACTCAAACAAACCATGAAATACTCTCTTTCTGAACTGACGGCCATGATTCCCGCTCACCCGGTTTCTCAAGTTGCCCAAGTGTTGGATTTAGACCCCAACATTCCGGGTCCATCAGCTGTACTAGTAGTAGTACTCCTTTGCCTCCATCAGGAAAAACAGCTAAACAAATCCCACTGGTAGATTCATCCGAGGAGTCCTCAGATGATACTGAACCATCTGGTTTCATTTTCTCCCTGGTTCAAGCCTTTGTACAAGCGGTGAGGAGAGCCATTGCCTGGGAAGACCCGGAGGAACGTCCTCAAAAATCAAAAACCTATTTCCCATTCCTCAAGAGAAAGCAAATCTTTTTCCCATTAATGGGGGAGATCAGGGAGATCATAGAGGATGAGTGGAACAAAACTGACAAAAAGTTTTCTCTAGCCCATTTAACCAAACTGTATCCACTGGCAGATTTGGATACTCAGTCCTTAAGGTCAATGCCTGTGGTTGATGCGGCTGTAGTGCGTCTGGCGAAAAATGTAAAGTTGCCAATGGAGGATTCAACATCCTTCAAGGATCCCCTAGATAGACGTATTGACCTAGACTTCAAGAGGAGCTATCTAGCGACAGGGGCGGCTTGCAGACCAGCCATTGCGCTGACATCTGTTTCCAATGCCATCAGGTCTTGAGACAGTTGAGACAGCCTTGGACCAAGACGTTCATAAAGATGACATAGTCAAAGCTCTGGAGAAAATTAAGTTGGCGGCGGATTTCGTAGGAGAAGCTGCGATTGACACAATACGTTGTTCGGCCAATTCAATGGTGCACTCAGTTATGGCAAAGCGGGCCTTATGGCTAAAACCTTGGACAGCCGATCTAGCATCAAAACAGAATTTCTGTAAGAGCCACTTTGATGGAAAATTTTGTTTTTTGCGAGAAACTCGACAAAGCAATTTCCAGAGTAACAGGGGGGCAAATCTGGCTTACTTCCTCAGGACAGGAAGGTCCGGAGAACAAAGGCCTATTTATCCCGATTCCGGCAATTAAATTCTAGAGACTTCAGGCAGTCTCGCCCCTTTAGGAACAACAGGAAATCATGGAGAGGCACCCAGACTTCTTTTTTGGGGGCCAGAAAGAACAAGTCCCTCACAGCTCCCCAGCAGGGGAGACGCCCCCAGTGGGAGCCCGGTTAAAACAATTTTTCCCCATCTGGGCCTCCCAGTGTCAAGACCCGTGGGTCCTATCAACGATCTGGTATGGTCACTTCTGAACTTTCTCTCAGCAGCCTCCTCACACGTCCTTCAAAGAAACACAGTTACCGGCCTCCCCACAGAAAGCACTGGCCCTAAACCAATTTTTGGAGTCTATGCAGCGTCAAGGGGCAGCAATACCTGTTCCCCCATCGGAGCGATTTACATGTTTTTATTCCACACTTTTCCTGGTGCATAAAAAAACAGGCGACTGGAGACCTGTAATAGATCTGAAAAAGCTGAATTGATACATCCATCTCGAAAGCTTCAAGATGGAGTCGCTCCAGATGATCATCCAAACCATAAAACCAGGAGATTGGTTAATATCGATAGACCTGCATGATGCTTACCTCCACGTCCCTATTCTACCATCCTTCCAAAGATACTTAAGGTTCGCAGTGGATCATGTCCACCTGCAATTTCAGGCTCTACCCTTTGGGCTGTGCACCTCCCCTCGGGTGTTCACAAAAGTGTTGATATCTGTCTTGGCCCCTCTGAGAGAGAGGGGATGAAGAATTTATCACTACCTGGACGATATCCTCTTGCTGTCAAACAAACCGAGCCAGCTTAAAGCCCACAGGGAGATTCTTCTTCAGTCATTGTCGGATTTGGGGTGGTTGGTGAACCATCGAAAGAGCCAGTTAGTTCCAACACAACAGATGATCTACCTAGGAGCAATGTTCGATACGCACCTAGGCACAGTCTCTTTACCCCAAACAAAGATGGAGGGCATCATTCAGAAGGTATCCAAGACCATACAGAGGTCCCATCTATCAGCCTCACAGTGTCTGAGCCTTATTGGCACGATGTCCTTGTGCATACCTCTAGTTCCATGGTCTCACTGGCACCTGAGACACTTCCAGTAGGGATTCTTAATACAATGGAAACGACAACATCTTTTCCAGACAATCCATTTAACCATGCTAATGAGCAGGAGTCTACACTGGTGGACGAATCCAGAGACTCTCTCTCGGTCCCATCATTTGGGTTCCCACTCATGGACCACAATTACTTCCGATGCGAGTGGCCAGGGGTGGGGTGCCCATTGCAGAGGATTCTGGATTTTTCCCACCAGAGGGATAGAGTCCAACGTCCTAGAAATGAGGGCAGCATTTCTAGTCTTAACCTCCTTTGCATCTCAGGTCAAGGGACAGAGAGTACTTCTGTGTTTGGACAACAAGGCCGCAGTCTCGTACCTTCAGAAGCAAGGGGGCACCCACAGCAAGACATTTCTGAGGGAAGTGGAACCTGTAATGCTCTGGGCAGAGAGGAACCTGGCAGACCTCAGGGCAATATATCTCCCGGCAAGATGAACATGGAGGCAGATGTCTTATCGAGGAGGTTTGGGGACAACAACGAGTGGTCTCTCCATCCCCATGTGTTCAACCAAATCTCCAATCTATGGCAGACCCCACAGGTGGATCTCTTTGCTACGCAGGAGAACTCCAAACTCAGGAGATTATTCTCTTGCCTTCCACATCCACAAGCAGAGGGAGTAGATGCGCTATCTTGTCCTTGGACCTTCAAGACAGCTTACGCCTTTCCTCCCCACTCATATCAAAGTTCCTCCTAAGACTCATGAGGGAACCAGTCCAAGTTCTAGCAGTGCTACCCTATTGGCCGAAGAGACCTTGGTTTCCACTAGCCATGCACCTCAGTGTGGATCCCGCAGTTGTTGACCCAGGGCAGGCTGGCCCATCCAGAACCACAGAAGCTGGATCTTTGTGTATGGAAGTTGAAAGGAGGAGGTTTGAATCATTAGGCTGTTCACAAGAGGTCATATCCACCCTGTTGAAAGCCAGAAAACCTACAACCAACACAATATATGCAAGGATTTGGGACAAGTTCTTATCCTATGCCACAGGAAAAGGATTTGATCTTATCTCTCCTTCCGCCGCTGATGTTCTGAGTTTTCTGCAAACTGGTCTCGATTTGGGGCTCAGCCAGAGTTCCCTCAAGGTACAAGTGTCCGCAATTTTTGCAGCAACTAACACCAGGTGGGCAGAAGACCCTCTAGTGCTCACGTTCCTCAGAGGAGTATTGAAGATGCGTCCTACATCCAGACGTTCCTTCTCAAAGTGGTATCTTCCTCTAATATTGGAAGTCCTATCCACTCATCCGTTTGTGCCGGTGTAAGAGGTCTCAATTTGGAACCTAACTTTAAAAACAACTATTACATCCGGCAGGAGGATTTCGGAACTCCACTCCCTAGGCGTAGGGGATGAACATATATCCTTTTTCCCAGATAGAGTAGAACTTCCCTCCCCTCTCCCCTCTCAGGGGATTCACGCCCAAGGTCACCTCAACGGCAAATCTGTCAGAATCATGGGCGTTACCAGTTTTCATGGACTCAGAATCAAACTCCTGTCATGAGTTAGACATATCCAAAGTCCTCAGGGCCTACTTGGAAGCCACAGCAAGTTTACGGAATTCTGAAAGACTATTCATCATCCCATGGGGTAAGAATAGAGTAAAGGAAGTTTCTACCAGAACCTTGGCATCCTGGGTTGTCAAGCTAATTCAGAAAGCATACAGGGTGAAGAACTTGGAACCTCCGGCTCAGGTGAATGCTCATTCAACAAAAGCAGTGTCAGCTTCTTGGGCAGCGAGGGCAAATGTTTCTTTGGAAACAGTATACAGGGCCACCACTTGGTCTTCTCGACACACGTTCCTTAAACATTATCGTGTTGATCCTGGAGCTCTTACGACTGTAGAGTTCGGGAGAAGAGCACTTCATGCTGCTATGTCTGTATCTGATTAAAATTTTTTGTTAAAGCATTAAACCCACCCATGTGAGCTAGTTATTTATCACAGGTATGCAGCCATGGAGGCACCAGGAAAACGGAAAATTGTTTCATACTTACCATACTTTTCCTTTCCTGGTGTCAATCCATGGCAGCATAAGCTCCCACCCTCGGTATTCTATATTACGAAGAATGTTGGGGGAGGGACAATGCCCTTTAATTTATGCTATTCACTAGTCCTGAAGGCGGAGTAGAGGCGGAGCTCTATCACAGGTATGCTGCCATGGATTGGCACCAGGAAAGGAAAACTACGGTAAGTATGAAGCAATTTCCCGTTTTACATTTAAAGTTTAATCTCCTTTTATCAATAAGGAAATGGTCAGCCCTTGCACTGACTTTTGGTCAGTTTTTCCATATGAACCTAGATCTAAGAATATCCCTTCTTGGGCAGGATGTCCTTCTTTACAACATACTGTCTGGCATGGCTAAGAATAGGGTGTTAGCATTTTAACATGGTTGTAAAGACAGAAGTTTTTTTTACCTTAATGAATTCTCTCATGATCAAATCCCCTCCCCCCCCCAAAATAAAAAATACTTACTGAAGCTTGGACCTGATCAAATGCTGTGCCCAAGAGCAGCATTGCTGTTCTCTGCAGCATTGCTGCTGTCCCTCTCTCTCCTCATAAGACATAAATGCATCATTGGGAGCCATTGGCTCCTGCTGCTGTCAATCAAACCCTGTTAGGAGGGAGCAGGGGGGTGGGGCCGAGCCACAATGTGTGTGTCAATAGACGCTTACGGTCCGGCTTGGGATTGAGCCTGCGGAAGTGCCCCATAGCAAGCTTGCTATGGAAGTGCTCAGAATGGAGGAGGAGCTACAAGTGTCAGCCGGGGACCCCAGAAGAGGAGCAAGTATGTATAACATTTTTATTATTTAAAAAAAAATGTAACCTTCACAATCACTTTAATTAATAGGTTGACCCTTGGTAGCTGTAAAATTTTCACAGTCTGGGGTGCCAGAGGTGGCAGCAAAAACGTTATTGGTTGGTGACTGAGTGTAGTGTGTGCCATGCATATTCTGAGAATGTGTAAATGGTAATTTTTCAAATCATGCAATGTGATTTCTTGATCTGACATTTAATGTAGCCCATGTTGTTATTTCAGGAGTTAAAAACAAAAAAACAAAACTTTAATTTAATATTTTGCACAAATGAAAATGTAGTTTAATTGGACATATCAAAGCCATCACATTAGATCAAACAATCTGCAGCTAGAGTCTAGCCTGGTTGAGCTCAGTAAGGTAATTTGTAGTGTCAATTACCTAGTGCTAGTCCATGGACTTTAATCCATGCCTTGCTCCAGGGTGGTGGCTTGGCCTTACAGTATTAACAGCGTCCTCTCCTTTTAGGCTGGGTTCACACTATCTTCGCATGGGGCTCACAGCAGGAGTCTGGTGTGTCCCCGTTCACCGTTGTAGGTCCTATTTCAGCCTGAATTTTTGGCTGAACTCAGACCTGAAATGGGCCAAAAAATGCAAAGGGCTCCTGTGCAAATTTGCACCAGAGCCGCAGCGGAGATGTGCGAACCGGCTCCATAGGGAGCCGATCAAAATTTCCTGCATCCAATTGGCGATAGTGTGAACCCAGCCTAAGACAAAGTAGATCCTATTGTAGATGCAAACCTCCCAACAACACTTGATTACCAAGCACCTTTAGTATGAAATAGTGATGATCCAATACAATGGAGTTGCATAGAAAAACTACCTTCTGTAAATAAAAAAAAAAAGGTGTTTGAGGCCTCTGTATATATAAATACCTACCACTTGTAGGCCCCCCTGGAACTTTACCAGGCTAATTCAACTGGCACAAGACCATGGAGAAGTCCTAAAACCAGTGGCGTAACTAGAACCTTCAGGGCCCCGAGGCCCCCTCTTCTCCGAGCCCGGTGGCAGAACAACAGGGCCCGGTCACAAGTGGATGGCTGCATATAAAGGAATTGATTTCTCCATTTCCCCTGCTTCTCCTCCTCTCCCTCCCACAGGCATTCAGCGGCTGCAGGAGGAAAATGGAGAGATCAGTTCCTCTATGTCGGTGTTTCTCAATCTTTTTCCAGTCAGGGCACCCTTGAAGTACACCCCTAGGTGAATGGGGCAGAACTGCAACCACTCCACAACTGTGTGCATTGCATGCAGTTGCGGGATAGTGATGATGCATTTAAGGGGTTAAAACAGGTGGTCAGTAGGCAACATATTGTCTCTTTATCGGCTATCAAATGCCTCTGAAAAGCAAACTGAGCATAGATCGCTTTTCGGAGGAACAGCATTTTCTGCTGGTACTATGAACAAGCAAAAAAAAAAAAAAAAAAAAATTGGTCCTGATTGTACACATATAGGGGGGTCAGGATTAAAAGCGTATACCTAAAATGTGCATACATACATGTAGACACACACACACATACATGTATAAACACACACACACACACACACACACATATATATAAAAACACACACATGTATATATGAATGCACATATGCACGCACATATAAACCAGTGGCGGCTGGTGCTCAAAATTTTAAGGGAGGCGCAAGCAAACTGAGAAATTTTGAAAAAAAAACCATCAACTGCAGCCACTGTGCCCATCAATTGCTGCCATTGTGCCATCAAACGCCACCACTGTGCCCATCAAATGCCGCCACTGTGCCATCAAATGTCGCCACTGTGCCCATCAAATGCTGCCACTTTCCCTATCAAACTCTGCCGCTGTGCCATCAAATGCCGCCAGTGTGCTCATCAAACGCTGCCACTGTGCCCATCGAAGTCTGCCACTGTGCCCATCGAAGTCTGCCACTGTGCCCATCGAAGTCTGCCACTGTGCCCATCAAAGTCTGCCACTGTGCCCATCGAAGTCTGCCACTGTGCCCATCGAAGTCTGCCACTGTGCCCATCGAAGTCTGCCACTGTGCCCATCAAATGCTGCCAGGGTGCCCATTAAATGCTGCCAGTGTGCCATCAAATGCTGCAACTGTGCCATCGAATGCTGCCACTGTGAATCCCCCCCGCTCGCTGTCTGCCCAGCACTTACCCTGTCTCGGTGGGGCAGCAGGTGACGGCCACGAGCGGGGTCCTCCATGCGTCTCCTGCCGTCCTCATCTCCCGTCCTCTCCTCCTGATAGGCGTCCAATAGCCGCGCCTTATGTTTCAGCCAATCAGGTGACAGGTAACAGACCTGCACACCTGATTGGCGGAAATTCACTTTTCTAAAACACCTGGGTGGACTGTGTGCGCCAAGCATGGTACTCGCAGTTCACCTTTTTTGACGCCTATTACAGCCTATGGCTCTAATCAGGTGCTTCAAAAACACCCCCCGCCACTGTAATTCAGGCGCCGACTCCCGAAAAGGGGCTGGACACCTAAATATGAGGGTGGCAGCGGTGGCCATGGATAGCTTCATGCTATGCATGAAGCTATCCATTGGTGAGAGAAGGAGGGGGTGGCTGGAGAGAGGGAGCCCTTATGGATGCACCGCCACTGCTAAACACATGCACACTCACATACATACATACATGCACACACACACACACATACATACATGCACGCTCACATACATACATACATGCACACTCACATACATACATACATACCTGCATACTCACATACATACATGCACACTCACATACATACATACACACTCACATGCATACACACACACATATAAACACATATGCAGTAGATAGATAGTCTTATAAAAAAAACGGCAGGCCTTTACCTTAGCTCTGCCTGCCGGGTACTGCACTGTAGGGGGAGACAAAGAGCACAGCACACACTGTGCTTTCACTTTGACAAGCTCCCTGTACAGTCAGTGCCGATTACATTTCAGCTGACGATAGGGGAGCTCAGTCTCGGCTGCCCCTGCCGTTCCTCCTATCGAAGAGGCCTGGTCGCCATGGCGATCTCAGCGACCCCTATAATTCCGCCACTGCCTAAAACATTCTGGTTGGATTACAGTTCCCTTGCAGCCTGGGATTGCTTTAAAATTCTTCAGGAACAGGCTGAACTCGCGTTCTGCAGAGAAATTTCTTGCTGGCCTGTTCAGCTTGCTTTTCTTGTGACCGCCACACATATAAACCTTTCCCCTTTAGCTCTCGAACCTGTGCACCACCATGGTCCAGAGCAATCAATTTTTACATTACTGCTACCTACTTTCTTTTTTTGTGGTGATATCTTGAAAAAAATCATGTTATGCAATCCATAGAAAAAATGTACCACATTAAGAAAGAGCAGTTTTTTTCTATTTTGATCAGAGTAGGTTTTAAAAAACAGCATAGATAAAAAGGGCTTTTTGCACAAGGACTAGCTAAGCCAGTTCAATGTAATTGCAGCCTTTTTCTCCACCCAGGTGCAGTTTACTGCCTGGCATGATTGGCTGTGCACTGCTGTGTTTGTGCACAATTAACATGAGTACAGCATACACGTGTGTTTTCCTGTGCGGATGAAAAACTGCAATTATGCTGCATGCAAGAGCCCAAAGGCATTTTTTTTTCAATTTTGCAAATGCAAAAATTTATAAAAATGAGAGTTTAGCTAAGAACAGAGAAGTTAATAAGTGGTTAAATAGGAACACATTTTTTCTTTTAAGGCCTACTTGACACTAGTGCGATTTCAGATGTGACTTGAGTTGCACAGAATCGCATGGCAGTGGAATTCCCATTTTTTTTATAATGGTGCTGGGTCACATTAATGCAGCACAGCATGGCACAATCTTGGGAAAGGGTCCTGTACCACTTTGGAGCAATTCCAGTGCGATTCTGGCCGCATAGACTTTTAGAATAGAATTTTTAAAATTTTATACACATGAGATTTGACACATTTGTGATGCAGTTTTTATGCAATGTCATTGCTTTTTAAAGTGGATGTAAACCCAATGTCATCCTTTCTAAACTACTGCCACAGGGGTTATCTATAAGGATATACATGCCTCCTGCATGTATCTTTACCTGTCAAATGTCTCCCCTCTGTCTGTTATTAGACCCAAAAAACTGCAGATTCTGTGGGTGGGTCTGTTGTCTGGAGCTGGGTGGGTGGAGTCGTGATGTCAGACTCCCCGCCCACCTCTACACCCACCTCTACAGTCAATATGCATTTTCTCCTGTGTATTTCTTACACTGAACTTCTGCTATGATCTCTAACATCCAGTGAAAAGACAGGAAAGTAACCACATGACTTCAGCATGCCAAATCATGGTGAGGTGTGGAACAGCCAATCCTTGCAGAGCTGCTGAAGAAAGGAGTGGGGGAGGGAATTAAAAAATACTGCATGTCTCTTAGGCTAATGCACGAGATGTAAATAACCTGTCACTCACAGCAAGGGGGAGGATTTGACAAAGTTTTTCTCAGTTTGTCAAGAATTGTCTCACTGAACAATAAAAGAGGATTGCTCAGAGATGGATTAACCCTGTGTAGCAAGACTGGGCTCAAATGATAGCAAATCTTATACTCTACAGTATGATAAAAAAAAAAAAAAAAATTCGGGTTTACATCCACTTTAACTCCAACTACTCTTCGCCTTCCAGGCACATAGTTACATAGTTACATAGTTACATAGTTACATAGTAGGTGAGGTTGAAAAAAGACACAAGTCCATCAAGTCCAACCTATGTGTGTGATTATGTGTCAGTATTGCATTGTATATCCCTGTATGTTGTGGTCATTCAGGTGCTTATCTAATAGTTTCTTGAAGCTATCAATGCTCCCCGCTGAGACCACCGCCTGTGGAAGGGAATTCCACATCCTTGCCGCTCTTACAGTAAAGAACCCTCTACGTAGTTTAAGATTAAACCTCTTTTCTTCTAATTTTAATGAGTGGCCACGAGTCTTGGTAAACTCTCTTCTGCAAAAAAGTTTTATCCCTATTGAGGGGTCACCAGTCCGGTATTTGTAAATTGAAATCATATCCCCTCTCAAGCGTCTCTTCTCCAGAGAGAATAAGTTCAGTGCTCGCAACCTTTCCTCATAACTAAGATCCTCCAGACCCTTTATTAGCTTTGTTGCCCTTCTTTGTACTCGCTCCATTTCCAGTACATCCTTCCTGAGGACTGGTGCCCAGAACTGGACCGCATACTCTAGGTGCGGCCGGACCAGAGTCTTGTAGAGCGGGAGAATTATCGTTTTATCTCTGGAGTTGATCCCCCTTTTAATGCATGCCAATATTCTGTTTGCTTTGTTAGCAGCAGCTTGGCATTGCCTGCCATTGCTGAGCCTATCATCCACTAGGACCCCCAGGTCCTTTTCCATCCTAGATTCCCCCAGAGGTTCTCCCCCCAGTGTATAGATTGCATTCATATTTTTGCCACCCAAATGCATTATTTTACATTTTTCTACATTGAACCTCATTTGCCATGTAGTCGCCCACCCCATTAATTTGTTCAGGTCTTTTTGCAAGGTTTCCACGTCCTGCGGAGAAGTTATTGCCCTGCTTAGCTTAGTATCGTCTGCAAATACAGAGATTGAACTGTTTATCCCATCCTCCAGATCGTTTATGAACAAATTAAATAGGATTGGTCCCAGCACAGAACCCTGGGGCACCCCACTACCCACCCCTGACCATTCTGAGTACTCCCCATTTATCACCACCCTCTGAACTCGCCCTTGTAGCCAGTTTTCAATCCATGTACTCACCTTATGGTCCATGCCAACAGACCTTATTTTGTACAGTAAACGTTTATGGGGAACTGTGTCAAATGCTTTTGCAAAATCCAGATACACCACGTCTACAGGCCTTCCTTTATCTAGATGGCAACTCACCTCCTCATAGAAGGTTAATAGATTGGTTTGGCAAGAACGATTCTTCATGAATCCATGCTGATTACTGCTAATGATATCGTTCGTATTACTAAAATCCTGTATATAGTCCCTTATCATCCCCTCCAAGAGTTTACATACTATCGATGTTAGGCTAACTGGTCTGTAATTCCCAGGGATGTATTTTGGGCCCTTTTTAAATATAGGTGCTACATTGGCTTTTCTCCAATCAGCTGGTACCATTCCAGTCAGTAGACTATCTGTAAAAATTAGGAACAACGGTCTGGCAATCACTTGACTGAGTTCCCTAAGTACCCTCGGATGCAAGCCATCTGGTCCCGGTGATTTATTAATGTTAAGTTTCTCAAGTCTAATTTTAATTCCGTCCTCTGTTAACCATGGAGGTGCTTCCTGTGTTGTGTCATGAGGATAAACACTGCAGTTTTGGTTACTGAAGCCCCCCGATTCACTCGTGAAGACTGAGGAGAAGAATAAATTCAATACCTTCGCCATCTCCCCATCCTTTGTAACCAGATGTCCTTCCTCATTCTTTATGGGGCCAATATGGTCTGTCCTCCCTTTTTTACTGTTTACATACTTAAAGAATTTCTTGGGATTTTTTTTGCTCTCCTCCGCTATGTGTCTTTCATGTTCTATCTTAGCTGTCCTAATTGCACCTTTACATATCCTGTTGCATTCTTTATAAAGTCTGAATGCTGAGGATGATCCCTCAACCTTGTATTTTTTGAAGGCCTTCTCCTTTGCTTTTATATGCATTTTTACATTGGAGTTAAGCCATCCAGGACTTTTGTTCGCTCTTTTAAATTTATTACCCAATGGGATACATTGGCTAATGCCCTTATTTAATATGCTCTTAAAGCAAACCCATCTCTCCTCCGTATTCTTTGTTTCTAATATTTTATCCCAGTTTATGCCTTTTAGCAAGGTTTGTAGTTTAGGGAAGTTGGCTCTTTTGAAATTCAGTGTCTTTGTATTCCCTTTATGTTTCCTATTTGTGTGATTTATACTGAAACTAATTGACCTGTGATCACTGTTACCTAAATTGCCCCGCATTTCCACATCCATGATCAGGTCTGTATTGTTGGTAATCAGTAGATCCAGTAATGTTTTATTTCTAGTTGGTGCGTCTACCATCTGACCCATAAAATTGTCCTGCAAGACATTAAGGAACTGGCGAGCCTTAAATGAATGTGCGGTTCCCTCCGCCCAGTCTATGTCTGGATAATTAAAATCCCCCATTATGATAACACTTCCCATTCTTGCTGCTAATCCAATTTGTGATAGAAGATCCGTCTCCACTTCCTCCCTCAGGTTTGGGGGCCTATAGCATACTCCCAGTATTATTTTCCCCTTAGCTTTATCCCTTTGGAGCTCTACCCATAAGGATTCCACCTCCTCTCTAGCTCCCTCAGTGATGTCATCTCTCACATTCACTTGTACATTATTCTTGATATATAGGCATACCCCTCCCCCTTTTTTACCCTCTCTATCCTTGCGGTATAGGGTATACCCTTGAATGTTTGCCAGCCAATCATGAGAGCTGTTGAACCAGGTCTCTGAAATTCCCACAAAATCCAAATCCTCCTTAAAGTGCACATCCCACCTTAAAGTGGAACTTCAGTCATGTTTTCATCTTTCCATCTATTAAATCTTCTGCCCTTGTTGTTTGAACTTTGGATAGTAAAACATTTTTTTTTTCAGCCAGTAAATACCTTATACAGTCCACTTCCAGTTTCTTGTCTGGAAGAAAGCCTAGGCTTATGAAATCATGCACAGTTCTCTCTCTCTCTCTCTCTCATGAGAGTTTGCCAGGAAGGGGGGGGTGGGTTAGTCATAAGAGGGCCAATGAGAGTGCGTCTGTGTAAATCCAGGAAATGTACAGGTAGCAGCTTCAGCTGCCCACAGTTAAAATGATTGCAGCCAAACTCATTGGAGGGAGATTTCTGCAGCATGTTTGGCAAGTACAGAATCACAGTATATATAAAATAATATGCAAAGTGGTTGGAGGGAAGCCTCAGAACGGCAAAGATGTTTTATTACAAATTATGTGAGCAGACTGGAGTTCCTCTTTAAAAAAATCTAATGAGGTGAAGCATATGTACGCACCTTTTTATTGAAACGCGTGTGTATTTGAAGAACTTTTTCCCATATGCACGGAGGTCTTTATACATGATCCAGAGCTTTTCTATTTGCAATAACTGGATGTATCCAGTGTCTACATTTCCCTTCCTCTGTTCCTCCTCTGTAACGACTGCTGAGATGACCAATGACAAAGAGGAAATGACTGCTTAACCACTAAACAACACAGACAAACAAGAAAGTAAAAAGAAAGAGGACACGTTTAATTTATGTCACAGTAGACATGTGTATATTCGGCCACAACTAAAAATGCAGAGATATGAAAATCGCAATAAAAACACAACAAAATCACTTTTAAACACAACCGAGTTTCACCACATAATTGCAGTAAAAATCGGATCAAATCGCAGCCACATTAGTGTAAACCTATCCTTACTTGACAGGTTGATTTAACTCACATCATATGCAGATCAAAGCTTATCCCTTTGATCTGCAGATGAATGAAACAGTGTAGATACAATTAACGGTGCTACTTTGTATCTCTCATCTCCAGTCTGAAGAATTTTTATAAACAATGTGTAAGGTTAGTTTTTTGAGAGCAGCTTCTGAAATAGCTCTTGTATTTGCATAGCAACTCCCTGATGTCTTTTTAAAAGCCAGGAATTGCTTGCAAATGCAAAGTGGGAGTGGCAGCAGGATGGAAGGACAGGTTGTACTACCCATACCATGTGTACCGCTGATTAAAATGCTGATCATGTTAGTGTGACTTTTATGTAATGTACCAGAGTGTTAAAACTCAAGTGAACACATGCACTTACTTTAGGAGAGCTATATTCCCTGTTTGAAGCTATAATTTGACACACCCAAGAAAAAAAACAAAAAACTGTTTATTTAAATTGTTAGTGGAGTGATCTGTAGGAGCATCAAAAGCCCAGGAGCTGAAATGCTGGATGTTTTAGTGTTGGATGCTGGCTGACAGACAGCAGTTCCAGCCTAAGCTTTCCCCAGGACCCCTAAAGCTACTGAAACCCAGTGCTATTTTAAAATGCTTTCCCTGTGCTGTTTTAAAATCACACTGGTGGTTCAAGTGGTTAGGGAACCATTTTAAATCAATAATAAATTCATCAGCAAAGTTGTAAAAAAGTGAATGAATGAATCTCAAAACCATAAAATAATACATTTTTAAATACATTGTTTTACAAATAGAATTGCCTTAAAAAGGAAATGAATTCGGAATACTGTGCCCAAGAAAGGCAGGCATAGGGCAAATGACTTACATTGCCGGCGGCCTTCCTGCAGCTGATCTTTTCCCTATTATTGACTTACCAGAAATCAGAGTAGAAGTATGGGTATGATATGATGCAATTTTAAAAGTTGTAAAACCCAAAGTTCTGGGCTTTCTTTAGGCGAAACGTGGTGGAACAGAGTTTCACCAGCTCTGGCACTGGCCCTATGCTTGCCGCTCACTACTGTCATCTCTAAACACAGAAGCTTGGCTTCTGTGTCTACAAGTGACAGTGCTCTTCTCCTGGCTGCTTCACTGAACCCTCCCTGCCCTGCACATGCCTATGAGATCAGAAAATGGTCGGGGATGCATACATTTGAACTAGTTTGGCTTCAGAAGCTTCTGAAGCCTGTTCCTGCCCTGTAGCCTACACCCTTTACTCTCCTACTGAGGTAAGCTGTAGCTGCTCTTCTGAAGCAGCAATTTCTTATCAGATACTGTCAAGGGGGGATGGGATTTAGGGGTGGGAGGAGAGCACTGTACTGAGGGAGAGGGGAAATTTGGGGTGAAAGGGGGGAGTCATTTTTGGTTGTAAAATGGCCTTAACTCTGCACACAGCACATTCCTGAAACCTGCACTCTGTATGCAGTGCACCTCTGAACCCTGCGCTCTGTGTATAATGCACTCCTGAATTTCTGCATTTTGTGCAGAGCTCTTTCTTGAATCCTGCACTCTATATTTAGCGCACTCCTGAACCCTGCACTCTGTGCTTAGCACACTCCTGAATTCTGCAGTCCTGAACCCCACATTTTGTAAGTAGCACACTCCTAAACTCTGCACTCTGCATGCAGCACACTCCTGAACCCTGCACTCTGGACCTAGCACACTCCTGAACTCTTCACTCTGTACGTAACAAAGTCATGAAACTTGCACTCTGTACGTAGTGCTTTCCTGAACTCTCCACTCTGTATGTAGCACATTCCTGAACTCTCCACTCCTGCACCCTGCCCTATGCATGTAGCACACTCCTGAACTGTGTACTCCTGAACCCTGTGCTCTGTATGTGGTGTACTCCTGACCTCTGCACTGTGTACATATTGTACTCCTAGAATTTAATACACCTTTAAGACCTCCCCTCTGTCAGTGTGGTTTGGCCACACCCACCATTTGATGTAGCGCTTTCTCCCCGTGCTTGAGTTCCTGCACCTATTCTCTGACAGAAAAAATCCCTGGCAAGAGTTATGATCTAAATAAAAGGAGTTTCTCTTAAAATATGTGATCCAATCAGGCATGGTTTCACAAATCAAAGTGTCTGTAAGAAGAGAAATAACAAGGATACCTAGACAGCTTACCTGGGATGTAACAAAGAATAGTAATTGAGCATCAGTGAAATCCTTAAAAGTAAAGACTTAATTCACTGTAGCATGCTGATGTCTAATCAAGTCATGAACTAGAAGGTTCACAGGATAACGTAGGAACAGAATTTAATAGGATGTTTCCAGTCTTCCCGCACAGGGTATTTAACCGGTTCAATACAGGGCATTTTCACCCCCTTCCTTCCCAGGCCAATTTTTAGTTTTCAGCGCTGTCGCACTTTAAACGACAATTGCGCGGTGGTGCAACGTTGTACCCAAAAAAAAAAAAATTGACATCCTTTTTTCCCCACAAATAGAGCTTTCTTTTGGTGGTATTTGATCACCTCTGCGGTTTTTATTTTTTGCGCTATAAACAAAAGAAGAGCGACAATTTTGAAAAAAACACAATATTTTTTACTTTTTGCTATAACAAATATCCCAATTTTAAAAAAAACAAAACAAATTTTTTCCTTAGTTTCAGCCGATACGCATTCTTCTACATATTTTTGTTAAAAAAAAAAATCGCAATAAGCGTATATTGATTGGTTTGCGCAAAAGTTATAGCGTATACAAAATACGGGATAGATTTATGGCATTTTAAAAAAATATATATTTATTTATTTTTTTTACTAGTAATAGCGGCAATCGCGATTTTTTTTCGTGACTGCGACATTATGGTGGACACATCGGACACTTTTGACACATTTTTGGGACCATTCACATTTATACACGATCAACGCTATACAATTGCATTGATTACTGTGTAAATGTGACAGACAGTGAAGGGGTTAACCACTAGGGGGACACAAGGGGTTAATTATGTTTCCTAGAGCATGATTCTAACTGTAGGGGGAGGGGACGCACAAGGGGAGGAGACCGATCAGTGTTCCGCTGTACTGGGAACACAGATCGGTCTCCTCTCAACTGACAGGACGTGGATCTGTGTGTTTACACACACAGATCCACGGTCCGGCCCAGTTAACGGGCAATCGCGGGTGCCCGGCGGACATCGCGGCCGCCGGGCACACTCACCAGGTCCCGAGCAATGCAGCAGGCGCACGCGCCCCCTAGGCGGCCGGGAAGCCCAGGCCGTCATATGACGTCCACCCAGGATGGGAGATCCCATTTGTGGACGTCATTTGACAATGGCCGGGTAGCGAAGTGGTTAGGATAAGAAGGTACAGAGACGTTCTTATCTCCTGAAGAAGCCTTAGAAGACTATTAATATGGATAATCAGATTGATTCTTTATGCCCAAAGTGGCACATACTGCATAATTTAGATTTTAAAGAATATTGGGAATGTCAATAGGTCGATTGAATACAGTCTCTGAATGGTTTCTGAATTAGTCATATGTTTAACCACTTGCTTACTGGGCACTTAAACCCCCTTCCTGCCCAGGCCAATTTTCAGTTTTCAGCGCTGTCACTCTTTGAATGACAATTGGGCGGTCATACAAAACTGTACCCAAATGAAATTGTTTATTCCACAAATAGAGCTTTCTTTTGGTGGTATTTAATCACTGCTGGGTTTTTTATCTGTTGCTAAAAAAACCAAAAAAAAGAAAAACAGTTTGATAGTTTGTTATACAATTTTGCAAACAGGCAATTTTCTCCTTCATTGATGTGTGCTGATGAGGCTCTACTGATGGGCACTGATAGGCTACACTGATGGGCACTGATAAGGCGGCACTGATGGACGGCACTGAGGGGTGGCACAGATGGGCTGCACTGATTTGCACTGATTGGCCGCACTGAAGGGCGTTGATAGGTGGCACTGCTAGGTGGCATTTATGGGCACTGATGGGTGGCACTGATGGGCACTGCTAGGTGACACTGATGGGCAGCACTGATGGGTGGCACTGGTTGGCACCACTGATGGGCATTGATAGGTGGCACTGGGGGGCACTGGTCAGCACTGATTGGCGGCATTGCTATGCACTGGCAGGTGGCACTGGCAGGCGGCACTGGTGGGCACAGATACACGGGTGATGTCTCACCCTCTTCGGGACCGCTGTCCCTCTGACAAAAGCCGGTGATCGGCTTTTTTTCTTTTTCTGCTCACGCTGTCAGTGCGAGCAGAAAAAAGCTGATTACTGATCTTTTGTTTACATCACATGATCACCTATCATTGGCCCTTTCTCTAATCTGCGATCAGCCGAGTCTTATTGACTTGGTGATCACAGAGCATGCCCCACAGGGGGCACGCAGGCAGCTCATACACGGGAAGACTTCATATGATGGGCTTCTGGCAATTAAGTCCCGTTCAGCTTCGTGCCCATTCAGCTAT
Source organism: Aquarana catesbeiana (assembly GCF_042186555.1). Lineage (NCBI taxonomy): Eukaryota > Metazoa > Chordata > Amphibia > Anura > Ranidae > Aquarana > Aquarana catesbeiana. The sequence goes on from NC_133330.1 coordinate 146,207,237, forward strand.
AGTGCGGGCGCGAAGCTGTTAAACTGAGGAAATGTACCATTTTAAGAAAAAATAAAGGTAATTTTGAAATTGATGGCAGCAACACATCTCAAAAACACTCCCCATAGCATGAGACTGGCCTCAAACAGCTGTTAGCAGAGGTTGCACCGATTAGCGTAAGAACTAAGGATGAGCTCCGGCGTGTTCGCATAGCCCACGTGCAGAGCCTGCCAGGAAGTCGACACTGCGCTGCGCTAATCACAGGCAGTGAGACATTTTTTTTTTTCTTTTTTCCCTTTTTTTTTTTTACCACATCAGCAAGCGCTTTAGAGAGACTTAACTCAGCCGAGCCATTCATTTTTGTCCCCTCTCGTTTTCGCATCATTGTGGTTAGAATTATTTTGTTTTCACACTTTCATTTCTTCCTATTATTTAAACTTTAATTTTTTGTCTACAACACATATAAATATAAATTTACATCCCCCCCCCCCCCCCCCGCAAAAAAAAAACAAAAAAAAAAAACCACCCACCCCATTCCCCCTCAATCCCCCTCTCTCTCTCTCCAGCCTCTAAATATCCATAATTATCATATATCTCTCTGAAAGTATTTCTCCCGTAGACCCTCCGTCAAGTGTATTGACTCTTCCATGCCTCTTACCCATTCCACCCTTATTATCCACTCCCTTAACCTTGGGGCTTCAAGGCCTTTCCAGCAGCGCAGGATCAACGCTTTAGCCGCGTTTAGGAGGTGCGGGACTAGTGACTTACTATATTGCAGTACCTCTTTCTCCGTATCGTGGAACAGACACATCCATGGATTTTTATTAACCTGCTACCCCGTTATTTGCCAGATTTCTCCCAAGATTCCCTCCCAGTACAACTGTATTTTGGGGCACTCCCACCAAAGATGCGCAAGGGTTCCCGCTGCCCCACACCCCCTCCAGCACATTGGGGGAGTCTCAGACCCATACTCGTGTACCCGCTGGGGCGTCATGTACCACCTCGCAATCACCTTATAGGCCATTTCATACGTCCGAGTGTCTCTTGCCATTAAGTGTACCATTTTTAATATCTTGCACCTGTGTTCCTCGTCTCTCAGGTATCCTATTTCTCTTTCCCACTTCTCCAGGAAAGTAGGGAGCCCCTTACTAGCTTCCCCTCTAAGCATTCTGTAGAATTTAGATATACTGCCTTTCACACTAGTAGGGGTGCTTAGTAATTTTTCTATTGCTCTTAGTTGGTCTCTTCCCCTCAGTGGTTGTGGGAGTAATTGTGTAAAGTGCTGTATCTGAGCATACCTCCATTTATCCAGTGGTTTATTCCCCCATACCCAGGTAATTTCTGTGTAAGTGTATAGTCTATTTCCCCTCATCATATCCTATCACGTCTTTTTTCGCCCACCTTGTGAAATATAAGTGCTCCTCCTTCCCAGGCAAAAAATAATTAGTATTCAATAATGATATCAATGGCGAATTATATTCCCAGGGGAATCTCTTACTTAACCCATCCCAAATCTTAAATGTGTTCCTAGTCAAAAAATTAGTACCGTGTCCTAGCTCCCGAAATTGTGGTGGGATCCATATCATTTTTTTCTATGTCAACTCCACTTTGTGCGATTTCTATATTCACCCAACTTTTCCTTTGTTTACTATATAACCAATCAGTGACCCTAGAGATAGCAATAGCTTGATAATACTTTTTAAAGTCTGGGGCTCCCAGCCCTCCCTGTTTTTTTTCTTCACCAGGGTATCGTACGCTATCCTAGGATGCCTACATGCCCAAATAAACCTCAGAGTTATAGACTGTAACTTATTGAAGAAAATAGGAGGAAGGACCATTGGTATCATTTGGAAGGTATAAATTAGCATAGGCAGGACAAACATTTTTACCGCGTTTATCCTTCCGATCCATGATAGAGCTCTGTACTTCATCCTGCCCAGTAATTCCTTGATCTTATTGAGTAAGGGAATATAGTTAACGGCAAACAAGTCCTTCGGTGTCGGTGTCAATTTTATACCCAGGTACCCTAGCTCACTCACACCAAGTAAGGGGAACTTAGGTTGGATTGCCTTCAGCTCTCGCATAGGGATCGTTATGTTTAAAAGCTCTGACTTACCCATATTTATTTTGAAGTTTGTCAATCCTCTATAGCGCTCAAACTCCTTAAGCACCATGGGGATTGTTGTTCTAGGATAGGTGATATAACAGAGTAAGTCATCGGCGAATGCCGCCACTTTATACTCCCTTCCTCCCACCCGGATTCCTTTAATATCTACATTCTTGCGGATCGCAGCTAACAATGGTTCCAGAGTTATTATAAACAGGATCGGGGACAGGGGGCAACCCTGTCTTGTCCCATTAAATAGTTCAAGGGGAGAAGACAGGGTTCCATTTACTCTAATACCAGCCTTTGGATGTCTATAGAGGGACATAATACATCTCATCATCCTCTCCCCAATTCCTAGGTGCTTCAATGTTTCAACCATAAATCCCCAATCCACTCTATCGAAGGCCTTTTCAGCATCGATTGACAATAGGACCGCTGGAGTGTCGCTCCTAACCACTTCCTGCATCAAAAAAATTGATTTCAGAGAGTTATCCCTCCCCTCCCTTCCAGGTACAAACCCCACCTGATCATTATGTATCCACCGCTACAGCCCGACTTTCAATCTATCTGCGAGTATTTTAGCAAAAATGTTTATATCTGTGTTTAATAACGATATTGACCTGTAACTACCAGTGGATGCTGGGTCCTTGCCTTCTTTCATGATAAGGGTAATATGAGCTAACAGGGACTCTTCTCGGGACACCTCTCCCTCACCCAGGGCATTCAGATAATTGCACAATTTAGGTACCAAAAATTTAGAAAAAATTTTATAGTATGCTATGGAGTATCCGTCGGGGCTCAGGCTCTTTCCCAGGGCAGTATTACTTATCGCTCTTTCTACTTCCTCCTGCGAAATGGGTATCTCAAGAAGCTCAACCTCCCCCCTCTTTGCCCTGGGAAGGTCTAGTCCCTGCAGGTACTTCCTTATCGCCTCCTTCTTGCTTTCACCCACCTCCTCTTTCCGGCCTACCTTATATAAGGCACTATAGTAGGAGTGAAATATTTTGGCAATCTTTGGGGAAGAGAATTCTAACCCCCCCCATCCCTCATTGTGGGTATAAAGGTCCTATTCTTCTTTTCCTTGACCTTTCTTGCCATCCACTTTCCTGGCTTATTACCCTCCTGGTACATATCCCTATTGATAGTGTAGAAGGCACATTTCCTTTTCTGGTCCAATAGCTCATCCAGATCTCTTTTTTTCCCTATTAGCTCTTTCTTTTCAGGGATCCCCCTGGGTCTTGTACTCTGCTCTAATTCCTGGATCTCCCTATATATACGTGCCATCTTTTCCCCCCTTTTTTTCTTTTTCCCTGCTCCGATACCGATCAGGATCCCTCTTATATAAACTTTGTGCGCCTCCCAGAGGGTGGCCCTAGATATTTCCTCTGTGTCGTTTATCTCAAAATAATTCTTCAATTCTTGCTCTACTTTCCCAGCTGAATCCGGGTCCTGGATGAGAGAATCATTCAGTTTCCAGTTCATCCTAGTCTGGGCCGCACCAGCGATCTCTAGCTGGATTTTCCCCAGTGCATGATCAGACATGGTGATTGCTTTAATTTCTGCTGCCTTCAAGTAAGGGACCAACTGGTGTTCTATTAGAATATAATCTATCCTTGAGAATGATTTATGAGCAAAAGAATAAAAGGTGTAATCCCGTTCCTTTGGGTGGCAAATCCTCCAAGCATCCATTAACTGGAGGCTCATTAGCATTTTTTTTAGTGCCTCGCTTTGTATACCGGGCTTTATAGTGCCTCTTGAGGTATCCATCCCATGGTCCATACTCCAATTTAAGTCCCCTGCAATTATTAGTTTACCTTTTTTAAAAGTCTTGAGCTTCCTCAAAACTTTCCTCAAAAATTTGTCAGGGTTCTTGTTTGGGGAATAGATGTTAGCTACTGTGACCATCATATCAAACAACTTCCCCTTAACAAAAAGGAACCTGCCCCCTGGGTCGGCCAGCCGCTTATCCTCTACAAACATCATTGTCCTGTCAAACCCAATAGCCACTCCCCTTGAATGTGTTGATCCTGCATCCCCATAAAACCACTTTGGAAACTGATACGATGCCAGTCCACCTCCTGATGAGTGTGTGATATAGGTCTCCTGCAGGAACACCACATTTGCTCCCAAAAACTGCAACTCCTGGTTTATTTTATACTTTTTTTTGCTGTGTTAAGTCCCCTTACATTATATGTAACAAAATTAACAGCTCCCATATTTCACCTCAATAAGAGCATCTGGCCAATCCAGTAGGGCACATCCAGGAGAGAGAGAGAGAAAAAAAAAAACAAAAACAAAACCTGCCCCAAATAACACAAACCCCACCCAAGCCCTACTCTCAGTCCCTCCCCTCCTTCCCCCCACCCCTCCGCCCCCCCTCCCCCCAGTTTGGAACAGATCGCCTAAGACGGCTGGGCAGACCCTTCTGTTCATTATATGGGTCGGATGGTCTTCGTCGACCTGGTGCCACCCTGCCCCCATATACCCTAGTGGGCTCACGTCACAGGTGCCCCCAGGTCCACCCCAGTCTCCCCCACCCCCCTGCCCCACTCAACTCATGCTGGAGCTATCCCACACCCCCCCGGCTGTACTTCATTGCTGCTAACTTGGGCTGCCTACTGGACCCCCTCCCCCTCTCCAGCCCGTTATTCTTCACGTTGATAAAGCTCTCTCTTCCTCTCCCCAGCCTGGGATGGGGGGGGGGGACAATGTCCAGCTTACTGCAGAAGTCCTCCAGATCCTCTGGGAATCTCAGCACTGCTGTTCGCCCGTTTTTTTTCCCAATTAAACAGGCAGGGAACCCCCATTGATAGAATATCTCTGATGATTTCAGGAGCCCTATCAGTGGTTTCAACAGTCTCCTTCTTGAGAGAGTCTCCGCCGACAAGTCTGAGTAGACTTGTAGTTCCACACCTTCAAAACCTAAACCTGGCTGTAGCCGCAGTTTTCCCATTATTTTAGCTTTCTCTTCTACATAATGAAACCTTATTATCACATCTCTCGGGCCCTCTGTTCTCTTTCGGGGATATTGTGCGATCCTATGGACTCTATCTAATTTCAAGGGGTCTGTTATGTCTTTTTCCAATAAGTGGTTGTTCAACTGCTGTAGTACTGACGTCAGATCTTCATTCCTATATTTTTCAGGAAGTCCTTTGATTCGCAGGTTTTTACGTTGGCTGCGATTCTCCTGATCTTCTATTTTGTATAGGAGACTTCTGTTTGTATTTTGTAAATCTCTTAGTTGCTTACTGATACCCTCTAATCTTCGCTCGTGATCTTCTACTCTGTCCTCCGTCTCCTCCACCCTTCCGAGCACTTGCCCAATATCTGCTCTTACAGCCGCAATGTCTACTTTCAGTGAAGTCTCCATTTTTAATAGCATCTCAGCAAGCATTTCTTTGATTTGTGGGGCTTCCTCCTGTGTTATCTGCTGTGCTGATCTTTTTCCTACTGATTCCTCCTCACCACCGTTCTTCCTCTGTGGTCCCTCTTGGGCCTCAGAGCAACTCTGCTGGAGGCTCCCGCTGCTTCTTGGCCTTACAGTTTTACCCTCCTGCATTTTCGCTCCTTTGTTCTCCTCTACTACCCCCTTCTGTCTACTAGTTACTGGCCGTGTTGGGGCCCCTAATCTAGGGCTTCCCTGTGCCTCTTCCACTATGCTGGACTCCGCAGACATATAGCGTTGAATCCCGCCAGGGCTCAACACAGCCGTGGCGCCTTTATTAGCTTTGGTTGATTTCCCCCTCATTTCTCTGGCTTACGCCCCACCTAACCTGGCGTGGGGTATTAATTTGGTCCAGGGGAAATGTCCAACTTCTGTGCAGTTTTTATTCAGGTTAGTCACTCATGCGATTCCTTGATATGATTGTTAGCAGGGGGGATGAAGTCAAATATTTGCTAGACCGCCTCCTTATGATCATGCACAATTAATTGACCAGCTTAATTCAGCTTGAACTTGAACCTGAACATAAGTACCACAAAATCTCCTTCAATCCTGGGGTGGTCTGGAGGGAGACACGCGTGAGGGTTTACCCAATATAAGACCCTGTGTGTGCAATTTCATATAAGGGGGGGTATCCCCGTCCACGTCTCCCTCATTCCTCCCAAACCCTTGCCCACTCAGTTTAGGAGAAGGGGAAACCCTGAGTCCTCCTCTGGATTGGCATAAGCAACTCTTCATCTAGCTTGCCTCCCAGCTACACCTCCACAGCTCTACCCTGGCAAGATACCATCATTGTATAATCCTGGAATATTATCGATTAAATCTTGAGTGTTGAATGTTTGAGTATTTCAGTGGATGAGCTCTTATAAACCAAATGTTACCAGTTCATGTGTACAAGCAAAGAGAACAGTGTAACCATACAGTCACTTCTAAACCAGCATTGACATATCATCTCATCATCTACTATCCCCTGCTTCTCTTCCTCACAGCTTTTATATTTCCACCTGTGATTAGGGTACAAGGGGGTTTTCTCACCAACAGTCTTCTTTTATCAGGCGTAGGGAGGTATCACCATCCAAACCCCTTTCTATACTGGTCTCGTTTCAGGGGGATGCACAGGAATATACAGACACTCTCACCTCCTCCTTCGCTATATGTCACAGAGATCCTGTGACGGGGCACCCCCTTCCTGCTGCCGCTTTTGCTCTCCAGCTCCACCAACCTGCTCATAGAGGGTCAGCGTTACCTCTCACGCTCCAGCTCCAACGGTACCTCACTCCGGCTGACGGTATGATTTAGCGCGGTCAATTACTCTCAGGGGTCCTGTGGATGTAGGGGGGGGGGCGACATGGTTACCTAATGCCAGCAGGGAAAGAGCAATAACTCGCCGGGTAAGGCAGGCTCTACCTCTCACCGCCGCACTCCCGGGGTCCCTTCATTCCAGCCACGAGCCGAGCGAGTGTACGGGGAAGGCTGAGGTTCCAGGGCGTACTCGGAGCGAGCCTATGTGATGACGCTCCACCCCATCCCCTTTCCTATGATGACACAGGCAGTGAGACATTGTCCCGCTGCGCGGCTGCAGAGATCACTGCCTGTGATTAGCACAGTGCCGATTTATGGCGGGCTCTGCACGTGGGCTGTGCGAACACACCGGAGCTCATCCTCAGTAAGAACTAACCATAAAACAGTTAAGTGGTTGGAAACACAATGTAGGGGATCAGTCTCAATGCAGGGACAAACTCACAGTGTCTTTAGGAAAACATCATGTTTAATCCACAGGATATTCCCAAACAGAAGAAAAAGGGCATCTTGCCATTAATCAAACAAAAATAAACTTCTGCTCTCCCGAGCCTTACTGTGTCTGTAGTCTGACAGTCCTTGGTTTTGTAGTAAGTTCCTTACAAACGCAAATAATTTGTATCCAAAGTCAGGAAATAAGCAGCCATGCTCCTAGTTGCCTCCTCACATGGAGACACACACTCTCACCCTGAGAGCTAGGACCAGCTGCCTTAATCAAGACCTGAAAAGAAAACATTAAACTGTGGTCCATGGACTTGGGTGTCTGTTCCACTCAGATCTCTATCGGACTCCCAATAAAACCAACCCACGGCATGGACTTTACCAATACAGGGTAAAGAACTATCCTTTACCCTGAAGTTTTTGCTGGTATTATCTTAGATTGCAAATCTAAGAATCCGTGGAGGAACATATATCCCATCAATCACTTTTCCTGAAATTGTAACCTGTTTCACAGGCACTTCGCTACAACAAATATAAAAAAAAAATATTTTGCCATAAAGGAATGCATTTTAATGTAAACATACATACAGTTGTGAGAGTACCTCATAAAAATGCTTCCTAAAACTGCTGGTCTGTGGACATGGCTTAGGACTAGAGATTAGTAGGCGGAGATGTGATGTCACACAATCCCGCAGTTATACACCTCCCGGCCTTGGTTAAAGAACGAGCACAGCTATCTGATATCCGTATGGTTGTGATCATATCACTCTAAACAGGTGTCAGTGGCTATGTCAGCTCTGCCTACAGTACAGGATTTGTGCTAATGAGGAGAAAGCTGGTAGGAAGGGGTTAATAGTAAAACATCCTAGGAATCCTGCACCCTAAAGTGACATTGTGGATGGGAAACATTCTCATGTAAAGCTCTATAAACAGCAATTCACAAGCTAGGTGCTAGGAAAATAATCAGCTGTCAGCAAACAGACTTACTTAGATGGTAACAACAGGGTTAATGAAATTATGCCGATGTATGTCATAAATCACTGGTGCATCAGCAGCTGAGTTCTCTGAGGGAGCCTGTCAGGAGCTCCATCTTGTGAAGTCATAGAGCAGCAGGGAGAGGAAACCCTCCTCCACTTTGTAGTGTATTACACAAGGCTCGTGCTGGTCTCGTCTTGAGCACAGCCTGTCACTCACAGGAGAAGGGGAGTAGCGACACAAATTTTTTGCTTGTGTTTATTCTGTTCAGAAGGGATGATATCTAGAAAAGGGGAATGCTTCAAGATACCCAACTAATCTCAAATGCTTAGTATAGGTAATAGGTATAGTATAGGTACAGCTTGTACCAATGTAACTATGTTTGTGACATACCTGGCTGACGCTGCTGGAAACTGGAAGTCACTGAAATAGTTACACCACTAGTCCAGTGATCTCCACTTGCTTCCAGGACTTGCACCGAGCAGCTGTTCTCCTGCATTGTGAACATAGGAGGTTTGCCCCTTTTCTGAATAAGTGCAAAGCATTCTCTGATTGGACCAGGGTGGGAGATACGGTGTGGTGATGTCACACTCCCCACCTCATCCATTCAGAGAACTCTTTGCACTCATTCAGAAAATGCAAAACATTCTGTGAAGAGCGCCATTGCTGAGCAGTTGATGACCTGAAGATAGACAGTTTTTGTTTTATCCAGCCGTATTTACTCATTGCAACGTATAACATCCAAGTGAATGATAAAACACCATCATGTAAAAAAAAAAAATAATAATAATAATTCAAAAACCGAATCACCAAGTTGGTAAAATAATCACCCACTTGTGTCAGTATTTTGTTGAACCACCTTTTGCTTTAATTATAGCCTTTAGTCTGTTGGGATATGTCTCCACTAACTTTGCACATCTAGACTTTGCAATATGTGCCCACTCTTCTTTGCAGAACTGCTCAAGTTCAGTTAAATTTGATGGTGACCAATTGTGGACTGCAGTCTTCAAGTCATTCCACAGATTTTCAATGTAGTTGAAGTCTGGGTTCTGACTAGGCCATGCAAGGACATTCACCTTTTTCTCCTTCAACCATTGTGTGGTCATTTTTGCTGTGTGCTTTGGGTTATTGTCACATTGGAAGGTAAACCTTCTTTAGATTAAAAACTTTCTGGCAGAGGGCAGCAGATTTTCCTCAAGAATTTGGCAGTATTTTGCCCCATCCATTTTTTCTTCTATCCTGACAAGTACTCAAGTCCCTGCTGCAGAGAAACACCCTCGTAATAGGATATTACCACCTCCATGCTTTACTGTAGGAATGGTGTTATTTGGATGGTGAGCTGCATTGGATTTCTGCCAGACATATTGTTTGGTGCTGAGGTCAACTTGAAGTGATCAGCCAGCTGTGGATATATTAATTATTTTAAGAACTAGCATTAAATATTAGAGTAAATATTAAAACTTGCCAGCAGGGCAGAGTAGAGGGGGCTGGCAAGGCAGAGCACAGCGGGCAGCAGGGCAGGTTACAGGTAGTGAACAGGGCAGAGCACACAGTCAGCAGGTCACATCACATGGAGGTTCACCAGGTCACATTACAAGGTGGGCACCAGGGCACATTACATGGGAGGCCACAGGCCACATTACATAAGGGGTAGCAGTATACATTATATGGGGAGCAGCAGCAGGGTACAATAAGGGAAGGTAGCAGGCAGTACAGTAGCAGTGTGGTTTACTTCACATGAACCTGCTGGGAATCCTGTTGTGATGTCATCTCTGCTGGCCCTCCTCTTTTTCATCCCATGTGATGTCACATACAAGCACATAGGATTGGTGGAGGGGAGGAGGGGCCGGCAGAGAACAGCATGCCATGCATGCAAGGGAAATGTGGGGATGCGATCTACCTGTCAGCTGTCTGTTGTTGATGCATAGATTGCAGCAAGAGCCCTGATGACCTCCCATTGAACTCCAGTGTTTTGCAGAACCCAGGTTGAGAAACCTTGCTATAGAAATTAAACCCATTAAGGGCTGTGCTTCCATGTAGAAATGGGAAACAAAGTAGAGACAATGTTTTGACAGGCGGCTTCTCCCCAGCATTGTATATCACAATTCTATAAAGTTTTGCTGACTTCTCAAGAGTTTGGATATCCAGCGTATTTAACCCATTGGGAAACGGGTCTTCAATCCAGTCTTGATAATACACAAAGGGATAAGATTCTGATACTTTCTCACGTTACCTCCCTTTCTTCAAGAATAGACAAAATTAACTATAAATTGCTTGTTAGGTGGTATTGTACGCCTGTTAGGTTGCATTCAATGTTCTTTTCTAATTCTCCTCTGTTAGAGAGAATGTGGAGGCCGCGCTACTCACAGTCATATTTGGTGGTCCTGCCCTTTTATTCAAAAATACTGGCAGAGAGTTATTAATATGGCGTCTATAATACAAAAAGACACAATCCAGTTTGATCCCTTGGTTATTTTATTTCACCTTACTTCACAATCAATATCTATATATAAAAATTCAATAACCTGCATTTGTTAAACACGGCAGCAAAAGTCTATATTGAACTTAGCTCAATGGTTATGAAAAATAGATGATATATGTTATAAAGAAAAATTTAGGTACAATACCATGGGTATGGCTGACAAACATTTAAATATATGGGCGTGTTAGTTTGATTTTAAAACCACTTTGTTATACTATAATACAATATTAGATCCCTGATATTATAGTATTCTAATGATATATATTGTTGACAATTTAATATATATTATTTGGATAGATATGGTGCAATAGAACTTCAATATTCTTGTCATTTGTAATCCCAGGTCTGGAATTAGTTGCAGTGTATTGGCATTTGCCCCCCCCCCCCCCTTTTTTTCCTTCTCTCCCTTCCTTCTTCCTTATTCATATTCTTTTTTCTTTTTCCTCTTGTTTTTGTTGTTTTGGTAAAAATAAAAAATTGCTCTATAAGCAGAGATATTAATATTTAAATAGCATATTTGTTGTTTGTTTGAATTGTTCCATTTTCTTTATTTCCCTTTTTGTAAGAGCTAAAATGCCTGATTATATTTTTCTGTTCTTTTTGTATTGGTGTTTGAAATGGTAATAAAAAGTAATTAAATACAAAAAAAAAATAAAAAATAAATGAGAAACAGCCATGAATTAATATTTCATAATCGGGCCTTGTAGGTACCAGGACATATCTGCAACATAACCATAGGTTAGATACAGAGCGATATAGCAAAGACTGAGATACAGTAGAGAATGTGCTGTGGTTCTAAATCTTGGATACATTTGTGAATGGTGTGCTAACCAAAAGATGACGTGTTTCAAAAAATCTTCCCCAGGGGAGCAGAGACTGTAATCACTAACTGTAAAGTGACAATGTATTGATGTCAACCATAAAAGCAAGTGTACAGTCAGGTCCATAAATATTGGGACATAGAAACAATTCTAATCTTTTTGGCTCTATACACCACCACAATGGATTTGAAATGAAACAAATAGGATGTGCTTTAACTGCAGACTTTCAGCTTTAATTTGAGGGTATTTACATCCAAATCAGGTGAACGGTGTAGGAATTACAACAGTTTGTATATGTTACTCCCACATTTTAAGGGACCAAAAGTAAAGGGACAGATTAACAATCATCCATCAAACTTTCACTTTTTAATACTTGGCTGCAAATCCTTTGCAGTTATATACAGCCTGAAGTCTGGAATGCATAGACATCACCAGATGCTGGGTTTCATCCCTGGTGATGCTCTGCCAGGCCTCTACTGCAACTGTCTTCAGTTCCTGCTTGTGCTTGGGGCATTTTCCCTTCAGTTTTGTCTTCAGCAAGTGAAATGCATGCTCAATCGGATTCAGGTCAGGTGATTGACTTGGCTATTGCATAACATTCCACTTCTTTCCCTTAAAAAACTCTTTGGTTGCTTTCGCAGTATGCTTCAGATCATTGTCCATCTGCACTGTGAAGCGCCATCCAATGAGTTCTGAAGCATTTTGCTGAATATGAGCAGATAATATTGCCTGAAACACTTCAGAATTCATCCTGATGCTTTTGTCAGCAGTCACATGATCAATAAATACAAGAGAACCAGTTCCAATGGCAGCCATACATGCCCATGCCATGACACTACCACCACCGTGCTTCACTGATGAGGTGGTATGCTTTGGATCATGAGCAGTTCCTTTCCTTCTCCATACTCTTCTTTTCCCATCATTCTGGTACAAGTTGATCTTGGTCTCATCTGTCCATAGGATGTTGTACCAGAACTGTGAAGGCTTTTTTAGATGTTGTTTGGCAAACTCTAATCTGGCCTTCCTGTTTTTGAGACTCACCAATGGTTTACATGTTGTGGTGAACCCTCTGTATTCACTCTGGTGAAGTCTTCCCTTGATTGTTGACTTTGACACACATACACCTACCTCCTGGAGAGTGTTCTTGATCTGGCCAACTGTTGTGAAGGGTGTTTTCTTCACCGTGGAAAGAATTCTTTGGTCATCCACCACAGTTGTTTTCTGTGGTCTTTTGGTGTTGCTGAGCTCACCGGTGCGTTCTTTCTTTTTAAGGATGTTCCAAACAGTTGATTTGGCCACACCTAATGTTTTTGCTATCTCTCTGATGGGTTTGTTTTGTTTTTTCAGCCTAATGATGGCTTGCTTCACTGATAGTGACAGCTCTTTGGATCTCATATTGAGAGTTGACAGCAAGAGATTCCAAATGCAAATAGCACACTTGAAATTAACTCTGGACCTTTCATCTGTTCCTTGTAAATTGGATAATGAGGGAATAACAAACACCTGGACATAGAACAGCTGAGCAGCCAATTGTCCCATTACTTTTGGTCCCATAAAAAGTGGGAGGCACATATACAAACTGTTGTAATTCCTACACCGTTCACCTGATTTGGATGTAAATACCCTCAAATTATAGCTGAAAGTCTGCAGTTAAAGCACATCTTGTTTGTTTCATTTCAAATCCATTAAGGTGGTGTATAGAGCCAAAAAGATTAGAGTTGTGTCGATGTCCCAATATTTATGGACCTGACTGTATGCTCCAAGAATATTGGCGTAATCCCCTCAGTGACCACCCCAGCCTGAACTTTCACTGTGCAAAGCTGGTCACATAGTTACATAGTAGGTGAAGTTAAAAAAGACACAAGCCCATCAAGTCCAACCTATGTGTGTGATTATATGTCAGTATTACATTGTATATCCCTGTATGTTGTGGTCGATGCTCCCCACTGAAACCACCACCTGTGGAAGGGAATTCCACATCCTTGCTGTTCTTATGGTAAAGAACCCTCTACGCAGTTTAAGGTTAAACCTCTTTTCTTCTCATTTTAGTGAGTGGCCACAAGTCTTATTAAACTCCCTTCTGCAAAAAAGTTTTATCCCTATTGTGGGGTCACCAGTATGGTATTCGTAAATTGAAATTATATCCCCTCTCAAGCATCTTCTCCAGAGAGAATAAGTTCAGTTAATAAGTTGCTGAACTTATTAACTTATTAAAGAATAAGTTGCTTGCAAGCTTTCTTCATAACTAATATACTCCAGACCCTTTATTAGCTTTGTTGCCCTTCTTTGTACTCGCTCCATTTCCAGTACATCCTTCCTGAGGACTGGTGGTACAGCATACGCCAGGTGAGGCCAGACCAAAGTCTTGTAGAGTGGGAGAATTATCGGTTTATCCCTGGAGTTAATCCCCTTTTTAATGCATGCTAATATTCTGTTTGCTTTGTTAGCAGCAGCTTGGCATTGCATGGCACTTCTGAGCCTATCATCTGCTAGGACCTCTAGGTCCTTTTCCATCCTAGATTTCCCCAGAAGTTCATCACCTAGTGAGTAGATTGCATTCATATTTTTTGCACCCAAATGCATTATTTTACATTTTTCTACATTAAACCTCATTTGCCATGTAGTTGCCCACCCCAATAATTTGTTCAGATCTTCTTGCAAGGTTTCCACATCCTGCGAAGAAGTTATATAATACATAATCTGCAGATGTACAGTATATCAAACATACTGCTCCAACACTAAAAAAATTCCTCGCTTCATCCACAGGTGAATATGGTGCCAACTATTTTAGTGCAGATAGTACACAACACCAAAAAGAGAGATTTTTAGTGTTGGAGCACTATGTTTGATCCACATCCTTATTCGCTGAATGAACATTTTGCACAAAATACCTACAGTAGGATTGGTGGCATACTTTATAGCAATATTTTTGATTTTATATACTGTCAGCATGTTATTGCTTTGTATTATATTACATAGTAGGTGACGTTGAAAAAGGACACAAGTCCATCAAGTCCAACCTATGTGTGTGATTATATGTCAGTATTACATTGTATATCCCTGTATGTTGCGGTCATTCAGGTGCTTATCTAATAGTTTTTTTAAACTATCGATGCCCCCCACCCCCGCTGAGACCACCGCCTGTGGAAGGGAATCCCACATCCTTGCCTCTCTTACAGTAAAGAACCCTCTACGTGGTTTAAGGTTAAACCTCTTTTCTTCTTACTTTAATGAGTGGCCACATGTCTTATAAAAACTCCCTTCGTGAAAAAGTTTTATCCCTATTGTGGGGTCACCAGTACGGTATTTATAAATTGAAATCATATCCCCTCTCAAGCGTCTCTTCTCCAGAGAGAATAAGTTCAGTCCTCGCAACCTTTCTTCAAAACTAATGTCTTCCAGACCCTTTATTAGCTTTGTTGCCCTTCCTTATACTCGCTCCATTACCAGTACATCCTTCCTGAGGACTGGTGTCCAGAACTGGCCAGCATACTCCAGGTGCGGTCGGACCAGAGTCTTGTAGAGTGGGAGAATTATCGCTTTATCCCTGGAGTTAATCCCTTTTTTAATGCATGCCAATATTCTCTTTGCTTTGTTAGCAGCAGCTTGGCATTGCATGCCATTGCTATGACTATCATCTACTAGGACCCCCAGGTCCTTTTCCATCCTAGATTCCCCCAGACGTTCTACCCCTAGTTTATAGATTGCATTCATATTTTTGCCACCCAAATGCATTATTTTACATTTTTCTACATTAAACCTCATTTGCCATGTAGTTGCCCACCCCATTAATTGAGATCTTCTTGCAAGGTTTCCACATCCTGCGGAGAAGTTATTGCCCTGTTTAGCTTAGTATCATCCACAAATACAGAGATTGAACTGTTTACCCCATCCTCCAGGTCATTTATGAACATATTAAATAGGATTGGTCACAGCACAAAACCCTGTTGGACCCCACTAGCCACCCCTGACCATTCCGAGTATTCCCCATTTATCACCACCCCCTGAACTTGCCCTTGTAGCCAGTTTTCAATCCATATACTCACCCTATGATCCATGCCAATGGACCTTATTTTGTACAGTAAACATTTATGGGGAACTGTGTCAAATGCTTTTGCAAAATCCAGATACACCATGTCTAAGGGCCTTCCTATATCTAGATGGCAACTCGCCTCCTCATAGAAGGTTAATAGATTGGTTTGGCAAGAACGATTCTTTATGAAGATTTTAATTATTTACTATAAACAATAAAACAATATGCTATATATTTGTGTATGCATATTGTTAATTTCGATTAAATCCCACACATTTGGGTAGTAGTATTTCAATGGTGTGCTAAGATTTACCACAAAGGCATAAGAGTCTGGGTCACTCCAGAGGTAGTACCACTATCCTGAGTTAGCAAGGTACTCTGCGGCTAGCAGACATTAAACATGGATCTAGAGCACAGAATAATTCAGAGTCCAATGCTTGTATCTTCACATCTTGTATAGACCTATTCCCAAGCGATCTTTCAGAGACTGGTTTGCGCTAAAGTCTGTGCCATGGCTTTGGACCCATAAAGCGCTCTGCGGCTAACAAAATAGTTCATTTTATGGGGAGCACCACAAGTAGGGCTCAGAGCTTTAGCTGCACTTTACAGGCACTTACCCATGATCTTCGGTCCAGCAGGGTCCGAGTGTGGCCTCCAAGGCATTGCCCAAGCTTAGACAGCTACGGCCTTTAGCTTGCAAGGATGACCGCTGGACACACACAGGAACTGGACCTTGTTGCTGACAACCCCCTAAGCATCTCACAATTCGTAGCTGTACTTGAGGTATACTCAGGATGGGTTCAGAAAGAAGAAGAACTAACCATAGCTTAATACAGTTTGACCACAAGCTACAAGCGCCATTTTGATTTTGGGCATCTGATACCTATTTCAAAGCAGCAAATATAAATCTGACGGCTATGAAAAAAAAGGGAAAGAAAGTTCCATACTAAACCGTACTCAGCTCCATATAGGCTGTGGGCATTGGATACCTATTATAAAGCAGCCAGAAGAGATCCAACGGCTATGCAAAAAATGTATATACAAAACATACTAAAAAGACTTCTAGAGCAGCAAAAAGACCTAAGAGATAACTCACAGGGAGAATGGCATGTGTATTCAACATAATGAATAGATGGCCATGATGAGTAATAAATACAAATATGAAATAAAAATGTAAATAAAAATAGAAGTAAGAATAAAAATAGAAATAAAAATATAAAATTAAAATAAAAAATAAAAAATATGTTGAGTGAGTGGTAAAGGTAGAGGATCTCACATCCCTCTCCTTATTTCTCCTATTAGGTAGCATCAGCCACCATAATAATAAGCCAGTTGGGAAAAAGGTAATTAAACCTATATATTGTGAATAATAATAGGTGATATTACAAATAATGTTAAAGTGTAATAATTAATATACTCAAAAGTGTATACTCATTTGATCATTGAAAATATGAATATAAATATATGAAAATATGTATATATGAAAAAATGAAATATATGAAAAAATAGAAAATACAAAAATAGTGACAGTAGACTCACCCTTGTGTCTCGGACCAAGTCTACCAAAAAAGTTCATCAAGGTGTAATAATTAATAATAGTTATATACTCAAAAGTATATAATCATGTGATCCTTGAATATAATGAAAATAGGAATAAAAATAGATATAAAAATACAAAAATAGTGACAGTAGGCTCACACTTACGTCTCAGACCAAGTTAACAAACAGGCTATATAAAATGTAATAACTATATACTCAAAGGTATATACTCATTTGACCCTTGAACATAAAACATATAGAAATTACAAAAATATTGCCAGTAGGCTCACCCTTATGTCTCAGACCAAGTTCACAAAAAGGCTCATCACAAATTGTCGATACACTTTTACATTATTTGTAATATCATCTATTATTATTCTTAATATATAGGTTTAATTACCTTTTTCCCAAGTTGGTGGATCGGTTTCACTAGTGATTTATCAAGGTATCATTTATTATCATATATTTATGACACTGGGTTAACTTAATTGGGGTAGTTATTGTAGGGCTTATTATTATGGTGGCTGATGCTACCTAATAGGAGAAATAAGGAGAGGGATGCGAGACCCTCTACTTTTACCACTCACTTTATTTTTATTTAAAATTTTTATTTTTATTCTTATTTTTATTTTTATTTACATTTGTATTTTTTATTTTATAATTGTATTTATTACTCATCATGGCCATCTATTCATTATGTTGAATACACATGCCATTCTCCCTGTGAGTTATCTCTTAGGTCTTTTTGCTGCTCTAGAAGTCTTTTTAGTATATTTTGTATATACATTTTTTGCATAGCCGTTGGATCTCTTCTGGCTGCTTTATAATGGGTATTTAAATCCCACAGCCTATATGGCGCTGAGTACAGTTTAGTATGGAACTGTCTTTCCCTTTTTTTTCATAGCCGTCAGATTTATATTTGCTGCTTTGAAATAGGTATCAGATGCACATAATCAAAATGGCGCTTGTAGCTTGACGCTTACGTCTCAGAACGAGGTCTGGCTCTATATATGGTGGTGTATCATTGCGTTGCCTGATCCCCATTTGAAACATCATCTATGATGAAACGCGTCTGGGAGGGCACGCACTGATGTCACCACGCTGTTTGAGAGGAGGACGGGCTCCTGTGTTTGCCAGCCGGCATTTGTTTTTATGCGATTTCTACCTTTTTAAATGTAAGTGCAATACTATCTTTTTTTAATAAATGGTCAAACTGTATTACGCTATGGTCAGTTTTTCTTCTTTCTGAGCCCATCCTGAGTATACCTCAAGTACGGCTACAAATTTGTGAGATGCTTAGTGGGTTGTCAGCAACAAGGTCCAGTTCCTGTGTGTGTGCCGCGGTCATCCTCGCAAGCTAAAGGCTGTGGCTGGGTTACAGCCAAACTCCACTTTTTGCTTGCTATCTGGTAAGCAGGCTTTTTATACGGTGGTCGGGCACTCTGTTAAAATGTGTGGAGTCACTGTGGTGTCATTGAAGGACTGACTATATGGACTATTGTTTTCACCAATGCTAATTTACATATTGTTATTGGCGCAGCTCTCCTTCATTTTATTTGTCTATTTTGTGTGTATCCCACATTTGACCGGCTGATTTACTGGTTCTATTATTTACCAATTTAAGTCTAGCGCAGTTTTTTTTCTTTTTTTTCTTTTTTTAGTTTAGATAGCTGTTGCACAGAAATCAGACGGTGTTTTAGACGTCTGTATTAAAGATAAATTGAACAAAACATTTTATCTTTGGAGTATGGAATTGTGGATAGAAGAGTAGAAAAATAAAATTACATAAAAAAGCATCCAACCTCTTAGGCTCGGTTCACACAGGGGCAACACGATTTCAGCGCGACTTTGTACGGCGACTTCAACGCGGCTTCAACGCGACTTCAGCGCGACTTCAGCACGACTTTAGCAAATTACAACGCGACTTCAAGTCGCTTCCAGGACAGGCGACTTCGGCTGTGGCCAATCACAGGACAATCAGCTCTCTGGGAGGGAGGGGTTTGCCTGGGCAAACGAAATTTTTTGCCTGCAAAGTCGCTTGACAATCCGACTTGGAGGCGACTTCCATTGATTTCTATGGTACAGGTCGCCTACCAAGTCGGATCCAAGTAGTACAGGGAGTACGCTCTGAAGTCGGAGCGACTTCAGTAGTGTCTATTAAGACGCTCCCATTCACTGTCATGTGAATCTCTTTCTGGGGCGACTTGGGGCGACTTGAGGGGCGACAAGTCGGATCCCAAGTCGTCCCAGTGTGAACCGAGCCTTAGGATACTAGCAAAAAACTGAGACATGATGGTTGGAGGCAGGATTATACAGAGAGCTGGCTTGGTGAGGAGTAGGCTATGATTTGCAAGGAAGGATGGGACTGTGCCAGGAAACTGGTCAAATTTACTAGCAAGTTCAGAGGCACATTACAAGTGAATAAAAAGCAATTTATGGAAAAGAGAAAAACAGTGCTTGTAAGAATGTAAAAAGCGAAATTTTTCGGTGGTTTTACCAGCATTTTTTTTTTCAAGTTAGTGATAGGGTATTTTTAAATATTCAGAGCGCCCATATGACTGGAGACATACGCATTCCTGTTGTATGAAAGTTGGGAAAATCCTTCCACCATAAATGATTTTCACAAAGTTTAAATATGCACCATTCCTTTTTATGCCAACAATGCAGAGATTAATTAATATTACGTGCTCATCCTGGTTACATAGCTACTTTGGTGCAGACTTGTTCTCATAATCTAAAACTGTGTGTAAGTAGCAAGCACTTCACTGTTTTTATCAAAATTTCCAGTGGTACTCTTCATTATTGGGTAATAATTAATATTGCTAAGGCCCTCCTGGCCTTGTGAAGTGGGTGCTAGTTAACTTCAGTGGCATGTCATCCTGTTCCAGAACTATGGGGCCTGGGAGATCTGGATAAGCAACCAGTGCATCAACGCATTACTCTTGCAAATAGGCTTTGTGAAATTGTTGATAATAGCAAGCAATAATTTTTCACCCTTGATGTTGTAGAAAAACAAGACACAAGTGTTTTAATTGACTGGCTGCTGTAAGTCCAATTTTTGACCATTTTTGTGTATATAGTCAAAATAAATCAGTTACTTATATGTGTTCTAACTAATGTAAAATATGGGGGTTCAGTCAGCGCAAGACGATATACATAAACTCACAAAATTAAAGTAGCTGTACACTAAAAGGTCAATATATGAAAATCCTTCTGAACATGTAATAGGTAAATAACAGTGCGGTTGTTAAAAGTGGTTGGACATCGTATCTTATTCATCTGTACGTTCAAGCTTCCATCTGTGACCACTGTAAGTGGCGAACGCTTGTTTGATCCATCTGTTAGCTCAGGGGTCCAGTGATTGAGGTGAGCGGTTTGGCTAGCTGGTGGAGGAATCACTGATTAGGAGATCACATGAATGTCTATGAACACCCTTATCACCGCTGAGGAGATCTTATCTGTCAACTTTTTTATCCATCTTTTATACCAAAGGGGACTCTTTAACATCTTATGCAATGAGCAATCTGTTATTTTGTTTCTGTATATATTCTTAGCACTGCACTGTTATTTACCTAATACGTGTTCTAACTAATATCTGAAAATATTGTGAAGTTCAGTACAAGGATTTAAGAGAGGAGCTTTTTATCTCAAAGACTGTACAAAGAACAATCAGTTGTGTATGATTAAACCTTTTTACCATTAGTATGGAAATGGATTATTCATAGTACTGTAAAATATTTATGTAATATATTTTTATCACTAAAAGTAGTAAAGGGAGAATCACTTAAGGTTCACACTAGAACATGTGAGAAACATGCGATCTGCGATTTGCATGCACCAGATTACATGGTACCATGTAATCAAATTGCAGTGTGTTTCCAAAAGTACTGCACGCAATACTTTTAGTGTCAAGCAGTGCGATTTTGGCCCATTCAAAATGCACTAAACTGCATGTGAATTGCACAGGAATGTGCTCTGCATAGTTACATAGTTAGTCTGGTTAAAAAAAGACACAACTCCAACCAATAAAAGGGGAAAACAAGTATACAATCCTATATACACAATCTACTGAGCTGAACAGAACCAAGCTTTCCGTATTTGGAGATTAAATCTCTTTTCCTCCAGATATAAATAGGCCCCCTTGTCCTCTGTAATGACCTTAAACTAAATAACTCAACACCAAGCTCACTATATAGACCATTTATTTATTTATACATAAATGGTTATATCCCCCCTTAAAAGAGAAGTATATTGTTTTTTTTTTTTAATCATGCTTACCTAGGTGGATGCATCTTTAAGACTGAGAACCCAGACGATCAAACACCGCCAATGTGGGGCTGTGGAGGGGGTGGGAGTGCCTGGCTCAGGCTCTCAGCGGCATGTGGGCGGATCCCAGCTTCAATGTCGTGATCTTGCTTCAGCCTGGACCGGCTCTGTGGCGTCCCGCTGTCTGCTGAAAACGGGTCAGAGAAGTGCAAAACGAACTGCACTCCTGTAATCCACAGGAGATGTACAGCCAAACAAGTTTTAGCTGTACTTCTCCTTTAATCTCCTGTTCTCAAGAGAGAAATTCAGTTCCTCTATTCTTTCCTCATAGATTAGCTCCTTCATGCCACATCAGTTTGGTTGCCTTTTCTGTCCTAAACTGAACTGCATATACCAGGTGAGGTCTTACTAATGATTTGTACAGGGGTAAAATGTGTAAACAGTGTAAACCAGGGCTTAGGAAATTTTAAAACCTTTTGAAGAATTTGCTTATAGCCAATGGCATTCAAAGTTATAAATAGTTATAATAAGAATACTACCCCCACCACATATGAAAAGCATGCTGCAGGCCATCCTCCAATCCCAAAAACCACAGTTCCGTACATACTGTGTTGAGGTGTACTCCGTCACCTCCCAGGAACCGCCAAGTATCGGACTCCAATTTTAAATGTCTGATAACCAGCCCCTCATTCCGGACAACAAACCTCCCCACCTCCTTATTGACTTTGACCCTGGCCTTATTAAGTTTTTCCACCGATCTAGCCTCATGCCACGCCGTATGAGCCACAATGTCCGACCAGAGTATGATAGAGCCCAGAAAAGAGCTGCGAAGCCTGAGAAAATTCAATCTGATATCTCTGATCAGTTCCCTGGAGGATCTAATCCCCAAATAGTTGCCCCCTGCATGTATTATGAGGATGTCTGGGGCCCTGTCCAGTCTAGCAAAACGGTTAACTTCTGGGACCACCCGACTCCAGATCATACCCCAAACACCAATCCATCAGACATTACTCAACTCCCGGGGTAGGCCTAACTGCCTAGCCTCGGGCCTAACATCTGCCCTTCTGGCACCCCAAAAGACATATGAATGCCCCAGGATCCAAACGAGGCAATGTTGACCTGTAACGAAACAGAACACCTTCCACCATATAACAAGACCAACTGACGGACAACATAAAGAGGATAACAGAAACAGAAAGAAAGGAAATACCCCCCCGGCCACCTAGGGCCTATAATAAATGAGGCCTGACGTATAGCCGAAATCTATTGGACTCCCACCCGTCTATTTGCTTGACCGCTCTCTCATCGAAACCCCACCGAGATGCCTTGGTGGCTGCCCCTATGCTGAACGAATGCGATGCATACTCCAATGGGGCAAGACCTGCTGCTGACAAGCATTTGCAAAAGACCACCACAAATTGAAATCTGGATAACAAGGATCCATCCGCGTGTACCAACAGGGGGCCCCCTAGTTGCGGACGTACCAAAAGCTAATGCTCCAGATCAGAAACCAGGCAAAGCCCTGTCCAGTCTAGCAAAACGGGTAAACTTCTGGGACCACCCGACTCCAGAGCATACCCCGAACACCAATCCATCAGACATTACTCAACTCCCAGGATAGGCCTAACTGCCTAGCCTCGGGCCTAACATCTGCCCTTCTGGCACCCCAAAAGACATATGAATGCCCCAGGATCCAAACGAGGCAATGTTGACCTGTAACGAAACAGAACACGGTACCTTTCACCATATAACAAGACCAACTGACGGACAACATAAAGAGGATAACAGAAACAGAAAGAAAGGAAATCCCCCAGGCCACCTAGGGCCTATAATAAATGAGGCCTGACGTATAGCCGAAATCTATTGGACTCCCACCCGCCTATTTGCTTGAACGCTCTGTCATCGAAACCCCACCGAGATGCCTTGGTGGTTGCCCCTATGCGGAACGAATGCTCCAATGGGGCAAGACTTACTGCTGACAAGCATTTGCAAAAGACCACCACAAATTGAAATCTGGATAACAAGGATCCATCCGCATGTACCAACAGGGGGCCCCCTAGTTGCAGACGTACCAAAAGGAAATGCTTCAGATCAGAAACCGGGCAAAGCCCTGCAACAATGCCCCGAAACAATTCCACTTGAACCCCCTTGCCTCTCTGATCTGTTTTCGAGTGACATATTCTCATACGTGCCAAAGAATCAGTCAATACTACATCCTCCCATAAACCCCACCAGCTGTCCTTTTGGAGAGGCTGACCAATTCGCCAATCTGTAGGGCTCAGAAAAAAGCCAGCAAAAAGGCCGCTTGAAACAACTTCTGTTCATATTTAGAAGAAAAAATCGATCGTAGCCGCTCTAAAACGGCCCTCAATACAGAAAAGGACACCGGTCTCCTTGCGTCCCTGGTGCTGCGGCCCCTACGATACCCCTTCATAGCCTGCCTTACCGCAAATGATTTGGTAAAATCCCCAACCCCTTGTAACTTGAACCAGAAAGCTAGGCCTACCAATTTACGGTCCACTGCTGGCGCCAACGCCCCCTGAACAAAATTATGTACCACGAAGTAGAGAACCAAGGAGGAAACCTCCACCCTGGGCTCCAACCCTCCTACCTCCAAAAGCATTGCACTCCATTCTCTCCAGGTCATGGAGTATTCCTCCCACACCACAGCACTCAGGGAATCCCGAATCAATCCAGCGGTGACTCCAATGCGATGGGCCAATCCAGGGCCTTTACCACCCCCAAATTGTCACAATGGAAACGCACTTTCCTATTGTGAAAGGCATCCCCCCCAAATCTCAACCGTCAGCACAATCGGAAACAGTTCCATGTTCAATACCAGGTTTTTTACCCAACCCTCCGAAATCCAGTTTTCCGGCCATCCGTTTTCCAGCACTCCATTTTCCTTGAAAGTAAGCCCCATAACCCACCGACCCGGCCACATCTGTAAATAACTCCAAGTCCGCATTACTGACCGGACCGGTCATCCACAGGGATCGACCATTATGGGATTCCAAAAAGGAGTCCCAAATCCTAAGATCCGCAAAAAATTCTGCCCATAGGGATGATCCTGCAGGCAAAATTCAACTTCCCCGGCAATGACTGTAATTCCTGTAACTGAATCTTGCGCCTGCTAGCTGCTCCATTAACCTCCCCCCTCAGGGCCACCAATTTGTTCTCTGGTAGACGGCACTCCATGGCCACGGAATCAATGGTTATACTCAGAAAGACCAGCTTATTTGCCGGGCCTTCCATTTTTTTCGGGGCCAAGGGAATGCTGAAATGTTCCGCTATGTGTTGCAGGGTCCCCAGCAACACAGCGCAAACTGTGGAATCCGGCAGGCAAGTGCACAGGAAATCATCCAGATAGTGAGTGGATGATGGAATTCAGGCCGGATACATCTCTTACGACCCATTCAACAAAAGAATTAAAAGTCTCGAACAGAGCATAGGAAATGGAACTCCCCATTGGCAGACAATGATCAACAAAATATGATTCTTGCCACTGACAATCCAACAGTTGAACACTTTCAGGATGAACAGGAAGCAGGCGAAATGCCGCCTCCATGTCCACCTTTACTAACAAAGACCCCCGTCCATATTTGCGTTCCAAGGAAACAGCCACATCGAACGATGTATAGGTGATCACACAGGCCTGCGGGTCAATACCATCGTTAACCGATTCCCCTTTTGGGTAGGAGAGATGGTGTATCAGGCAGTAATAGCCGGGTTCCTTCTTGGGAACCACCCCTAGGGGGGGGGCACTACCAGGCCCGGGAACGGAGGAGTGGAAAAGGGGCCGCTCATACTACCTAGGGAAACTTCTCTAGAAAGCCTCTCCGACACCACCTCCGGTACAAGAGGGCCGAGTGTAAATTATTGGACCAAGGCAGTACCACCGTCAAAGTGCACAGGATACGAAATCCCTCTGTAAACCTCGCCCCAAGGAGTCGAGCCGACTCCCGATCCCGGTACCTACTTAGGAAAGGAAACATCCTTTCCACCCTCACCGGAGTCCTCCCTCTTCCCAGATGTATCACCTGACCGACTTTTTCCTTATTTAAAACAGCGGGCGATTGAATGGCCTACGCCGCACCCTGAACATTCATGTTTAAAACAACAGGTGCCGCCGAAGCAGCAGGTACTGTGGTTAAACTGCTAGCAGACCTCTTTCTTCCTAGAGACCGACGTACCTGAGGTACCAGTGCCGCCAGCCCCCCTGAAAAAACTGATTGCCCGCCCGGGCCGGGGTCCTTAGTTTCATCCAGAGGCCAATGTCCTTGTGATCCCAGCGAATGGCGGGCCTGGCAGCCTTCCATTGCTGGAACTGCTCATCATAACGGAGCCACGCCACCATAGACCCTGTTGGCCTCGCCAATGGCGTCCAGGTAACAAAAAAGAACCAAGCAATTGTCCGGCGCTTTCTCACCTATCACACTTGTCAAAATCGCAAAAGCCTGCAACTAATTGGCAAATGTGCGAGGGATGAGGCGATACCTCCTCTTCTCCTCTTCCTCCTTCTTGCTTTCATCAGGTTTTAACCGGTCTAGGTTAAACTTTTCAAGGGGGGGCAAGGAAAAAATTTCCACATACTCCGCCAATCTCACCTTGTCTGTGTCCTTATCCCCCTCCTTCGACTTCTCCCCCCCCTGTGACCCCCTGTCTCTCTGCCGTAACCCCCACCTCAGTCACCACTTGAACCAGGGAAGGCGGGAGCTCCAGGCACCGACTCCTCCATTACCCTCTGCTGATCCCGTGGCGTCTCCATCACCGCCCCCTGCACCGCACCCCCCTCAAGCTTGTGCAAGAGCTCCTTCAGGCTGGCCAATACATCTCAGGCAAGCACCTCTAACCTCTGCCCCGAAGGCCTAGCTTGTGCCCCTCGACCCCTGACCCCTTCCAGCAGAGGGAGAAATTAAAGGAAGCATAGAAGAAGAGCACTCACCAGCCTACATGAGGCCAGGGACCCCCCCAGCCGCGGATCCAGACTCCATTGCTGCCCCGAGACGTCCTCCTCGAGCTCCCCTTCCTTTGAGCTGCTGGACTCCCCCGCCGCCTGGGACTCTGTCACCGGTGGACCAGCCGGCCTCCAGTCTGTAGGACGTCCTCTTCCTCCCGCTGCCGCAGGTGAGCCCTGTGCAGCCGACCTGCTAGACGCTCTCTCTGTGCTGCTCCGTGTCCTCTGTGCTGCTCCCAACCGTCCACCAGTGCTGACGTCATCAGTGCATGTCTCCGGACTCCCAGGCCCCACACATGGCCTGGAGGTGCGCACCACCATCTTTCTTCCTCCTGGGGCAGGCATTCTCTCCCTCTCACGCTGATCCTCCGTTCTTCTAGAAGGGCCGCCGGTCGCACCAGGGGACAGGCCGGTGCCCGCAGTGTTCACTCTCCCTGGCCGGGCCGTCACGACTGCTTTGACTGGATACCCTTATCACCTTGTCATGTATCCCCTCCGCTGATTTGTGACTGCTCAGCTATGGTCCTTTCTTCCTGGGTGCACTTGACTACCAGTAGATGCATATAATGTATGCACAAAAGGTGGCTACTAGAGGTAAAGGCCAGTGCAGCTGACAATATAGAATCTACATGAGTGGCCCTTACATTATGGAATTAATGTTTTATCAGGTAAAGAGGCAAATTATAGTCTTATTTTCCAGGATTTTGTTTTGTCTTCCTTTAGACTACAGCTGCTGAATTTTATAATAGGTTGAACTTGATTGACATTTGTCTTTTTTTTAAACTTTTTTATTTATATATTTCTTCAACAACAAGAGCATCCGCCATCATAACAGTAATCAATACATTACATAGTTCCTTATTATCATACGTTATAGAAATATGTATATCCAAAAGGTAATCAATAAAGGTAACAAGTTAACAGGATGATATCAAGCTCAAGATAACAGGTCTCGCCTACCCCAGTTGGGTTCAAGCTGTAAGCGTAGATCAGCCATCTCGCTGTTATATTTATTATGGAATATATAGTTTCTTCTTAAACTTAAATTTGAGGTAATTAACTATATAGCTACACGTTACAGTTTTTAAGACATTTGTCTTTTTTGTCCCCATGTCCCGCCACGTAGTGCTGCTACTTGGCGGGGGATGTTTCATGATGGAGAGTGGGGGAAAGGGGCTAGTAAATATGTCATTTATCAGCACCTTCCTTTTCTAAATGGACACAGTGAACACACTCACTCACTGTGTTCATTCAAAACTGAAGCCAGTTTGTGAATGAACAGAAAGCCTCTCAGCATGGAACACTTACCATTCATTCACTGCTTCATGCAGCTGTGTCTGAAGAGAAAGGCATACGTGTCTGAGCTTTGGGGTGCACACCCTAATGCAATAGGTGTCAGGGCTGGGCTCAGCCCTTCCTTCTCTGAGCTGGCCGCTCAGCTGTCAGCTAATTGCCAGCTCCTTTCTCTCCACGGTGACTCAGCTGTTGATGATCTGCTCGTCAGTCCTGCCTACTTAAAGCCGTCCAGCTCACTTCATCTCTGCCTTCGCCTTTGGTCACATCTCAGAGATTTTTTCCGGCGTTCCTATTGAAGACTTGCTCGGCTGATGTCCGTTCTGGCTCCTGATCCTGCTTGCTGTACTACTACCTTGATCTCTGGCTCTCTGACATTGGCATTGGCTGACTACCTGATCTGGTTACTGAACTCTGGCTATGTATTGACTATGCTTACTCTGTTTACCTTTTTATTATTATTAAACTAGTGTGATTAACTGTACTTCTTCTTGGTCTGATTCATGGTTTCTGACAGTAGGCTGTGCACACCTATGATAAAATATATAAAACATTTTTTTTACATCTACATGATAAAATGAGCAAGACACCCTGTCCTACTATGTTCTGGTACATTTGTGCCATACTCTTTCCATTTTCCGATGATGGATTGAACAGTGCTCCGTGAGATCCGTGAGATGTTCAAAGCTTGGGATATTTTTTTATAACCTAACCCTGCTTTAACCTCCCTGGCGGTATGATTATTTCGGATTTTAGGTGCTGAAAGCGGTACAATTATTTTGCATGGAAATTTGGCGTTTTATATTGTAGGTCTGTAAATCTTAACAATAACACACTTAAATCTGTCCAAACCAGAGTCTAGTAGATATCCCGGGTATGATAAAGTTTGAAACACAAAAACATAAATTATAATATAATAAATAAAAATAAATAATTAAAAAAAATTTTAAAAAATAGTAATAAAATAAATTTCCCCACAATTCACTATCGCTCAATTCTGCAAGTGTTCTAATTTACTATCGCTTTTTTCTAGCTGGTCTAAAGCCACTTTTGACGTAAAGGGACACTTTTTGGTTGCTATGGACAATCTCCAGTTTCCAGGCAGAAAGAACAGTGTATATCATATAAAACTGCATGCAGGGCATGGGCCAGAGCACTGGGGACAAAAGGGATGTGAAATCATTTTCATACAGTACTGTAATCTGTAAGATTACAGTACTGTATGTGTTATGATTTTGACAGTTTTTTGAATTTGCCGCCAGGCTCCGCCCCCGTGCGTCGCGCCGCTCGCAGGGAACGGAGCCTGGCACGGAGAGGCTTCGGAGGAGGACGGAGCCCTCGGACACTGCGGGGGACATCGCAGGATCCCGGGGACAAGGTAAGTAACGCCGCCCCAGGATCCTGCAATGCGATCCCGAGTGTGGCTCGGGGTTACCGCTAATGGTACTGAATTTTAACCCCGAGCCACACTCGGGAAAACCGCCAGGGAGGCTACACTTCTCCCCAACTGTCTGGTGTGTTCCTTGGCCTTCATGGTGCTGTTTGTTCACTAAGGTTCTCTAACATACCTCTGAGGGATTCACAGAACAGTTGTATTTATACTGAGATTAAATTACACACAGGTGGACTCTATTTACTAATTAGGTGACTTCTAAAGGGAGTTGGTTCCACTAGATTTCAGTTAGGGGTATCAGAGTAAAGGGGGCTGAATACAAATTAACGCCACACTTTTCACATATTTATTTGTAAAAAAAATTGAAAACCATTTATCATTTTCCTTCCACTTCACAATTACGTGCGACTTTTTGTTGGTCTATCACATAAAATCCTAATAAAATACATTTTAGTTTTTGGCTGTAACATGACAAAATGTGGAAAATTTCCAGGGGTATGAATACTTTTTCAAGGCACTGTATGCATGCCACAAATCAGCAGTACTGTCTCTTGCAGGTCAAAGCTGTGACAAATGCGGTGTCAGTCAGACCACTGCCCTTTACTCTAACTTGTGACAAATGAATGGTCAACCTCACACCATGCTGTCACTGATGGGCAAAAACACTCTCAGCCTCACCCTGCACAGAGACTTACACTATAGTATCGCTCTTCAGGAGACAGGGATCTTTTGGGTTTGCGTTAGAGACAGTTTTAACACTTTTCAAAATATGGTTTAATAATGAAAAGGTCACAATTTTGAAAATAAAATAAAATGTGTACAAAAAAAAGATACTACAAAGAAACAGACAATAATTGAACCACTTAACATCCGCGCCATAGCAGTTTTACTGCTACAGGGTGGCTCTCCTGTGTAGAATCACATATAAATACGTAATTCTGCACTTTCGGCTGCAGGGGGCGCACTTGCACCGCTGGCGGGTTGCTTCTGCTGCGATAATTCACAGCAGAAGCTGATCTGCGGGTGACGGGCACTCAATGTCCTCCGGCACCCGCCGATCGTTGGCAATATACAGAGAACTGAGATATGCCTATGTAAACAAGGCATATCTCAGTTCTGACAGGGGGGAAGGCATATATTTTGTGTCTCTGCAAAGCAGGGGCTAGAATCCATCTCTTCCCCTAGTAAAAGCAGCACACTGTGTACATTCTGCTCCCAGTACTCCTAGGGTAGTGGTGTTTGGGCTCAAAACGCTACAAATTATCTGAGGGAGGTAATGTCCTTATTCTGGCTGTGCTGTTATTATTTCATGAGTTATGAAATGCACTGAAGTTTGTGAGTCTGCTGATAACCAGTTAATCAGGAATGTGTATTGGCCGTTCCACCAGCTGAACTACTTATGAATGTTAAACGACTGATGTGCCTGAGATGTGGCAGGGTATAGGTTAAAACTCTAGGAAAGCCTAGTACACACGATCAAAAAATCGTATGAAAAATACTGCTTTCGAAGCGACTGTAGTATGCAGCTTTCGTCCGAAATTATCCTAAGGGACAAACATGAAAACTTTTCTCATACGATACCAGATCGTACGATTTTCGTTTAGTCAGTACAGGTTTGTAGCGGTGTCCCTGTGGGGTCGCTGAGTGTAGTAGTTCCGCCTGTCACCCTGTCCAGCCTGGCATTCACTCCCAGTCACACATTCCCAGACAATGAACAGTCCATGAGCTTGTTTTTGTTGTTTTATTGAGGGATTTAACTTGGATGGGGAAAAGGGACATGGGATGCCCAGTTAATTGTTCTTGTTAGATTGAACAAAGGATTTTGAATCTATATTGGCTGTCTCTAAAGCTCCATACTCCTCCAGCACATCACTTGAGTAAACTCCACTTTCTCTACTGTGCAATCCTAGATTACTTGCACAGCTAGCTCATGATTAGGCCTCACTCTGAATAAGTCCTAAGTGTTCAATATCCGCCTTTTGCTGGCAGGGGTCTGCAGTCCCCTTTGGTGTAGCAATCAATAGCAATGAAAAAGTACTTTTTGTGCTAGAGGAATCTTGGTGGACTACTGGTCCCAATCAGTTCCTCTGGCTCTACATCCTCTCCTGGCATGTCTCCCCCAGATCTTCTCACTGTGCCTGTCACTCACCGACCTTGGAATGGATCCCTCCTGGTGACTTGCCCGGCAATGTTCCCCGCTGTCTTTCTCCTGCTTCTGTTCAGGACACCCTTCGATTATGTTGTATGGAGAGGTTCCTTCCCAGCTCCTGAGCTCCAGGCCCAAGGTCACCTCGACCCCAAAGGGGGCTTCCTCCAAGACCTCGACAGCCTAACATTTCATTGCTCGGTTCTTCCACCCGACAACAACCCCCCCAGCAGGCTGACCCAGGATATAGGGATATATATAGGAGGCCTGCCCGCTGCCAATCCTAGTTGGGATTGGTCAGGGCTCCCAGATATCCCCCATGTCACTCCAAGCGTCTCTCCCCACCTCTTTTCTGGAACCTTCCAGAAACCAGAGGGAGGTGCCAGAGAGATGAAGCCACATGCTAGTCACCTGCTGTTACTGTAAAAACCACTCCCAACCCCCAGATCAAAAACAAACAGGCCTAGCTCACTGCAAACTGTCATGGCTGAATTCTGAACAACATGGCATCCTTGCCCTTTCAAACAGCTTTGTGAGGGGCCCAGTACGCGTTACCATTTTAAATATGTTTTCCGGCAACACACATAGACCCACAATAGATAGTACTACTTATCTGTGTCACACGTATGTAATATTGTTTGATTTTGACCTAACCCATCTTTTGACTTAACCCAATGGCACATACTTTCACTCACTCTAATGGTAATACCCTTGACCTTGTATTCTCCCATCTGTGCAATCCTGGCAACCTCACCAACACCCCCTTTCCTCTCTCTGATCACAACCTCATCAGTTTCACTGTATCCTTGCCTCCTACCACAATACCAAGCAGAAAACAATTACTTATAGGAACCTTTGCCACTTTAACCCTTCTCTTCTCTATTCTACTACTGACCACCTATATGACAAAATCTCTCCCCTGTCCTGTCCTGACCTGGCCACCTCTGTCTACAACAGTTCACTCTCATCATCACTAGATGCATTTGCTCCTCTAACCACATGCAGAATCAGGCCCGACCGTTACAACCCTGGCAAACTGACAACACTAGAAATTTTAAGACACAGTGCTGTGCTCTTGAATGACTGTGGTGTAAAACCAAATGCCTGCAAGACTTCACCCTATATAAATCTGCCCTTCTAAAATTCAATCCCTCACTCACATCTTCAATCTCTCCCTCTCTAGTGGCACCTTCCTCTCCCCTCTAAAACATGCGCAGATCACTCCCACACTTAAAAAGCCCTCACTGGTCCCCACCAACCTGAACAACTTAAGACCCATCTCATTGCTCCCATTCACCTCTAAACTTCTAGAACGCTTAGTCTATAACCATCTTAGCTCTTACCTCAGTGAAAATAACATTCTTGACCCCTTACAGTCTGGCTTTCGCTCGCAGCACTCCACGGAAACTGCCTTACTAAAACTGACTAACGATTTACTATCTGCTAAAACCAACAGCCACTACTCCATACCCCTACTACTTGACCTCTCTGCAGCCTTTGATATTGTTGATCACTCGCTCCTTCTCAATAAACTCCATTCCCTTGGCCTTCAAGATTCTGCTCTATCCTGGTTCTCTACCTATCTATCATAGAGCTCCTTCAGTGTTACCTACAACTCTGTCTCCTCCTTTCCATTGCCCCTTTCTGTGGGGGTCCCCCAAGGCTCTGTTCTTCCCTATCTACACCTCCTCCCCTGGTCACTTGCTAACTAACCACAGCTTCTAATACCACTTATACGCCGATGACACCCAAATCTATCTGTCTACTCCTTAACTCGTTCCTTCAGTCTCATTAATAACCTACTAACTGACATATCAGCATGGATGTCGCACCACTTCCTTAAACGAAATCTCTAAAACTGAGCTAATATTCCCCCCGCCCATGCCCCCCCCCCCCGACTTTTCCATCAAAATCAACAATGCAACCATCAGTCCCTCCCCTCACCCCAGGGTACTAGGTGTAATCCTAGACTCTGACTTGTCATTTCAGCCTCAAAGTCCATTTGTTGTCAAAAGTTTGTAGATATCCCCTCTTCAGTCTATCATGATGCTGCCAGACTTATCCACCTTACCAACCGCTCAGTGTCTGCCAACTCTCTCCTCCAATCCCTACACTGGCTCCCAATCACCCAGAGAATTAAAGTGGAGATCCACTCTAAAAAAAAAAAAAAAAAAATTGCAAAAAAAAAAACCCTAAAAAAAATGGAGGAAAAAAAAAAGTTTAACTTACATGAAATGGCTGTTGCTAGTCAGTCTTCCTAATCTGCCTCTTCCTACGCCGCAGTGATCTTCAGTCTTCTCCTCCCCGCGTTGTCTTCTGGGGAATGGGGCGCGGTGTGTTATGGGAACTGTGTGTGTCCCACAACACATTGCATCCCATTCACAAAGTGCTGCGTGACTCGCGCATGCGCAGTAGGAAACGGGCAGTGAAGCCGTAAGGTTCCACTGCCTGTTTCCCTTAGTTAGGATGGCGGTGCTGGGACCCGAGAGCCAAGGGACGGGTCGGCCTCGGGCGGCCGACATCGCGGGCACCCGGGGTAAGTGTGCTTATTTAAAGTCAGCAGCTACAGTGTAGCTGCTGACTTTAATTTTTTTTTTTTTCCCGGCCGGAATCCCGCTTTGGATTCAAAATACTAACCACAACATAGAAAGCCATTCACAACTCTTCCCCGAGCTACATCACCAACCTTGTGTCCAAATATCACCCAAACCGTCCTCTCCACTCTTCTCAAGACCTCCTACTCTCAAGCTGTCTCCTCTCCTCCTCCCATTCTCATCTCCAGGATTTCTCCAGAGCCTCTCCAACCTTCTGGAACTTGCTACCTTAACCTGTCTGGCTATCCTCTACTCTTGCTACCTTCAGGCGATCCCTGAAAACTCATCTCTTCAAGGAAGCTTATCACGTCTCTAATCTTTTACCAATTCCATCAGCTCATTCCCCACAGCTACAACCTTTTGTACCACCTGCTCCACCCTATTAGATTGTAAGCTCTTCTGAGCAGGGCCCTCTTAACCCTCTTGTATTTTATTGTATTATAAC
Source organism: Aquarana catesbeiana (assembly GCF_042186555.1). Lineage (NCBI taxonomy): Eukaryota > Metazoa > Chordata > Amphibia > Anura > Ranidae > Aquarana > Aquarana catesbeiana. Next base: position 146,241,449 of record NC_133330.1, read on the forward strand.
TGTATTGTCTTCCTTTTATATTGTAAAGTGCTGCGTAAACTGTTGGCGCTATATAAATCCTGTAAAATAATAATAATAATCATTTTAAAGAGGAGTTCCACCCAGGGGACCGTCAAAAAAAAAAAAAAATTAAAAGTCAGCAGCTACAAATACTGCAGCTGCTGACTTTTAATTGGACACTTACCTGTCCCTGGGTCCAGCGATGCGGGGGATCGAAGCCCCGCTCGTCCCCCCCCCTCCGCTCGTCGGCGCCAGGCTGTGGCTTCACAGCCTGGCACCCACTGCGCATGCACGAGCGGCGCCGCGCGCCATGATTGGCCGCTCAATCACCTGGGACCTGTAATGGGTCCCAGATGATTGACAGGAGGGAGGTAGCAGAGCGAAACCCTTCCTGTGCCGAGGGGGAAGTGATGTCACCAGCCCAGGCAAAGGAACAGGCAGACTACGAGGGACCACCTAGCAACAGGCATTTAGAGGTAAGTGAAAAAAAAAAAAATATCCAAATGTTTTTTTGTTTTTTGTTTTTTAGAATTTTTCCAGGTATTTTTGTTTTTTGGGTGGAACCCCACTTTAAATAACCTGGTAATTTATTGGTCATAGTCAAATATATATCTTTATTCTTTGAGTAAATTTATCTGAATGCTGGAAGTAAAGTCCCATTGTGTGAAATGATAGAAACGTGATATCTCCAAGGATGGACAACATTCATTTAGTATGTTTAGGCATGGATGCTGCATTTTCAAACATTTTTATTTAATTTTTTTTTAGCATTGTATTACCTTAAAAATATTTTTGAGTGAAATATTTAAAGTTGATCTCCAGGCACAAAAAGTGTATATTTGCGTATACTCATCAAAAGATACAAAAATATTGAGGCCTCCTGCACACTGAAAGTTTTTGGACATTTTTACAGCAGATTTTGGCTTCAGATGTTTTTTTCTACAGTCAATAAACTCCCCATCATGTTATCCTATTTGTCTATGCACACATAGGCTGTTATCAGCAGTTTTTGGCTGGAGCGTTTTTTAGCTTTAAAAAAACCCCAAAACTAGTGGGTTCTGAGAGGAGTTTTTCAGCTGTTTTCAGTTGTAAAAACACTGTAACATCAAAAAACGCTGATAAACGCCGATAAATGCTCAAAAACCCAGCTCACCAGCCTTTTTTTAAAGTTTTTGATCCATTGAAAAAAAAAATCTTACAAAATTAAAAAAAAAAAAACACTAAAAAAACGTTAACGCAGAAAAACACTTAAAAACGCTAATAAACGCTTTTGCAAAAACTTTAAAAAGCATTGAAAAATCCACTGCAAAGCTACTGGCGTTTTTATAACGTTATTTTAACGTCCAGTGTGCATGAGGCCTTAAAGTCACTTTGGATGCACCTAATACCTTGCAAACCCAAACATTATCTTGTAAAGGTATAGTATAGCTGATCCAGAGATCAGAGCTGCGGGGCAGCTACAATTGTCAAATGTAGAAGATTGGCAGCATGGACCATGGGGTCCATAGGTATACAGTATCTGCTTGGGAGGGAGTTCCAGGTCACCGACAAGGTCTATAAAATCATTTTTATATGACTTACAATTTTTTAAATTCTTGCTCAGTGGGGGGGGCGTGGTAGCCAGCGGAGAGTATGGACACTTTCTAATACAGCTCCTCTCTGCCACGGGCCAGCAGGGGAAATATAGCAGCTAGAAGCCTCATTTCAAAGCGCCAGCTGGACATCCTAGAGCAGGCACATAACAGGATGCATTCCCGCAAGACAAAGGATGGCATCCAACCTGGTAAATTACCCAATTACTTTCTCCTACAGAGCCGCGGGGGGGACCAAGATGGCGGTAAGCAAAGAGGCCGCGCACGCGGCTCTCACACACAAGTCAGCCCGTCCTCACACAGCCAGACGGGACACCACCAAAGCGGCCTGGGGAGAGGACAAGCATATACACCACCGTCAGCATCATCCAGCCCAGCCAAAAGCAGGCAAAAGATGAACAGCCCAGCAGCAGGAGACCTGGAGGTAAGCCTGGAGTCTTCTATGGATGACACTAGGGAATTACAGGACTCCATTACTGACTTTCCCACTGCAAACATGCCTGTAATGGACACTATGCTTAAAGACATGTTGGTGTCCCTAAGGTCTACATTACATGCTAATATTCTTGCCCTGACCAGAAATTTAAAAGTGAAATTTCATCAGTTAATGACAGAGTCTCACATGTGGAGGAGAAAATGGGGGAGTTTGCATCTACCTTTAATGATCTAGTGGACGCCCACAATGACAGAGATGATGAAATGATGCAAATGAAAATCAAATTAGCAGATTTAGAAGATAGGTCCAGGAGGAACAATATTACATTTAGAGGAATCCCTGAGACGGTGAAACCCCCTGACCTGAAAAAGTACTTAGATGTCATGAAAGTAGTCCTCCCTGATGCGCCTCTGGAAGATCTTCTGATAGACAGGATCCACAGGTTGCCCAAATCTAAGCACATTGCCTTCCATCTGCCCAGAGACACTATTGTCAGCATTCATTTCTACCACACGAAAGACCAGTTTATGACGACTGCCAGACAACGCGACTCACTACCATCCGACCTGCAGGACCTGTCCTTCTTTGCGGACTTGTCGGCTTTTACCATGCAACAACGCCACCAGTTGGCCACTATAACAAAGCCTATGAACAACCACCACATAGCTGGCTATATCCGGTGAAGCTGCTGGTAACGAGGGAAAGCAGCAACTATGTGATTACAAATGTGAAAGAAGGCATCGTCACCTCTTCTGTTTTCCTCTAACTGTTTACATTAAAGGTTTCTCCAGCGGATTCATTCTTCGCTATCTCGAAACTCCATCTCATCCTCCTTCGGATATCCACATTCTGGACCCGCACCTATAACTACCCTGGACCAGGCAATTCCGCATTTCGTCGACATTCAGCCTTTCATTCAACAGTTTGTTATCTCCAACATTACATCATGCCATTCAAAACCTCTTCGCTAAACGTTAAGGGTCTGAACAGCCCTTTCAAGCGACAAATGGCATGGAAAGAAGCGAATAGACTCCAGAGCGATATAATATGCTTCCAAGAGCCCCCTACTTTCCAACATCGCAAATTCCCACATATCTTTCAGGCTAACGGCACATCCAAAAAAAGGGGAGTAGCAAATCTCTATCTCTAACAAATCTATATATACATTGATTAATGTATACCTCCCCAACACAAAACAACTGGCTTTTCTAAAAAAAATCTGGAAGAAAATATCTACTATGAAACAGGGAAATGTAATATGTGGGGATTTCAATGCAGTACCCGATAAAGACTTGGACTTGTCCAGCGATACAAGCCTCCAACAGCGTAGAGCAACTCTGGACAGTATAATCTCTTCTTCAGGATTGTATGATATATGGAGTTGCCAACACTCGTCCGAGAAGGACTTTACATTCTTCTCTAACGTTCACCACACCTATTCTCGAATAGACTTGTTTCTAACTGACAAATTTCTTTTGCAGCAGGTTGTTAAGTCGGAAATTCACTGTATCACATGGTCTGACCACGCTCCAATTTCCATCAGTGTGGGGGATCATCGTGCCGCAATCAGGGCAAGTAGATGGCGCAATGACATTAACACTCTATCTCAACCAACCCACTCAAACCAAATAGGCAAAGCACTTACAGAATTTTTTAATATCAATGCCCCATCGGTTGATGATCCCTTCACGCTATGGAATACGCATAAAGTATATATCAGATGCCTACTCATACGGCTAAGTGCAAAGGTTAAAAAACAATGCTCAGAACGACTCAATGAATTGTTAACTGAAATTCGCCGGTTAGAAATCCTTAACAAACAAAACACAACACAAACAATTAGGGAAACTCTTCCTCACTAGACAGAAACTACGAACCCACCTGGTGGCTCAACATGACTACCAGATGCGTTCCTTAAAAGCTCAATCATATAGGTGCGGTAACAAAGCAGGGAAGCAGTTAGCAAACCAACTAAAAGAAACAATCACTAAACAAAAAATCCCATATATTGTGAATCCCAAAACCAAGTTAAAAGTTACAAATCCCAAAGAAATTGCAGACGCATTTAGTGACTATTACGAGGAGCTTAATAACATTAATAATGACCCAAACACTTACCAAGCCAATGACAACATCATTACCAAATTCCTAGCCTCAGTGAACTTACCTACAATATCGCAAAATGATACACACTCTCTGAACCAACCCTTCACAATACAAGAAATAGAAATGGCAATTAAAAACCTTCCCCACAACAAATCTCCAGGGCTGGATGAGTATTCTTCTGAACATGTTCAGTAAAGTTTCCCTCTACAAAGTTAACGCCACTAAATCCAACATACTAGGCATAGCTATGGACACAAATAGGGACGTTTCCCTGAAAAAGAGTTTCCCCTACCCATGGATGAATGACTCCATCACCTTTCTAGGAATAAAACTAAGGTCTCCTCTCTCAAGATTATATCACGCTAACTACTTCCCACTTATCAATTAATTTCAACAGGAACTCTCTAGAATTCAAAAACATTACTTATCCTGGTCAGGACGTCTGGCAGCGTATAAAATGTTACTACTGCCAAATTGATTTATTATTATAGAGCTTTACCTGTACCCACATCTTTCTTCACAACAACGCAGAAGCAATTATCGAAATTTGTGTGGGCGGGGAGCAGAGCTAGATGTTCTCCCATCATACAGCATAGGCATAAATCTGTGGGGTGTATGGGCTTACTGGTGTTAAAAGTCTATTACATAGCAGTGGTCATAGATCAACTCAAAAGTTGGTTCCAGAAACCCACCATAAAACCATGGTGTCAAATAGAACACATGTTGATGAATAACAAATCCCCACTCTCCCTTTTAATGGCAACCAATTTACCCAAAACAAGTCACTTACTAAATCACCCTACCATACAAGCTGCAATCCAGGCTTGGAATGCTCTAAACCCAAAAGGAACTGAAAAATACCTTACCACTAGGATTCCCATTCCTCTAGAATCTCTTTGGTGGATGATCCCCAATCCAAAGGCCCATACACATGATAGGACTTTTTGACAACAAACATGCAAATTAGCTGTTTTAAGGCAACATCCTACCGTGTGTACGCTCCATCGGACAAACTTTTTCAGCTTTCATCGGACAAATGTTGGCTGTGCAGACAGACAAACTTTCCAGCAAAATAAGTCCTATGGTGCAAAATCCTATCATGTGTACCCAAGTCCATAGGACTTTAGTCCAAAGTACAAACATGCATGCTTAGAACCAATGCAAAATATCAGGCAACAATACAGACCAAAGGGTGGCGGTAAAGAGCTGAAAAACCACGTGATTTGGTGAAAGTTGGCTGAAAAAGTCCTGCCGTGTGTATGCTTAATTAGTTTACCGCCGACGCCCTTTGTACAAAAATCCACGGGAAAGTTTGTACAAAGTCCGATGTGTGTATGAGGCTTAACACATATGGTATGGTCCTGTGTCAGTCTACGTATCATCTGGACAGAAATATTCAACATAATCTCAAAGGTGACGGGTATTCCTGTTAAGCCGAATATTGAACAGGCTATTCTAAGCGTGAATGTATCAAATTTTTCTACAGCTGTTAGGTCCATTACGACCAATATATTACTGGCAGCACACTCTGCAATTATGTACAGATGGAAATCCTCAGATATTCCCAAAGTAAGAGATATAATATCTAAACTAAATATAATAGCTGAATACGAAAGAATTCTGGTGAATAGACATGGTAATACTTCGAAATTTGAACTCACTTGTTCCACGTGGAGATCCTTTTCTCTTATTTGTTAAACACCTAGGTATCTATAACCAACATCTTGGTGTCTTTTTCCTTTCTTTGTTTTTGGTTCAGTATTAAAGTGGTTGTATACTTTTTTTTTTACTTTTACCTATAGGTAAGCCTATAATAAGGCTTACCTGTAGGTAAAAAAAATATCTCCTAAACCTATACGGTTTAGGAGATATTCCCCTCGCAATGAGCCGCTGACTTTTTTTTTTTACTTTTACCTATAGGTAAGCCTATAATAAGGCTTACCTGTAGGTAAAAAAAATATCTCCTAAACCTATACGGTTTAGGAGATATTGCCCTCGCAATGAGCCGCTGACTGCAGCGGCGCATGCGCACAGGGGATTCTCGGCTGACAGCCCGGCAAACTCCGGAGCTTGCCGGACAGAAGTCTCCTGCGCGCATGCGCGGGAGTGACGACATCGCGGATCCGGCCACTCAAAGCGCCGGAGCCGCGATACCCGGAAGACACGCCGAGGGGAAATGTCAGCTCCCTCGGCGTGGACCGGTTGAGATGCCGGCACCTCGTTCAAAGGTAAGTATCTCATAATGAGCTAGTATGCGGTGCATACTAGCTCATTATGCCTTTTCCCTTGCAGATGTAGAAAAAAAAAAACAGCGGGTATACAACTGCTTTAAGTGTAACTGCCCCATGAAGCTACATTTTATATGTTGATAGTACGGGGAGGGCGGGAGCCGGGGGATCGCCCTCTCCTCGGACACAGTGTGTTCCCATAAGGGTGTCTGGGGGTGGGTTTCCTCGGCTGATGGTTCCTTCAAATCAATCTCTTGTCACCTCAAGGAGAAGAGCCGCTCACCACTATAGGGGCAAAATTATCTATCTACTACCTATAAATAGAGTGGAGTGGATGGCATTTATTATGTAAAAGGAAATGTTTGATTTATGCTGTTCCACTTCATTGTGAACTGTCACTGTGAAATTTTGCTGTACCATTTTCTTTTAATACTTTAATAAAAATGATTGAAACAAATTCTTGCTCAGTGTGTACATTTGTTCCCAGCTCCAACATGATTCAAGTATAACCTGCACTTAAAGCAGCAAAATGCATAGCATTATAAATACAGTAAAACCTTGGTTTGAGAGCATTTTGCAAGACAAGCACGTTTTTTAAATAAATTTTGACTAGATATACTAGCGATGTCTTGATATACAAGTAGCGTCATGTCAGAACTGAGTATAAAAGAGAAGAGAGTGTAGCAATATGGTTACATTTAATGAAGGTACAACATTTAGCCACTCACATGATTGATGATTACAACAGGCACATCTAAGTATGCAGGCAACCGGGATAAAGTTGTTCACATAGACCATCCTCCTCACCGCCATCAAAGTCGTCCCTTCCATGAGCGGTTGAAGCCTCGCTTTCAGATCACTCTACTGCAGGGTAGTCTTGATTGCAGACTGACAGCGGTGAGAGCCGGCAGTGCGGGGGATGCTATGTAGACAGCTTTACCCTGGATACCTGCATAGTTAGATGTGCCTCTTTTAATCATCAACCATGTGAGTTGCTAAATGTTGTACCTTCATTAAATGTAACCATATTGCTACACTTAGAGGCGCCTCTCTTCTTGTTTATACTCTTGTTTATACTCTGTAGCACCTGCTGGATTTTGCTTCTAATCCCCTTGTGGAGGCTTACGTTTGTGGATGGACATTTTATGGTTACACAACCTATCACATTGCTATAATCTTTTTATATGGACTATAAACTGAAGGACTTATGAATAAATGGTTGTGGAACAAATCATTTGAGTTTCCATTATTTCTTATGGGGAAATTCGCTTTGATATACAAGTACATTTTGTACCTTTTGCTGCCTTATGCTGTTGGCAGTAGATACTCTCATCCTGAAAGAGTGTAACAAGGTGAGCATTCATTCACACCACTGGGAGGCAGATACAAAAAAGCCCTGCTCACTGCTCTGGCTTAACCTCAGCCATCCCTGTGGATTGTCCCTCTCACTTAGCTCATCTCCTCCCGCTGCATGATGTGGTTCCTTCCACTGGCTCATACACCACTACAGCATGCACAAGCTGGCCAAGGAACCCTATTGTGTAGCAGGGGGGGGATCAAATTTTTAACACACCTGGGAATGGGATACCTGCAGTGTCTGGGGTTCAGGATCATGGCACAGTTTTATCAAACAAGGTACCAGAAAGGTAAGTATAAAGAATCTTCTTTACAGGTGTTGTATATGTTGTATAATGTCCCACATAAAATTGGTGAACATATTACAACATATACAACAACAGGCTATTTACTTTCCACCCTGTAGTCTTTTCTTTTCTTAGCAATGTCAGTGCTACTATGGTAGTAATTTATGTGAATCTGGTGTGGGTTGGTGTGCGATAGTTGCTGACTAGAAAAACATGCATTCAAGCTTTATTGCATGAATAGAATGATAATATTGACCTTGTTGTGTGCTAACTGCTTTAAAAAGGACATCATTAGAATAGAACAAATATGGTTGAAAGTACATTTCACATGGAAATATTAAAAACTTACAAAACCTGTGTAGAGTGCTGTGAAAAAAGGAAAAATGTTTTGTTTTACTTTTGAGAGTGCATAGGTTACCAGTAGCTTCAGGGAGATACTGTAGTGTGGTACTTTCTAATTAATTATTAAAATGCATTAAATGTGGGCCCAGTTTAGCAAGGCTGTATTTGCACAGGTTGCTTAAATGTCCCTATTTATATACTGTATGTAGCGGGTGCTGTATATTGTATAGGAGAACTCCATTTTTTTTTTTTTTTTATCTGTTCTTAAAAAAAAAAAAAAAAAAAAAAAAAAACAGACATGATACAGGAGATGGTCAGAGACTGCAGACATGGTACAGGAGATGTCAGAGACTGCAGACATTATACAGGAGATGGTCAGAGATTGCAGACATTATACAGGAGATGGTCAGAGATTGCAGACATTATACAGGAGATGGTCAGAGATTGCAGACATTATACAGGAGATGGTCAGAGATTGCAGACATTATACAGGAGATGGTCAGAGACTGAGGACATTATACAGGAGATGGTCAGAGATTGCAGACATTATACAGGAGATGGTCAGAGATTGCAGACATTATACAGGAGATGGTCAGAGACAGCAGACACGGTACAGGAGATGGTCAGAGACTGCAGACATTATACAGGAGATGGTCAGAGATTGCAGACATTATACAGGAGTTGGTCAGAGATTGCAGACATTATACAGGAGATGGTCAGAGATTGCAGACATTATACAGGAGATGGTCAGAGATTGCAGACATTATACAGGAGATGGTCAGAGACTGAGGACATTATACAGGAGATGGTCAGAGATTGCAGACATTATACAGGAGATGGTCAGAGATTGCAGACATTATACAGGAGATGGTCAGAGACAGCAGACACGGTACAGGAGATGGTCAGAGACTGCAGACATTATACAGGAGATGGTCAGAGATTGCAGACATTATACAGGAGATGGTCAGAGATTGCAGACATTATACAGGAGATGGTCAGAGATTGCAGACATTATACAGGAGATGGTCAGAGACAGCAGACACGGTACAGGAGATGGTCAGAGACTGCAGACATTATACAGGAGATGGTCAGAGACTGCAGACATTATACAGGAGATGGTCAGAGATTGCAGACATTATACAGGAGATGGTCAGAGATTGCAGACATTATACAGGAGATGGTCAGAGATTGCAGACATTATACAGGAGATGGTCAGAGATTGCAGACATTATACAGGAGATGGTCAGAGACTGAGGACATTATACAGGAGATGGTCAGAGACAGCAGACACGGTACAGGAGATGGTCAGAGACTGCAGACATTATACAGGAGATGGTCAGAGATTGCAGACATTATACAGGAGATGGTCAGAGATTGCAGACATTATACAGGAGATGGTCAGAGATTGCAGACATTATACAGGAGATGGTCAGAGACAGCAGACACGGTACAGGAGATGGTCAGAGACTGCAGACATTATACAGGAGATGGTCAGAGACTGCAGACATTATACAGGAGATGGTCAGAGATTGCAGACATTATACAGGAGATGGTCAGAGATTGCAGACATTATACAGGAGATGGTCAGAGATTGCAGAAATTATACAGGAGATGGTCAGAGACTGAGGACATTATACAGGAGATGGTCAGAGACTGAGGACATTATACAGGAGATGGTCAGAGATTGCAGACATTATACAGGAGATGGTCAGAGATTGCAGACATTATACAGGAGATGGTCAGAGATTGCAGACATTATACAGGAGATGGTCAGAGACTGCAGACATTATACAGGAGATGGTCAGAGATTGCAGACATTATACAGGAGATGGTCAGAGACTGCAGACATTATACAGGAGATGGTCAGAGACAGCAGACACGGTACAGGAGATGGTCAGAGACTGCAGACATTATACAGGAGATGGTCAGAGACTGCAGACATTATACAGGAGATGGTCAGAGATTGCAGACATTATACAGGAGATGGTCAGAGATTGCAGACATTATACAGGAGATGGTCAGAGATTGCAGACATTATACAGGAGATGGTCAGAGACAGCAGACACGGTACAGGAGATGGTCAGAGACTGCAGACATTATACAGGAGATGGTCAGAGACTGCAGACATTATACAGGAGATGGTCAGAGATTGCAGACATTATACAGGAGATGGTCAGAGATTGCAGACATTATACAGGAGATGGTCAGAGATTGCAGACATTATACAGGAGATGGTCAGAGATTGCAGACATTATACAGGAGATGGTCAGAGATTGCAGACATTATACAGGAGATGGTCAGAGATTGCAGACATTATACAGGAGATGGTCAGAGACAGCAGACACGGTACAGGAGATGGTCAGAGACTGCAGACATTATACAGGAGATGGTCAGAGACTGCAGACATTATACAGGAGATGGTCAGAGATTGCAGACATTATACAGGAGATGGTCAGAGATTGCAGACATTATACAGGAGATGGTCAGAGATTGCAGACATTATACAGGAGATGGTCAGAGATTGCAGACATTATACAGGAGATGGTCAGAGACTGAGGACATTATACAGGAGATGGTCAGAGACTGCAGACATTATACAGGAGATGGTCAGAGATTGCAGACATTATACAGGAGATGGTCAGAGATTGCAGACATTATACAGGAGATGGTCAGAGACTGCAGATATTATACAGGAGATGGTCAGAGACAGCAGACACGGTACAGGAGATGGTCAGAGATTGCAGACATTATACAGGAGATGGTCAGAGACTGCAGACATTATACAGGAGATGGTCAGAGATTGCAGACATTATACAGGAGATGGTCAGAGACTGCAGACATTATACAGGAGATGGTCAGAGACTGAGGACATTATACAGGAGATGGTCAGAGACTGCAGACATTATACAGGAGATGGTCAGAGATTGCAGACATTATACAGGAGATGGTCAGAGACTGCAGACATTATACAGGAGATGGTCAGAGACTGCAGACATTATACAGGAGATGGTCAGAGACTGCAGACATTATACAGGAGATGGTCAGAGACTGAGGACATTATACAGGAGATGGTCAGAGATTGCAGACATTATACAGGAGATGGTCAGAGATTGCAGACATTATACAGGAGATGGTCAGAGATTGCAGACATTATACAGGAGATGGTCAGAGATTGCAGACATTATACAGGAGATGGTCAGAGACTGAGGACATTATACAGGAGATGGTCAGAGATTGCAGACATTATACAGGAGATGGTCAGAGATTGCAGACATTATACAGGAGATGGTCAGAGACAGCAGACACGGTACAGGAGATGGTCAGAGACTGCAGACATTATACAGGAGATGGTCAGAGATTGCAGACATTATACAGGAGTTGGTCAGAGATTGCAGACATTATACAGGAGATGGTCAGAGATTGCAGACATTATACAGGAGATGGTCAGAGATTGCAGACATTATACAGGAGATGGTCAGAGACTGAGGACATTATACAGGAGATGGTCAGAGATTGCAGACATTATACAGGAGATGGTCAGAGATTGCAGACATTATACAGGAGATGGTCAGAGACAGCAGACACGGTACAGGAGATGGTCAGAGACTGCAGACATTATACAGGAGATGGTCAGAGATTGCAGACATTATACAGGAGATGGTCAGAGATTGCAGACATTATACAGGAGATGGTCAGAGATTGCAGACATTATACAGGAGATGGTCAGAGACAGCAGACACGGTACAGGAGATGGTCAGAGACTGCAGACATTATACAGGAGATGGTCAGAGACTGCAGACATTATACAGGAGATGGTCAGAGATTGCAGACATTATACAGGAGATGGTCAGAGATTGCAGACATTATACAGGAGATGGTCAGAGATTGCAGACATTATACAGGAGATGGTCAGAGATTGCAGACATTATACAGGAGATGGTCAGAGACTGAGGACATTATACAGGAGATGGTCAGAGACAGCAGACACGGTACAGGAGATGGTCAGAGACTGCAGACATTATACAGGAGATGGTCAGAGATTGCAGACATTATACAGGAGATGGTCAGAGATTGCAGACATTATACAGGAGATGGTCAGAGATTGCAGACATTATACAGGAGATGGTCAGAGACAGCAGACACGGTACAGGAGATGGTCAGAGACTGCAGACATTATACAGGAGATGGTCAGAGACTGCAGACATTATACAGGAGATGGTCAGAGATTGCAGACATTATACAGGAGATGGTCAGAGATTGCAGACATTATACAGGAGATGGTCAGAGATTGCAGAAATTATACAGGAGATGGTCAGAGACTGAGGACATTATACAGGAGATGGTCAGAGACTGAGGACATTATACAGGAGATGGTCAGAGATTGCAGACATTATACAGGAGATGGTCAGAGACTGCAGACATTATACAGGAGATGGTCAGAGATTGCAGACATTATACAGGAGATGGTCAGAGACTGCAGACATTATACAGGAGATGGTCAGAGACAGCAGACACGGTACAGGAGATGGTCAGAGACTGCAGACATTATACAGGAGATGGTCAGAGACTGCAGACATTATACAGGAGATGGTCAGAGATTGCAGACATTATACAGGAGATGGTCAGAGATTGCAGACATTATACAGGAGATGGTCAGAGATTGCAGACATTATACAGGAGATGGTCAGAGACAGCAGACACGGTACAGGAGATGGTCAGAGACTGCAGACATTATACAGGAGATGGTCAGAGACTGCAGACATTATACAGGAGATGGTCAGAGATTGCAGACATTATACAGGAGATGGTCAGAGATTGCAGACATTATACAGGAGATGGTCAGAGATTGCAGACATTATACAGGAGATGGTCAGAGATTGCAGACATTATACAGGAGATGGTCAGAGATTGCAGACATTATACAGGAGATGGTCAGAGATTGCAGACATTATACAGGAGATGGTCAGAGATTGCAGACATTATACAGGAGATGGTCAGAGACAGCAGACACGGTACAGGAGATGGTCAGAGACTGCAGACATTATACAGGAGATGGTCAGAGACTGCAGACATTATACAGGAGATGGTCAGAGATTGCAGACATTATACAGGAGATGGTCAGAGATTGCAGACATTATACAGGAGATGGTCAGAGATTGCAGACATTATACAGGAGATGGTCAGAGATTGCAGACATTATACAGGAGATGGTCAGAGACTGAGGACATTATACAGGAGATGGTCAGAGACTGCAGACATTATACAGGAGATGGTCAGAGATTGCAGACATTATACAGGAGATGGTCAGAGATTGCAGACATTATACAGGAGATGGTCAGAGACTGCAGATATTATACAGGAGATGGTCAGAGACAGCAGACACGGTACAGGAGATGGTCAGAGATTGCAGACATTATACAGGAGATGGTCAGAGACTGCAGACATTATACAGGAGATGGTCAGAGATTGCAGACATTATACAGGAGATGGTCAGAGACTGCAGACATTATACAGGAGATGGTCAGAGACTGAGGACATTATACAGGAGATGGTCAGAGACTGCAGACATTATACAGGAGATGGTCAGAGATTGCAGACATTATACAGGAGATGGTCAGAGACTGCAGACATTATACAGGAGATGGTCAGAGACTGCAGACATTATACAGGAGATGGTCAGAGACTGCAGACATTATACAGGAGATGGTCAGAGACTGAGGACATTATACAGGAGATGGTCAGAGATTGCAGACATTATACAGGAGATGGTCAGAGATTGCAGACATTATACAGGAGATGGTCAGAGATTGCAGACATTATACAGGAGATGGTCAGAGACTGAGGACATTATACAGGAGATGGTCAGAGACTGCAGACATTATACAGGAGATGGTCAGAGATTGCAGACATTATACAGGAGATGGTCAGAGATTGCAGACATTATACAGGAGATGGTCAGAGACTGCAGATATTATACAGGAGATGGTCAGAGACAGCAGACACGGTACAGGAGATGGTCAGAGATTGCAGACATTATACAGGAGATGGTCAGAGACTGCAGACATTATACAGGAGATGGTCAGAGATTGCAGACATTATACAGGAGATGGTCAGAGACTGCAGACATTATACAGGAGATGGTCAGAGACTGAGGACATTATACAGGAGATGGTCAGAGACTGCAGACATTATACAGGAGATGGTCAGAGACTGCAGACATTATACAGGAGATGGTCAGAGATTGCAGACATTATACAGGAGATGGTCAGAGACTGCAGACATTATACAGGAGATGGTCAGAGACTGAGGACATTATACAGGAGATGGTCAGAGACTGCAGACATTATACAGGAGATGGTCAGAGACTGCAGACATTATACAGGAGATGGTCAGAGACTGCAGACATTATACAGGAGATGGTCAGAGACTGCAGACATTATACAGGAGATGGTCAGAGACTGCAGACATTATACAGGAGATGGTCAGAGACTGAGGACATTATACAGGAGATGGTCAGAGACTGCAGACATTATACAGGAGATGGTCAGAGATTGCAGACATTATACAGGAGATGGTCAGAGATTGCAGACATTATACAGGAGATGGTCAGAGACTGAAGACATGATGCACCAAGTAGCCAGCATTGGGTTCTAATGCGCTGCTGCCACCATGGAGACAGAGACCAGCTGGTCCACTGTCCCACTGGTCCACTGTCGGAGGATTCCCCCATCCACCTGGAATGTGTAGATGGGGGAATTGGATCTTTTTTTTTTCCCAGTGTAATGACCAAACGAAAAAAAAAAAAAAAAACAATCAATATATGGGCTACAAAAGTGGCTTAGTGCTAACTGGATCTCGGAAGAACAGAGTGGGGGAGGGAGACAGATAGGGAGAGAAAGGGACAGTTCAGTGATGAAAGTGTAATGAAACATGTAGTGCTCACTCATTCAGGGATGAGGCTGGAAGTTCACACAGCTTGGAATGTGGAGCTGCTGACTGCTCTTCATATCTCCCGCGCACACCCCCCTCCCCCCCTCTCTCCACTCTCTCCTTCACAGCTGTAAGTCGGGACAGGAGAGTAGGCGGGCCGGGCAGACACAGGGGGAGAGAGGAGGATGAGGGGCAGCTCTATGCAATGCATCGCTCATCTCCCATCCATTGCTGGGAGGGGGAGTGAACTTCGCTGGGCTGTGTGTGACGAGTGTCAGAGACACTCCACACAGCTGCAGCCACCGGCCCCTAAATGTACACACTGCTTCTCCTGTCCTACGGACGGGAGAAATCAATCTGTTTTCTCAAACTGTCACAGGGATAATGGGAGGCTGGAAACACTGCATTGCCCCCCACAGTGCAGGATCTCCAGGGAATTCGGCAACCCTGATTGTTCCCACAGATGTGATGACAGCTACAGTGATCTGTCTCACAGCTCCGTGGGGCTCTGCGCCCCGCACATCAGGGAGGTGAGAGGGGTCATTGTCCAGTGTCCGAGGAGGGGGAGAGCGAGGGTGTGGGCAGCATGCTGAGGCTAAATCACCCATTGACGGGCAACACTGTTCATTCTGCAGTGAAACTGCACAGCAGTGTTGTGATGCCATAGATACCCTATTACAGGAAGTATAAAAATAAAATAGTTCCTGGCAGGATTAACAGGTAACAGAAATATGTTGGGAGACTCAGAAGAATAAAAGCTGCAGATGTTAGTGACATACTGCCTCATATTTGTCTTTTTCTATTTTCCCAAAAATCACACTTTAAAAGCCCATTTAAAGCTGAACGCACAGCCACTGGTTTGTCCTGGGAGGAACAGTGCTGATCCTGGTGCATTGCTCTGTTTACTTTTCTCTTTTTTTTTGTTAAACTGTCCCACGTGACATTTTATTCAGTTCTATTTCTTGCAGCGGCATTGCGGTGCGGTACTTTGCTGAAACAAAGTATCTCATGTAATATTTTTCTTCAGCTCTGTGGTGTGAACTGACTCCATATAAAACAAGTCAGATAGCAGTGCAGCCCAGTGCAAATGGTGTGAACAGAGCAAAGGATGAAGATGTCCAAAACTGATTATTTTTTTTTTTATGTTTATCTAAACATCTTTTTATTATACAAGTTCGCTAAGATAAATAATCTCCTCTTGAGAAGAGAAGATTAAGGGGGGATTTGATCAATACATACTGTAAGTGGTCCATACAATGAACTTGGTGATGAGTTATTAACTTTAAGGTCATTACAGAGGACAAGGGGCACTCTTTATATCTAGAGGAAAAGAGATTTAATCTTCAAATAAGGAAAGGTTTCTTCACAGTAAGAGCTGGGAAAATGTGGAATAGACTCTATCAAAAGCTGGTTCTGGCTAGCCAGGTTCTGGAGTAAATTGGATTATGCTTTGCTGTTTTTTTTTGCCTAACTCTGGATCAACTGTGGGTATAGGACTTTGTATATGAGATTGTATAGATTTTATTTATTTATTTTTTATTGGTTGAACTAAATGGACAGGTCTTTTTTTTCTTTGTTTTTTGTTTTGTCCCTTTGAGAAAATATCCCTTTACTTCCTGTTCAACAGGAAGTGAGATGAAATCTCTCCAAATTGAGGAAATTCCTCTATTAGTTGATAGTAGTACAGGAATCCCCATTTAAAATATTTCCACTTGCAATTATAAAATGTTGGGATTTCTAACAAATGCTCGAAGGGTTAAAAGTGGTAACTAGGACAAAAAGTGGATCTCCCCCCAATGTGGACACAAAAAGCAGTAAAAAAATATATTTTTAGTCTGGCTTTAGGTATACTTGTGGACTATTTTCTTTAATCAAAATATATTTTTAGAATACATTTGAAATGCAATTCTCGTCCCATGCATCGGATCTGTGCACTATAGTATAATATGCATAAACCAAAAGAAACAATTTTATCCTGTCTGCATAACCAACCTTGTTATTATAAATACTGTTAGATTCTTTGTGTAAAGTGATATAATAAAGCTCATGTTTTGATCATTCGAATGCTTTCTCATAGTATCACCTTCCAGGTCTTTTCTGTATCTGCAAATATAAAACTTGTGAAAACTGTCATTTTTAGGAACAGCATTAAAGCTAGACTCAGTTTCTGCAACCGCATATTCTTTTGTTAGTAGTGACAACATTGCTGAATCTGGTAACTTTGGTTCTAGTCAGAAAACAAGAAGGTAGTACAACCGAAGACTTTTTTTTTTTTCAATACCAAACTACAACTATTTCATTAGATTTTACTAAAACTACAAAAGAGAGAGTAGTGAATCAGAGGAGGAAACAGTTCCTCCCAAAAGAATAACAAGATCAGAAGACTTGCCTACCACTAGTAGCGCCATACATCCCAATGACACTAACACCAAGGGAGCTAGACCCAAGGAAGAAAGGCTTAGTATCAGCACTGAAATAAAGCACCAGGCCCAAAGAATCCAGGCCCAGACCCACCTTCCCAATGCCCTGGCAAACCCATTATGGCTGCCTTCCAGCTCAGGATCAGCTACAATGCCCCCTTTCACCATACAGCCAGGTGTGCAGCGAGGTGTACAACCCAACAAATACTCCAAATAATTTTTCTGAATTTGATTATTGTTATTTGTTTTTCCCTCAAGATTTGCTACAGTATATCGTGGACCAAACAAATCTTTTTGCAGAGCAATTTATTGGCACCAACCACAATTTGTCCTATGCTCCTATGTTTCATTGGCGATATTTCGCGATAGAGGTGTTAAAAAAGCTTTGGGCTTTACATTTAACATGGGGTTTACTAAGAGAAATAAATTTCATGCCTACTGGTCCACCCACCCATCCACCACATGCTGTGTGGTGTCATTTCCAGCACACGCTATGACATGATCATGCACTTCCTACATTTCATTGATAACTCGCAGTGCCCTCCCCGAGATCAAACTAACCATGAAAAATCCGCCCACTAATAAATTATTTTTCTAAGTGATTTGCTGAAATATATATCCCATACCAAAACATTTGTGTGGACAAATCCCTTGTCCACTTCACTGGCCGGCTGCAATTCAAAAAATATACTCCTAGTAAGAGGACCAGGTATGGGTTGAAACTAAATAAAGAACCACAGGATATGTATACACTTTCCATGCGTATGAAGGCAAAGACTCCCAACTCTAACCCCCTGAGTGCCCAACATGCAATGGAACCAGTGGAAGAAATGTCTGGGACCTGGCATACCCCCTGCTCAAAAAAGGCTATCATATATACATAGACAATTATTATACCAGTTTGCCCCTTTTCCACCACCTGTACCATAAAAAAGTATCACTTGAAAAAATAGAAAGGGCTTCCCACAAAATGTAGTGACAACAAGGCTACAAATGGGGGAATCTGCAAGTCTGAGGAATGAGAAAGTGTTGGCCGTAAAGTGGAGGGACGTGGAGGGACAAGAGAGATGTTTACATCCTGTCCACCATGACATTTTAGTAGAGATTCATGGAAGACACGGTCCCATTGTAAAGCCTGAATGCATCCACAATTATAATTATTGTTGAGGATGGGGAAAAGCTTAAAGCTCAGGATTCTGTGGAGGGCCCGGCAGAGTCTGCTTCAGAGCAATCTGGACAAGAAGATACCCAATTGATATCTGCCTCTCAGTCGCAGAGGCTTTTGATCCTGACTCTGACTGAAATGGTTCGTTCTGCCTTTAAGTTGCCTCTTGCAGAGGTGACTGAGCCCCCCTGATCCTCTTTGGGATCCCTGAGGCCTTTTCAGGCCACACAGGCTTTCCCCCTACACCCCCTGTTGGAACAGGCAGTGTATGCTGATTGGGAACATCCTGACAGGATTTTTGTTTCTCCTAAGAGGTTTTCCCTTTTATATCACATGGAAGAGAAGTTTGTTAAAAAATGGAGCATGCCAGCCGTAGATGCAGCAATCTCTTCCTTAAACAAGAACTTAACTTGTTTGGTAGATAACGCACAGGGCTTGAAAGACCCTGTACACAAGAAATTGGATACATTATTAAAGGCTTCCTTTTCTATGGCCAGTTCAGCTATTCAGCCAGCTGTTGCAGCAATTGGTATCTGCCAGTCCGCAAAGGATCAGGTCAAACGACCTGATAGGCCTAACCAGGAGGATGTTCCACCTAAAGTAAGACAAATAAATATAATATTTGCAGCAGAACATGCGAACAGGCAAAACATTTGTTTGAACACCATTAAAGACTATGGGACACAAACATGAATAATCAAAAGTGCTAATTTTAAAGGCTTATATGCATGGTATTGTCATAAAAAGTGTTTGGGGACCCGGGTCCTGCCCCAGGGGACATGTATCAATGCAAAAAAAGTTTTAAAAACGGCTGGTTTTTCAGGAGCAGTGATTTTAATAATGCTTAAAGTGAAACAATAAAAGTGAAATATTCCTTTACATTTCATACCTGGGGGGTGTCTATAGTATGCCTGTAAAGTGGCGCATGTTTCCCGTGTTTATAACAGTCCCTGCACAAAATGACATTTCTAAAGGAAAAAAAGTTATTTAAAACTACTCGCGGCTATAATGAATTGTCGAGTCTGGCAATACAGATAAAAGAAGTCATTGAAAAAAAACAGCATGGGATCCCCCCAGTCCATTACCAGGCCCTTTGGGTTTGGTATGAATAAGGGGAACCCTGAACCAAAATTTAAAAAAAAATGCATGGGGGTCCCCCCACATTCCATACCAGGCCCTTCAGGTCTGGTATGGATATTAAGGGGAATGCTGCGCCAAAATAAAAAAAAATGGTGTGGGGGTCCCCCTCAAAATCCATACCAGACCCTTCAGGTCTGGTATGGATTTTAAGGGGAACCCCGCGCCAAGATTTAAAAAAAAAATGGCGTGGGGGTCCCCCCAAAAATACATACAAGACCCTTATCCGAGCACACAACCTGGCAGGTCGCAGGAAAAGAGGGGGGACAAGAGAGCGACCCCCCTCCTGAACCGTACCAGGCCACATGCCCTCAACTTGGGTAGGGTGCTTTGGGGTGGCCCCCCAAAGCCCCTTGTCCCCATGTTGATGGGGACAAGGGCCTCATCCCCACAACCCTTGCCCTGTGGTTATGGGGGTATGCCGGCGGGGGGCTTATCAGAATCAGATCCCCGCCTCCCCCCGTGTGAAATTAAAAAAATTAAAAAATAAAAATGTCCCATGAAGTTTTCTTCATCTTCTCTTGCTCCGCTGATGGACCGAAAAGGAAAAAAAAAATGACACCGACATGCCTCCATGAAAGGCTCCCGCCGTATGACACGTCTACACTTTGACAGTTCTTTATTAACTGAGGGTGGGGCCACACCGTGATGTTCCCGGGTGACCCCGCCCCCTCTGACACATGGGGACTTCCCTATGGCTTGCGGTTACGTAAACGGGTGGCCCTGCCCCCCTCTGACGCCCCGGGAAAGCCATAGAGAAGTCCCCCGTGCATCAGAGGGGGGTGGGGTCACCCGGGATCATCACAGTGTGGCCCAGCCCTCAGTTATAAAAGAACTGTCAAAGCAAAGATGCGTCATTCGGCGGGAGCCTCCCATGGAGGCGGGTCGGTCACATTTTTTTTTCGGTCCGTCGGCGGAGCAAGAGAAGAAGAAGACGACTTCGTGGGTCATTTTTATTTTTTTATTTTTTAATAAAGGACTTGTCTCAAGCCATGTCTTGTCATTTTTACCATTTTGACACTTTCTTTGTGAAATGGTAGGGGTACATTTGTACCCTGTTACCATTTCACACAGGGGGGAGTCCGGGATCTGGGGGTCCCCTTGTTAAAGGGGGCTTTCAGATTCCGATAACCCCTCCATCGCAGACACCCACAACCACCGGGCAAGGGTTGTGGGGATGAGGCCCTTGTCCCCATCAACATGGGGACAAGGTGCTTTGGGGGGCCACCCCAAAGCACCCTCCCCATGTTGAGGGCATGTGGCCTGGTACGGTTCAGGAGAGGGGGCGCTCTCTCGCCCCCCTCTTTTCCTGTGGCCTGCCAGGTTGCATGCTCGGATAAACGTCTGGTATGGATTTTTGGGGGAATCCCCACGTCATTTTTTTTTTAATTTTGGTGCGGGGTTCCCCTTAAAATCCATACCAGACCTGAAGGGTCTGGTATGGATTTTGAGGGGGACCCCCACGCCATTTTTTTTTTATCTTGGAGCGGGGTTCCCCTTAATATCCACACCAGACCTGAAGGGCCTGGTATGGAATTTGGGGGGACCCCATGTAATTTCTTTTTTAAATTTTGGTTCAGGGTTCCCCTTAATATTCATACCAGACCCAAAGGGCCTGGTAATGGACTGGGGGGATCCCATGCCGTTTTTTTCAATGATTTCTTTTATCTGCCAGACCCGACAATTCATTATAGCTGCGAGTAGTTTTAAATGACTTTTTTCCTTTAGAAATGTAATTTTGTGCAGGGACTGTTATAAACAGGGGAAAAATGCGCCACTTTACATAGACACCCCCCAGGTACGAAATGTAAAGGAATATTTCACTTTTATTATTTCACTTTAAGCATTAATAAAATTACTGCTCCTGAAAAAACAGCCGTTTTTAAAACTTTTTTTTGCATTGATACATGTCCCCTGGGGCAGGACCCGGGTCCCCAAACACTTTTTTTGACAATACCATGCATATAAGCCTTTAAATTTAGCACTTTTGATTTCTCCCATAGACTTTTAAAGGGTGTTCCGCGGCTTTCGAATTTGCCGCGAACACCCCAAATTGTTCGCTATTCGGCGAACAGGCTAATACCCAATGTTTGAGTCAAACTTACTTTCTACTCGAACCTCGGACTTATCCCTAGACAAATATTCCTCGAGAGCTGTGTTTTGCTGTTGACGCTTTAAAGAATTCAATACAGCAGTTTTCTCGTTTGGCTCTCTTGTCTGTACATATGTGCAGACTTTTGTGGCTTAAGAACTGGTCAGCCGAGCTTCCTTGTAAAAAGTTATTGGCAGGTTGTTCCCCTTTTCATGGGGAACAATTAATTGGTGATCATTTGGACAACTATATCCAAAAGATTTCTGGAGGGATGAGCGCTCCACATCTTGTGAATAAAAGCTCCAGAGGTCCCTTGTTTAAAACCTCAGGGACTGCTTCCTCAAATGTCTCAGCGTCAAGGTGGTTCCGCCGCCAACAGGGCGCTCGGGCCAGGGGCAAGCCACAGGGCCAGAAGAAGCCCTGGGTCCAAAATTTTTCTAAACCTAGCACCAAGCCCTCCTTTTGAGGGGACGCCCCCACACCATCGAGTGGGGGGAAGGCTGCTGTACTTTGCGGACATTTGGAGAACAATAATTCAGGACGAGTGGGTCACCTCAATTATATCTTGCGGTTACAAGCTGGAGTTGGGGGGGTTCCCCCTCAGAGGTTTTTAAGATCCAGCGTTCCCTCGGATCCTCCAAAATGAAACTTATTGCTTCAGGTACTACATCATCTAGTGCATCAAGGAGTGATTGTAGAGGTTCCTGTATCCGAAAGGGGCAAAGGGTTTAACTGAAACCTGTTTACGGTTCAAAAACCAAACAGGGACACAAGACCCATTTTGGACCTAAGATCCCTGAACAAGTATCTACTGATACAGTCCTTTCAGATGGAGTCTGTCCACTCAGTAGTAGCCTCACTCCAGAGGGGAGGCTTTCTAGCTTCCATCGATATAAAAGACGCGTATTTACACATACCTATCTTTCAGCCTCATCAGAGGTTCCTACGTTTTGCAGTAGAGGAACGTAATTTTCAGTTTGTGGCTTTACCCTTCGGGCTTGCTACAACTCCTCAGGTGTTCACAAAAATCCTAGCACCAGTACCAGTACTGGGTCTTTTAAGGGCCCAAGGGATCCTGGTGCTTGGGTATCTGGACGACCTCCTGCTCAGAGATCACTCATTACAGGCTCTAGAACAGAGCATAATATGCATGGTGCGGTATTTGAAAAGCTTAGGTTGGAGCATAAATACCGAAAAGTCAGACTTGAAACCAGCTAAAATGCTAAAGAATTTAGGTCTAATGCTAGATATGGTTCAAGGAAGAGCATTCTTGCCACCTGTAAGGATCTGTGCCCTGAGGGTTCAGGTGTGTCAGATAAGGGGCACCAGACAACCGCTCTGTATAAGTCTTCTAGGGAGGATGGCATCCTCCTTTGAGACAGTACCCTATGCCCAGTTCCATTCCAGGCCTTTACAACAAGAGATCTTGTTGGCTTGGAACAGAAGAGGACAAGCCCTGGATTATCCAATGTACTTATCTCCTCAGGCACGCTTAAGCCTAAACTGGTGGTTACAGGATCAGAACCTGCGAAAGGGAAAATCCTTTCTACTGGTAACTTGGAGAGTACTGATTACAGATGACAGTCTCTCAGGCTGGGGAGCAACCCTAGAAGGGCTCACAGCTCAGGGGAAATGGTCAGGGACAGAACAGATCCTGCCCATCAATGTCCTGGAATTACGGGCAGTGCGTCTGGCCCTATGGTCCTGGACAATGGAGCTTCTGGACTGCCCTATGAGGGTTCAGTCCAACAGCGCCACTGCAGTGGCCTATATAAACCACAAAAGGCGGCACCAGGAGTCGTTCAGCTCTGAAGGAGGTGAACCACATACTAGCCTGGGCAGAGGAACATGTGCCGATTCTATTGGCAGTCCATATCCCGGGAGTAGAGGACTGGAAGGCAGATTATCTCTGTATGATAATATTAATGGTCCCTACACCCAGAGGTGTTCCAGGAAATTTGCCAACTTTGGGGATGGCCAGAGGTTGACCTACTGGCATCCAGGTTCAACAACAAACTACAGCAATTTGTGTCCCGAATAAGAGATCCTCTGGCAATTGGAGCAGATGCTCTGGAAGTTCCATGGAGCCAGTACTCCCTGGTTTATGCTTTCCCTCTGATCCCTCTCCTTCCACATTTGTTGCGCAGGATTCAGAGAGAGGGGGTTTCCGTCATTCTGGTGGCACCATCCTGGCCCAGAAGGCCCTGGTTCCCGGAGATTGTGAGACTGACAATAGATGAGCCATGGACGCTTCCACGTAGCCCTGATCTACTGTTTCAAGGTCCTATATTCCACCCCAATTTACAGTCTCTAAATTTGACGGCATGGCTATTGAAGCCAGGGTGTTAAAGGACCATGGCATCTCAGGACCAGTGGTGTCTACCCTAGTGAATGCTAGAAAAGCTGTCACTAGGAAGATCTGTCATAAGGTCTGAAAGACTTATATTGCTTGGTGTGAAGCCAAAAAATGGCATCGTCAGAAATACGTGATTGGGAGAATCGGCTCTTTTCTACAATCAAATCAAATCAAAATTGATTTGGAATTTGGAAATCAAATTGGCTTTGAGTACAATCAGAGGTCAAGTTTCGGCCCTATCAGTATTCCAAAGGCCTTTAGCCTCCCATTCACTGATCCGAACCTTTATGCAGGGGACAACTCGCTTGCTTCCCCCATTAGGTCATCTATGTGTCCTTGGGACTTAAACTCGGTGCTGTCTGTGTTACAGAAACAACCATTTGAACCTATCAAGGAAATTCCATTAAACTTGCTGTCACGCAAGCTAACCTTCCTGATGGCCATCACCTCGGCTAGAAGGATGTCGGAGATGGCTATTGTTTGGCAGGGTGTCTCCCTCCCCTCAAGGTTATTGCTCTTGGATGTCCCAGCAGGTAATGAATATTAGCCTGACTCTTTGTCCCATGATGTATAAAAAAGAAAATAGGATTTTTTCATCATACCCATAACCTGTAAAATCCTTTTCTGTGAGTACATCATGGAACACAGAGATCCCTCCCCTCTTTTTTGAGGATTCAGTGCTTGCTACCAAACTGAAGTACTTCCTGCGTGGGAGGGGTTATATAGGGGATCACTTCCTGTCTAAAGACCTTTGATCTACCGGTGTCCATTCACCTGGAGATGGAGTATAACGCAGCAGGTAATGAATATTAGACTGACTCTGTGTCCCATGGTGTACTTAAAGAAAAGGATTTTTCAGGTAAGTATGACGAAAAAATACTATTATTCCATATGCTACAAGAATGAAAAAACACATCCTTGCATGTCAGAAGTGCCTTAAAAACATTCAAAACGACTTTATATCATTAGATGAGGACCATGATGAAAGTGCAAGTAGCTTTTCCCTCCAGAGTTCTCATTCCAGAAACACTCTTTCTGTTGCTTGTGGATCAGTACAAAGTTTTTGTTCACTAGCAGCATCTTCAAGTAAGGAAGTGTTGCAAACCACGTCCTCGCAAAAATACACAATCCCTTCATTTATAGATAAAATGACACCTGAAAATCAGGAGAACATTGATCAAGCTCTTGCAATCAGCATTCTGATCAGCATTGTCAATAACTGAAAATGCATATTAGCAGGAAGCTTTTAAATTACTATTAGGGAAAGGGGTTGGTTACCTGTTCTTGTGTATAGTTCTTAACGTATACAGTCCTTGTTATTCCATTTGTAATAAAAATACAATTTTAAAAAGCAAGTTTAGTTTATTTACTGAATAAGCTGTACTTTTATTTCAAGCATAATACTTTTATATACACTGCATTTCACATTCTAAGCTTAACAAAATGACTTTTAATTTAAAAACAACTCCACAACAACTTCAATTCTTCCAAAATGTTTCATTTTTCCCATTTCCAAAAAAACCTTAACAATAATAATTATACAAAATTGTCTCACAAACAATCCACGAGTGGCGAGCTCTTACTCCTGCGTCACTTCCGGTTCTGCCTATCGCTCAATCCTGACATGTTTGTTTGTGAGCCAATTTTAAAAGTGAGTGTATCAGCCACATTTTTTATTTTAATAAATCTTTTCTTAAACATTACTTATCTGGGATCTTCCTTCCACTTTTATTACTGGCACAGAGGAAACCATATAGGAGGCTTTATCCATCGTAAGGCGCTACCAGCCAGACCAACTGGAGAGGGACCCCCAGAGAACCCCTGGAGGCCATCTGAAGCATCTGACCTAGTTTTATGCTGTTACAATACAGCAGTAAGGTGAGAGGCTAGTGCATACTGAGGTGTCACCATATTGGATTGGCCAGGCATCGGCCACTTATTCACTGTTTGTGGTGAAGGGTATCATCACTCATCCATCATCTTTTGATTGTCCTATGTACTATAACTTTTTGATTGCTATCTGTGCCTAAGGTGGCACATGGAACTTTTCGAGTTCATTGCACATTATTCACTTTTCTGTTTGCTTGCACATCAAGTTTTTCACTTATTTACTGTGAAGTTCATTTATATTGTGATTTATCAATTGATCTACTGTGGGAATATTCACATATTTGCATACATTGACTGCTATTTGCACTTGCACTTTATATTGAAGATTTTATATTTTTCACTATTACTAGTCGCCCTACAGTGCAGCACCACCACTTTTTACTATTCGCTGTATAGAAGACATTCGGCTTCTGCCGAATGGGCTAAAAGTCCAGTATTCAAGCGAGAGCCAGAACAAGCAAAGTTTGGTCTAACCCTGTGTTCAACCTTAACCACGGGATCACCCTAATGGTCAGCTTGTGAATCAACCACAAATATAAAATAATTTTCCAACATATCTTATGTTTATTAATACTTTTACAGACAGAATGCAGTCTGTGCTTGATCAGCTTCTACCCTGGCCAGAGTAGCTGGTGTTTGACAGCTCAAAGCCTGGAAATGATCAGAGCTGGGTGCTTCTGGGTTCAGGCTACCAAGAGACACCTCAATTCTACTGTATGTAAAAGCCGGCAGCTAGGAGTAAAAATGTAAATAAGCTCCCGGTTGCTTAGTGGCAGAGAGTTTATTTACAGTACATATGTGTGCTGACATCGATATAACCTTTATGTCATCAGCAGTGAAATAATTAAATATTAGGGATTATAATCAAAAAGGCAGGGAGATAATCAGGAGGATGGTGTTCTGTGACTAATGGAATAGGTCGTGTTGAAGCGCCTACACACATAAACACAATCCTGCAGTTAGACAGTTTCTATTAGTTATACGTGACCCTTCAATAAAGTGTATGTCAAGCCAATAACCTTTTTCTAAAATAAAATAATTACAGCGCGCATAAAATTTCCTTAAATCATTTCATTTCAATAAAAAATCTTCCAAAATAAAACTAATCAATCAAATAATCATATTGAAATATTGCAAAATGCCCCAAATAAAAGTGCTTAAGTGCTCCAATCTGCAAAAAAAGTGCTGTAGTGCTCCAAACTTCCACTCTGTGGTGTGGCACACACCTCTCCTGTGTCCCCACTCACCAGATGAAATTGACCCCTAGCTTTTCAGTCTAGGGGTCATATGAGCTGTATAACTGGCCAGGAATGGCGACTCGCAGAAGGTCCAATTGAGATCTCCCCCAGCTTGATAGTTACAAGTTAGTAGATTGGCCAAAAATGAAAAGAAGGCACTGACAGTGAAGTACAGTAAGGCTGGTATTTATTGTACAAATACAAGTTAGTACTTACAGGACAAAGAAGTAAAATGGGCATATAACAATGCAGGGATAAAATCCAGGAAATGCTGCATCCAGCGTGTGTTCCACCAAAACCAGAAGTGATGTCGTTTGGACTCTGCGCCAGAAATTATGGCAATGTGTTTCGCCCACCCACAAGGCGTTATCAAGGATGTCTTGATGGTTCTTGATGATGCCTTGTGGGAGCAATGAGTGTCATTTCTGTCTGCTGCTTCATCTCTATGCTATCAGCATGAGTCACTTCTGACAAGCTTTCCTGACACAAAAAGATAAAAGGTGACAGGGAAGTGATCCCAGCTGATTGACAGCCTCAGCTCTGTTCCTGTGTGCTGTGTGAAGTGGGGTGTTTCCCTTTCCTCCTGAAGAGTGTAATTTCAGCTGCCCACCCCCTTTTTCTGACAGGTCACACAAGCTTTAGAAATGCTGGATTTTGAATAGAGGTAGAGAAGAGAAGACTGTGGATAAACAGGTGCAGGGTATGTAGGAGGATTTGTTTCATTTCTTTGTATCTCCTGAGACTATTCACTTCACTTGGTAAGGGTTTACAACTACTTTAACCCTACACTGGTCCAGGGTGCAGTTCTTATTGTAAATTCTTCTTGGAAAGAGAGATAGATCAGTGGCAGTGTCTGTGGGGAGGACATAGACACTGCTAAATGAGCAATATCTGCGGGCAAGGACATGGACATCACTCCGTAAGGAATGTGTGTGGGTGCTGCAGAGTTGGGAATTTCTCTGGAGGGGAGTGGATGCTGGAGAGTGAACATGCTCTGTACTGAGGTGGTACGTGGTGTGTGCAGCTAAATTACTGGGGCATATTTACTGTATAATATTCACAGTGCACGCTTGTATTTGCTATTTCCATTATGCATATAATTCCACATTTAAGCCCCAGTTGACACAAATATGGCCAAACCATACTTTTTGAATATAGGTTTGCCTACGTAGAATTTCCCTTAGTGTTCTAATTATGTTCATTTATTTTATTACTTAGGCCAACTAAAGATCTTTTGTGTCTGGCTTGTACAGATGGTCTCCAGAGGCTATTGACTTTGAGCTGATATATTTGTCTACAGCTGCTGAATAGAAATGATGTTCCTGCTATACCTTCAGTCCTCCCGTTAGCAATGTCAAGAGGTCTGTTAATGTACATCTGTAATCTGCAGCTTGGGGCTTGGAGAATTGCAGTGCCAAAGGAAAACAAAAGCACTACAAAGAGAGAAAGTGAAAGAGAAGAGTCATGCATTAAAAGGACAGAACCTAAACATTCTTCACATGCATGCACACACACGTGCACATGCGCACATACACACACAGATCCTCTCACTACAAATATTTATAAATCTTAATGAGAAAGCTTTAATTTATTATTTATCTCTTCCTATCCTTGGTATCAATTAAGGACATTTTTTTTAGTAGCTCTATCACTATAGCTAAAAAATACACAAATGTAAAATAATGCATTCGGGTGGCAAAAATATTAATGCGATCTACTCACTGGGGGAGACCTCTGGGGGAATCAAGGATGGAAAAGGACCTGGGGGCCTAGTAGATGACAGGCTCAGCAATGGCATGCGATACCAAGCTGTTGCTAACAAAGCAAACACAATATTAGCATGCATTAAAAAGGAGATTAACTCAAGAGACAAAGCGATAATTTTCCTACTCTACAAGACTCTGGTCCAGCCGCACCTGGAGAATGCTGTCCAGTTCTGGGCACCAGGAAGGATGTGCTGGAAATGGTGCGAGTACAAAGAAGGGCAACAAAACTAATAAAGGGACTGGAGGATATTAGTTATAAAGAAAGGTTACGAGCATTGAACTTATTCTCTCTGGAGAAGAGACGCTTGAGAGGGGATATGATTTCAATTTATAAACACTGTACTGGTGACCCCACAATATGGATAAAACTTTTCTGTGGAAGGGAGTTTAATAAGACACGTGGCCACTCATTAACATTAGAAGAAAAGAGGTTTAACCTTTAATTGCTTGGAGGGTTTTTACTGTAAGAGCGGCAAGGATGTGGAATTCCCTTCCACAGGCGGTGGTTTCAGCGGGGAGCAATGATACAAGAAATTATTTGATAAGCACCTGAATGACCACAACATACAGGGATATACAATGTAATACTGACATAAAATCACAAACATTGGTTGGACTTGATGGACTTGTGTCTTCTTTCAACTTCACCTACTATGTAACTGTAAATATAAGTACATTGAGTTCAACCACAAAAGAATGCATTAAAAAAATGTAAAACCGCAATATATAGAGCCATATACCCTAATGATAGACTCCTCTAAGACTTTCAAATCTAGGCCTTCCTGCATTACCCTCAACATTCCTGATAGATGGGCTGCTAGGGGAAGCAGTAGCCACCTCTGGGTTTGCGGCTTGTGCAACTTCATCCAAATTTGCAAATGTGTTTGGGTGCTCAAACACAGAACTGACTTACCTTTTCTGTGTGCCCATGCCACTTCCTCTAACTACAGTAGCCAAGCTTTGTATTTGATTACTACTGATTTAGCCCTTCACCTTCTCCATCAGCCCTGTTAACTGACTGCTTGGTGAGCAGAACACTCCTCTTGAGGTTGTCAAACCTCCTCAGTGTTGCAGTTTGCTTGTCCAGGCCTCTAATGTGAGCTATCAGGAGGGCAACCTGTTCACACTTGTCACAGCGGTATTTATCCTGAAGCTGCTGCTCCATTTTTGTGTAAATGTGGCACTCTGTGCACTGACCAAAACCTTCAACCTTGCTAGTACAGTCACAATATTATTATTAGAACAAAAATAAAAAAGAAATTGCGCTAGGTGCTAAACAGAAATGATGATAATAATGAAAATAAAACACTGTGAAGGAAATCCTGCAGCTAAAACACCATAACCCCAATACACGGGCACATGAAAAATATATCAAAAAGGACAGTGTAGCGCTGGACTAGTGATAAAGTGAACATATATATTATAAACACATGTAAATTATTATATCATGACCTAAAATTATTAAGTAAAAATAAAATAGTGAAAATCAAATGAGTAATCTTAGCTGGTGTGAATCCATACCCTAAAAGGGTATATGCAAGAAAAAACACAAGTGCAAAATAATAAAAATAAAGTTCATAAGTGTCATAAGTGAAAAAATAAGTCCACAAAAAAGCCAATGCAGGGTCTAGAATTACATGGTCCACCGCTAGTGCAGCCCGCCACCAGATGGTAAAGTTGGAGGCTTACCAGAGAGCCTGCGACCGCCCTTACTCAGGGGGGTCAAAACAGGCTTAGTAGTGGAAGATGGACTCCCGGAGACATCTCACAATAGATTCCTTAGGCTGTCCTACCGGTCTCCTCGCCAAAAGTATGGTCCGCAGTAACAGGGACACCAGTGTTGAGGGAATACTCCCAGGGGTTCCTTCCAGTGCTCCTCCTCACTGGGCACACACTTTGCCCACTTTTTTTTGACAATATTATTATTACTTACAGGAAGTTTAAAATCTTAAACTTGTGACATTTGAGTCAAAGATACCTTGGATGGCTGCTATTTGTCCCAGCACGCTTTTAATAGGACATTAGGAATAAGCGGCTCAGGAGGGTCCAGGCACAGGCTTAGAGTAGAACTGCTGACTATCAGTGACCGCCAGCATCCAGCACTAAACCTGGACTCTAAAAGGATCAGGCCCTTGCCTACGGATCCTGCTACACAGCAATTTCTGCTGGCTGACAGCCAGCAATAGATCATTATATCAGTGATCTATTGCTGGCTGCTTGCCATTATACTTAAAAAAAAGATAGATAGATAAGTAGGTAAATAGATAGATAAATAGTACAGGAAAATGCATTATTTTCTTTTTTTATATTTCTTCTAAAAAACCTAGGAAACAAAATGATTCAAGACTGCTATCAAATTAAAGCCCTATGTGTACCAAATAAAGATATATAATACATTAGGGAAGACTACAGATGCTAAAGTGTGCAACCAAGAAATCTTCGAAACATAAAAACACACTCTAGGACTCGAGGAGAGTTAATGTGAATGTATTTCCACAATCAATTTTCCAGTTTGTTCAGTATTATGTCTCACTATATACAGTTTTTATAAGCAAATACCTTTTTGCAGAAGGCTTTATTTACAAAGTGGTATCTTACAGCATCGAGTATGTGGTAATATACCGCATGCGAGTATGCAGTAAGATACCGTACAGCGTTTTTCAAAGTTTTTTGGCATTCACTAAAAAACACTACCAAAATACCACATGAGTTATTTTATGAAGCCATCTGGTATTTTATTAGTGAAAGCCTGCAGTCATTTACCGCTAGCGGGAGCCACCATCCACAGGCTGTAAATAGCTGGTTGTTAAAGTGGAGTTCCACCCAAAAATGGAACTTCCACTTATTCCTCCCCCCTCCGATGTCACATTTGGCACCTTTCTGGGGGGAGCAGATACCTGTCTAATACAGGTATTTGCTCCCACTTCCGGCGATAGATCGCTGCAGAATCTGCGGTGATCTACGCCATGTCCAGCCCCTCCTCCATCCCCTCCGCTGTCTTCTGGGAGACACACAGGTCCCAGAAGACAGCAGGGACCAGTCAGGATGTGCAGCGTGACTCAGGCATGCGCAGTAGGGAACCAGGCTGTGTGCTGGCAATGAAAAATTAAGAAAAAAACGGTGTGGGGTCCCCCCAATCCTTACCAGGCCCTTATCTGACCATGCAGCCTGGCAGGTCAGGAAAGCTTGCTCGTCCTCCAGCTCCTTAACCATACTTGGCCACATGCTCTCAACATGGGGGGCTAGAGCCTCTTCCCCACAACCCTGGCCGGTGGTTGTAATGGTCTGCTGGCAGGGGGCTTATGGGAACTGTCAGATGTCAGACTAGGCAGACAGCGGAAGCCTTCGACCGGAGTGGATCTTTTTTTTTTCTTTTTTTAGGTTGACGGTTGCGGTGGGCATTGTGATTGATGATGCATCTACACCAGGGGACATTTTTTTTATTTTTGAATAAAGAACTGGTCAAAAACTGCCTACTGTTTTTTTATCACAATACACTTTTTTTTTGGTAAATGAATAGGGGTACTATGTAGTCCATATTCATTCATATAGGGGGGGTGGGATCTAGGGGCCACTTGTTAAATGGGGCTTCCCGATTCTGATATGCCCCCTGCCCACAGACCCCCATAAACACTAGCCAGGGTTGTGGGGAAGAGGCCCTTATCCCCATCAATATGGGGACAAGATGCTTTAGGGGGCAGAGCAACCCTGCTCCAAAACACCCCCCCATGTTGTGAGCATGTTCAGGATGGGGGCTCTCGCTCGTACTCCACTCCATTGCCTGACCTGCTGGGCTGCATTTTCGGATAAGGGTCTAGTATGGATTTTAGGGGGGATCCCATGCCTTTTTTAAAAACATTTTGGTGTGGGGTTCCCCTGAAGATCCATACCAGTTCCAAAAGGCCTGGTTTGAATTGGAGGGGCCCACACCATTTTTCTTCATTTTTTTTTTTATTGCCGATATATATATATATATATATATATATATATATTTTTTTACATTCAGCTGTCAGCGGGGAACCCTGCTGACAGCTGATGACTCATCAGTTGTTAAGGATGCGGCGGCCGCCCACTCCTTAACAACCATGTTGTTTACTGGTTGTTTTGGATGCAGACGGCTGTTGGTTCCTTAAATATCACATGCCGGGACCACTACTTATTTACTGAATTTTTTTTCTTTTTGTGAATTGATTTTCACTCCCTTTTTTATGCGGTGATCATTTTTGCTTTATGCAGTAAATACCACATAAAGCAATAGTAGATTGACATTTTCAGGATCGCAAGGGGTATTTGGGAAAACATCTAAATACCGCATGCGATCTTGTTTTGTGAATGGAGCCCAGAGTCTCTTATCTAGCGATCCTGCTGATAACAAAACTTGCTATTGTAGGCTGACAACACTAAAGCTGGCCATACATGGATAGAAAATCAAATGAAAAATCAAATCTGTAGACTAATGGTTCCATTTTCGCATGGTTATTGTGCTTACTGCGACAGTCAATTTCTGTAACAAACATGTTGCAAATTGTTTTTGACAAATGATTTTCTAATCGTTTTGAAGGTCAATCATTGCAATATAAATTTTAAGTGAAATGTGCATGAGCAGTATCAGGAGTAGTAGAAATCAAAACAATGGGGGTTATTTACTAAAAGCAAATACACTTTGCACTACAAGTGCACTTGGAAGTTCAGTCGCTGTAGATGCAAGGAAAATAAAAAGCAGCATTTTAGCTTGCACATGATTGGATGATAAAATCAGCAGAGCTTCCCCTCATTTCAGATCTTCCCCTCAGATCTACAGTGACTGCACTTCCAAGTGCACTTTCAGTGCACTTGTAGTGCAAAGTGGATTTGCCTTTTCGTCAATAACCCCCAATGTTTACTATTGAAAATGATCAGAAAGATATTTAAATTCACTGGAAAATTTTCCAATCCAATGTTTTTTATTTTTATTTTTTTTTAATTGTATTCATTTTTCTACTAATCTATGGCCATCTTTAGCTTCTACTTCACAATTAGAAGCAGCATTGTCATCCTGCTTAATGCTAATTAACTAAGAATGCTCAAGGCCACAGCATTGCATACAAGCTCTGCATTCCAAAAACTGTTCTGTTCACCTACCCTGATGATGTGGCCTTTTTGATGTCACTAAACATGTTGAAGGCAACAGATTAACTGTTGCTTGAATGGTAAATACCTTTTAAACGGAACACTTTCAAGTTTCTTCTTGTGACTACTGTTTTCATTGATTTCAACCTCTCTTTATGCAAACAATTTTCTACAACCTAATTAACTAGACTAGAGATATGCAATTAGCGGACCTCCAGCTGTTGCAAAACTACAAGTCCCATCATGCCTCTGCCTCTGGGTGTCATGCTTGTTGTTCTGTCAGAGTCTTGCTATGCCTCATGGGACTTGTTGTTCTGCAACAGCTGGAGGTTCTGCTAATTGCATATCCCTGAACTAGACTGGTATGCCGTGTACACACAAGCGTTTTTTCCGTCGGAATAAACTCTGAAGGTTTCTCCGATGGAATTCCGACGGAATTCTGCTCAAGCTGTCTTGCATACACACGGTCACACCAAAGTCCGACCGTCAAGAACGCAGTGACGTACAACACGGGACTAGAAAAAGGAAGTTCAATAGCCAGTAGCCAATAGCTTCCATCTCGTACTTGCTTCAGAGCATGCGTTGATTTTGGTACCTCGGAACAGCATACAGACGAGCGGTTTTCCCGATAGGAATTGGTTCCATCGGAAAAATTTAGAACATGTTGTCTTTCTAGGTCCGTCAGAATTTTTGATGTAAAAAGTTCGATGGGGCATACACACGATCGGAATATACGATGAAAAGCTCCCGTCTGACTTTTTCTGTCAGAAATTCCGCTTGTGTGTACACGGCATAACACCCAACTAAATTCAATGCAATTTTTAAAAGCTCATGATACAAAAAACATGGACAGCTGAAGGGAGAGATAGCTGGCAGATACACTATGTGCCAGACTTATTCTAGGGAAGTAGCAATTTTTTTAACACATGTACTCATTTTTCCCTAAATAGGGTCAGTCAAAAGTTTCTACTAATGTCTCTTAATGCTCACAGACATGAAGATTGTCTCTAAAACTGTTGTGAGTGACAAATGTTTATGTTCATTTTGGAAGTAAGTCAAGTAATGTAAAGTCATCCCAGTTTGTAGGTTATGCATAAAATGTACAGATTATTTTCTAATGCAAACAAAATTCCCAGAGGGAAAATCATAAGCAACAGTCTACAAAACTGCTGAAATCCAATCCAGAAATGTTTATCGGCAATATAGAAGCAACATGGAACTTGCATTGTCCATACTTGAGCTCCAGGGTTTCAGAGATACAAAGAAATCCCTTGGGCATATTTTGCTGATTGTGGGAAAATGAATACAGTGAAATTGTAAGGAAGTAATTTAATCTCAAAGGCTTCTTTTGACTGAAAATAAATGATTTTTCTAGTGCATTGTGTTTGAGAATACAATTCAATGAAATTATTTTTAAGTATGTCATTTGTTTTGTCCTTAGCTAAAGATGCGCAAAAGCAAAGATTGCAATACAGTGGTTAAAAAAAAAAAAAAAAAAGATTCAGCTATTAGATTAGACATCAAGTTATCAGTCCTTTTCTTTCTTGGAGTGAAATTCTATGCAATTATTTAGTATTCTATTTGTTCTTAAGTCAGTGATTTTTAAATGAACAGTTAATACGCCTATCGTGTATTGCTATACTTTATTGAACTTCTAGTCAATGCACTTCCCTACAGACTTTGTCTTCTGCAAAATAAATTGCTGTTTCTAGGAGACATTGCTAAATATATCCCTTAAAATGAATGTAAAATGGTTTTGTAAATATTTTTTTTCTTATTAAGGTTAGTAATAAAAAATAACATGCATAAAATGGTTTATTTTGAGTCAGGTAACTCTGGATTATCATTTTCTTTTTGTTGCCAGCAAATGTAGCTCTCAGCCACTTCCATACACAAGTTGAATTGAGTAACTCATTCCAATCACTCATAGAAATGATAACTTAGTGGGAAGCTCACATCGGAATAAAGAGGGGGGTCAAGGAAGCAGCCTCTGTTGATCTTCTTCGCTAACCTGTAGTGCTCTACACAACTAGGGATGGGCAAACGGTTTGGCCCGAGCATAGTTTCGGGCCGAACTTTCGCTGTTTGACGAACAGCCGAACAAATGGGTTGTTTGGTCGTTTGTTCAACCCCCCGAACCGACCACAATGCATTGCGACGCTGAGCAGAGCATTGCAAGCCCTGATTGGCTGAAGCAGTGAAAGCTTCAGCCAATCAGGGCACAGAGCACTGTCAGAGTCATGATTGGACACGGTCATCATGACTTTATCCAATCATGGCTCATTCCCGCCCCACAGTATAAAAGTATTCTTTCAATGGCAGCCATTTTCAGTGTGATTTCGGCGTGGAGAGAGACTATGACCATAGTACGGCAAGTGACGGCTTCTAAGGGTTAAAGCCAAACTTCTCTTTTAATTGAACAAGCTGAAGTTAGAAGCTGATTGGCTACCATGCAAGGCTGCACCAGATTTTGCACTCTCCAGTTTTAGTAAATCATGCATGTTCCCTTAGTGGTAGGTGTCACACAGATTGCAGTAGCTGCTTGAAAAGGGGGTATTAACCCCTTCAGCCCTGTAAGATTTTACCCCCTTCCTGATCAGAGAACTTTTTGCGATTCGGCACTGCGTCACTTTAACTGACATTGAGTCTGCGGGTCCCACGGGCACGGTTACGCTGTACGCGGTGGGTGTGTGCGCCGCTGGCGGTGAGCAAGCGCCCGCTAGTCCTGCCAATTAAAGGGGACATACAGGTACGCCCATTTGCCCACCGCTGCCATTGTGCCAACATATATTGGCGTGCAGTGGTCGGCAAGTGGTTAACAGAACCAGAGGAATGGGTCAGGGCCCTCAAGTCAGAAATACACTATAACAACATTCATTGTTGCAGGAACATACTGTATGTACATCAGGGACGTGCAGTGAGGTCAGTGGCTGGTGAGGCACTGGCTAGTATCAGAGTCAGATACACACAGGTTACATACGCCGTGATTGTTTGAGCGAGATCAATAATTCTAGCACTAGACCTCTCCTGTAACTCTAAACATATTATCTGTAGATAATGTTAAAGCATCGCCTATGGAGATTTTTAAGTACGGAAGTTTGGTGTGCGCAATTTTCAAGCGTGACTGGTTAGGTATCTATTTACTTGGCGTAACATCCTCTTTCACAATATACAAAAAAATCGGGTTATCTTAAGTGTTTTTTTTTTTTTTATATTCATGAAACATGAATATATTTGAATAATTGCTGCTCGAATACGATGTAACAAAAAGTTGCAGCAACCACCATTTTATTCCCCAGGATGTCTGCTAAAAAAACATATATATAATGTTTGGGGGTTCTGAGTAATTTTCTAGCAAAAAAAATTATGATTATTACATGTAGGAGAGAAGAATTGGCCTGGGTGGCAAGGGGTTAATTACCATAAATAATATACAAATAATTATTATATATCGTTTTTAAGGTAATTTACTATATTTTCAAAAACTGTACTCAAGCAGGTGGCTTAACAGGCATCTGAATGAAGTTTGAAGTTATAACTTCAAACCAGTAATTTCACAGTAAATAGATAAACAATAAATTATTATCTTATAACATATAGCATAATAATATATGATTTAGCTTGATTATAAAAGTACCCTTTCAACAGCAACAGATTCTCATTCTCCCTCTTAATTATGATTATGGGTAAATCTTATACCCATAAACCCATGTATTTCCTTGTAGTTAAGAGGGCTGGGCTGGAAGGGAGCATTTGTCTTTTAGACACATGCCCCTTCTATGACACTGCAGTGAGAGGCGTGCTTCCAGCATTTATTTATTTTTACAGCATTTTTATTGGACAGCTGGGGCTAATGGTACTTTACCATTGGTCCAAGAGTCCAAGCTGTCCATTGAGCTCAGTGCCTCTGAGAAGAAGTGAGGAGAGGCACTGTGAGCTCAACCTCTCAGTCTGCTGCAAACAGAGTATTTGTATTTAAATTGGCCGCTCTGTATGTAGCTTCTGACAGGCTGCGCAAGGAGCCCCGTATCTCCGGAACCATAGGTTCTAGGAGCCCCAGTGGTGGGGTAGGACTTAGACTACCTACCCCCCAAATTTGGGGTCTCTGTGACCTCAGGTTGCCGAGCTACGACCCTCGAAGCTCGATTTAAAAAAAAAAAAATTTTAATGTTCGTGGCAGGTGAGGCTCTGCCTCACCTGCCTCCCCTGACTGCATGTCCCTGATGTACATACCTTAAATGGTAAGTGAGTTGTAATTAAAAAAAGGGAGGTAATAGTCTAAACTAAAATTCAGATTTGTTGGAACTTTTTAAGATAGTCCTCTTGTAATGCTGTAAGAGCATGGTTAGAAAGACTCTGGTCAGCAATTCTACATGAGTTCAAATATCTTTAGATTTCTTCAGCATTTGGATGCTTTAGTAAAAGTCCTCTTGGCCAATGTGAAAATGTGGGTTGCTATCTAAAATCAGCTGTTGTGGCAGGTTTCATGAAAATAACTTTCAGTGAATATATATGAAATCGTCTCCCTGAGGCCTCTGCCAACTGCCTGGCATACCCCTGTCCAAAAGGTTGCCACAAGGCAATACTACCAAATATGAAGGTGCCCTGTGAGGATCCCCCTCTAAAGCATGTAGTAGGATAAGAGCGGCACAGTGGTGTAGTGGTAGCACTCTCGCCTAGCAGTAAGAAGGGTCGCTGGTTAGAATCCCAACCAGGACACTACCTGCCTGGAGTTTGCATGTTCTGCCTGTGCCTGCGTGGGTTTCCTCCGGGTACTCCGGTTTCCTCCCACACTCTAAAGACATGCTGGTAGGTTAATTGGATCCTGTCTAAATTGTCCCTAGTATGTATGAATGTGAGTTAGGGACCTTAGATTGTAAGCTCCTTGAGGGTAGGGACTGATGTGAATGTACAATGTATATGTAAAGCGCTGCGTAAATTGATGGCGCTATATAAGTACCTGAAATAAATAATAAATAAATAAATAAATAATTGCCTTGGATATCTAAGGCTGGGTTCACACTTATGCGAATTGGAGGCGGAATCAAGTGTGAACTCAGCCTTAGAGGGAACAAAGTACCATTAAAGTCAAAGCTTACAATTACCATCGACAACCAACTGATTATGTAAGCTTTTGGATAAAATAGGTATGCCATTCTACAGGGGATATTGATAACTGCTGCCATCAACAATGACTGAAATTGGGAGTATAGATGGGATAACATACCTTGGGTATATTGATCTGCTTTTTTGCATTATTGTTCAAAGATAGTAAGTGTAAAATCGGTGGTTGACTTTTGTATGACAGAAGTAATTAAATGTTTGTTTTTTTAATGTAATAGTATAGTTCTCCTCCTATGATATTTGACTCCCAAATAGTTAAATGTTAATACATTACCCTGTTTATATCTCTTAAAGTGGTTCTAAAGTCTTTTTATTTTTTTTGCCTAAATGCATTCCTCGCATTAAGGTAAAAATGGTCCTTGTTCCTCCCTTACTTCCTAAACAATTAAATGACTCCTCTTTCGATCCAGAGCTGTGCCTGTCTACAGCACTGCTTCTCTCTCTTCCTCTTCTCGCAAGACACACTGAGAGCAGTGAGAGCTATAGGCTGCTGCTACTGCTGTCAGTCAAACCTATGAGGTGGGAGCAAGGGGAGTGGCCGAGCCACTCTATATGTGTCTTGGATGCACATGGACTGGCTCAGGAGCACATGGCATTATATTATATAGCATTAGAGACCTTCTGTGGTTATCAACATTGACAGATCTTTATGTACTCTACATCAGCAGGGCATATTGATTCCCAATCTGAGGAGACAGCAGGATCATGTCCCATAAAGGAACTGTCCAATCTTCCAACAGTCTGTGGGAGATTCTTGCTATGATGTAATATAGGGAATATTAACTGTATTAGAAAAGGAGAGAAGCATTCTCTTAGTGTTGTAGGTTAATCTTAAATATTAAAGTGGTTCTAAACACACCATGCTTACCTGCTCTGTGCAATGGTTTTGCACAGAGCAGCCCTGATCCCCCCCCTTCTTGGGTCCCTCACCGGAACTTCTGGCCCCTCCCCTTGCCGAGTGCCCCCATAGCAAGCTGCATGCAAGCGGCATGCTCGCTCCCGAGCTGCCTCTGTGTGTCTATGGGACACACAGAGCATGGCTCAGTCCTGCACCCCACTCCCTCCTTACTGGCTATGATTGACAGCAGTGGGAGCAATTGGCTTTCGCTGCTGTGTCTCAGCCAGTGAGGAGGGAATGACCCAGTAGAGCCGCTGCTCTCATGCACATGGCTGGATCGAGATGGGCCCTGGGTAAGTATTGGGGGGGTTGAGGGGGGAGCTGCATACTGAAGGTATTAAACCTTCATGCAGAGAATGCATGAAGGTAAAAAACTTTCCCCCTTTACAAACACTTTAATGAAACCTTCAAGTCTTTACTTTCAACCCTATAAACTATGTAACTATGTAAAATGCATCTTTGTATAGCAAAAAAATGTACAATGAGAACATAATATACTAGAGCACTTAACACTGCAAAAACAGTGGCGATTTGCACATAGTTACATAGCTAGTCCCTGGATCAACTTTACCTATAAATGTTAGTATCCAGTTATATTATTTACATTAAGCCTCGATTCACACCAGAGTCTGGAACGCATAGATGCTCTGCCAGGCCTCTACTGCAACTGTCTTCAGTTCCTGCTTGTTCTTGGGGCATTTTCCGTTCGGTTTTGTCTTCAGCAAGTGAAATGCATGCTCAATCGGATTCAGGTCAGGTGATTGACTTGGCCATTGCATAACATTCCACTTCTTTCCCTTAAAAAACTCTTTGGTTGCTTTCGCAGTATGCTTCGGGTCATTGTCCATCTGCACTGTGAAGCGCCGTCCAATGAGTTCTGAAGCATTTTGCTGAATATGAGCAGATAATATTGCCCGAAACACTTCAGAATTCATCCTGCTGCTTTTGTCAGCAGTCACATCATCAATAAATACAAGAGAACCAGTTTCATTGGCAGCCGTACATGCCCACGCCATGACACTACCACCACCATGCTTCACTGATGAGGTGGTATGCTTTGGATCGTGAGCAGTTCCTTTCCTTCTCCATACTCTTCTCTTCCCATCACTCTGGTACAAGTTGATCTTGGTCTCATCTGTCCATAGGATGTTGTTCCAGAACTGTGAAGGCTTTTTTAGATGTTTGGCAAACTCTAATCTGTCCTTCCTGTTTTTGAGGCTCACCAATGGTTTACATCTTGTGGTGAACCCTCTGTATTCACTCTCGTGAAGTCTTCTCTTGATTGTTGACTTTGACACACATACACCTACCTCCTGGAGAGTGTTCTTGATCTGGCCAACTGTTGTGAAGGGTGTTTTCTTTACCAGTGAAAGAATTCATCGGTCATCCACCACAGTTGTTTTCCACGGTCTTCCAGGTCTTTTGGTGTTGCTGAGCTCACCGGTGCGTTCTTTCTTTTTAAGGATGTTCCAAACAGTTGATTTGGCCACACCTAATGTTTTTGCTATCTCTCGGATGGGTTTGTTTTGTTTTTTCAGCCTAATGATGGCTTGCTTCACTGATAGTGACAACTCTTTGGATCTCATATTGAGAGTTGACAGCAACAGATTCCAAATGCAAATAGCACACTTGAAATTAACTCTGGACCTTTTATCTGTTCCTTGTAAATGGGATAATGAGAGAATAACACACACCTGGCCATGGAACAGCTGAGCAGCCAATTGTCCCATTGCTTTTGGTCCCTTAAAAAGTGGGAGGCACATATACAAATTGTTGTAATTCCTACACCGTTCACCTAATTTGGATGTAAATACCCTCAAATTAAAACTGAAAGTCTGCAGTTAAAGCACATCTTGTTTGTTTCATTTCAAATCCATTGTGGTGGTGTATAGAGCCAAGAAGATTAGAATTGTGTTGCTGTCCCAATATTTATGGACCTGACTGTATCTCATTTCCTTCAGATGTAAAGAGTGCCCCCTCTGTGATGGCCTTAAAGTGAATAACTCAACACCAAGTTCACTATATGGACCATGTAAGATATCGGGGTGATTATACTCTAGTGGTGCACGCAATTTCAGGAACATGTGTCAGTCCAGACTGTATTTTAACCACTTGAGCCCCGGAAGGTTTTACCCCCTTCCTGACCAGAGCACTTTTTTACAATTTGGCACTGTGTCACTTTAACTGCTAATTGCGCGGTCATGCAATGTTGTACCCAAACAAAATTTGTGACCTTTTCTTCCCACAAACAGTGCTTTCTTTTGATGGTATTTGATCACCTCTGTGGTTTTTATTTTTTGCGCTATAAACTGAAAATACCAAAAATTTAAAAATAAAATGATATTTTCAACTTTTTGTTATGAAAAAAATCCAATAAACTCAATTTAAGTCATACATTTAGGCCAAAATGTATTCATCCACATGTCTTTGGTAAAAAAAAAAAGTCAATAAGCCTATATTTATTGGTTTGCGCAAAAGTTATAGCGTCTACAAACTAGGGTACATTTTCTGGAATTTACACAGCTTTTAGTTTATGACTGCCTATCTCATTTCTTGAGGTGCTAAACTGGCAGGGCAGTACAAACCCCCACCAAATGACCCCATTTTGGAAAGTAGACACCCCAAGCTATTTGCTGAGAGGCATGTTGAGTCCATGGAATGTTTTATATTTTGCCACAAGTTGCGGGAAAATGACAAACTTTTTTTTTTTTGCACAAAGTTGTCACTAAATGATATATTACTCAAACATGCCATAGGCATATGTGTAATTGCACCCCAAAATACATTCTGCTGCTTCTCCTGAGTACGGGGATACCACATGTGTGGGACTTCTTGGGAGCCTAGCCGCGTACGGGGCCCCGAAAACCAAGCACCAC
Source organism: Aquarana catesbeiana (assembly GCF_042186555.1). Taxonomy (NCBI): domain Eukaryota; kingdom Metazoa; phylum Chordata; class Amphibia; order Anura; family Ranidae; genus Aquarana; species Aquarana catesbeiana. The sequence continues at coordinate 146,284,797 of NC_133330.1, forward strand.
CTTCAGGATTTCCAAGGGCGTAAATTTTTGATTTAACTCCTCACTGCCTATCACAGTTTTGAAAGCCATAAAATGCTAAGATGGCACAACCCCCCCCCCCCAAATGACCCCATTTTGGAAAGTAGACACCCCAAGCTATTTGCTGAGAGGCATGGTGAGTATTTTGCAGCTCTCATTTCTTTTTGAAAATGAAGAAAGAAAAGAAAAATGTATTTTTTTTTCAATTTTCAAAACTTTGTGACAAAAAGCGAGGTCTGCAAAATACTCACCATACCTCTCAGCAAATAGCTTGGGGTGTCTTCTTTCCAAAATGGGGTCATTTGGGGGGGGGGGTTGTGCCATCTGGGCATTCCATGGCCTCCAAAACTGTGATAGGCAGTGAGTAATGAAATAAAAAATTTACACCCTTAGAAATCCTGAAGGCAGTGCTTGGTTTTTGGGGTCCTGTACGCGGCTAGGCTCCCAAAAAGTCTCACACATTTGGTATCCCTGTACTCAGGAGAAGCAACAGAATGTATTTTGGGGTGTAATTTCACATATGCCCATGGCATGTTTGAGCAATATATCATTTAGTGACAACTTTGTGCAAAAAAAGAAAAAAAATGTGTCTTTTTCCCGCAACTTGTGTCACAATATAAAATATTCCATGGACTCGACATGCCTCTCAGCAAATAGCTTGGGGTGTCTACTTTCCAAAATGGGGTCATTTGGGGGGGTTTTGAACTGTCCTGGCATTTTATGCACAACATTTAGAAGCTTATGTCACACATCACCCACTCTTCTAACCACTTGAAGACAAAGCCCTTTCTGACACTTTTTGTTTACATGAAAACATTTTTTTTTTTTTTTTGCAAGAAAATTACTTTGAACTCCCAAAAATTATGTATTTTTTTAAAGCAAAGGCCATACAGATTAAAATGGTGGGTGTTTCATTTTTTTTCACACAGTATTTGCACAGCGATTTTTCAAACACACTTTTTTTAATTTTAATGCACTAAAACACACTGTATTGCCCAAATGTTTGATGAAACAAAAAAGATGATCTTAGGCCGAGTACATGGATACCAAACACGACATGCTTTAAAATTGCGCACAAACGTGCAGTGGCAACAAACTACATACATTTTTAAAAGCAAAAATTACTTCCCTTGATCTGACCTTCGCGGTGAGACCTCACATGCATGGTGCAATTGCTGTTTACATTTGACGTCAGACCGACGCTTGCGTTCGCCTTTGCGCAAGAGCGGGGGGGGCAGGGGTGCTTTTTTTTTTTTCTTTATTATTTTTTTTGCTATTTATCTTAATTTTAAACTGTTCCTTTCATATTTTTTTTTTTATCATTTTTATTGTTATCTCAGGGAATGTAAATATCCCCTATGATAGCAATAGGTAGTGACAGGTACTCTTTTTTGAAACCCTAGATCTCTCCTCTGCCCTCAAAGCATCTGACCACACCAAGATCGGTGTGATAAAATGCTTTCCCAATTTCCCAATGGCGCTGTTTACATCCGGCAAAATCTAAGTCATGAAATGCTCGTAGCTTCCGGTTTCTTAGGCCATAGAGATGATTGGAGCCATTCTGGTCTCTGATTAGCTCTATGGTCAGCTGGCCGAATCACCGGCTGCATTCCCTGTTGGGACAGGAGAGCAAGAGAAAACCATGGAAGACGGTGGGAGGGGGGGACATTCCCTCCCACTGCTTGTAAAAGCAGTCTAGAGGCTAATTAGCTGCTAGGATTGCTTTTACATGAAAGGTGACCGCTGGCTGAAAATAATGATACCAAGATGATACCTAAACCCGCAGGCATCATTCTGGTATAACCACTCAAAGTTCAGCAACATACCAGTACGTTGCTGGTCCTTGTTGGGCATATATTTATATAGATTATCCCTGCGCTACCTCGGGAACAGCGGTGTACATGGACAGCTGCAAGCACAGAGTGGGATCAGACCAGGCCCATAAATAGTATAAAGCATAAAGAGAGAGTGCTGCGCTGGTCCAGTGTAATGTGATTGTGTAACAGTGTTTCAAATTACGAATGAAAGTAGAAAGGGTATACGGGTACTATGTTTGTATGCACAGTATCCTGTGTTAAATTCATAAACTGTGTATGAGTGAAAAAAATGTTGTATATCCTGTTCAGCCTATAAAAGGAATGTGACGGTGCAGTGTGTGCAGGGAGCCGATACAACTAGTCCTCATACACACCTGGTACTGATATAACTTGTGCAAATAAACTTTTAAAGTGCTGTCGTGTCTGTGCAGCTCATAGGAATATGAAAATACAAATAAAAGTAAAAGGGGTATACGGGTACTGTGTTTGTATGCACAGTATCCTGTGATAAATTCAAAAAGTGTAAAAAATGACAGAATTTCCTATATCCGGTTCTGTCTATATAAGGACTGTGACAGCACAGTGTGTGCAAGGAGCCCTAAAGTGCTGTTGTGTCTGTGCGGCCCATATCAATATATATAATCATATGCATATACTACAACAGTGAATAAAAAAATATTAAATATCACAAACACAGCATGTGCAAACTACAATATATAATCAATATAAAAAAGTGCAAACTATGCAAAATAAATATTCATGAAGAACACTGTGCAACCTATGCAAAAAATAAATAATGTGCAAAACCATATAAGTGTAACAAGCAGGTGTGTGATGTTTCTCTATGACACCCAAATAATCAATAACATATATATTGTTACGTGGAGTCCAAACCAAGTCTTTTAAATGCAATAAAACATATATGCCAGTGTATGCTTCAAATGAGATGTTTAGTGATCCTTTTAGCAATCCAACTGTGCAGCAAATAGCCGGTGGGGTGCCGAAAGAGAGAGGGTATATATCCTTTTCGTGCTCAAACACACACAAGTGAGTGATGGCCCCTTACCTTGCAGCAGTGGGACAACCGCATAGAAGGTAAATGGAGGAGATGGTCTCTCTTTGGGGTCCCTGGACCGGAGCCGGTGGTCCCTGTACTTTAATCCCTCAGTACCAGCATCAACAGTAGCAGAGTCAACATAAGGGAGAATAAGAAGGGTACCAGATAGTGTAGTATTTCCGACAAATCAATATTTTTATTGAGGTTAAAAGCATGTACTCACATGCAGTAGATGCATAACACACGTAAATCCTACGAGCGGCGAGCTCGTCAATGCGAATCTGTGTCAGTGCCTATTCCATCCCTACGCGTGACGTCACCCAATCACATGACTTCATCAGGGGATAACAGGGGAGGCACATTCATGTCTTTAAATAGTTTTCTCATTGTGGTCAATGGGCGGCCATTTTCTTGTGGCCCGGAGTAATGTTATGGTAGCCATGTTTGAATGGCTCAGTTTCAAAACATGCGCGCGGCCATTTTTTTGGTTGGAAGGCACATTCCCAATGCCATAGGATTCTATATTCAATAGGCGGCCATTTTCCTGTAGCCTAATATAATATACCGGCGGCCATTTTTTAAGAGATTATGCCAATAGATATAAACCAAATCACTAATATCATAGATGTTTGTGGCATGATAATAGATATATATGGCCGCAAGTATGACTATGAGGACTGATTGGTAAAGACAATGCTCGATGTAAAGCGCTTAAAGGTGGTGGCTTGGTGGACCTTATATAGTCGCAGGCAATTCCCAAACCAACTGCAGATAATAAAAAGCCAATATAAAAAAGAGTGTGGAACAGGGGGTGGGGAGTGATGTAAACAGGGGGAAACTGGAATTAGCGCTCAGCGTAATGTTCTTTATTGATAACATACAGTATTTTGCACTGGCTCACATGGGTACTTATCCAGTGTCCCTAATGGTGAATTTACTATGAAAACGCTCCAGTGTGGTATACATAAGGGCTCTGTCAGTGCGCATAGGACGGGACAGGCTCTGGCAGCTATATATCTTAATCCTTATCGTACAAGATCTAAATCATGTATAAATAACAATAATGCACTCCTCGAGTGTACATAAAAACCTAAAAAATTATTAGAATCTTCAAATAGAATCTATACATAGTAATAAAAGGAAAAAAAAAAAAAAGGGGGATAGATGATTACAGGGGGGGGGGACCCGTTCACGTAAATTTATTTTTTTTTTTCTTAAAAAATTTTGTGGGGAAGAGGGAGAGCTAAGGGTGTGTCCAAAAAGGGTTAAAAATCGCTACTAAAACAGTTAAGATCAAATTCTATATTCAAACCTCTGGGTGCAAAAGTATCTAGAGTATATATCCATTTTGACTCCAACTGGCTAAGGGTCCTCACTTTGTGCCCACCTCGCCAGTGTCTAACGTATGGTTCTATCCTCCAGAATCTTAACTGTGTAGGGTCCTTGTTGTGGTGTAACAGAAAGTGTTTCGACACACTGTGCTTATCATATCCGTTAAGGATGTTTTGCACATGCTCTTTAATACGCACTCTAAGAGGTCTTTTTGTGCGACCTATATACTGTAGGCCGCAACTACATTCTAGAGCATAAACAGCTCCTTCCGTATTGCAGCAAATAAAGTTGTTGACCTCATATGATTCTCCTGTGCTGCTGGACGTAAAATGGAATTTTTTCTCATTTGGACGTTTCGTTCTTAAACACGCAAAACATCTTCTGCAAGGGAAAAAACCTTTTTCCCGTAAAAAAGGAAAATGTTTTCTTCGGTGGGTTGACCACGCTCTTCACCACTTTATCCCTGATAGTAGGTGCTCTCTTGTATATGAACCTTGGGTTGATAGGTAGGGTATTGTATAAATCTCTATCCGCCAGAAGGATGTGCCAATGTTTTTTTACTATTCTCTCTACCTTCTTGTACTGTACATTAAAATCCAGAATGATCGGGGTTACTGTCGGTGTTGTCTCCTTTTTTACTTTCTCTTTTATTAACTCATTCCGATTCATTTCCGTCACCTCCGTGATTTTCTTCTCAATATACTTCCGGTCATAACCCTTTGTGACAAACCTCTGACCTATTTTCTCTGCTTGATCTAGGAAGGTCTCAAAGCGGGTGCAGTTGCGTCTTACCCTCATTAGTTGTCCCTTGGGTACATTAAAAAGCCAGTTTCTGTGGTGGCAACTATCTATTGGCAAATAGCTGTTCCTATCCACAGTTTTAAAGTGCGTCTGTGCCCATAGTTTGGAGTTTTCTTGTATAATATCCAGATCTAGAAATGTTACATTTTTTTCGCTTATTTCCCAAGATAGTCTAATGTTCCTGTCATTTTCATTTAATCTTTCTAGGAAACAGGTCAGCTGTTCAGAGTCACCTTTCCATAGTATGAATACATCATCGATGTATCTTTTGTAAGTTAACAACTCCTGGGGTCTATTGTTAAACACATATTCTTCTTCCCACCGGGCCATAAATAGGCCTGCTACGCTCGGGGCGAACTTTGCTCCCATCGCCACACCTGTCTGTTGATGGTAATAATTCTTGTCATACCAAAAGTAATTGTTCTTAAGGCAGAACTCTAAACATTTTATTATAAACTTTCTTTGTGTGCATGGGAGTGTAGTAAAAGATCTCAAGCCCCATTTAACAGCCTCACATGCTTGGTGATGGAGTATTATTGTGTACAAGGATGACACATCTACAGTCGCCATAATCCATGGGCCTTTTTCACCAGGTACCTCCTCTAGGATCCGTAGCATTTCCTTAGTGTCCTTCAAATACGCTTTCGTGCTCTGGACAGCTGGTTGCAAGAAGAAATCTATATAATATATAATCTATATATTTACTGTAAGAGCGGTAAGGATGTGGAATTCCCTTCCACAGGCGGTGGTCTCAGCGGGGAGCATTGATAGCTTCAAGAAACTATTAGATAATCACCTGAATGACCGCAATATACAGGGATATGTAATGTAATACTGACACATAATCACACACATAGGTTGGACTTGATGGACTTGTGTCTTTTTTCAACCTCACCTACTATGTAACTATGTAACTATTCACCTATTCTGGCAGTCAGTGAATCTATTCCGTTCACTATCGGTCTCGGCGGTGGGTCTGTCTTACTTTTATGTATTTTCGGTAATGAGTATATAATAGGAGTCCGACAGGTATCTGGTATGAAAAAACAAGCTTCTTTCTTATTTAAAATATTTCTTTTTACCCCTAACTGTACTACTTTTTCTAGTGCTCTTCTGCACTTAAACATAGGATTACTCAATAATTTGTTGTAAGTGGTTTCGTCACTCAGCATGTTCATCATGCTCTCATGGTAATGTTCTTTTGATAAAATCACAATGCCCCCTCCCTTGTCTGCTCGTCTTATGACCAGATCTTTACGTCGAGTTAATTTACGAATACCACTTCTGATGTGACTGGGTTCCTCTTTCTTCTTTATCCTTAGCTCTTTAATATCCTCTAAAACCATTTTCTTAAAAACCTGTATAAATTTATTATCTCTCACAGGTGGATTAAAAACCGATTTGTTTCTTAATGTGCTATGTAAAATCCCATCGATGTCTCTATCCCCATATCTTTGTTTTGAAGGGTTCCCTAGAATATATTTCTTAATGTTGAGTTTCCTCACGAATTTCTGGATGCCTACGTATGTCTGGAATTTGTCTAGGTTCTTGGTAGGTGCGTACTTCAGCCCCTTATCCAGGACCCCTATTTCCTCATGCGTGAGCGATTGACCACTTAAGTTAAAAATACCTTCCCCTTTCACTCTCTTTTTCTTTTGCTCTCTCTTCCCAGATCGTTTTCCTCTTTTCTTTCTTGACTTCTTCTTGGGTTTCTTATCTCTTCTGTACCCCTCGGTGGGTGGTTCTCCCTGCCTCTGTCTAAAAAAGGCCTGGTATACTCAACCCCACCTTGGTGTGTCTGATATTGTCTATCGTGGTTGTTTTCCTCTCGATCAGTGAGTGGAGCATAGTGGTTGTAGATAGGTATTGAACTTCGTTCGTGGTGTCGGTATTCCCTTTGCTGAGGTCCTCTTCTTTCTCCATAACCATAATCGCGGATGGGACTCCTACCTCGTGGGCCATACTGGTCGTGTGAACGAAGTCCAATACCTATCTACAACCACTATGCTCCACTCACTGATCGAGAGGAAAACAACCACGATAGACAATACCAGACACACCAAGGTGGGGTTGAGTATACCAGGCCTTTTTTAGACAGAGGCAGGGAGAACCACCCACCGAGGGGTACAGAAGAGATAAGAAACCCAAGAAGAAGTCAAGAAAGAAAAGAGGAAAACGATCTGGGAAGAGAGAGCAAAAGAAAAAGAGAGTGAAAGGGGAAGGTATTTTTAACTTAAGTGGTCAATCGCTCACGCATGAGGAAATAGGGGTCCTGGATAAGGGGCTGAAGTACGCACCTACCAAGAACCTAGACAAATTCCAGACATACGTAGGCATCCAGAAATTCGTGAGGAAACTCAACATTAAGAAATATATTCTAGGGAACCCTTCAAAACAAAGATATGGGGATAGAGACATCGATGGGATTTTACATAGCACATTAAGAAACAAATCGGTTTTTAATCCACCTGTGAGAGATAATAAATTTATACAGGTTTTTAAGAAAATGGTTTTAGAGGATATTAAAGAGCTAAGGATAAAGAAGAAAGAGGAACCCAGTCACATTAGAAGTGGTATTCGTAAATTAACTCGACGTAAAGATCTGGTCATAAGACCAGCAGACAAGGGAGGGGGCATTGTGATTTTATCAAAAGAACATTACCATGAGAGCATGATGAACATGCTGAGTGACGAAACCACTTACAACAAATTATTGAGTAATCCGATGTTTAAGTGCAGAAGAGCACTAGAAAAAGTAGTACAGTTAGGGGTAAAAAGAAATATTTTAAATAAGAAAGAAGCTCGTTTTTTCATACCAGATTCCTGTCGGACTCCTATTATATACTCATTACCGAAAATGCATAAAAGTAAGACAGACCCACCGCCGAGACCGATAGTGAACGGAATAGATTCACTGACTGCCAGAATAGGTGAATATATAGATTTCTTCTTGCAACCAGCTGTCCAGAGCACGAAAGCGTATTTGAAGGACACTAAGGAAATGCTACAGATCCTAGAGGAGGTACCTGGTGAAAAAGGCCCATGGATTATGGCGACTGTAGATGTGTCATCCTTGTACACAATAATACTCCATCACCAAGCATGTGAGGCTGTTAAATGGGGCTTGAGATCTTTTACTACACTCCCATGCCCACAAAGAAAGTTTATAATAAAATGTTTAGAGTTCTGCCTTAAGAACAATTACTTTTGGTATGACAAGAATTATTACCATCAACAGACAGGTGTGGCGATGGGAGCAAAGTTCGCCCCGAGCGTAGCAGGCCTATTTATGGCCCGGTGGGAAGAAGAATATGTGTTTAACAATAGACCCCAGGAGTTGTTAACTTACAAAAGATACATCGATGATGTATTCATACTATGGAAAGGTGACTCTGAACAGCTGACCTGTTTCCTAGAAAGATTAAATGAAAATGACAGGAACATTAGACTATCTTGGGAAATAAGCGAAAAAAATGTAACATTTCTAGATCTGGATATTATACAAGAAAACTCCAAACTATGGGCACAGACACACTTTAAAACTGTGGATAGGAACAGCTATTTGCCAATAGATAGAAGCCACCACAGAAACTGGCTTTTTAATGTACCCAAGGGACAACTATTGAGGGTAAGACGCAACTGCACCCGCTTTGAGACCTTCCTAGATCAAGCAGAGAAAATAGGTCAGAGGTTTGTCACAAAGGGTTATGACCGGAAGTATATTGAGAAGAAAATCACGGAGGTGACGGAAATGAATCGGAATGAGTTAATAAAAGAGAAAGTAAAAAAGGAGACAACACCGACAGTAACCCCGATCATTCTGGATTTTAATGTACAGTACAAGAAGGTAGAGAGAATAGTGAAAAAACATTGGCACATCCTTCTGGCGGATAGAGATTTATACAATACCCTACCTATCAACCCAAGGTTCATATACAAGAGAGCACCTACTATCAGGGATAAAGTGGTGAAGAGCGTGGTCGACCCACCGAAGAAAACATTTTCCTTTTTTACGGGAAAAGGTTTTTTCCCTTGCAGAAGATGTTTTGCGTGTTTAAGAACGAAACGTCCAAATGAGAAAAAATTCCATTTTACGTCCAGCAGCACAGGAGAATCATATGAGGTCAACAACTTTATTTGCTGCAAAACGGAAGGAGCTGTTTATGCTCTAGAATGTAGTTGCGGCCTACAGTATATAGGTCGCACAAAAAGACCTCTTAGAGTGCGTATTAAAGAGCATGTGCAAAACATCCTTAACGGATATGATAAGCACAGTGTGTCGAAACACTTTCTGTTACACCACAACAAGGACCCTACACAGTTAAGATTCTGGAGGATAGAACCATACGTTAGACACTGGCGAGGTGGGCACAAAGTGAGGACCCTTAGCCAGTTGGAGTCAAAATGGATATATACTCTAGATACTTTTGCACCCAGAGGTTTGAATATCGAATTTGATCTTAACTGTTTTATTAGCAATTTTTAACCCTTTTTGGACGCACCCTTAGCTCTCCCTCTTCCCCACAAAATTTTTTAAGAAAAAAAAAATTTTTTAAGAAATAAAATTTTTTAACGTTTTTATGTGAACGGGTCCCCCCCCCCCCCCCGTGTAACCATCTATCCCCTTTCCCATTTTTTGTAATTTTATCTTTTTTTTTTTTCCTTTTATTACTATGTATAGATCCTATTTGAAGATTCGAATAATTTTTTAGGTTTTTATGTACACTCGAGGAGTGCATTATTGTTATTTATACATGATTTAGCTCTTGTACGATATGGATTAAGATATATAGCTGCCAGAGCCTGTCCCGTCCTATGCGCACTGACAGAGCCCTTATGTATACCACACTGGAGCGTTTTCATAGTAAATTCACCATTAGGGACACTGGATAAGTACCCATGTGAGCCAGTGCAAAATACTGTATGTTATCAATAAAGAACATTACGCTGAGTGCTAATTCCAGTTTCCCCATGTTTACATCACTCCCCACCCCCTGTTCCACACTCTTTTTTATATTGGCTTTTTATTATCTGCAGTTGGTTTGGGAATTACCTGCGACTATATAAGGTCCACCAAGCCACCACCTTTAAGCGCTTTACATCGAGCATTGTCTTTACCAATCAGTCCTCATAGTCATACTTGCGGCCATATATATCTATTATCATGCCACAAACATCTATGATATTAGTGATGCGCCTTCCAATTTGGTTTATATTTATTGGCATAATCTCCTAAAAAATGGCCGCCGGTATATTATATTAGGCTACAGGAAAATGGCCGCCTATTGAATATAGAATCCTATGGCATTGGGAATGTACCTTCCAACCAAAAAAATGGCCGCGCGCATGTTTTGAAACTGAGCCATTCAAACATGGCCGCCATAACATTACTCCGGGCCACAAGAAAATGGCCGCCCATTGACTACAATGAGAAAACTATTTAAAGACATGAATGTTCCTCCCCTGTTATCCCCTGATGAAGTCACGTGATTGGGTGACGTCACGCGTAGGGACGGGATAGGCACTGACACAGATTCGGATTGACGAGCTCGCCGCTCGTAGGATTTACATGTGTTATGCATCTACTGCATGTGAGTACATGCTTTTAACCTCAATAAAAATATCGATTTGTCGGAAATACTACACTATCTGGTACCCTTCTTATTCTCCCTTATGTTGACTCTGCTACTGTTGATGCTGGTACTGAGGGATTAAAGTACAGGGACCACCGGCTCCGGTCCAGGAACCCCAAAGAGAGACCATCTCCTCCATTTACCTTCTATGCGGTTGTCCCACTGCCGCAAGGTAAGGGGCCATCACTCACTTGTGTGTGTTTGAGCACGAAAAGGATATATACCCTCTCTCTTTCGGCACCCCACCGGCTATTTGCTGCACAGTTGGATTGCTAAAAGGATCACTAAACATCTCATTTGAAGCATACACTGGCATATATGTTTTATTGCATTTAAAAGACTTGGTTTGGACTCCACGTAACAATATATATGTTATTGATTATTTGGGTGTCATAGAGAAACATCACACACCTGCTTGTTACACTTATATGGTTTTGCACATTATTTATTTTTTGCATAGGTTGCACAGTGTTCTTCATGAATATTTATTTTGCCTAGTTTGCACTTTTTTATATTGATTATATATTGTAGTTTGCACATGCTGTGTTTGTGATATTTAAAGCGGAGTTCCACCCAAATTTTGAACAATATCTGTATGTATTCTCTTCCTTACCTAGATGCTGACATGCCGTTTAAAAAAATTTAAATCGCCGTAATTACCTTTTATTTTTCTGTTCTTCTTTGCACTTCCTGGTTCTCCTCCCGTGGGAGTAGGTGTGTTTCTAGCCTCTCCCAGACTCCTGGGGGCTAGTCTCAGGCTTCCCAGGATGCCACTGAGAATGTGCGGGAACGAGCGGTGAATGCTGGGAGCACAGCATTCACCACATCCAGGAAATAAATGCTTGTGGGCTTCAAATGCCCACAATGAAGATGGAAACCGCCTGCAGTGAATAATATAAGTTATTCTTTCTGACGAAATCTGACACAGGCGGATATATTACACACAATATGTGAGTATGTAATGCTGAGAAGAAAAGTTTGTGAATGAACTCAAAAAAAACAAAACGATAGATAGGTGGACCCCCGCTTTAATATTTTTTTATTCACTGTTGTAGTATATGCATATGATTATATTTATTGATATGGGCTGCACAGACACAACAGCACTTTAGGGCTCCTTGCACACACTGTGCTGTCACAGTCCTTATATAGACAGAGCCGGATATAGGAAATTCTGTCATTTTTTACACTTTTTGAATTTATCACAGGATACTGTGCATACAAACACAGTACCTGTATACCCCTTTTACTTTTATTTGTATTTTCATATTCCTATGAGCTGCACAGACACGACAGCACTTTAAAAGTTTATTTGCACAAGTTATATCAGTACCAGGTGTGTATGAGGACTAGTTGTATCGGCTCCCTGCACACACTGCACCGTCACATTCCTTTTATAGGCTGAACAGGATATACGACATTTTTTTCACTCATACACAGTTTATGAATTTAACACAGGATACTGTGCATACAAACATAGTACCCGTATACCCTTTCTACTTTCATTCGTAATTTGAAACACTGTTACACAATCACATTACACTGGACCAGCGCAGCACTCTCTCTTTATGCTTGTTGGGCATATATTGCAATCTTTTTTTTCATGCAGCCTGTGGGCTGAACGAAAAAAAGAGATTGATCGGTGGGTATGCCCACCATTAGAATACCTCCCTTCATCCACCCACTTCTAATGATGGGCATATATGCACCATTTATATATGCCGAAGCATGGGGGCATCCGCCCCAAAAGTTAGGAGCGAACCGTTCCTCTGCCCCTGCTGCCCCCATGCTTTGGCACATATCTTTTTTTTAACTGTGGTGGTGAAATCACCTCCGACAGCGCTGGAGTCACGGCTTTATGTATCGTGGGAGCAAACGCTGTTACTGTCAAGATAAATAAATCTGCGCTGCAAACGAATGGCGTACCTGCTAAGCAAATGATGGTTAACAATAAAACAAAGTAACATTACAGTATAACAGTAAGACTTACCATACCTGCAAAGCAAATACAAAAAAAATAGTAAAAAATAAAACATTTTTTAACGCAACCTGTGCCTAAAATATATATATATGCCGAAGCATGGGGGCATCCACCCGCAAAAGGTAGGAGCAAATCGCTCCTCCACCCCTGCTGCCCCCATGCTTCGGCATATATGCTGAAGTATGTAACTGTGGTGGTGAAATCACCTCCGACAGCGTTGGAGTCACGGCTTTATGTATCGTGGGAACAAACATGTAAAGTATAAACAGTAAAGTATAAAAAAATTACATACCTGAAAAGCAAACATGATAAAACATAATAACAATAAAACATTGCAGAATAGAATACAGTAAAAAAGTATTGTTTTTTTATTTTATATTTTTTTTGTGTATTTTTTTTTACATTTTTTTTATAACTGTAACTTTTGTAACTGTAACCGGTTCCAGGTTTGGGTCTCTCAAAATGCGATGGCATCTTGTGAGACCCTGTGAAAGTGTGCCTAGTCTGTGCAATGCTGTACCCTACACTAAAACTCAACTAGTGTATGGTACGGCTTAAAACATTCACCAATGCAAAGAACAGGATTGTCAGGACAGGAGGGACAATAATAGCAGGTGTTACGTCTATATCCGCGCTTTCTACAGACACAACATTTTCTTTGGGGGGCTCGTTGGGTAGGGGTACTCGGGAGGACATAAGGAAAATGCCTCTCATGCAGCCACCTTACTGCATTTGGTTGGGGAAGTTGAGGTGGAGCACCGTCTGGAAACAGAAGGGCTCTGACGATCTCTTCCTGGAATTTAAGGAAGGATCCAGTCCATCCTCCACAACACCAGTCGCCGTAGTAATTTGGACAGTCATGTCTGCATGAAGGGAGGTAAGAACAAAAACATTCTTATTATCCCTCCACTTCATAGCGAGCAAATTATTACACTGCAAGCAGGCTCTCTCCCCCAGCTTAAGACGGGAATCTACAAGCTGCTGGGGAAAGCCCCGGCGATTAGGTCGCACGGTGCCACATGCTCCAATCTGATGATCAAAAAGGTGACTAAAAAGGCACGCTCGTGTAATAATTGTCCACATATAAGTAGTACCCCTTTCCCGAATAAGGGTGACACCAAGTCCCACACAATCTTGCCAGCGCTTCCTATATAGTTAGGGCAGTTTGTCGACTCTACGTGGCTATCTCTTCCCTCGTAAACCATAAAACTACATGTATAGCCTGTGGCCCTGTCAGAGAGCTTATACATCTTGACCCCGTATCTGGCATGCTTGCTGGGAAGGTACTGTTTGAATAACAAGCGACCAGAAAACTTAATCAGGGACTCATCAACACAGACAACTTGATGGGGAGTAAACAAGTCTGCAAAACGTTGGTTGAAGTGGTTTACAAGGGGCTGAATTTTGTAGAGCCAATCGTATCCAGGGTCTCCATGAGGACGACAGAGTTCATTGTTGTTGAAGTGCATGAACCACAAAATCTGCTCGTATCGTGCCCTGGCCATGGAAGCAGAGAACAAGGGCATATGGTGAATTGGGTCAGTGGACCAATATGACTGCAACTCACTCTTTTTGGTTGTGCCCATGAGGAGGGAAAGGCCCAGAAAGATCTTAAATTCGGAAACCGTAATTGGTTTCCAATCTCTGGCAAGGGAGGACTGGGGAATAGTGGCGATGTGCTGACCAGCGTACAAATTGCTTTGGTCCACAATAGATCTATAGAGATCTTCGGTGAAAAACAGCGAATAAAAATCAAGTGATGTAAAATCAACTGTTTCCACATGAATGCCGGGTTGGCCAGTGAATGGGGGAAGTACGGGTGCTGCAGAAGTGGTGGGTTCCCAATTAGGATTGGTGAATGCAGCAGGAAGGGCACTATGGGCACGACGGGCCTGTGTTTGTCTACTTGTGTTTGTCACCAGCTTGAACTGCACTTATGGGACTCGCCACGTCGCCAAGTATTACTGCAGTGCTGGATGTACGACCAGGGTGTACTAGGCCGCTGGTGCTTGCCAGTTCACCAGAAGTATTCCTTCTAGTACTTCTCTGCTCCATACGAGAGCCCTGCGGTTCTTGCACCTCAACAGCAGAAGAAGAAGATTGGGGTCTGGTACGCCTGACCTTGGCAGGGACCACAACTCCATTGTCAGAGCTATCTGTCATGGAGCCGCTGCTGTTTACAGGTTCGTATTCTGAGCCTGAATCTGACAGATGAGTGACTTCCTCTTCACTATCTGTCATGCTCAGAAACGTATAGGCCCTTTTCACTAGTGTACATTTGATTTGCCATTTTGGGCTCTAAATTTAGTGGTAAACTAGTGAGACTCACAGGCCAAAAAGCACCTGACTGTTAGCGACTGTATCAAAATGCTACCAAAAAACTGTTAGCGATCGCAGGGATCAGGCCTGACTCTGCGAACGCTGCAGTTATGTGTTTAGTGTTTTGTAAGTAACAGCGATCGATCGATACTGCACTTGGGTGGACTGGGCTCCGCAAAGGGGCAAAACGCAGGTGCTAGCAGGTATCTGGGCTGATCCCACTAACAGGCTTGAATGGAGGAGAAGATTCGGATGCCGCACACCAGATGTAGTCAAAAAATTTTCACTTTATTGAAAAAATGGGATCATCAAAATAACAAGACTGTCATGCAGAAAGTACAGATAAGCTGACGCGTTTCGCACTCAGGACTGATCCCACTAACACTGCGTTTTTGGGAACCCTAAACTGCTGGGGACGCTAGTATAGATCTGATCGGATCAGATATTGATCCGTTCAGATACTATAACACTAAGGGATGTGTGTGCTGTGTGCGTGGGTGTTAGTGGTACTGGCACTAACCTGATGCTGCCTAGGGTGACGCAGACCCTATCTGACCCTAAAACTTAACTTATATCACCGCCGGGAGATTGGGGGGTTAAACCTTTATTAGGTAATAAATGGAGGGTGCCCTGACACTATAAAAAATAAACTAACTAACCAGCGTCACCCGTAACAGTTATACGGTGATCACTGGTGAAAGGGTTAACTAGGGGGCAATCAGGGGGTTAAAACCTTTACTAGGTAGTATATAGGGGTCCTTGACGCTATAAAACGCTGACGGCAAACCTAAATACTTACCTTCCTAACTAGCATCACCTGTGACACTAATACAGTGATCAGATAAACGATCACTTAGTGACACTGGCGACGGGGGGGTGATCACGGGGTTAAAACTTTATTAGGGTGGGTTAGGGGGATACCCTAGACCTACTAACTGCCCTACCACTTATAACTGTCACAAAATGACACCAATGCAATAATCAGAAAAATATACTGTCAGAAACCATGAACCAGACCGAGACAGAAGTACAGTAAATTCACACTTGTTTATTAATAAAGATAAAAAGGTAAATAGAGTAAGCATAGTCAAAGCATAGCCAGAGTCCAGTAACCAGATCGGGTAGTCAGCCAAGCCAGAGTTCAGTAACCAGATAGGGTAATCAGCCAAGCCAGAGTTCAGTAACCAGATCAGGTAATCAGCCAGGCCAGAAGTCAGGGATCCAAGTAGAGGAACAGCAAGCAGGATAAGGAGCCAGAAGGGATGTCAGCAAAGCCAGTCTTTAAACAGGAACACAGGAGATGGTTTCTTGTGATGTGACCAAGGCGAAGGCAGGAATGAAGTGAGCCGGAGATCTTTAAGTAGGCGGGACTGACAAGCAGATCCATAACAGCTGGTTAACTGTGGAGAGAGATGAGAGCTGGCAATTAGCCGACAGCTGAGTGGCC
Source organism: Aquarana catesbeiana (assembly GCF_042186555.1). Lineage (NCBI taxonomy): Eukaryota > Metazoa > Chordata > Amphibia > Anura > Ranidae > Aquarana > Aquarana catesbeiana. Next base: position 146,301,202 of record NC_133330.1, read on the forward strand.
AGCTCAGAGAAGGAAGGGCTGAGCCAGCCCTGACAGTACCCCCTCCTCAACGACCCCTCCCCCTCGGAGGACCACTGGGCTTGAGGAGAAAAGGTCTATGGAAATCACGGAGGGGGGCAGGAGCATGTACATCCGAGGATGAGACCCAGGAGCGTTCCTCTGGACCGTACCCCTTCCAATGCACTAGGTACTGTATGCGCCCACAGAACTTACGGGAGTCAACAATGGATTGTACCTCATACTCCTCATGGTTCTAAACCCGTATAGGGTGAGGACGTAGCACCGAGGTGGTAAAGCAGTTGCAGACCAACGGTTTCAATAAGGAGACATGAAACACATTTGAGATCCTCATACTAGGAGGAAGGTCCAATGTGTAAGCCACTGGGTTAATCCTGCGAAGGATATGGAAAGGCCCAATAAACCGAGGTGCGAACTTCAGTGAGGGAACACGAAGTTAGAGGTTGCGAGATGACAGCCAGATCCTGTCCCCAACCTGGTAGGAAGGCGCAGGCAGACGTCTGCGGTCAGCATGGAGTCTGTACCTATCATTAGCATGGTGCAAAGCCTCCTGGACTTGTACCCAAGTGGAACGAAGACCACAGAGATGCTCCTCTAGCACAGGAATACTCTGCGGAACAAACGAGTCAGGCAACATGGAAGGTTGGAAACCATAATTCGCCATAAACAGAGACAATCGGGAAGCAGAATTTAAGGCACTGTTGTGAGCAAACTCTGCCCATGGTAATAGGTCTGACCAGTTGTTGTGATGGTCAGAAATATAGCAACGTAGGAATTGCTCCAAGGACTGATTGGCTCGTTCTGCGGCCCCATTAGACTGCGGGTGATACGCAGAGGAGAAAGCAAGCTGAGTTCCCAGCTGTGCACAAAAGGCTCGCCAGAACCGAGACACAAACTGACTACCCCTGTCCGAGACAATCACCTTGGGTAGCCCATGTAAATGAAAGATCTCCCAAGCAAAAATGGAAGCCAGTTCCCTAAAAGTGGGCAACTTCTTAAGTGGAATACAATGACACATCTTTGAGAAGCGGTCAACCACCATAAGGATAACTGTGTTGCCTTGGGAGTTGGGCAACTCCACAATGAAATCCATATACAGGTTGGTCCAGGGCCTCTCTCCATTGGGTATGGGTTGTAGGAGGCCCACTGGAAGGTGTCATAGAATCTTACTCTGAGCACACATGGAACAGGCAGCTACGAAGGCAGTTACATCAGCACGTAGACTAGGCCACCAGAATTGTTGGGAAATGGCCCAAACGAGTTGATTCTTACCAGGGTGGCCAGCTGAATGGTAAGAGAATGGTAAGTCTAGAGCACGGCAGTACGGAGTCACTCTGGGACAAAGCAGTGGTCACAAGGTTTCTCAGGAGCAGCATCGACCTGAGCAGCAAGAATTTTGTCACCCAAAGGAGAAGTAAGAAGGTGTGAACCGAAGCCAGAATATGATCAGGAGGAATCATAGGAACCGGAACCGACTCCAACTTGGAATTGGAGGAAAATTGTTGTGACAAGGCATCAGCCCTTACATTCTTAGTACCGGGTAAGAATGAGACAATGTAATTTAAACTTGACAAGAAAAGAGCACATCGCGCCCTTCAGGGAGAGAGGCGTTTAACCTCAGACAAGAATGTGAGATTCTTATGATCAGTAAGAATGAGAACCGGCACAGTGGTACCTTCGAGGAGATGTCTCCATTCTTTCAGGGCTAAAATGATTGCCAACAGCTCTCTGTCACCAATCTCATAATTGCACTCAGCAGGTGACAATTTCTTGGAAAAGTAGCCACAAGGATGCATAGCACTCTCAGAGGTAGGACGTTGAGACAGAAGGGTGCCAACACCAGTCTCAGAAGCATCAACCTCAAGGATAAAAGGTAACGTAGGATCAGGATGTGCCAACACAGGAGCAGAAACAAAGGCAACTTGAGACTTTCAAAGGCCTTAATGGAATCCGGAGACCAACTCTGTGGGATACCATTCTTTCTGGTCATATCAGTCAGGGGCTTGACTAGAGACGAGAAGTTAGGAATAAACTTCTGATAATAGTTGGCAAAACCCAGGAAACGCTGCAGAGGACGTAACCCCACGGGTTGAGGCCACTGTAGGACTGCTGAAAGTTTCACTGGGTCCATCGAAAAACCAGCAGTGGAAATTACATAGCCCAGGAATTTAACCTGTTCCCGATGGAACTCACACTTCTCCAGTTTACAATAGAGATTGTTCTCTCTTAATTTCTGAAGCACACGACAGACGTCTCTGTAGTGGCTCTCCAGGGACTTGGAAAATATGAGGATATATTCGAGATAAACCACCACACATAACTGCAACAAATCACGGAGGACATCGTTAATAAATTCCTGGAAAACTGCCGGAGCGTTACATAATGGCCTGTTCTGGTATTAAACACAGTTTTCCACTTGTCGCCCTCCTTAATCCTCACGAGATTGTAAGCCCCTCTCAGATCAAGCTTAGTGAAAACTGTTGCTCCCTTGAGGCGGTCAAATAACTCTGTAATCAATGGGATCGGGTAGGCATTCTTAATCGTGAAACGATTAAAACCCCTATAATCAATACAAGGTCTCAGTTCACCGCTCTTCTTCTTCACAAAGAAGAAACCAGCACCAGCAGGAGACGAGGATTTGCGGATTAAACCCTGTCAAAGACATTGCTAAAATCATGGTACTCCTCTGGCAGGGAGGAGAGTGAAGAGGTACACAGGACCTTGGCTACCCTCTGGAAGCATGTTTCACTGCATTGTGGTGACCAGGAGAGAACCTCAGCATGGAGCTAATGAAAAGAGGGGTTGTGCCTCTGTAACCAAAGGATAACCAATAACCAGTGGAAACTTAGGAGAGGAAATCACTTGGAATTGGATTATCTAATGGTGAAGAGCCTCTACGGCCATGGACAATGGAACCGTCTTTAATGAGTCACATGGGCAGGCTGTGGAGGTCTCCCGTCAAGAGCCTCAATGGCAAGTGGAGTGTCACGCAGCTGCAGTGGAATTGAGTGCTTTGATACAAAGGCAGCATCAATGAACAGGCCTGCAGCCCCAGAGTCGATTAGAGCCTGTATCTCGATAGACGACTTAGCCCAAGAAAGGGTGATCGAAAACCAGGGGCTTATCCTTCTGGATAACTGGGGATGACACAATGCCACCTAAGGTCTGTCCGTGACAGGACCTCAAGGTTCGGGTGTTCCCAGGACAGGTAGGACAAGACTTCAAAAAGTGACCTGCCTGGCCACAATAAAGGCACAATCTCTCCCTCCTCTTAAAGGCTCTCTCATCCACAGAGAGACGCGTGAAGCCCAAGTGCATGGGTTCATCTTTACTGACCGACTCGTACCAGGAGGCATGGGAGGTGAGGGAGGCACGGGTGGGACTGCAAAGCTCGGAGGCATACGTACAGGAGGCTTCCGCAAGCGCTCCTTAAAAGAAAGTCTTTCTCTGAGTCTGGAGTCAATGAGGATGGCAAACGAGATCAAGCTCTCCAGCTCAGTGGGTGTATCTCGGGCTGCTATCTCATCCTTGATGGAATCCGAGAGACCATGAGAAAAAGCAGCCACGAAGGCCTTATTGTTTCAAGCAACCTCTGCTGCCAGGGTACGGAACTCAATGATGTAGTCGGCAACAGTTCTCATACTCTGATGAACATGAGGCAGCAGAAGCGGAGCGTGCGGGAACGTCAGATACCCTTTTAAAGGAGGCCACAAACTCAGGGTAACTCAAGACAACATGTTTTTGCATCTCCCTTAGAGGGTTAGCCCAGGCCAAGGCTCTCTCAGAAAGCAAAGATATCACGAACCTTTCTTTGCTTCTGTCCGTGGGAAAACCCTGGGGCAGCATCTCAAAGTATATCTCAACTTGGTTGAGAAACCCTCTGCATTGAACTGGATCGCCCCCAAATCGCTGGGGAAGTGGGGCGGAACCAGACATACATCTTATAGAGGTAATACTCAAGACGGGTGCGGGCACAGAGACTGGCGCAGCAGCAGGGACGGCCTGCAACTCAGGTTGTACCGGAGCAGTCACAGTGGGGGATTCCAGGTGAGCCGTGTGACTCAGGAGCATTTGTAACGCAATAGCAAACTGATCCATGCGGTGATCTTGCTCATCCAATCTGGAAAAAATATTACCAACAAGTGGATTGACTGTATCTTCTGAATTCATGGACTTTGCCTACAGTCAGAAACCATGAACCAGACCGAGACAGAAGTACAGTAAATTCACACTTGTTTATTAATAAAAATAAAAAGGTAAATAGAGTAAGCATAGTCAAAGCTTAGCCAGAGTCCAGTAACCGGATCGGGTAGTCAGCCAAGCCAGAGTGTAGTAACCAGATTGGGTAATGAGCCAAACCAGAGTTCAGTAACCAGATTGGGTAATCAGCCAGGCCAGAAGTCAGGGATTCAAGTAGAGGAACAGCATGCAGGATAAGGAGCCAGAAGGGATGTCAGTAAAGTCAGTCTTTAAACAGGAACGCAGGAGATGGTTTCTTTGTGATGTGACCAAGGTAAAGACAGGAATGAAGTGAGTCAGAGATCTTTAAGCAGGTGGGACTGACGAGCATATCCACAACAGCTGGTTAACTGTGGAGAGAGATGAGAGCTGGCAATTAGCCGACAGCTGAGCGGCCAGCTCAGAGAGGGAAGGCCTGAGCCAGCCCTGACATATACACAGTGACACAGGGTTGCCTTTCCACAACCACGTATGTATTTATACATGTTGATCATATCCCTCCTTAATCTTCTCTTCTCTAGAGAGAATACATTCAGTTCAGCTAATCTTTCCTCATTCGCTGAGCACCTCCATTTCTCTTATCAGTTGTCTGGAAGGGTACTAGTTACCAGAGGCTTGATAGCCAAAAATGAGACTTGGTTCCTGAGTATGCACAACAATTATTAGCTTAGCCATGAAAATATACTGATTTTGGATGTTGGTATTGTGCTTATCTTTTTTAACTTGGTGGAGATTTAAGGAGAAGAGGAAGCACTACAGAACTATGATTAATAAGAACAAAAAGAAAAAGGCCTTATGGGGTAATGTATCTGATGGAGCTAGGACAATTAGAGCTGGTGTCTCAGGGTCTCAGCAGATAAGCTGATAGTGCTGTTTGCTTATGGGCTGGGAGATGCATTGTGGATCAGACCTATGCACTGTAGTCATAATTTAGCTTCCTTAACCTTGTTTACAGAGCACAATTACATCACAGCAGGGCAGCGCCACACCTATACCCTTATTTTTATTTACTTTGTAGTATTTTTCCACCTCGGTGGATTTATACTTGTAGAGGCAGCAGCTCCATATGTAGAAAGTACTTCCTCCCGTAGCGCGGATTTATCTTATATATTTACAGAGCACAATGAGCCTAGATGGACAAACTGTAAATAAAATGGGAAGCCCCATTTATACTTTATTTTGTGCTTCTGTAGTATTTTAAGGCATAATTTGAAATCTTGTTGTTACGCTGTGGTGGTAAGAGAGGGATCAGCAAACAGCTGGTACTGGTGGCCCAGAAATTCAAGTGTTTGTTTTTTTGTGAGCTGCTACCAGGAGTCTTTAATTTTATAGCAATGGCATCAAATTTGATAATATCCTGAGGAGGGCTGTTGAGTGTCCCTCTCATCAGTGCTCTGTGGATGCAGTCAAATTCCAGTCTTTCTATTGTAAGTTCAGGAGCCAACTCATGAAAAAAAGCGGATACCCCGGAGTTTAATTTCTCAGTGGATTTTCAAAGCCCCCATAAACAAAACCTGCAATTGTTCTCAAAGTCCTCTAGTTGTGATCTGAAGGGGTAATTTTCTGCCTTCAGGTGCTAGACATGCCTCCTTGTAGCTTTGGAAGACCATTGGGATATCCTTAGTGTATTTCTAGGGCGGTAGTTCTCCTATTGATTTCTTTCTTTTTAGTTGGTCTGTACATTTTTTTGACATTCTGTCCAGCGCCTTCTGAAACATGGAGTAAAGCTTTATTAAAAATTCACTCATATATACCTCTTAAAAGGCATGAGTGACTGAATAGGTGCAGACTGCATCCAAAGAGTCTTCTGGGTCCCGTATGAGAATCTCTTTTATTAGTTTGGCTGTGCCATCTTTACAGCTGCATGTGTCAGGGCTTCCTAGATGTTTCTTGTGCTTGGTTTGCCCTTCTTATGCAAGCTAGGGTGCACCGTGTTTAACCCAATTAGTACAGCTTAAAGAATCCAGCTACAAGCAATCCTACAAGCTAAAATCAGGTTGTTCTGAGGGTTAAATACTCACGTAAAGCATGTCCCTCATCAAGTTCCTTGCATGCACCCTCTAGTTTCCTTTTTTGTTTTGTAATAACAGTATTGCATTAAGAATCAAAACGAGCAAGTTTATGACTTATTAACAGAAAAACTACAGCAGAAACGGAACTGATGTCCATATCAACCTATAATTTTTAAACTTGAGTTTAAATGGTCTGTTCAACCATTTCATTTTTTTTTAATCAAAAGATCAGAAAATAGCCATTAAGGATGGCAATATAATTATACAATCTACAGTATCTCACGTAAGTGAGTGCACGCCTCACATTTTTGTAAATATTTTATTATATCTTTTCATGTGACAACACTGAAGAAATGACACTTTGCTACAATGTAAAGTATTAAGTGTACAGCTTGTATAACAGTGTAAATTTGCTGTCCCCTCAAAATTACATAACTCACAGCCATTAATGTCTAAATCGGTGGCAACAAGTGAGTACACCCCTAAGTAAAAATGTCCAAATTGGGCCCAATTAGCCATTTCCCCCCGGTGTCATGTGACTCGTTAGTGTTACAAGGTCTGAGGTGTGAATGGAGAGCAAGTGTGTTATCGCTCTCACTCTCTCATACTGGTCACTGGAAGTTCAACACGGCACCTCATAGCAAAGAACTCTCTGAGGATCTGAAAAAAAGAATTGTTGCTCTACATACAGATGGCCTGGGCTATAAGAAGATTGCCAAGACCCTGAAACTGAGCTGCAGCATGGTGACTGGGACCATACAGAGATTTAACAGGACAGGTTCCACTCAGAACAGGCCTCTCCATGGTCCACCAAAGAATGTGTACGTGCACGTGCTCAGCGTCATAACCAGAGTTTGTCTTTGGAGAGTAGATGTATGAGTGCTGCAGCATTGCAGCAAAGGTTGAAGGGGTGGAGGGTCAGCCTATCAGTGCTCAGACCATACGCCGCACACTGCATCAAAGTGGTCTGCATGGCTGTCGTGCCAGAAGGAAGCCTCTTCTAAAGATGATGCACAAGAAAGCCTGAAAACTGTTTGCTAAAGACAAGTAAGGTAAGGACATGGATTACTGGAACCATGTCCTGTGGTCTGTCACAACATACAGGAATATACAATGTAATACTAACATAAAATCACACACATAGGTTGGACTTGATGGACTTGTGTTTTTTTTCAACCTCACCTACTATATGTATGTAACTATATACTATATGTTGGTTCAGATGGTGTCAAGCATGTGTGATGGCAACCAGGTGAGGAGTACAAAGACAAGTGTGCCTTGCCTACAGTCAAGCATGGTGGTGGAAGTGTCATGGTCTGGGGCTGCATGAGTGCTGCCTGCACTGGGGAGCTACAGTTCATTGAGGGAACCATAAATGCCAACATGTACTGTGACGTACTGAAGCCGAGCATGATCCCCTCTCTTCGGAGACTGGGCCGCAGGGCAGTATTCCAACATGATAACGACCCCAAACACAACTCCAAGATGACCACTGCCTTGCTAAAGAAGCTGAGGGTAAAGATGATGGACTGGCCAAGCATGTCTCCAGACCTAAACCCTATTGAGCATCTGTGGGGCATCCTCAAACAGAAGGTCTCTAACATCCACCAGCTCCGCAATGTCGTCATGGAGGAGTGGAAGAGGACTCCAGTGGCAACCTGTGAAGCTCTGGTGAACTTCATCCCCAAGAGGGTTAAGGCAGTGCTGGTAAATAATGGTGGCCACACAAAATATTGAAACTTTGGACCCAATTTGGACATTTTCCCCTAATGGTGTACTCACTTTTGTTGCCAGCGGTTTAGACATTAATGGCTGTGTGTTGAGTTATTTTGAGGGGACAGCAAATTTACACTGTTATACAAGCTGTACACTCACTACTTTACATTGTAGCAAAGTGTCATTTCTTCAGTGTTTTCACATGAAAAGATATAATAAAATATTTCCAAAAAGGCGAGGGGTGTACTCACTTTTGTGAGATACTGTATTTATTTACAATTTAATCTATTTACAATTCCAGTCTTATATTGTTTATTCCCCTTGACAAATCACACAGTTTTGCCTGGCTAAACCACACCTGCATTATGTCACTATTTTTCATGATTCTTTACTGATCTGTGCCATTGCTACCAACCTTTCCCAAGTATTGCTTAGACCAGATTTGTAAAAACTAAAAGAAAATGTAGCTTAGGAACACCATATAGTAGTCATATTCATGCTATTTTGGTGCAGACTTGAAAATGAAAATAGCCATCTGAATGAATATTCTGGCTAATACCTCCATTGTTTTTTCTATAGTAAGTTTCCTAATTGTACATTGTTATCCTTAGTTAACCCTATTTTAAGCCATTTTTTTCTGGGCACTATCTAACCCTTTACTAAGCCATGCCATTATGTGACTTAGTTTAGAAAAGTTCAATTGAATGTAACTTTTTTTCTTCCTAACACAATAAATCCAGCTTTGGCAGCGTGTAAAATTCTCCCTCTCATCTGCACATTCTGTATCTGGAAACAAGTTCAAAGTCAGAGACAGGGGCTTGAATGAGGCTCGTGTTTTATGTGGCATTTTAAAGTAGTCTTTGAAATTCCAACAGACTGGTTTCATTAAATGCATTCTCATTATATCTATTCCCCTCATGCAGAGTTCCTTGGGGGGAATGGGAACACAAGCTATTTTATAACTAACAAGCAACAAGCCTAATCTATTTGTCTGTGAAAGGAAGTTTTGGTTTATATATTCCTTTTGCTTTGGGTTAAGAGTTACTTTGAATCAAAATTATTCTGCAGCTTTCAGACTTTTTTTTAATACTTTGCTGAACAGTATCCATGATAAAAAGGGCTTATTAATAGGGAATTGACAACTTACCAAATGCTTGAAACAATGATATGGACAACTGTTTTTCAAAGGGTAGGGAAGGTTTTACTGACTTCTTCCAATGCAGTGGTTTGTGACAGAACTTGGCATCTAAAAGAACAGTCATAGGCATTAAAGAAGAATGGTCAGTTAAGGTACATATCACAGCTATTTGTGATGCAGTGATTATCTAATGTCAATGAAGAACCTGTAACCAAAGGTGGCTAAGGCTTATCTGGGGAATAACGCTCACTCAGATTACATTTTTGCCTAATTACTGTTGTTTTCCTCTTGATCAGCATACATATCACCTCCTCAATCCCTCTCCATAAGCCTAAAAACAAATAGCCTCCCTATATGACTAGAGAAACTCAGCCTATACAAGATGCTAGAGGGAGGTGGTTTCATGCCTGCACATCTCAGAGTCTGGGCTCCGGTGAATATTGTGAAGAGAGTTGTGTTATGTAATGTTCATCTGACAGATATAGCTGCCAAGATATTAACTCAATAGGCAAGCTTATTGGATAATGGAAAGAGTATACTATACTATCCTATGCTATTCTATTAAAGTATACAGTATGTGAAGCCTAAAGGAAGGAAAAGAAGTCACAAGAGCAGCACATCACACAAAACCCTCATGTAAAGAGTGGAAGCAGCCTCAGCCTGGACTCCATCCAGGCCACACACCCAACATGTTACGTCCCGCCTATGGGCCTTAGCCAAGGGATGTCACGTTTCTCATGAGTAGGCCCCATGGATGGAGTGAAACATATCAGGGGTGTGGCCTTTACAGAGTCTATGCTGCTTCCACGGTTTTGTGTAATGTGCAGCTCCTGGGATTTCTTTTCCTTCCTCATTGACTTCTATGGAGCTGAGAAGAGCTCTTTCCCTGCCTGCACTTGCAGCAGTTGTCAGCATATAAGGACCTACTAGAGCCTGAAGTGGCACCCTTATTTTCTTTGTATGGGGTCATACTGTATGTGTAAAACAACCCATTTAGTTAAAAAAAAAAAGAGATGCAAAACATATGTGTATATGTATAAAAAAATTATAAAAAACTTTTTTTATAAGTGATCACATAGTCTCTGTTTTCAGCTGCATAGGGGGCTTAGAGAGCTAGGGATGGAAAAACAGCAGAACACTGATCTTCCCAGTGAAAGGCTGTGGGGGGGGGAATGTTAGCACAGGTCTGACCATTGGAGGACAGGCAGACTGTTCTCCTAGCACAACCCGAAAACTGGCCACGCTGAGATGGATGTGCTCTCGTGCCTAGCATGGTTGGTTTGAAATAGGAAAGCAGGGGGACTAGCAGGATCACAAGGTATTCCACACAGAGAACAGGATACATTTTAACACAAGTACATGGTACAACAGATACATATCAGGAATATGAAATGTTGGAGTAACATATTCTTTTAATATTAAAACACTTATCCAAAAAACATTTATAGGACAGTTTCATGTTAAACACTATTCTCCTAACAACATTTTATCTATATCCAATGTATTTAAAATGGAACCTGTGAAAACAAAAATGTGCAAGTTGCCATTGCTGACATGTTATTATAGGTGCAGGTTCTGGGGCTCTCATCTTCTTACTGGCCTCACTATGTAGTGAATTATTGAACTGCAACAAACATGCAGCTAGTTAATGTAGAGAAATCAGAATTCCTGCACTGCAGGTTGATTCCAGGACAGTGAGTGAGGGAAGATCTCCCTAAGGCTCACCAGCTACATTACAATTTGACTGTATAATCCCCTTTAGACCTGCCAACACCTATGTAGTGAAGGGGGATGCTTGATTTGGATACAGAATAATTGACAGGTCCTCAAATTATATAGCTTTGATACATTTAGAGTTGAGTACACAAAGATCATATGTTCATCTCCAGAGATGTGTAAATAACAGGTTTTCTAATCATTCTCCACTATATCAAATACTAAACCCTTTAAGTGCATGCTTGCTCAGTTATGTCTAAGAGAGATCACAGTACTTAATGTCATTAATGTCAGTAATGTCATTACTGGGCCTCTGCACAAGGCAGGCAGTTCATGGTCGGTGGGTGGGCCTGACAGGATACATAGTCTCCTGAAAACATCACAACACCTTGCCTAAGTACTCCTCTCAAAAGAACTCTGCCCTGATGCAAGCAAGGTAATGGTTATTTGCAAATATCAAATTGCCTTGATGTGTGAATATCAGTCTAGAGAGGTGGGCATTCTTACGCAAGCTGCATTTCCATCTAGATTACCCTAGGTAACACGTACATATGATGATAGCCTCCATGTTTGAAAGAACTAAAATCCAATCAATAGAAGGGGTGGCCCAGGGACAGTAAGGCTAGGTGGGAGGAGGGGGGGGGGGGGGCTAGATGTCCTCCAGTCATAAAATGAGACAGGATCTATCTAACTTGCTACAAATCAGAACTGAAATGAAATAGCTTATCCTGATGTTACTGTGCATTGTAAGCATCTCAAAGTGTGCAGTAAAATCAGATCAAGCAATTTCAGTTAAACAGCCTGTGATTTTAGGTGTACAAGACTCAAGGTAAGGCTGGAGTTCATCTTTCAGTGATGCCCTTTATTGGCAAACTTAAAGTGGTTGTATACACTTTTTGTACATTTTTACAGGTAAGCCTATAATAGGGCTTACCTGTAGGAAAAATGAATATCTTCTAAACCTGTACGGTTTAGGAGATATTCACTTTGCATGCAGCGCTGTGAAGGTCCAGCGGGCACTGCTGGACCTTGCCAGAAAGAAGACTCCCATGTGCATGCGCGAGAGTGACGTCATCGTGACTCCAGCTACTCACAGCGCCAGAGCCGTGAACCCGGAAGACACGCCAAGGGGAAAATGTCAGCTCCCTCTGCAGTGACCAGGATCAGATGCCGATGCCTCCTTCTAAGGTAAGTATTTCATAATGAGCTAGTATGCGGTGCATACTAGCTCATTATGCCTTTACCTTACAGGTTCTTTTTTTTGCGGGTATACAACCGCTTTAAGGTATTAAAAACGTAAACTTTCAAGATCTTATTTAGGTTCCTCCCTCAGGCATTATATTAGGTTAAGGAGTGAGAGAATAGGGAGCTCTTGATAACAAGGAGACATTAACAAACAGTACACGACTGACTCTTGTGATTTGATTAATGCACCACAGCAGCACTTCAGAAGAGGGAAGCACACTCTATAGGAAAAACAAAGCAGAGAAGAAGGTGCTTCTAAGTGCAGTAATAAAACACTTTAATGACAAAGAAGGGTTAAAAACACTTACAAGATGGAAGTGAAAAACAGGCATATCAATGAATCCATAACGTCCAGCGGGATGCCTCCTGGGAGTAAGACAGCTGCAGGTGGAAGTTCCAGCCGACCAGACTGTCTCTCTGATCCAAGATGGATAGCTGTGCTGTCAGAACCAGCATGGAATCTAGGCAACCAGAAGTGAAAATTTCCAAATTGGGCCGAATTAGCCATTTTTTCTCCCTAGTGTCATGTGACTCGTTAGTGTTACAAGGTCTACATAAATATGGCTTAGTAGTAGTGGCTAAAGTAGTGAGTGTACAGCTTGTATAACAGTGTAAATTTGCTGTCCCCTCAAAATAACTCAACACACAGCCATTAATGTCTAAACCGCTGGCAACAAAAGAGTACACTCCTAAGTGAAAATGTCCAAATTGGGCCCAATTAGCTATTTTCCCTCCCCAATGTCATGTGACATGTTAGTGTTAGTCTCAGGTGTGAATGGGGAGCAGGTGTGTTAAATGTGGTGTTATCCCTTTCATTCTCGCATACTGTTCACTGGAAGTTCAACATGGCACCTCATGACAAAGAACTCTATGAGGATCTGAAAAAAAGAATTGTTGCTCTACATAAAGATGGCCTAGGCTATAAAAAGATTGCCAAGACCCTGCAGTACGGTGGCCAAGACCATACAGCGGTTTAACAGGACAGGTTCCACTCAGAACAGACCTTGCCATGGTCGACAAAAGAAGTTGAGTGCACGTGCTCAGCGTCATATCCAGAGGTTGTCTTTGGGAAATAGACGTATGAGTGCTGCCAGCATTACTGAAGAGGTTTAAAGGGTAAGGGGTCAGCCTGTCAGTGCTCAGACCATACGCCCACACTGCATCAAATTGGTCTGCACAAGAAAGCCCGCAAATAGTTTGCTGAAGACAAGCAGACTAAGGTCATGGATTACTGGAACCATGTCCTGTGGTCTGATGGGACCAAGAAAAACTAATTTGGTTCAGATGGTGTCAAGCTTGTGTGGCGGCAAACCAGGTGAGGAGTACAAAGACAAGTGTGTCTTGCCTACAGTCAAGCGTGGTGGGTGTGTCATGGTCTGGGGCTGCATGAGTGCTGCCGGCACTGGGGAGCTACAGTTCATTGAGAGAATAATGAATGCCAACCTGTACTGTGACATACTGAAGCAGAGCATGATCCCCTCCCTTCAGAGACTGGGCCACAGGGCAGTATTCCAACATAACGACCCCAAATACACCTCCAAGACGGCCACTGCCTTGCTAAAGAAGCTGAGGGTAAGGGTGATGAACTGGCCAAGCATGTCTCTAGACCTAAACCCTATTGAGCATCTGTGGGGTATCCTCAAATTGAGGGTGGAGGAGAGCAAGGTCTCTAACATCCACCAGCTCCATGATGTTGTCATGGAGGAGTGGAAGAGGACTCCAGTGGCAACCTGTGAAGCTCTGGTGAACTCCATGCCCAAGAGGGTTAAGGCAGTGCTTGAAAATAATGGTGGCCACACAAAATATTGACACTTTTTTGAGGGGACATCAAATTTACACTGTTATACAAGCTATACACTCACTACTTTACATTGTAGCAAAGTGTAATTTCTTCAGTGTTGTCACGTGAAAAGATATAATAAAAAAATTTACAAAAATGTGAGGGGTGTACTCACTTTTGTGAGATACTACATTTTCAAGCTTACCTGTACAGGTAATTCTTAGTGGTTAAAATACAACATATGATCTTATAGAATTTTCTATAGCCTAGGTGGAACAGTATAAAAAACATCTGCCCCCTGAAGTCTTGCTGCTAGCTGGATACTGGACTTTAAAGTGTTACTAAACCAAGGACCCTGCATTTACTATATCTGGTCTCCCACAGTAAACAGAACATGGAAATGCAATTATTTTAGTAAATTTAAACTGCTAAATACCTTTTCTCATTAACAGTATATAGAAGTCTTGTGATCTCTATCAATGCCTGGCTGAGCACTGGTTAAAGCTTGTAGGAGGAATTTTGATTCTCCTTTGACTGTCCTATGAGGCTGCATGACTCCTTACCCTCTGTCTGGACAGTGCTGATTGGCCCTATGATGATCACGTGCACCCTCCCAAAAAAAACCCAAAAAACCCTCTAGCGATACACGCCAAACTGAGCATGTGCAGAGTCCCCCGAAGGCTCTGTACTATCTGGAGATGGATTGGGGACAGCAAAAGAAGGGGAGGATCAGAGAAGACATAATCAAACAGCCTTTTTACACAATGCAGGGGATTAACCCTGTAGGTTCCATGTTGAGTATAACACGCATGCTTTACTGCATATACAGACTTATTTTACTGTTGTGGGTTTAGTAACACTTTAAGCTTCACACCCTCCCACCCTGTCGTAGGCACTTTGTGTAGTCTGGTACTCTTGACTCAGGAGGGGACATTTTGATAGATTAAACGAATGCCCTGTACACACGGTCGGACATTGATCAGACATTCCGACAACAAAATCCATGGATTTTTTCCGACGGATGTTGGCTCAAACTTGTCTTGCATACACACAGTCACACAAGTTGTTGGAAAATCCGATCGTTCTAAACGCGGTGACATAAAACACATACGTCGGGACTATAAACGGGGCAGTAGCCAATAGCTTTCATCTCTTAATTTATTCTGAGCATGCGTGGCACTTTGTGCGTCGGATTTGTGTACACACGAACGGAATTTCCGACAATGGATTTTGTTGTCGGAAAATTTTATAGCAAGCTCTCAAACTTTGTGTGTCGGAAATTCCGATGGAAAATGTGTGATGGAGCCCACACATGGTCGGAATTTCCGACAACAAGGACCTATCACACATTTTATGTCGGAAAATCCGACCGTGTATAGAGCATTAGTATTTTTTCTGTAGTCCTATGACCGAGCTGATGTCATTTTTTTTTTAAATTTCCAATATCTACTTAAAATGTTACATTTATTGGTATTGTATAATTATTTCTTGCTTTGTGTATTTAAAAATATATTTATTTATGGGGGACCTGCGGCCTGCAATCCCATCTAAACAAAAGAGCTGAAAATAAAAAGAATGGCAGGAGGTCTCCCCACCCCCTTATCCATAGCAGGACCTTCATGTCTGGTATTGATTTTGGGGAGGAGATCGCACATCAAAAAAAAAAAAAAAAAAATTGTATTCAGCCTGGCTGGCCAGGAAAGGGGGAGACAAGTGTGTGTCCCCCTGCCCTGAATTATACCAGGCCACATGCCCTCAACATGAGGGGGTGCTTTGCTTTCATGGGTGAAAAGCAATAGGACAGAGCGCCTATGTTTAAATAGTTAAATTATCAAGTATAAAGTACCATCATCCCAACAATCTACTACAAAAGAAGGCAGGCTGACCTCTCTCCTCGGTTTCTCTTCTCACCCATTCTGGACCTGGTGAATCATTACCTTTCCACACACAGCGGCTGCTCCCAGCACCTATATGTGTCTCCATATTGATATGCTACCATCTCTTCTTCATGGGGGAATATATATATAATTTGTTACCTTCACACCTCTTGGTAACTGTTACTTATTCTCATTACCTATGTTTCGATACCTTTTATCGAGCTACCGTTTATGTTGCTCTGTTTTGTGGGCACTGTTCTCCCCCCCCCGTCATTTTGGAATATAATTTACCTTACTTTATTACAGCTGCTATGGCCATTATCCCTTTTTGCACATATCAGTGACCCCAGCTGTGTGGAGTTTTCATGAGCGCCTGGATCGTTTAAACGATTGTACCCCCCGATCCTTACCATTGTATACTCCCTTTTCACTGTATTTCACCGCCCTCGCTGATCACGTTGCAGGGGTAAGTTATGGTCCCTATTACCTGTGTGCATTCTCCTTCCTTTCTTGCCTAATCTCCACTTGGACCTACTCCTAGGCCCTGCTCACCACTCTATCCTCCTATCTTTCCTTCCCTCTCCCCCCCCCCCCTCCCCATTCGCCCACTTCCCCTCTCTCCCTCCTTTTTTTCCCCAATAACCCCCCCCCCCGTTCCCCCTCCCCCTCTTCCCCCCCCCCCCGGTTTTCCCCTCCCTCCTTCCCGCCCCGCCCCCCCTTTTTCCCACTTCCCCCTCCCCCCCCCCCTCTCTCCTTCCTTTTTTCCCCAATACCCCCCCCCCCTGTTCCCCCTCCCCCTCTCCCCCCCCCCCGGTTTTTCCCTCCCTCCTTCCCGCCCCGCGCCCCCCCCTTTTTCCCACTTCCCCCTCCCCCTCCTTCTCCTCCCCCTTCCCCAACCCCTCCCCCCTTCCTCGTCCTTCTCCTCCTTTTTGCCCCCTTTCCCCTTTCCCCCCCCCCCATTTTTTTCCCCCCCTCCCCTTCTTCCTATTACCTTCTTCCCTTCTTCTTTTTCTCTCTCTTCCTTTTTTCCCTTAACCACACCAATTTTTAGTTTCTGTTCTTTGCACACTGGGTTCCAAACTTAGAGGTAATTTATGGGTACCCCTCTACTTTTTTACGCCTTACTCTGTGTTGTGGTTTAATGACCCACACATATACCAATTACCTAAATATTTTACCCACCAGAGGCTGTTCTGTTATCCCCTGTGTTCGTCGCGGGGGGAATTGTATGGGGCCCCTTATATCTACAGAGAATACCTGAGCGGGTGAGCCTGTCCTTTCTTTATTCATACTGTATATTATTGTTCAATGTATTTTCAATGACTTCGCTGCCACCATTACAAAAACTTTACGCATCTGTGAATTTTTGTATATTTATTTGTTTTTTATGCTACATTTTAGACTTTACTCTCCTGAGGAAGCGGTGAATACCGTGAAACCGGTCGAGAATCCAAGTCATTGTTACAATCTCTGTTACCACTGGATGCAATTCATGCGGTTGTATATATTGCCTTGTCCTGTATTGCAACTGTATATGTCATTGCATTATTGTGTTATATACATTCTTTTAAAATGGACCTCTATTAAAAATATAGTTTTTATCCTATTATCTCCTCTTCACCCTTTTGTACTAATACCCTACTACCTTCAGTACCGAAATAGTCCCCTGTGTTTTTCCCTGTGTGTGGGGGGTTGGGACACCTGCCGACAGAAGCAGCGAACTGCGGCACTCCCTACTCCCTGCCTTCTTTTGTAATGGGTGAAAAGCAGATAGACGGAACACCAGTGTGAAATGACCCTTAATCACTGACTATCACGATATTAAAAGCTGATACTTCTCTGTCATACCAAAGGAAAGATATATATACAAATTTGAAATAAGTCTGACTAAAAATGTTTGTAGCATTTAATGTGTTTGACAATGAGAATACTGGAAAACGATTGACAGAATCCTGACAGCATCCACATTTTTTATAAAGAAGGAAGCAGCGTAGCAGTGATCAAATTCTATATCAACACAAACACATTGGTTCCCTTTGATCCTTTAATATTGATTCATTCCTGGAAAGAGATCATTTAGATGAATACAATTATTACTGACCCACAGATGGGTTAAAATTGTATTGTTTCATGTTCATATTATACAAAGGGTTTTAAAATCAACATGAATTAGTAGCAGGAAATAATCTAAGATGATAAATCTTCCAAATTCAAGTGCAAGGTGTTAAAAGCACTATTTAACCACTTGCCTACCAGGCAATTACACCCCTTTCCGCCCAAGCCATTTTTCAGCTTTCAGCGCTGTCGCACTTTGAATGACAATTATGCGGTCACGCTACACTGTACCCAAACAAATTGTTTATCATTTTCTTCACATAAATAGAGCTTTCTTTTGGTGGTAATTAATCACTCCTGGGTTTTTTGTTTTTTTCACTGATTGTGCACTGATGAGGCGGCACTTATAGGCACTGATGAGGAGGCACTAATATGCCGCACTTATGTGCACTGATAGGTGGCACTGATATGTGGCATTGATGAGCACTGATAGGCGGCCACTAATGGGCACTGTTAGGTGGCACTGATGGGCACTAATAGGCGGCACTGGTGGACACTGATGGGCACTGATAGGTGGCACTGGTGGGCACTGATAGGCGGCATTGGTGGGCACTGATAGGCGGCACAGATAGGCGGCATGGATAGGCGGTGCTGTTGGGCACTGATGGGCATTGATGGGTGGCACTGATGGGCGACACTGATGAGCATTGATTGATAGCAGTGATGGGCATTGATGGGCAGCACTGATAGGCGGCACTGATTGCCAGCACTGACTGGCATCGCTAATGGGCACTGATTGGTGGCACTTGTGGGCACTGATTGCTGCCACTGGTGGGCACTGGTGGGCACTGTATGGTGATACTGTTTTACTATACTGTAATCAGGGCACTGATGAGCAGTGCCCCTGATTACATTCTTACATGTCCCCCTGCGCAGAGATGCCGCTGATCGGCTCTCTTAACCACGCACTCTGTCAGTGTGAGGCAAGGAGTGCTGATTACGTCACTTCCTTGTTTACATGTGACCAGCTGTGATTGGACACAATCACATGGTTAAATCTGACGCGGCGCTTTACAGAGATCGGGGTCACGCTGTGTCCTAGCAACACGGCGCGGCCACGATCGCGGCCGTTCTGGGGTGACGTCATGTGACATGGTTCCAGAACGAGAACCGCACCGCCCGGTGGGAGGGCGGCAACCAGTTAGTGTATAACCAGAGCTATACATGAGCTATTGTATTCTGACAGTGGGGAGACTTCCCCGTCGCCAGAATATACTAATCAGCACTTTTGGTTACAGCAGGCAGCGCTGAACGAATGGTGAAAATCTGATAGGGTGGTTGTACAGGAGTTGATTGGTAGAACCTCCCCATACATGGACAGTAATTCGGCCAGTCCCTGCTGAGCCAGCCAAAATGATCTATATATGGCCAGCTTAAGTGTCAGCCTGTTGTGCAAGCTTCAGGGGGCTGTTGGGCTGCTTATCTGAAAGATCCTTAACGTGTATGTAAAGTCAATTTGTTCAGTTTTGAATAGAAGAGAGAAGATTGAACACCTTATCAAGTATTTATTGTTTTCTTGCGGTGTCTATAGGGCAAAAAGGTGAAAAGAAATCTCCTGTGCTACACCCCCCCCCCCCCATGGGGGTGAGGAAAGAGTTCTTAGGCCCTTGTAAGTACTGGCTGCAGTGACACGCCTTCCTTCCTTCACTCCTGACAGAAATGCATTATACTGCAATTTCAACAGAAGCAGAAATGCATTATACTTTCCTATACTTTAAGCCAGCACAAATTTACTTATTCATTAAACTAAGCGAGAATTCACTTTGCAAAAATGTCTAAAAAATATTAATATAGAACTGAGCCGAAGGGGAATGCCAACCATTGTTGAATGTACATATTGCGGTATGTAGGATTGGCAGTGTTCCCCTGCCATCCTTGTGTGAGGCTGGCCCTCATTTATAGGGTATCTTTGTATAAGCCCATTGATTGTCATTATCAATTATATATATTTCTTTTTCTCGTTTATGTTCATGTTTTTGACTATTGCATATGGTATCCCTCTACATGTAATACTTCTACATACTGGCGCATATGTTTCCACATGATTTGTTTTTACTAAGATACCCGACACATCCTTCCTTCTGATTGGCAAGTTCGCTTGTGTGGATGGTCGGGCATTCGGGCTTTGCCGTGGTTTTCTCCATCACGGGAGCTGCGATGCGCTCAGCGGCCCCTCCCCCTCCTTCCTTTGTTCTCTGAGGGAGCGGGCGGGTGCCCCTTTGCGCATCGGCGCCACGTCTGTCACGTGGTATGTGACGGCAGATGCGCCGTGCGTGTGACGTCAGTAATGACGTCACTGCGCCGACGCTCGGCCATGTCATCTGGTGTATCCATATGGGGGAGTTCCCGCGCCTGTTGCGGAGTGTAGACTCGGCTCAGGTGCGCTATTCTCCCCCTTATTGGGTCACTGACGTGGCGTTGGCGGCATAAATTCATCCCCCCAGTGTAGTGAGCTGCTCTTTATGAACAGTCTCCATCTGGGGTCTCTACACACCAGCTGTATCGGCTTGCTGGTTGGTGTTTTGATACAATATTGGGGTAAGGCACTTACCTGTTTTTGTTTTGTTCTTTATTTTCTTTCTTCCTCTTTCCACCCTCTTTTTGTCGGATGCAGTCTTCACATTATTATTCTTTCCACGTGGCAACTTCTTATTTCCAAATAATCCCTCCACATCTATATAATCATTCATCACCCCTACACTCAGCCCCCCCCCCCCTTTTTCCTTCATACTCCTATTAGCACTGTACTTTCACCTCTTTCTTCTCTGACACCTACTGGGTTCATTATCTATATACCATTATTACTTTTAATTATATTTTAATTACATTTCTATACTATACATACATTTTGATATTTGTTCCCAGATGGTCCTCTATGGATTATACACTGTGGTTTGTTATATGGATACCTCAGTCCCACCACACACGTCCCCACACTGCCCGACATTGCTTCTATGAAATATGCCGCCTCAGCTCCCGTGGGGGAGCTATGTCCTCGGCCACCCTTATGCTGACTGCCCCGCATTGCATTTGCTGTCTGAATGGGTGAGTGTGGACGTTTTTTTAGTTTTATACATCTAAAATAATATATACGTATTCTATTTAGAGTATTACTTATTCCATCCTTACTTATATACTCCATAGATATGTCTATTGCATCTGCTCCTGACGAGTGGGAAAAACCCACGAAACGCGTCGAGCTACATCTGATGCCACAACTACACCTTATATGGACTGATACTTACCTATTTTACCATTCTTATTCTTTGATTTTATCTATATACTCATTTATGAATACATTTATACTATGTGGACGCATGTACCAGTATTGGGCTTTTTGCCATTATTATATATATGCTCATTACCTTACTCATACGTTGTCTGTATGTACTTTTATACATCTTTTTATACATCATGTTCAGGTCCTATGCAAACCCTGCTATATACAAGATGAATTATGTATTTATGTTACTCAAATAAATTATAATTTGCATATACCTCCACTACCCAGTTGTTTCATTTAAAGTCCCAACTTCCTTGTACTTTGAACCAAATTATCGGGATGGAGGTACCTTCGGGTGCTTCATTTAAAGTCCCAACCCCCCTTCTTGTTTACCAATGTACATATTGCGTGTACATGTTGCATGTACTCACAATGTGGTTGATTTACTAAAACTGGAAAGTGCAGCTCTGCATAGAAATCAATCAGCTTCCAGGTTTTTTGTCAAAGCTTGACCTCTTCCCGCCCGCTCAATAGCCAAAAAAGGACAGCTACAGCGTGGGCTAATATTGCCAGGATGGCGTCTATGGACGTTCTCCCATGATTGCGCTACCTGCACTCCCCCTGCGGCGCACATCGGCAGGGATCTGTGATCGCTGTGTCCTTAGGACACAGCTGATCACAGATTGGGGTAAAGATCCATCCATAGTAGCTCTTTACCATGTGACCAGCTGTGTCCAATCACAGCTGATCACTGTGTAAACAGGATTTGCCAGTTATCGGCAATCCTCTCCTTACGCTAACAACGCTTGAGGAGACGAGAGACGATAACCGTCAAATCCACACAGGGGACATCTACACTAATCATCATTATCCTGATTATCAGTGCAGCCCCAACAGTGCCCACAAATGTTGCCAATCTGTACCCATCAGTGCTGCTAATCATTGCCCATCAATGCTGCCAATCGATGCCCACCAGTAATACCTGTCAATGCTCATCAGTGCTGCCTGGCAGTGCCCATCAGTAATGCCTGTCAGTGCCTACCAGCGATGCCTCTTAGTGCTACCTATCAGTGCCCATCAGTGCCCATCAGTCCCACCTATCAGTGCAGCCTATTAGTGTCCATCAGTGCCACATATCAGTGCAGCCTCATCAGTGCTTCCTCATCAATGCCCAACTCTTTGCGTCTCACAGATGCAGATACTGTACACTGGACTGTGCACGCACTTCCGGTAGTAGACAAAGAAAAGAAAATGCTAGCAATTAGGCAAATAAGTAATTTGGCAGAAGGCACATACAAAAAAAAAAAAAAAACTCTACCTAATAGGCAGCTCAAGTTTTTCTTTAAGAAAACCAGTTGATACGATTGTTTTTTTCTATTATTTGGTACAGTATTCACAATAACTGTCAGAAATATGCATGTGCCCCCTGAAAAGACCTCGCACCAGCTACTGACTGTAATTTCTTGTGTATAAAAGAATAATGCTATTCCTTTCTTATAGTTCCTGATTTTGCTATCTATTCTAATTGTATTTCACTTAACATTTTTCAAATGCCT
Organism: Aquarana catesbeiana; assembly: GCF_042186555.1. Taxonomy (NCBI): domain Eukaryota; kingdom Metazoa; phylum Chordata; class Amphibia; order Anura; family Ranidae; genus Aquarana; species Aquarana catesbeiana. The sequence goes on from NC_133330.1 coordinate 146,323,837, forward strand.
GGAGGTGTCTCTGTAATCTGTATCTAATTGCCTTTTTCCCTAGTATTTAACAAGGTTTGTGCAGCCAGTAAACTATGTCACATATATGTTTTTGCAAGGCTTTCTGAAATTGATTCTTGTCAACTTTGGTATAACAAGTTTAAAAAAAAATATTGCAGAAATGATCTTGTTTCTGGATTAATTCCCACTGATGTTTTAATGTAAAAAGCATTAAATGTCAAATTCAAATAATTCTGCAAGGATAACTTTTCTGATGTTCATGGGATGTTTGGCTTACATCCACTTTTTTAGCATTCAGACAACTGATGGAAATAATTCTTCCATGCCAAATAAAATCTTCCAGGCAGCAGAGAACACATTGGTTGCTTGTTCTTTGCAAGGGAAGAACACCTTGCTTCTGCAGTTCCGGAGTAGTAACTGAAGTTACATACAATAACTCCCACTGCCTGCATTAACAGTCTTTGGCCTGTCTATCTCTCCTAAAGTATATACAGGTACACTTTCCATATTTTTAATTAAATCACACAAGGTTTGGCTATTGCTTCCTGATGATTGATTGAACTAATTAAACAGTTGGCACAGGGAAATCTCCCAGAATCCCATGCTGTGGAATTCCCCAAGTGGCACAGGGCTGGTAGTTTGAGAGACATAGTTACATACAGTATCTCACAAAAGTGAGTACACCCCTCAAATTTTTGTAAATGTTTTATTATATCTTTTCATGTGACAACACTGAAGAAATTACACTTTGCTACAATGTAAAAGTAGTGAGTATACAGCTTGTATAACAGTATAAATTTGCTGTCCCCTCAAAATAACTCAACACACAGCCATTAATGTCTAAACCACTGGCAACAAAAGTGAGTACACCTCTAAGTGAACATTTCTAAATTGGGCCCAAAGTGTCAATATTTTGTGTGGCCACCATTATTTTCCAGCACTCCATGATGACATCACAGAGCTGGTGGATATTAGAGACCTTGCGCTCCTCCACCTTCTGTTTGAGGATGCCCCACAGATGCTCAATAGGGTTTAGGTTCGGAGACATGCTTGGACAGTCCATCGCCTTTACCCTCAGCTTCTTTAGCAAGGCAAGAGTTGTCTTTGAGGTGCGTTTGGAGTCATTATCATGTTGACATACTGCCCTGCAGCCCAGTCTCCGAAGGGAGGGGATCATGCTCTGCTTCAGTATGTCACAGTACAGGTTGGCATTCATGGTCCCGTCAATGAACTGTAGCTCCCCAGTGCCGGCAGCACTCATGCAGCCCCAGACCATGACACACCCACCACCATGCTTGACTGTAGGCAAGACACACTTGTCTTTGTACTCCTCACCTGGTTGCTGCCACACACACTTGACACCATCTGAACCAAATAGGTTTATCTTGGTCTCATCAGACTACAGGACATGGTTCCATTATTCCATGTCCTTAGTCTGCTTGTCTTCACCAGACTGTTTGCGGGCTTTCTTGTGCATCATCTTCAGAAGAGGCTTCCTTCTGGGATGACAGCCATGCAGACCAATTTAATGCAGCGTGCAGCGTAAGGTCTGAGCACTGACAGGCTGACCCCCCCACCCCTTCAACCACTGCCACAATGCTAGCAGCACTTATACATCTATTTCCCAAAGACAACCTCTGGATATGACGCTGAGCATGTGCACTCAACTTCTTTGGTTGACCATGGTGAGGCCTGTTCTGAGTGGAACCTGTCCTGTTAAACCACTGTATGGTCTTGGCCACCATTCTGCAGCTTAGTTTCAGGATCTTGGCAATCTTTTTATAGCCTAGGCCATCTTTATGTAGAACAACAATTCTTTTTTTCAGCTCCTCATAGAGTTCTTTGCCATGAGGTGCCATGTTGAACTTCAAGTGACCAGTATGTGAGAGTGCGGGGGAAAAACCCAAATTTAACACACCTGCTCCCCATTCACACCTGAGACCTTGTAACACTAACGAGTCACATGACACCGGGGAGGGAAAATGGCTAATTGGGCCCAATTTGGACATTTTCACTTAGGAGTGTACTCACTTTTGTTGCCAGTGGTTTAGACGTTAATGGCTGTGTGTTGAGTTATTTTGAGGGAACAGCAAATTTACACTGTTATACATGCTGTACACTCACTACTTGACATTGTAGCAACGTGTAATTTCTTCAGCGTTGTCACATGAAAAGATGTAATAAAATATTTACGAAAATGTGAGGGGGTATACTCACTTTTGTGAGCTACTGTAGTTAAAGTACATGGTTGGTAAGGTTGAATAAAGACACCGGTCCATCCAGTTCAACCTGAGTGTGTGTGTGTGTGTGTGTGTGCATACAGTATGTGTGCTTATGTCACTAGCACTTTCCATATTGCGCATATTGCGTTAACCAAGAAACACATCTAAATGTAGCTACACTCCCTGCTGACACCACCAACTTTTGACTTGATATGCGTGCGCTGTCTTGCAAGACGAGCATTAGAAGGATTACAGTTTCACAGTTTTAATGTAAAAAAAGTGGAATTACACTCACAATGTATATCCCATGTTAAGGAGTCTGGTGCTCATCCATGTAGTAAAGCTGCTGGTGTATACAGTAAAGCCTCTGGTGCATACATAACGACAGTATGTGGCCAGAGGGCTCTGGTGGCTCTCAGCACTTCCTGGAGAACTCGGTGATGCTCAGAGACAATCAGAGACACTTGTAACGTAACGTGCCTTTGGAGCTATTATTTCTAATGGGGAAATTTGCATTGATATACGAGTGCTTTGGATTACAAGCATGTTTCTGGAATGAATTATGCTCGCAATCCAAGGTATTACTGAATATTATGTGGCTGCATGTCCTCTTTAGAGACCTTAAATAGTTTCCTCCCAGTGCTAGAGTCTCCATTGAAAGATTTGTATATTGTAATCATATCTCCTCTTAAGCCCCATACACACTATCAGATTTTCTGCTGATTTTTTCCTTCAGATTTACCAAAACCATATAATATGAGGTCAAACCTTAGGAGTTTCAATTTTTATGCAATCAGGCAGGCCCTTGCACTACATGGTTTTGGTAAATCCGAAGACAAAAAGCAGCAGAAAATCTGATAGTTTGTATGGGGCTTAAAGCATCTGTCAGGATTTGTCAGCTGGGGGACCAGATATATGTAGCTACCAGTGGCGGCTGGTGCTCAAATTGTTTGGGAGTGTGCAAACAAACTGAAAAATACAGAAAAAAAACACATCAATTGCAGCCTCGCTGTGCCCATCAAATGCAGCCACTGTGCCATCAGTTGCAGCCATTGTGCCATCAAATGCAGCCACTGTGCCCATCAAATGCAGCCACTGTGCCCCATCAAATGCAGCCACTTGTGCCCATCATATGCAGCCACTTGTGCCCATCATATGCAGCCACTTGTGCTCATCAAATACAGCCACTTGTGCCCATCAAATGCAGCCACTTGTGCCCATCATATGCAGCCACTTGTGTCCCATCAAATGCCACCACTCGTGCCCATCATGTGCAGCCACTGTGCCCATCAAATGCAGCCACTGTGCCATATCAAATACAGCCACTCGTGCCCATCATATGCAGCCATGTGTGCCTATCATATTCAGCCACTTCTGCCCATCATTTGCAGCCACTTTTGCCCATCAAATCAGCCACTTGTGCTCCTGTGTCCTCCATGCTTCCCCCTTCTTCCATTCTGCTAGGTGTCCACTAGGGGCACCTGTGCCTTCAGCCAATCAGGTGCCGGCTATTAGACCCGGCTTCCAGATTGGCGGAGAGGCAGTTCAGTTTTTGAAAAGCAAATATTAATTTGCTTTTCTAACACATCTGGGTGGACTCCAAGCGCAATGCTCTGCGCTCTGAGTCCACCTTTTTTGAAGCCTATTAGAGCCTATGGCTCTAATTAGGTACTTCAAAAAACACTCCGAAAAGGGGCCAGACACCTGAATAGGGGGTGGCAGTGGCAGCCATGGATAGATTCATGCAATGCATGAATCTATCCAGGGCACATGGATCGTGGCATGTTTCGGCCGCTAAGCAGCACGTTTCAGCCGCTAGCGGGCGCTTTTAACCCCCTCTAGCGGCCGAAGAAGGGGTTAATAGCGCCCATGTTGCGGCGCTTAAGAAGCACTTTTCAAATGCTTTGATATCGGTTTTCAAGTGCTTCAGAAGCGCTGCCCATTCATTCCAATGGGCAGGGGTGGTGTAGGATAGGAGTGCTGTATACAGTGCTCCTACACCGCCCCAAAGATGCTGCTTGCAGGACTTTTTTTCCTATCCTGCAAGCGCACCGCCCCAGTGTGAAAGCACTCGGGCTTTCACACTGGGGAGGCATGAGAGGCAGTTTACAGGCACTATTTTTAGCGCTAAAACGCCTGAAAACTGCCTCAGTGTAAAAGGGGTCTTACACACACTAGCAAAAAGTGAACATTAACAAACCCAAGTGGCAAGTACCTAATAAAGCAAACATAGACCTAACAACTAACTATATACAAAATATATACACAGTGAGGGGCAAGGGTAACAAGTAATACCAGGGATGCAAGGAAGGGGGGGAATTAAGACTGGGTTCAGGAACAAAGAGCAGGAATAAGCAGCAGGGTACAGGATGCAAGATCGCTCAGGAGCAGGATAGCAGGGACAAAAGGATCTGGCAGCAAGGAGGCAATCAAAACAGTGACGCAAAGTGTGTTAAGCTGGATATACACTATACAGCTTTTGTTGTTGGATTTCCTTTATGCCGCGTACACACGGTCGGACTTTCCGGCATACTTGGTCCGGCGGACCAGAGTGTGCCGGACAATCCGCCCGTGTGTAGGCACCGGCGGACTTTTCCGGCGGACTTTTTCCCAAAAGCCCGCCGGACCTAGATTTGAAGAAAGTTCTAAATCTTTCCGCCGGACTCAGTTTCGGGCGGAAAGTCCGCTCGTGTGTGTGCTGGTCCGACGGAAAGCCCGCTCGTGTGTAGGCTGGTCCGATGGACCAGATACAACACGAGGGCAGGGTATTGCATCTCACGCTCGCTGCAATAGGAAAAACACATTTTCCTATTGCGGCGAGCGCGGGGCATACCAGGCCCTTAGGTCTGGTATGGATTATAAAGGGAAGCCCCTACGCCGAAAAAAACGGCGTGGGGTCCCCCCTAAAATCCATACCAGACCCCGATCCGAGCACGCAGCCTGGCCGGTCAGGAAAGGGGGTGGGGACGAGCGAGCGCCCCCCCCCCCCTCCTGAACCGTACCAGGCCGCATGCCCTCAACATGGGGGTGGGTGCTTTGGGGGAGGGGGGCGCCCTGCGCCCCCCCCCCAAAGCACCTTGTCCCCATGTTGATGAGGACAAGGGCCTCTTCCCGACAACCCTGGCCGTTGGTTGTCGGGGTCTGCGGGCGGGGGCTTATCGGAATCTGGGAGCCCCCTTTAATAAGGGGGCCCCCAGATCCCGGCCCCCCACCCTATGTAAATGAGTATGGGGTACATGGTACCCCTACCCATTTACCTAGGAAAAAAGTGTAAGTAATAAAACACACTACACAGGTTTTTAAAATATTTTATTAAACAGCTCCGGGGGGGGGGATCTTCCTCCGGCTTCGGGGGTCTTCTTCCGGCTTCGGGGGTCCCTCCGCTTCATCTTCTCCCGGCGTCCGGTTGGTTCTTCTCCGCTCTCTTCTCCCGGTGTTCCTGTTCTTCGGCCGGCTCCTCTGCTGTCTTCAATTAGCTCTCTTGCCAGCAGAGGTCCGGACTTCTGGGCTTCTGGGCTTCTGGGCTTCTGGGCTTCTCTTCCCCAGATGTTGACACGACGCTCTCTCCTGCTGGACTGCTCTCCGAGGGCTGCGTTGTGACTTATATAGGTGGAGACCCCGCCCCCTTTTGATGTCACAGTCCCTGGGCATGCTGGGACTGTGACGTTTTAGGGGGCGTGGTCAACATCACCCAGTGACCACGCCCCCTAAAACGTCACAGTCCCAGCATGCCCAGGGACTGTGACATCAAAAGGGGGCGGGGTCTCCACCTATATAAGTCACAACGCAGCCCTCGGAGAGCAGTCCAGCAGGAGAGAGCGTCGTGTCAACATCTGGGGAAGAGAAGCCCAGAAGCCCAGAAGCCCAGAAGCCCAGAAGTCCGGACCTCTGCTGGCAAGAGAGCTAATTGAAGACAGCAGAGGAGCCGGCCGAAGAACAGGAACACCGGGAGAAGAGAGCGGAGAAGAACCAACCGGACGCCGGGAGAAGATGAAGCGGAGGGACCCCCGAAGCCGGAAGAAGACCCCCGAAGCCGGAGGAAGATCCCCCCCCCCGGAGCTGTTTAATAAAATATTTTAAAAACCTGTGTAGTGTGTTTTATTACTTACACTTTTTTCCTAGGTAAATGGGTAGGGGTACCATGTACCCCATACTCATTTACATAGGGTGGGGGGCCGGGATCTGGGGGCCCCCTTATTAAAGGGGGCTCCCAGATTCCGATAAGCCCCCGCCCGCAGACCCCGACAACCAACGGCCAGGGTTGTCGGGAAGAGGCCCTTGTCCTCATCAACATGGGGACAAGGTGCTTTGGGGGGGGGGGCGCAGGGCGCCCCCCTCCCCCAAAGCACCCACCCCCATGTTGAGGGCATGCGGCCTGGTACGGTTCAGGAGGGGGGGGGCGCTCGCTCGTCCCCACCCCCTTTCCTGACCGGCCAGGCTGCGTGCTCGGATCGGGGTCTGGTATGGATTTTAGGGGGACCCCACGCCGTTTTTTCGGCGTAGCGGGGTTCCCCTTTATAATCCATACCAGACCTAAGGGCCTGGTATGCCCCGCGACGGGGCTAGTAAGGTGTCAATCTCGCCGATAAAAGCGGCAAGATTGACATCCTTTTCTAGTCCCGTCGCACCTGAGTCACGTTCAAAATGAACGGACTTGTCCGTGTGTGGGCAAGTCCGTTCATTCTGAAAGTCCGCCGGAACTCCGGCGAAAGTCCGTCGGAAAGACGGGCGGACTTAGCCCGCCGGAAAGTCCCGGCGTGTGTGGGCAAGTCCGTCCGTTTTAAAGTCCGGCGCACCTGGCGGACAAAGTCCGTCGGAAAGTGTGCCGGACCAAGTAGGATAGAAAGTCCGCTCGTGTGTACGCGGCATTAGATTTACTTTTAACCATGTAGGGTAAGGGCCTGCCTGATTACATACAAAGTGTTTAGGTTTGACTTCATATTATATGTTTTTTGTAAATCTAAAGGAAAAAATCTAAAGGGAATTGTAGTAGGAGCAGCCTTATATAGCTACCTGGCAGCTGGAACTAGGTGTGGCTGATCAATGAAGGCTTCCGGAAGAAACCTGCTGGTTGACACTGGAACTGTGGCAATCAGCCCACAGCACCATAGTGCCACCAGAGAAAGGCAAAAAAAAAAACCTCCAATAAAGCATTATCCAATTTGCTTCAGTGGGAGAAAACGTTCCTTCCTGATCCCCCAAGAGGAAATTGGATATTACCTGAATAATCTTTACCTATAAATATTAGTACCCAGTTATAGTTTATGCATTTAGGAAAGAATCCAGGCCTTTTTTTTAAACAATCTACTGAGCTGGCAAGAACCAGCTCTTGAAGGAGTCTATTCCACATTTTCACAGCTCTTATTGTGACCAGTGGTACGTCCATCATTGGCGCTGCAGGCTCCAGAAGGCGAGACCTGCTATGTGATTCAGCCGTGCTCGGTGGCACTCGGCGACACTCGGGATCAGATCAGTCCCCGCTCGGCGGCACTCGGGGTTACTAATACAGTTGTGCTTGCCTGAGACCCGGGGCTTTTCGGGGACCCACTCCCCCCCACCCCTCGACGGCACTGACTGCAAGCGGAATGATATTTGAAAGTTTACTCCTATGTATCTATACATGAAGTTCCATTACACTTGAGCATGACAGAAAGGGAGGAGGAACCCAATCATATAAGTATGAACAAAGTGATCAAGATCACATAAAAAAGTAGTAAATTATGAAAAGAAACATTTCTTTAAAAGCACTGCTAATAATATTCATATGTTCAGCAATTTTGGAACTCTAAAGTGAGATCTAACCTATAAACGCTGTCATACCTACTCCAGATGCCGAGTTTACTTGTCACATATCCCGAGAGAGAGATGGTAAATACATATTGCATAAATCCTGTCTTCAGAGACTTCCAGCGCATGCTTAACCACATTTTAAGAAGCTGATGAAATGTGTCACAGCCTTCTGGTGTCTGCTGTACTGTAACCTTACATAGCCTATCATAGTAATAAATTAAAGTACAATTTATAATTAGAACATCAGTAAAACTGGCCATACATAACCAGTCCAGTTGTACAATCTGCTTTATTTTTACCCTCAACTGTATAATGCAAGGGCCTACCAAAATGATCCATACAATTTATAGGCAATTAGGAAAGGCTCTAGTACTACACAGTTTATATAAATCCAAGGGAGACTATGCAATGATATGCAGCTTAATGCATATCACTGCTTACACTTTTATTTATAAAATAATATTCATAGTAGCTAGGCTTCCAAATGTGTGCCTCCCCTCAGGGTCAACCTTATGCCGCGTACACACGGCGGACTTTTCAGCATCAAAAGTTTGACGGACTTTTGACGGACCTCCGACGGACTTTCGAACGGACGGACTTGCCTACACACGATCACACCAAAGTCTGGCCGCCTAGTACGCGGTGACGTACACCAGGTCCGACGAGGCTATAAAAAGGAAGTGTAATAGCTTGTGCGCCACCCTTTGGGCCCCTTCTGATAATTTCGTGTTTATCTCGTGTTAGTAGAAGTTTGGTGAGAGACGATTTGCGCTTTTCAGACTCGTGTTTTTCAGATCGTTTAACTGTTGTTCAGTTTGTGCTTGTGAGGTTTGTATCTGCTTTTCAGTGCATGTAGTCAGTTCGCATTGATTTATTCAGTGTGTTATTTTCCGCTCGTTGCTGATTTTCAGCTCGCTCTTCACAGGCCTTGCTGTTCTTCAGTGTGTTCTGTCAAGTTCATTGTGACCAGCTGACCGTTTTGAAGCCATGTTGCACGTACGTACTTGTCGTAGAGTTCATGCTTTGTATGTGCTTAGTGCTGTAGTTCATTCTTCAGCCCAAGCCTAGTCCATGAACAGGGCGAGGAGTAGTTCATGGACGAAGAATTGGTTGCTCCAGCATGACCAGTTCTCTCACATGCCTTTGCTTCGTGAGATCCGTGAGAATAACCCTGAGGATTTCAGGAACTTTCTCAGGATGACGGACCCAGTTTTTCATTGTTTGTTGGCTTTGCTGACCCCTTATATCAGCAGGCAGGATACCTGCATGAGGTAAGCCATCACTCCGGAGCAAAGGCTAGTCACCACATTGCGGTACTTGGCGACTGGGAGAAGCATGCAGGACCTTAAGTTCTCGACAGGCATCTCCCCCAGGCTCTGGGGATCATTATTCCAGATACCTGTTCTGCCATCATACAGGTCCTGCAGAAGGACTATATTAAGGTAAGATTTATCCTTTAACATCACATTTTATTGTATTTAATGTCTGCTAATGTATTGTATTTCTTTACTCAATCCCTAATTACCATGATTGCAATATGCTGTGAATGTCCCCTTTGTCCTCATGCATGCTGTAATCTTTTAATGCTCCTTTTTTGTCCTGCATGCATATTTGCCTTCACTAACCTCCCCAGCATGCTATGCTGGGCCCATATCCACCTAGTCTAGTCACTTAACAATGTATTTTTGTCACGTCCATTGTAGTGCTTTACCCTAAAATGTATCCAAATGGTCTGTGTGTCCTTAAATTGATTTATAACCCCCCCCCTCTAAAATGTATCCAAATGGTCTGTGTGTCCTTAAATTGATTTATAATCCCCCCTCTAAAATGCATCCAAATGGTCTGTGTGTCCTTAAATTGGTTTACAATCCCCCCCCCTCTAAGATTTATCCAAATGGTCTGTGTGTCCTTAAATTGATTTATAATCCCCCCCACCTTAAATTTAATCAATGGGCCATCAGAGGGGGTGAGGAATCAGATGTGGGCATTATATTTTTAGTCTTTAAATAATACTTAGAATTAATGTTATACTGATGTTGTGCAAGAATGTTTTTTGTGTAATATGCTTGCAATGTTATGTGCAAAATATTTTTTTTTCTTGTTTGACTCTTCAGTTTCCTTCAATGCCACAGGAATGGCAAGCTGTGGCATCCCAATGTGCCACCCGTTGGTACTTTCCCAATTGTGGAGGGGCTATAGATGGGAAACACGTCCACATCGTGCCACCTCCCCATTCGGGGTCATGCTATTTTAATTACAAGGGGTTTTATAGTATTGTGTTAATGGCAGTGGTGTCGGCACAATATGAATTTCTGTATGTGGACGTGGGGAAGAATGGCCGGATGTCAGATGGAGTCTTCGCCCAGACGGAGTTCAGATGTCGACCACTTCCTCCACATCCTCGGGGGGGCGCTGGCACTTGTACATGGTTCCACCGCTTCCCCTTCCACAACATTACCTAAAATTGATGAAAAGAGATGTATTTAGAAATATGCATGCATACATAGATTACCAGAAGCTGGGGTGTCAGACATTCACCTGGTGGGGTGCACATGTCGCCCACTTCCTCCACCGTTCCTTCCTCCACATCCTCGGTGGGCTTGGGCTGATTTCGCCAATCTGGCTGGCAAGGTCGGGGGTCCCTGGGATCAAGTTGTCTGAGTCTTTTCTCCCCTATGAGAATGAAACAAAAGGTATACTTAGCACACAGATATTTGAGTCCAGGAATAGGAATATGAAACATTGTATTGAAGTGGTGTACAATTGTCTGTTTGGGCAGAGATCCAACTGAAGGCATGATTAAAATTCCCTTTGAAACAAGCCAGAATACTTACCTTTTTTGGCCACATTTCACAGATAGAGACACCCCAAACAAGTATCCACTGTAGCACCTGTATGGGTTACCCTAAAAAATTTATTCTGGTGTCCCACACTAGTGCTCTTGAGTCCAGATGTGTAAATAGCTGCCGAGTGTCCTCTCCTTACATTCCACTGAATGAAGTTTGCTATTCATTCTAGTTTCAAAGACATCTAGACAACAATGTCCTAAACTTCTTTTAATAAGACAAATTACCAAGACCAAAATGTTGTTTAAAGTCTGTTTCAACTAAATACATTGTATATATTTGCAAAAGAAGTTTCCTACGAACGATGTTTCCAACAAACGATTAACGATTAAAACTCTACAGTAAAGAAAAGCACATGGAGCAGCATGCAAGTTAATAATCAGAATAGGAACACACGACAAGTACTTACTTTTTTAAGAACTTTCTTGAGTTGTCTGTACTGCTCTGGCTCCCTCAATTTAAGGTCGGACCATCGTTTCCTCAGCTGGTCTTTAGAGCGTCGTACCCCAAAATTATGATGCAGGGTCTTCACCACTTTGGAAATTATTTTTGCCTTTCATAAATTAAGCTGGGCGTACGGTCCATGCTTCCCATTGTAATCTTTTCTCTGCAAAATTGCTACCATCTCCACCATCTCTTCAAAGGCCATAGTGGAGGCTTTAAATCTTCTCTTCCCGGGTCGGGACATTTCGGGGGCTCCGGGCTTTCCTCGTTACTGGAGTAATTAGTACACACCTGCTGTGTCTCCGCCATTGTTGTTCCTACTGTGCACCGTAGAGAGAAGGGATGGAGAATATTCATGAAAAGAACGTCAGGGGCGGGTGACGCAGAGTTTCATGCATGCGCCGTACATATGTTCTGTGCGCGGAGGAAAAAAAAACTGAAGTTACGAGCGTCCGAAACTAAGGTAAATTTTATTAAATTTGTAGCGGCCTATACTGCTTAAAGATTGAGGCCTATGTTGGGATAGGATTATGAGAGTTTAGGCTAACATTAGTGTTTTTGTGCTGTGTATTGTCTTACAGCAAAAATGAATAATAAGTTTAAGGACCCTGAATTTCTGACACCATTTATTGAGAAGTACAGGGAGATGAGGAATCTGTTGGAGGTCAAACACCCTCAATATTACATTAAACCAATAAGGAAGGCAACGCTGGAGAAACTTCTGGCATTTGTGCAGACTTTCATCCCAGAAGCAACCGTGGAGATTTTGGAAAGGAAAATTGGTATCTTGAGGAATATGTATAGGAGGGAGCATAACAAGATTCAGGCTTCCCTGAGATCAGGAGCATCAGCAGATGATGTGTATGTACCCAGGCTGTGGTACTTCCAAACCTGAGTTTTCTTGACGACCAGACTGAAGCCAAGGAATCTCTTTTGACCCTTCCCTCCACCCTTCCCTCCACCCCAGCAGAGGCTGATGAGGACCAACCTGGGCCTATCATCCTTGAAGAACCGGATGCGACCAAAAAAAAAAATATTATTTTTTGACATATTTAGTGTCCTAATATTAATGATGTTAACTAGATGTTCTAATTAATTACCTATTAAAGATTTTTTACAAAAAATGATGTATACATATCAATTGACAGTAGTAGCCAAAAATGTTTTGTCACCAGCTTGAAAAAATGCTGGGGTCAGAATGATACTCTTTTATATGTATTAACATAGAATTTGCAAGTCATGAGCTGAAAATTGTGTGTGATTGATTAACCCAAATAAAAAACTTTGTCCCTTTTTTTTGACACAGGATGAGCTCAGCCAGGACGAGGGTCTGGAAAGTGGCAGGCAGGAGGAGGCCGGGACCAGTGTTAGCCAGGAGGTGGCCAGGCTCAGTGTCAACCAGGAGGTGGCTGTGCCCAGTAGGAGCCTCACCCAATCGCAGGTGCCTCCCCTCTGCCTTCACACAAAAAGGCCCAGGAAGGTTACGGTGACAGAGGAGGCATCACTGCGCCTCATGAGAGAAGCTACAAATTTCCTCAAGAGCCCCCCGAACCTGAAGAGGCCTATGGCTCCTATATAGCCAGCTGGTTGCTCGAAGTGGAGAAGAGCCAACACCTCCTCTGTGAAAAACCTTTTTCAGATGTCCTTCACAAGGGGCTGAGGGGCGAGTTAACTGCCAACAGACAAATAAATGAGCAAGCCCCTCCTCCTCCTGCCACAAGTCCACCACCAGAGCCACAGCCTCCAAGGAAGACTGCAGGGCAGCGTGGAGGGAAGGGTGCAGGGAAGGGTGCAGGGCAGCGTGGAGGGAAGGCTGCAGCGAAGAGAAGAACATGAAGACCTGGGTTCAGTATGGTCTGACAGAAGACGGAATCTCTGGGATTCCTGGACCAGATTGTGCTTTCTATTATATTGACTCTTCAAGATCCCAAGTTTCTTTTCCACAGACTTGATGGGTGCCCTAGGGCCAAAAGGCTTCACAAATTCCAAAAGTTTATCCAGCGTTGCCTTCATCTTTGTTTTGTTAACCAGAATAAATGGATATTTTATTTTGTGAAAATACTTGCCTACGTGTTTTTATTAAAATACATTTTTAAAAGACAATGTCAAATTAACAAGGGACACCAACCTCCTTGAGGTTCCAAAAAATGAATCATATCTAATGTTATTGTGGTAACTTTACACTAAATAAATAAATAAAAAAAATAAAAAAAATTATTGTGGTAACTTAAGGTGTAGCGCTTAAACTTATAAACAAAGTTCAAAATAGGAAAAAGTTCTAAGCATAAGTAAAGTGGAACCAATCAGAGCCATCAGCATTGAAGATAAACAAAAGCTTCTATTGGACGAGATCCACCATGAAGGGAACTTTAGAGGGTAATAGAAACACCATCACCATCACCCAAACTAACTGACCCTTACCATCAGTGTATGGGTTATACACATAAAATATGATCAGATGATGGAAAACGATCCTCATAGAAACAAAAGCGGTCCTCTGCTCCTACAATTCCAAAGCGTTCCTCTCCCTCCAGACCAGGTAGAAAATCCTAGGAAACCCTCCTCACAACAGGATAAGGTGCCAGGTGCGTTCTGGTGGGCGTATGAAACCTCGGCAGTTGTAAACATGTAGGGAGTACAGAAGGAACGCTCATCGCGCAAGATACATAGCCAAGGGTATTTATTTGTATAAAATAGGTAAACAAACTCACATTCAGTATGAAATTCAACGGCAGTATGAAGCGACCAGCGCTTCTAACCATTGTGTCTCCGTCCAACCACGTCCAGCGTCACTCATCTCTGAATTTTAAAAAATACAATATCATTCGTGAGATCAAGAGAAATAATCCATAAATCTGTTTGTGAGAACTCTGTGTGAATATGAGCAGCAAAACAACTTCATTCTTCTAGTATTATAAAGAAGACAATACTGCGCTACATTCAACGATCACAGAATTTGCAGCGTGAGGAATGTGCTAGCTACAATACGAACATTAGTTTTACAAGAACGAGCGCTACCGTCTCGTACTTGCTTCTGAGCATGCGTCGTTTTTTGTCCGTCGAACCAGCATACAGATGAGCGGATTTCTCGATAGGAACTGGGTCCGGCGGAGTTCCGACGTAAAGATTTGAAACAAAGCTAAAGTCCATCAGATTTTCGACAGAAATAGTCCACTGAAGGTCCGATGAAGCCCACACACGGTCGGATTGTCCGTCCGTCGGACCAGTCCGGTCGAAAAGTCCGCTCGTGTGTACACGGCATTCCTTTAATTTGCTTTCTGTGCAAGATTTCTTTAGAGACTTACATTGGTGCTCAGTGGGATAAAAAAAATACCCTGCTGCTGATTGTCAATGGGAGGAAAGCATTGGCCTGTTGTCAGTAAGGCCCCATTCACACTTGTGCGACTTGTCATGCGACTTTGGATCCCAAGTCGCATCCAATGGTTTCCTATGAGTATCATTCATATCTGTGCAACTTTGGATGAGTTCCTGTGCTACTTTGGTCTGACTTTCATGCGACTTGAGGGCCATAGACCTTAATGTAAATCCTCAAAAGTCACATGAAAGTCGCACCTGCATCAGATAGATGTGATTTTGACGCAACTTTGGATAAGTGTGGCTTGTTTAGAATTGAAAAATTTGTTAGGTTTCTTTATTTTATAACTAATTCAAAATTTTCAGGACAATTGGAATTCGAATCGGTTGAACATTGATCGGCAGATCTGAATTCTGTGTGAAGAATAGCTGGTTGTTAAGCAGCAGGCTGGGAAGCCGTCCGCCATGTCCTTAACAACCGATGATTTCGGGGGGGGCCCCTCACCATTTTTTTTTCTAAATTTTGGCGTAGGGTCCCCCCTAAAATCTGTATTTGATCATGAGGTCATCAATAACAGGAAAACTGTGTTACTGGAGTAAAATAATAAGCATGTGTTTAATGTAATACATTTTGCTATCTAGCTTAGCATGAATAACTGTGATAGCTATGTATTACTGTATAATAATAATAATGCTTTAAATCTTTAAAACAGCATTAAACCCAAAAACAAAAATGTATTACATTGCAGCTCACCAATTCTTAGATGTAGTGACTGCATTTGTTTTCTTTTTTAGGCTGTTTTCCTTTATTTTCACCTGGTGATCTGGCCTGTAAGTCTGTAAGTTTTTAAGTTTAACATACCAGACCAAGCTAAAAGGCCCTTGCACCTTCCTTTGTAAAACTCACCGTGTTCTTAGTGCTGTGGGAACACGTATGATTTACATGCACTCCTGACCGTGCACCTGCCCAAATGTGAACCTAGCCTAACACAAGAAGAGTGTTACTGGAAGGATCATCAGCTGCAGTAAAGAAAAAAAAAAGTCTAAAAAAATAAAACTAATGCAGCCACCACATCCAAAGATTGGTAAACTGCAATATATTAATTTTTTTGTTCTTGAGTTTAATACGACTGTAATTATCTATATCTCTTTCACCCTGTCGGATTTTCAATTATCAAACTAGAATGGCTTTTTTAATATGCATCATATGCTGCTTTTATAATGAACTACAGTATGCACTTAACACCCATAGGATTTTATTCTCACTGGAGATTTTTTTTTTATTCTGCATCACTCGTAACTAGTGAACCAATAAGAGGAGCTGGGAAAGATTGTATGAAAGAGAAATGGAAAAAGGTCATTTTGCAGTATGCTCTATTTAGATATATTTAGTTCATCTGACACCTGTGGGCTGGTTATTCTAAACGATATTTTCAGATATGGATTTTTTTTCCTGGCAATGTCAGATTCAGTATAATGAATATCGGTAGAATCCATATCCTGTGTTCACTATGGCTTATTAAAGTGACACTCTTGGCAAATATGGCTAGCCATAAAGTTAGTTGCAATAAAAATATTTGTACTGTTTTAACTGTCAAAAAGATTTATAATCCTGTACAGCTAGTCTTGTGATTCACACACATTTTTCACAGTGCAATGTGAGACAGGTGACACATATACATTTTTATTAAAGTGGTAGTAAAGCCCGCTTGGTGATTTTTACCTACAGGTAAACCTATAATAAGGCTTACCTGTAGGTAAAATTAATATCTTCTAAACGTGCACCATTTAGGCGATATTCACCCTGGATGCAGCCAGCTACGTCAACGCGCATGCGCTCTGAAGGTCCGGCATACCTTGCCGGACCTTCAGAGCTTCTTGCTGGAACTGAGGGCTCCTGCACACATGTGCGAGAGTGATGTCATTGAGGCTCTGGCCAATCACATAACCGGAGCAAACGAACCAGAAGAAAGACTGGGGGGAAGATGTCAGCCCTCTCAGCGGTGACAGCGCACCGCTGGAAGGCTTCATTCCAAGGTAAATATTTCATACTGTGCTAGTATGCAATGCATACTAGCCCATAATGCAATTGCCTTTCAGGTGTTTTTTTTTTAAACAGCCGTAGGTTTACTACCGCTTTAAAGCCAAACTCTGCATTTGGGAGCCTGGCCCCCACATTTGTCCCTCACACCAGCAGTGTTCCCAACTGTCAGTAAATTGACGGACAGTCTGTAAAAATCTGTTCTTTTTACAACTATCCATGAATGTTTGTTACGGACATGAAGTGTGCATAAAAACATTACACACAGTGTAGCTTGCCAGCTGCCAGGGTGGCAATAGGGGATGCATGGGTCCATCCATCTAATATGTCATATATCTCTGACATTCTTCTTTTGCTCTATCTGTGCTGCCACTGCAGTCCAGCTTCCTGACTCCCGCTCGCTGCTGCCAGTATTAGTAGTTGGTTGCTAGGACAGCCTGGTGTCTAGCAACCAACCACGTGGTTGGTCCGCCAACAGCATTTAGCGGAGGAGAACGTAACTTACTCCTCCAGACCTGGCTGCTGCCAGTGCCCCGCCTTCCTCCCTGTTTAAGGTGTAGTTGAGAGCTCAGACTGAGTCAGGTCTACACTACAAAAGAACAAAACAGAGAACTTAAGGAGGGTAAGAATAAGAAACCGCTGGAGGCCCTGATATATTGTTAGAGGAGGAGAGGCTCAGGCTGGGGCCCCTGATAGTAGAAGGGAGATGACTCTGGGGAGGAGACCCTAATGTAAAGGGGGCTGTGTGGACCCTGATGTAAGGAAGGAGGGCTGTATGGACCTTGATATATATAGGGGGTGACTGAGGACCCTGATGTAAAGGGGGCTATGTGGACCTTCATCTAAGGAGGGGGTGCTCTGGGGACCCTGATGTAAGGTGCGGTGACTCTGAGGACCCTAATGTAAGGGAGGGGGGATCTGAGGACCCCAATGTAAGAAGGGTAGATCTGTTGACCCTGATCTAGGGTGGGTGACTCTGGGGACCTGTCATAAACCTTGAATCAAGCCGAGATAGAAGTACAGTTAAATCACACTTGTTTAATAATAAAAGTAAAAAGAACAAACGTAGTCAAAACAAAGTTCAGTAACCGGAAGGGATAGTCAGCCAAGCCAGAAGTCAGGGATCAATGTAGTGAAACAGCAAGCAGGATCCGGAGCCAGAAGGGATGTAAGTCTTAAACAGGATCGCAGGTGTTTCTTTTATGTGACCAAGGTGAAGGCAGAGCTCCTCTGGGCTGGACAGCTTAAGTAGGCAGGACTGACGAGCAGGATATCATGAACAGCTGAGTACCTGTGGAGAGATAGGAACTGGCAATTAACTGACAACTGTGCAGCCAGCTCAGAGAAGGAAGGGCTGAGCCCAATCCTAACAGGACCCTGATGAAAAATGTGGTTACTCTGGGGACCCTGATGTAAGTTGGGGTAACTCTGGGGACCCTTATGTAAGGAGGGGGCTCTGGGGGCCCTGATGTAAGGAAGGTGAATCTGGGGACCCTGATTTAAGGTGAGGTGACTCTGGGGACCCTAATGAAAGGAGGGGGGAACTCTTGGGACCCTGATGTAAGGAGGGGGACTCTGGGGACCCTGCCGTAATGAGGGGGGCTCCGGGGACCCTGGTGTGAGGAGAGAGGGAACTCTGGGGACTCTGATGCATTGGAGGGTGGCTCTGGGGACCCTAATGTAATAGAGGTAGCTCTGGGGACCCTGGAGTAATGGGGGGAGGTTGAGTCTGGGGACCCTGATTTAAAGGAGTGACTCTAGGGACCCTGATGTAAGGGGGGGACTCTGGAGACCCTGATATAAGGAAGGTGACTCTGGGGACCTGGATTTAGGGTGAGGTGACTCTGGGGACCCTAATGAAAGGAAGGGGAACTCTTGGGACCCTGATGTAAGGAGGGGGGCTCTGGGGACCCTGGTGTGAGGAGAGAGGAAACTCTGGGGACTCTGATGCATTGAAGGGTGGCTCTGGGGACCCTAATGTAATAGAGGTGGCTCTGGGGACCCTGGCGTAAAGAGGGTAGCTCTGGGGACCCTGGAGTAGGGGTGAGGTTGAATCTGGGGACCCTGATTGAAGGGATGACTCTGGTGACCCTGATGTAAGGGGGGGCTGTGTGGACCCTGATGTAAGAAGGCGGATGACTCTGGGGACCCTGATGTAAATGGGGGGCTGTGCGGACCCTGATGTAAGGGGGGCTCTGGGGACCCTGATGTTAAGGAGGCTATGTGGACCCTGAGCTGAGGAGGTAGTGCTCTGACAGGGGCGGCCTGTCCATTAAGGGTGCACGGGCGCACTCCCTCTATCCATGCCACCCCCTATATGATAGATAGATTCATGCATAGCATGAATCTATCCACGGCTTCCGCGGCCACCCCCTATTCATGCGTCCGACCCATTTCAGGACACCGGGCGCATGAATTACAGCGGCGGGTGGTGTTTTTTTTTAAGTACATGATTAGAGCCAATGGCTCAAATAGGCTTTAAAATAGACTGGACTCGTGGCGCAGAGCATTGTGCTCGGAGCCCACCCAGGTGTTTTAGAAAAGCAAATAAATATTCACGTTTCCAACACTGAATCGCCTCTCCGCTAATCAGGAAGCTTGGGCCTGATACCCATTTCCCGATTTGCTAAAAGGTCAGGCAATCCTATCGGACACCTAGGAGGAGGGGGATGCACGGCGGAAGCCACCGTAATCCTCACCACAGGAGGAGGAAGAAAGCTGCCTGACACGCTGCCCATCTGCCCGCTTCCTGGATGGGGTAAGTGCGGGGCTTTGATGTCCGCCCCCCCAAAAGAAAAAAACTCCAGCCGCGACTGTGCTCTGGGGATCCTGATATAAGGTGCGGTGACGCTGAGGGCCCTGATGTAAGATGGGGTGACTCTGAGGACCTTGATGTAAGGGGGTGGATCTGAGGACCCTCATGTAAGGGGGGGTAGATCTGGGGACCTTGATCTGAGGTGGGTGACTCTGGAGACCGTAAAGAAAGATGGGGTAAGGAGGGGGACCCTGATGTAAGGAAGGTGACTCTGGGGACCCTGATTTAGGGTGAGGTGACTCTGAGGACCCTAATGAAAGGAATGGAGAACTCTTGGGACCCTGATGTAAGGAGGGGGGCTCTGGGAACCCTGGCGTGAGGAGAGAGGTAGCTCTGGGGACCCTGATATAAGGGGAGTAGCTCTGAGGACCCTGGAGTAATGGGGGGAGGTTGAGTCTAGGGACCCTAATGTAAGGGGGGGAGGTTGAGTCTAGGGACCCTAATGTAAGGGGGGGTGACTCAGGGGACCTTGACGTAAGGGGGAGGACTCTGATGTAGAGGAGGGACTCTGGTGGGGATTTATGTTGTAAGTGGGTAATCTGATGTGAACATGGAGGCTCGTCCTGACTTCTGCACTGTATATGTTGTTTTGATTGATAAACCGGCTTCTGTTGGTCAGTCCTGCAACATTCAATTATCACATGCAGCCAGTGGCTGCAATGCTGATCTGTGTATTCTGACAGCAGGGGAGTCCTGCTGTCAGAATGCAAAGACACAGTGGGGAGGATTTCCCCATCCACCTGGAATGTGTGTATGGGAAAATTCATTCAGTTTATTTTGTTCCGACTCAGGAGGGCAAGAAATTAGAATGGGCAGGCGCAGCACAGATGATGATGACACCTCACCGACACGACATGTTCCCTTCTGAGCCATAGTGACAGTCTCTGTCCATGCCAGGCGGTCCCTTTAGTCCACTCCAGTCCACACAGCACTGACAGTCCCACTCCAGGCTTGCCTTGCTCCCATCCCACACACGAGGCTCTGGCCGCTCCGCTTGGCTCCCTTGCACCATGACATCGCGTGACACACTCAGGCACCACCTACGTTAGACCAGCCCCCTGCCGGTGCCACCCAAACACACTGTAGGCACTCCGATGGTCTTGACCCGTGAGCCAAGCGTAATAGCCATATTTTTTACTGGCAACCTTTTCCTGTCACTCTCATTTACTGGCAGGAGAAAAGTGCCTGTTTTTTACTGGCTGCCAGTAAAAATACTGATGGTTGGCAACACTGATGTGATGGAAACCTTAAACTGTCAATTGTGGCACAGTACTTAGGAGTATTTTATGAGTACAAAGACTGTGGTATATGTGTGCAGTATATACACTAGTGGCACAGATTCAGTTTAATCATCCCCCTTTAAGCCCCTCCTACTGTTATGCTGGGTACACACTTAAAGTTTTTTTTCAATCAAACAGCAGGTTGAATGAACAAAAACCTTACAGATCCCCACATCAAGACAAGCGATCCTGATGCAGGGGTTTCTGCCACTGAGACATTGTATTCTGACAGGAGGAATACACTGATCAGTGCTTGCAGCCATTGGCTGAAATCACTTATTGAGTGCTGGTTTTCCAGCATGCCCATTTAACAGAAGCTTGGTTAGATCATTCCTACTGAACCAGCCAATTTTTGTCCCATGTGTACTAAGCTTTAGGCAAAATCTGTCTAAGCCCATTGTACACCATGGCATGCTATGTGCGCCACTGAACTTTTTTTCCCGCCGTATCCCATAGTTCATTATTTTTGCCATGCTCATATTTTGTCACTCTGTTTTGCCTTTGTAACTTGTAAGGGTGTTGTTAATGTTTACATATTGTTTATACTGATTAAACATTGATTCTCTTAAGTTTTAATAGGAATGTCCATCATAT
Source organism: Aquarana catesbeiana (assembly GCF_042186555.1). NCBI lineage: Eukaryota > Metazoa > Chordata > Amphibia > Anura > Ranidae > Aquarana > Aquarana catesbeiana. The sequence continues at coordinate 146,345,184 of NC_133330.1, forward strand.
TTTAAGTTGTGCTCTGTCAGTAAATTGTTCATGTTTTGTCAGTAAAAAAAGTTGTGGGAGATTGGCAACACCGCACACCACTGGAGCACCCCTCCAGTCCCCAAAATATTAGAAAAAAAAAAAGCTGCCATAACTTTTTGGGTATCTACAGTCCAGTAGTGTGGTTGATACCATAGCTCCTCTTCATCCTTTACTTCCTCTGGCCGTAGACATAGTGGTAGATTTCTGTGTTGGTAAACTGTATTTTTTTTAATTTATTTTTTTATCCCAGGCTTCACTTAGGCTTTAAGCCATTGATTTCCTTAAGTATAAAATGTAGCGCTAAGAAATAAACACATATACTGTACATATGTTTGTGATAAATCCAAAATTATGTAATCATACAATAATAATGGGAATGTGGAAAAGTCCAATGCCTGTAATAGTCCTAAAAAGGACCAATATAAAGTCCGCCACCCAATAGTGGCTAATAAAAGATGTAATACACTGGAACTCTCCGACAGTGAGGGGAACAAAGGTGGTGCATCTTCAACCAAGAAACAGGTAAAGTAAATCTACTCTTACCAGAACAGGTGGACTCGAGTGTCAGCGACAACGAGTCATAAAGGCAAGGATGCCGGACATCAGCAGGTCAACGAGACTCCAGGGGACCAAAGACCTCCAAACATGACTCCAAGGAATGTTATGAACAGCCGCCGTACCGGACTTCAGATGTTGGAAACATCAGGACTGGAACTTGGATACAGGAGGTAAAACTGGACCACACAGGAACTCTCATCCAAAAGTATATGCAAAGAAAAAATGCCTCCATATGGTGTAGGTCAAAAAGGTTTTTTTTTCTAAAAACCAGCATACATATATAAGGATAAAAAAAACTGTGATCACAGAGTAAAAATGGGGGGCAATGTGAGAAGCAGAAAGCCAAGCCCGATGCGTTTCATCCCAAAGGACTTCAACTGGGGCATTGATTTCCTTATCAAAGCAATTCTGTTTCCTATGTCACCATTCTCCCTACAGCCTTCATATTGGACAATGAATCCATATTAATTCTTCTGTACCATGAGCATGGAGCTGACCGAAGGAACAGCAAACCTAAACCAGGAAACAGTGATCTGTCTAGAAGAGGTGTTTGGATCACATAAGCCATTCTCAGTGTGGTAACGGATGTTACTATATAGTACATAGCTATGTCCTATACTAAAATATATTGAAGAAATTCATCCATGTAGCAAAGCTTTGCCAGACATTGCCAACTGTGCAATTAAGTAAAGAAATATTGCTGTGTATCATTTTAAACCTTAGAAATCTTGGTTTGATCACTGGACTGTGACATCCATGGGTAATATTCCGGTACCTTGTTCACTTTTCTCTTCTTCCTACATTCTGCATCTCGCCCTCTGTGGGTAGATGTTTCCATAGCAACGTTATCCTCTATGCTTTTGAAATTACACTCTAAATTGTTAACCATGTAAGGTATGAGCGAAGCTCAGCTTTATTTAGTAACACTGACGGTTATAATGTACAAACATGTGTCTGAGTATACAATATGCACTTTTTATATTATTTACTTTTATATACTTGTAGGTCACTTAACATATTTAAATGATCTAAGATATGTTGTAACTTGTCAACACAAAAAATATTTAACAAGCTTTATTTTTATATTTGTTCTTTTATAACTTTAGCTTTCACACATGTTTATTGTATGAACAGCAGTCAGTAAACCAAAACCATTTAAACGTTTAAACATTTCATGTGTTTGTATGCTTATTTATGCACATATAAATATTGTTTTATGAATATATATTTACACTTGGAGAAAATTTAAAATAAGAACAATATAGATTAATTTAAACATTGCCTACTGACTTATCTCAATCATTGTGCCTTGCATGGTATTTTCATTAAATAAAATCAGTCTAGATCAGTTCATAAATGATAATTTGAATTGGTTAACAAATATTTTTAGAAAAGTTAAATTGGTCTCTGATATGTAATCCATTGCAATGATAGAATTAAAAAAATCAATAGTGATATCTAATTGAGTAAAATACAACTTGCATCTGGTGACTAATAGTATAAGCAATCATGGCATACCTCTTTTTTTTGCTGGGAAGTATAGGATCTCCATCTTTCTAACAGTGGTGCAAATGCATTCCCTCTTCTTCTGTCCCATGATGCAGTTCTCTAGGTCTGAGCTGACCATTAGCAAGATTGGGCTTTGCAAAATGAGTATTGGCATGTGTACGTGTTTGTAGTCATAGAGGTAAAGGTGGTGCTGGAGATCCATATAACTACAGAAAAGTTATTTACTAAACTTTAATTAACAATCAGATATCATCACAGGTGTTCCATAAGCCTAGCAAAGACCTATTATTGAAACCCTCCTTGTACCATTGTAAACCACAGGACTTACAATTCCAACAGTATTTGTGATAATATCAAGTGGTTAGCAACATATGATTCACAATTACTGACACCCACTTCACTGTATTACCTATGTCCTCTGGATTCCTACTGATGTCTGTTAATCTTCCCGAGCCTATTGACTGGCAGATTATCAGAAGTTCTAATGAAGAGTTGGTACACTCTTCTCATAGAGGAAGTGCTTAGGGCTTACAACCATTAAATTGTTTACTAGGTACCTTTACCTGGTATTGCTGGCTCAAACCTAAACAAAATGAGGTAGATCTCGTTCAAATAGTACGCGCAGAAAAACTGATGGAAAAAACACGCAAATTTTATTTGCAGACACATGATTTTTTATCGGTTTTCATGCACGTTTCAGTTAGTTTTCTGCGCAGAAAAAAATCTGCACATGATACTAGTGTTATGGTGTGAACAAGACAGGTAGAGAACTATTGTTTTCTTTGTGCCCTTGCAGAATGCATGCGGAAAAATTCACGTCTCTGCACATGGTGTGAACAAGGCCTTATGTTAAATGTAATGAAAAGGCTGATTATTCACCATGGTTAGTAGCGTTGGGCGAATAGTTTGAACCAAGCAAAAGTTTGGCCAGAACATCGCCCATTCGTCGAACACCCAAATTTGCGGGGCGTTTGGCAGGATATTCGCCTGCCGAGTGCCCCACGATGCACTGCACGCTGCACGCTGCACAGTGCATTCTAAGGGCCGTAATTGGATGAAACAATACACCTGATCGCTGGACAGGTGCAAGACAGGTGCAAGAGTTTGCTCAATCAGGGCATAGAGCACAGTCAGAGCCATGATTGGACAAAGTCATGATAACTTTGCCCAATCATGGCTCAGTGCTCATAATCCCACCCCACACTATAAAAGGTTCCTTCCCACAGGAACCTTTTGCAGTGTGTTGTTGGAGTGGAGATAGATAGAGCAGGGCTTTGTCTGCTACTAGTGAGTTAGTGTGTTATTGTGACGCTGAGTGTAGAGTGTCAGTGTAGTGTTAGTGTAGACTGAGTATAGTAAGAGTATAGTGTAGCGTGAGTATAGTGTAGTGTGTCAGTAATGTGTTGTGTGTCAGTATACTGTAGTGTCAGTGCAGTGTTTAACACAGCATTACATAACATTTAGTGCTGTATGTCCCCCTTTTTTTTTTTGGTTGCTGCGTTTTTTTCTTTTTTGTTTTTTTTTTTAGTCTCGTGGCTGCCCCCTTTTTTTAAAATTGTCAGATGCAGTTGTTCCCCCTTTTTTATTTACTTTTTCATAGTTTTCTGTCAGTTTTCATTTCTGTCAGCGGCAGTCCTCAATTTAAATTTCACCAAACACCACTTTTCATTCAATAAAGTGCATCCACGTTTCCTAGTTCCTTTCAAATTTGGATAATAACCCCTCCCCCCATCATGTCTGGGAGGCCAACAAGGAGAGGCAGACATTCCCATGCTACTATGAGGGGGGCAGCAGCATCTGTGTCCACAGACAAAGGTGGACGTGGTCTGTCCTCAGGCAGGGCACATTTTTCTCTGTTTAGTGATGTTACCCGTAATTTCCAGCCACAGCATGCAGAGGCAGTGGTGGACTGGCTTACTAAACCATCCTCCTCAACCTCTATCATTCAAGATGAGACTAGTGCACAGTCCACTTCAGCTGCCAGAGCAGCCTATTCTTCCTCTTTGTCTACAGCTACTCCTGTCATAGCCCCAGCATCATGCATGGAGGAGTCAGCTGAATTATTTGAACACAGCATCAGCCACTTGCTGCTTGATGATGCACAGGCATTACTTGATTCTGATGTTGGTTATAATATTAAGGAAGGGAGTAACATGAGTCTACAAAGGGGGGAGAACGCTGATAAGCAACAAATTAGCAGTCATGTTTCCCCAGCCGTAGTGTATTGCCAAGTTGGCTCCAGTGATCATGAGAATGGAGGGGGTGATGATGATGAGGTCGCTGACGTGACTTGAGAGCAAAGAAGGAAAGTGAGAGGGAGGCACAAGCCCAATGAGGCAGGATGTCCTCCAGAGGCAGCCATCATATTCCATCAGATTGTGGAGCTGTTATCTCCCGGCCCACTTCCCACAGCTCAGCATTGTAGGCCTTTTTTAGCACATGTGCAGCTGTTTGCACTGTTGTAATTTGTTGTAATCCCTGCCACAAGCAGATCAAGCATGACAAAAACACCAGCCATTTGGGTACCATATGCTTGCAAAATCATTTAACCTCCCACCACTCAGCCCATTGGCAAGAGCACCTGAAAGCCACACAAAAGGCACACAATTCTTCTCCATCTCACTCCTCACCTTTCATGTCTACCCCCACTATATGTCATGACCTCTCAACAGCCTCCACTGACAGGAATAATAGTATAGCAAAGGGTGTCACAGGTCCTTGCAACATATCTGCCAGCAGCACTTTGCCAGCTGTAGAGTATAACAGGAACATTTCTCTGCCCCAGCTGCTACATTAAAAAAAAAAATACAATCTCTGCCACCCACATGCCCAGCATCTAAATTCCAGCTTGTCCAAATTGCTGACTTTGCAACTCTTGCCTTTTCGTGTGGTGGATTCTGCCCCCTTCCGTGAATTTGCAGAATGTGCTGTACCACAATGGCAGGTTCCCAGTCACAATTTTTTGCACATAAGGCCATTCCAGCTCTGTACCATTGTGTGGAAGGCATTGTTTTGGCATCATTGGGCAAGGCAGTCAGCAGCAAGGTCCATATTACTGCTGACATGTGGTCCAGCAAGCATGGTCAGGGGCGATATATTTAGTTCACAGCACACTTGGTAACTCTGCTTGCAACTAGGAAGGATGCAGGACAAGGCTCAGTGCTGGAGCTTCTTTTGCCACCATGTCTTCATACAGCTGGTGGTATTGATGTCTGTCAGCTCCACCCCCTCCTCCTCCATGCTCGCCTCTGCTGAATTGTCCTATAAACCACCAGTACCTCCTAAGCTTACAAGGGGCTATTCAGTGAGTCAGGCTTAAAGATGCCATGCAGTGCTTCAGCTAGTCAGTCTAGGATACAGGAGTACACTGATTCTTTCAGCTCTGCAGGGGTAGGCACAGAAGTGGTTCACCCCACGGAAGCTTGAGCCAGGAATGGTGGTGTGGGATAATGGCATTAACCTTCTATCCACCCTTAGACAGGGAAAGTTGACACATGTGCCATGCCTTGTACATGTCCTCAATTTGGTGGTGCAGCATTTCTTAAACAGGTACCCAGGTTTGCAAAATCTTCTAAGGAAGGCCAGAAGAGTCTGTAGCTATTTCAGGTGGTCATACACAGTCAGTGTTCGGTTGGCTAAAATTCAGCGGGAATTTCTCCTGCCCATAAACTGCCTGATTTGTGACATGCCCACCATGTGGAACTCAATTTTGGCAATGCTGCAGTGGCTGCACATGGAGCAGAGGGCCATCAATGAGTACTTGTGTGAGTATGGCACAAGGACAGGCTCAGGGGAGCTAAAATTTTTCCCCACGCCAATGGCTGCTGATAAAGGATGCATGCACTGTACTGTCATCATTTGAGGAGGCAACAAGGATGGTGAGTCATGACAATGCATGCATCAGTGACACTATCCCTCTTGTGCTCCTGCTGGAGCATATTCTGCATGGCATTATGGACAGGGCACTCGAGGCAGAGCAGTGGGAGCAAGAGGAGGACTTTCTTTCCTCTCAAGGACACCATTCTTGTGATGCCATAGAACACACCAGAGGAGAGGGAGGAGGAGCATTCTGACAGTTTTGGAGGCATTGAAGCTAATGTAGACATACAGTGCCTTTCAAAAGTATTCACCCCTTTGGCTTTTTACCTATTTTGTTACATTACAGCCTTTAGTTCAATGTTTTGTGAACAGTTTTTTTCAAGTTGGTGAAGTAAAATTAGAAAAATATATACATAAAACTATTTTTCAGAAATAAAAAAATGATAGTTGGCATGTGTGTATTCACCCCCCTTGTTATGAAGCCCATAAAAAGCTCTGGTGCAACCAATTACCTTCAGAAGTCACATAATTAGTGAAATGAGTGTCCCCCTGTGTGCAATCTAAGTGTCACATGATCTGTCATTATATTACCCCTTTTTGAAAGGCCCCAGAGGCTGCAACACCTAAGCAAGAGGCACCACTAACCAAACACTGCCATGAAGACTCTCCAAACAAGTAAGGGACAATGTTGTTGAGAAGTACAAGTCAGGGTTAGGTTATGAAAAAATATCCAAATCTTTGATGATCCCTAGGAGCACCATCAAATCTATCATAACCAATTGGAAAGAACATGGCACAACCGCAAACCTGCCAAGAGATGGCCGCACACCAAAACTCATGGACCGGGCAAGGAGGGCATTAATCAGAGAGGCAGCACAGAGACCTAAGGTAACCCTGGAGGAGCTGCAGAGTTCCACAGCAGAGACTGGAGTATCTGTACATAGGACGACAATAAGACGTACGCTCCATAGAGTTGGGCTTTATGGCAGAGTGGCCAGAAGAAAGCCATTACTTTTAGCAAAAAACAAAATGGCATGTTTGAGTTTGCGAAAAGGCATGTGGGAGACTCCCAAAATGTATGGAGGAAGGTGCTCTGGTCTGATGAGACTAAAATTGAACTTTTTGGCCATCAAAGAAAACGCTATGTCTGGCGCAAACGCAACACATCACATCACCCAAAGAACACCATCTCCACAATGAAACATGGTGGTGGCAGAATCATGCTGTGGGAATGTTTTTCAGCAGTGGAGACTCAGAAATTGGTCAGAGTTGAGGGAAAGGTGGATGGTGCTAAATACAGGGATATTCTTGAGCAAAACCTGTAACACTCTGTGTGTGATTTGAGGCTAGGACAGAGGTTCACCTTCCAACAGGACAATGACCCCAAACACACTGCTAAAGCAACACTTGAGTGGTTTAAGGGGAAACATGTAAATGTGTTGGAATGGCCTAGTCAAAGCCCAGACCTCAATCCAATAGAAAATCTGTGGTCAGACTTAAAGATTGCTTTTCACAAGCGCAAACCATGCAACTTGAAGGAGCTGGAGCAGTGTTGCAATGAGGAATGGGTAAAAATCCCAGTGGTAAGATGTGGCAAGCTCATAGAGACTTATCCAAAGCGAATTGGAGCTGTGATAGCCTCAAAAGGTGGCTGTACAAAGTATTGACTTTAGGGGGGTGAATAGTTATGCACATTGACTTTTTTGTTATTTTGTCCTATTTGTTGTTTGCTTCACTATAAATAAAAAAAACATTTTCAAAGTTGTGGGCATGTTCTGTAAATTAAATGATGCAAATCCTCAAACAATACATGTTATTTCCAGGTTGTGAGGCAACAAAACATGGAAAATTGGAGTACTACGTGGCTGGGAGAAGGCATTTCCAGAGTGTAATCCTCAGTGACCCCAAAGACTCTGCTTCTCATGCCTCCGCAAACTAGCTGTGTATGGGCTCCCTTATTCTTCAAAGCCTGCAAAAGGACCCGAGAATTTGTGGCATCAAGGAGAAGGATCATTATTGGTTGGCAACCCTCCTTGACTACCGTTACAAGGGGAAAGTCTCGGAACTCATCCTGCACTTGCAGAGGGAGCACAGGATGAAATATCTTGAGGTCACCTTAAAGAGAAGTTAATGTAACACCTTTCCAGACTCTGGTAGGGTACAGTCTCATGCAAAAGGTAGTTTTGAGGCTTCTGTTGGTCAAAGGAGGAGCGGTGGAGATGGGAGCAGGCTAAGTTATGCATTTAAAAAAAATGTAGTCCTCAGCGCTCAGGGCTGTCAGCTTCCATATCCCATTGGCAGCGTCTGCATCATATGGTGGAAGATTATCTAGGGGCAAAAACAGGCATGGAGAGCTTTCCAATAGACAATCCACTGGGTTATTGGGTCTTGAGAATAAACCACTGGCTGGAATTGCCCAGTATGCAGTTGAGCTGCTGGTCTGCCCTGCATCCAGCGTGCTTTCAGAACAGGCATTAAATTCAAAAATAATCAGTCCTGTATTAGCAGCAGCTATCAAGCCTCTGATGCAAATGTCACTGATTAAATGTTTTTGGGATCTGGAATCTCTACAAAACTTTCTAGGCTGCCTAGCTTTGTGGGTGTTGATTTTATCTTGAAGTAATTTTTTGGCATAGGTTTCATAGGCACAATTAACACCCAAGGACCGATTTTTCTGCACCTGTTTGACAGCTGCATAAACTTTACATTTTTTACAAAAGCCCAATTTTTATGCACCTGATACTTCTATCCAAAGTCTGCAGAAGAGACACCATACTTTATCTAAAAATTGTTAATTTTGGCCTGCGTGTGCTATAATTTTGCTTCTTTACATAAGGCTTGCTTACTTTGGTGAAAAAATGTGTTATTTCCATCCAAAGTCTGCCAAAAAGACACCAGAATTTATCAAAAAAAAAAAATCTATTTAAATGTCCATATTTTTTGCTGCAGCAGGTTCTATACACGGTATAGATGCACCACTTTACAGGCAGACTAAGGGGACCCCAGGCATTATATTTAAAGGGATTTTTCGTTTTTATTGTTTCACTTTGTGCATCATTAAAATCACTGCTTCTTTAAAAAACATATTTAAAAAAATGTTTGCATTGATACAAGTCCCCCAGAGCAGTACCCAGGCTCCCATACCCTTTTTATGGCCAATAACTTGCATAGAAGCCTTCAAAATGGTTTGATTTTTCAAGTCCGGGTCCCGTAGACTTTAATAGGGTTCGCGGTTCAGGTCCAAACTTTTGCAATGTTCGAGAGTACTGGCGCGAACTGGGGGGTGTTCAACCCAACTCTAATAGTTAGGGAGAACATGAAATTCAATGTCAAACTGTTAAAGTATGTAGAAGCATGCCTTTGTAAAGAGCATGTCACTCCTGGAACAGTTTATAACTTAACTTTTATTATACTTTATACTTTTATTATATTGTATAAAAAGTTGTTTTTAAAAAGCCTTTTATCTTTTGTTATTCCTGTATGCCAAGCTAATGACTTTCTAGTTTCCCTTTTCCTACCAACCAGTGTGAGCCTGTTGGGTTTTCTCTGATCAATCAGTGCCTCCAGCTACAGCTGGTAACACTGATCATTGTGTTCTGTCGGCTGGGAGCACACACCTTGAGTGTGTGGATGGGGGAATCAGAACATGGTTGGTGGTTGAATGGAAAAAAAAGTATAATGGATGGCCTGCCTTAGGCCAGCCATACAGGGATTGAAAGTTGGCTGGTTCAGCAGGGACCAGCCAAGATTCGATCCATGTATGGACAGGCTGATTGTACCCAAGTTGATCCACCGATCGACTTTAGTACAGCCAACCTGTTGAATTTGTTATATTCAATCACTTGGTTTAGAACAGCAGGATTCACACTGCACGTTCACTGAAAATGTGCTCGCCTACGGAAGCAGTAAGAGGTGAATTGGATTGCCACACACTCTGTTAGAACATGGTATTTTTATTAATCCTTCTCACAAAGATGTAGAAAAGCAAAGCACACAGGACAGGAGTGCAAATAGGAGGAGTGCAAATAGGAGTAATGCTAACGTGCTTCACACCCCATGGTGCTTTTTCATAACATAAAAACATAAAATCAACACCACATTCTCCTATATAGTTCTCCATAATCTCAGGTGTAGGAACCGCTGATAACCTGTTAGCCCCTCATAGAGAGAAAGGAAACTTAGTGACACAAACGGAAACCACACACAGAGTTACAATACACCATAAAATACTAAGTACAAAGTCACATCTAAAAGATTAAACAAAGTTAAACAATATAATAACCAAAAAAGATACAAAAAGAAAGTGACCAAAAAATGCATATTTAAAGATTACACTACAAAAAATGTCATATAATATACCAAAAAAAGAGAAAAAGGAAACAAAGATAAAATAAAAAGAAGAAAGCAACAAAAAAGTATTGAAGTAAAAAGATATATATATATGCAAAATGAAAATATACAAAAATGTTATTCTTCCTTGAGGGAGCCCACTTCCAACAGGAATATCATCAAACAGCCAAATGGCACTTTGGATGTGGCCACTGAGGCAATCGTGAAACACTCCCATAGTTTCTACACAAACCTGTACAATTTGCCGCCACAACACAGACAGACGGGAATGATAGGGGATAGAACACAGATTATCCAGGACTATCTAGACAAGAGTGGTCTCCCTGCTTTAAGTGATCTAGATGCAACCCTTTTAGAAGGCCAGATCGAAGCCTCAGAAATCAGATACGCAATTAAAGACTTAAAATCAGGAAAAAGCCCAGGCCCGGAAGGATTTGCCTCCATTTATTATAAAACCGTTGTGAACATCATAACAGACCCACTTGCCAAAGCCTTGAACTCTCTGTCCATGCCTAGGGAGGTTACCCCAGACTTTCGTACAGCTTTAATTACAGTCATTTCAAATCCCAACAAGGATTCTTAGGACTGTACTAGCTATCATCCTATATCTTTGCTAAACTTGGACGTCAAATTGTTTGCGAAGATCCTTGCCACCAGACTGAGACCCTTTCTACAAGAGCTTATCAGTCCCAAACAAGTGTTTTTTATGCCTGGCAGAGAGGCAAAAGATAATGTGACTAAATCTCTTCTTTAATTCATACAGCATGCACACAGAATATCAAGGGCTTTCTCCTGTCCACAGATGCGGAAAAGGCCTTTGATTGCGTATCTTGGGATTTCATGCTGGCTGTCTAAACATGTTGGTTTGGATTCTCATATGTTGGCCTGGATCTCGGCTCTCTATCAAAATCCATTGGCGAGATTAAAGATTAACGTCTCTCTCTCTGAGAAGGTACAAACAGTATCAGAAAGGGCTGCCCGCTATCTCCCCTATTGTTCATTCTCTTCTTAGAATCCTTTATTAGAACAGTCAATGCTAATGCTGCAAAAAGTGGATACAAGGTCCTGGACAGAGAGTTCAAGACGGCGGCTTACGCTGGCGATTTATTATTTTTTCTGACAAGCCCAAAAATTGGATAAAAGCATTATGGCTGTGTGTTCAATCTGAAGATAAACTAATAATAATCTCCCTAAATCTGAAGCCATGAACGTATCCCTACCTGAAAACATCTTCAAAATAACCAAAGAGAACTCCCCCTTCAGGAGGGATCCCCGGGCTCTGAAATACTTAGGTGTGTGGTTAACCCCATAGCTATCCTCGACTTATGACCAGAATTTCCCACCACTGATCAAAACTATAGAGAAGGACCTACAGAACTGGCACTCTGGTAATTTCTCCTGGTTTGGCTGAGCAGTCATCATTAAAATTACTATATTGCCTAGGCTGCTCATGTGCACATTACCAATCAAATTACCACAAAGCTTTTTCAAATCACTACATTCCATTTTATTGAAATTTCTTTGGAGTCACAAAAAAAACAGAATTAAATTTGCTCTCTTGACCCGACCCAAGGAAAATGGTGGGATGGGCTTATCCGACTTCAAAAACTATTACCTTGCCTCACACCTCACAAGAATAATTGATTGTCACTGTCACAAAGACACTAGGGACTGGTTTTCTTCGGAGTCGGGTCTGAACCCCATTCCCCTGCAATTCTCCTCCTGGATCCTGTGGTCCAGCTACCCCCCTAGTCTAAAACATCACCCTTTAATGGAAACTACCCTAGAGGTCTTCCATAAGTTAACCAGATGAACAGATGTTACTTCCTTACTCAGTCCTCTTACGCCGCTAAAAGACATCACTGATTTCATGCCAAGCATAGGAAATTCAGCGTTTCACCTAGCACCTTCAAACAAGCTGCTTTTAGCAGGAGACTGCTTTCATAAGGGCAAAATCAAAGATCTGGCTTTTTTAAAAACAGGAATACAATCTCCCTTAATTGCCCTTCTGGTCTTATCTACAGATGCATAGCTATCTCTATGATAAATCATGGACAGGTGAATTCAGTAGACCCTTAACAAACTTTAAATCGGTATGTCGCACTGTTGATCAATTCAATAGGGCAACTTCAATTATCTATACATGGCTTCAAGCTTCTAAACCATCATCGTGGACAGACTCAGGAGGAAATGGTCTGAGGCCTTACAGATGAATATAACAGACAAACAATGGAAGAACGCATGCATCTTATCACATAAATGCTCTATTAGCACTAAATTGCAGGAAACTGCGTATAAGCTCTTAACTCATAGATGGAATCCACAATCATCTGCCATTTTCTGGAGGTGTCAGAAAGAGACAGCTCTCTGATACATATATGGTGGCATTGTCCGTTACTAGCCCCCTTCTAGAACAAAGTCAGGGAAATACTTACGCAAATCATAGAAACGAAACTCACCCTTAATGCAGCTTGCTGTCTACTTCATGTGACAAACTTCACACTCAAGAAGTATAAAAATTCCATAACTAAGCATCTCTTAAATGCTGCCAAAACCCTGATCCCGACTCTTTGGAACTCTCCCCGGTTGCTTCCATACAATACGATCCTTTAATATGTTATAACAAATCGGATCTTGGAATAACAGGGGTAAGTATCTGTCTATAATGCACCCAATTTGTTCAAACTGCAAACTGTATGATGATGAAAAGGTAAGTTTTCTAGTATTCTTACACTGCTCTAACCTCTTTTTATTGAGAAGATCAGCTCTGTTTTTACCCTTAGCTATATTAAAGGCTCTATCCAGCACCCACTTGGGATAACCATGGTTTAAAAAACATGAGTATAGCCCAAGAGATTCCTGTTCAAATTGGAGTTGATCACTGCATATTCTACGCAGTCGTACAAACTGTCCTACTGGAATACTTTTAATGGTGCATTTCGGATTGGCAGACTGAGCTTGCAGCAAGCTGTTACCAGAAAGAGGTTTTCTGTATACTTCATCTCCCATACCCGTTAAAGAAACATCCAAAAAGGAGATCTGATTTTTTTCCATATGTCCCGTGAACTTTATTATCATTTTATTATTATTTAAATAGGACAAAAAGATATCCAGATTCCCAATTTGATCATCCACAACAAAGATCAGATCATCTTTATACTGAAAGTATATCTTGATATGGGTTATAAAGTCCTGCTCCAAAAATGTGGAACCACTCCCACCAGCCCACTATGTCCTAAGAGAGTGTGAGGCCATCCATTTCACCTGTAGCCTCTAGCAGTAATCATTATGTTCTGCTGGCCAGGAAGACTCCCTGCATGGTGGAAGGAAAGAAAATCGAGTCACCTATTGGCTGCTGTAGTCTGCAACAGAGAGCAGAGATAGGTAATGTAAGTAAGATAAGTAGAGACTAGGACTTTCTGATATTTCCTTTTACTATCTCTTGAATTATCAGTTATATTTTTTTATTCAGTTGGGAGCAAAAGCCTGAAATAAATTAAAATTGACAAATCCCAAAAACAGTAAAAAAAATATGAAATTAACCCAACATATTTCTCCAATGACATGGCTTCATCAAAACTTTGCAAAACATAACAAAAAGTGAAGGGGAACACAACATAGTGATTTAGTGTTATTTTGTTACTTTGCTTTGCCTTTGTTAGATTTTATTTGAATCCTTCTTGGTTGAATAATCAACAAAGGGGACGGATTGTCACTTTTTCCATGACATAATACTTAAACGCTGTTTATTTGTAATATTTTATTTGAATATTCCAAGTATTCCAGAAAATGGGTATGTGTTTGGCTTAAAGTATAAATGCGCTTTCAACAAAAGTGCTCTAAACCCAATCTTCCTAGACCAGTGAACATCTCTTCGCCAAATTCTTGTCTTGGGATTACAGTGACAGGAGGTGAGGGAAAATCTACCCAGTGGAGTCACTGACAAAAATATAAACCTGACAGAAATGCTAACCGTCTCCATTCCACTCCACCCAAATAATAAAATACATGGAATTAGCTTTAACAAATGCGTTAGTGGATTTAGTTTTGTATATAGTTTGAGTATTACTTTAGTTTGTTGCACCCCAAGTGGGTTTGGATTGTTGAGAGCATACTGCATGTCCTAAAAATATGTGACTTATTTCACTAAATGCTAATTGCCACTAAAATGCATACATATGTCTGTGTGCATGTAGACAGTGCATTTCCACATTGTGTCCAGGAAAATGCAGTGAATTTGCCTACATGAGAATTACCGATGGAGGTATGTTAAAACTGGAGAAAATTTTAAAAAATCAGAGTTGTTACCAACAGCATTCATTTATTTAATGGAAAATTCAACACCTGATATGCATTGCTTCATGAAGAAGTTGGCTTCTGATCCTGAACTTCAAAGCGTCAACAATTCTCACATGTCAACTGTATCAGGTTGTCACTAGATGGTTTTGAAATTTTAACCACTTTAGACTTTTGAACACAGAGAGATACATCCCAAAAAACCTTCAATAAAGTTTCTGAAAACTACCCTCTACATTCAGCTCCTCTGCTCCTTCTCCCCCCACCTCTATTGTTGGTAATTACTGGCAATCAAAATGACAGCCGGGAATTACTGTGTATAACATATTAGGAGTGGCTGTCAAAATGATAGCTATTAATTGCTGTGTATAACATAGCAAGATCAGCTGTCCACCACAAAATCACCCAATCTGGTGTCAATGAAATTTTGCTTAAAGTGATATGATCAGCACAGGGCCATTTGTATGCAAATTATACATATAAAAGTATGAATATACTTACCTTTTTTGGCAGCCCGTGATGAAACACAGCTATTCACTGCTTCCCGGTCTATGTATGCATTTCTGTCAGGGCCGGGCCCAACCCTTCTTTCTCTGAGCTGGCCGCTCAGCAATCAGCTAATTGCCAGCTCCTATCTCTCTACAGTGACTCACCTGTTGATGATCCTGCTCGTCGGTCCTGCCTACTTAAGCCATCCAGTCCAGATGATCTCTGCCTTTGCCTTGGTCACATCTCTAGGGATGCTCTCCTGTGTTCCTGTTAAAGACTTGCTTGACTGACATTCTATCTGGCTCCCTGACGTTTTGGCTTGTCTGACTATCCGTTTCGGTTCCTGAACTCTGGCTATGTTTTGACTACGTTTACTCTGTTTACCTTTTTATTATTATTATTAAACAAGTGGGATTTAACTGTACTTCTGTCTCAGTCTTATTCATGGTTTCTGACAATTTCATACTTCCAGATGTGTGGAAAATCAGCTTCCCTGCTGCACACAGTGGTTTCTCCTGCTGGTTTATATAAAAGTATATCTGAGTTGGCAGGGGGAAACCTCTGTATCGGGGAAAACAGGTATTCACCTCACCAAAAGGATTGATTACTTTTAACAGCTAAGGAACAGCAAAGCAGTTGCTTTTCAACACACAGGCTACCAGAAATGTAAATATGTTCACTTTATTTTACAGATATGGTTTAGTATACAAGTTTTTTTAAGACCCCTCTCACACTGAGGTGCTTAAAAAACTGGCCATAAAACATTGGGCGCTTTTGCAGTGCTTTTGAGGCACTAGCTGTGTACTTTTTTTAAGGTCAATGACGTGACCTTAAAAAAAATTAAAAAGAACAGTTTTGCGGCGGTTTTGAAGCATTTTTGTGGCGCTTTTCAGGCACTTTTAAAGCGCTTCCCATTCATTTCAATTGTAAGGGACGTTTTTGAGGCGCTTTTTTTAAGCGCTCCAAACATGCTCCAAAGATGCTGCTTGCAGGACTTTTTTCAGTGCACTGCCCCAGTGTGTGAGCATCCATTGAAATTAATAGGAAGCAATTTTAAGGAGCTTTCCAGGTGCTATTATTAGCGCAAAAGCGCCTCAGTGTGAAAGGGTCTTTTTGGGTAGTATAAATAGTTTTTTTAAAGTGTTCTTTGTACACTATTTGTTTCCTCTTTTTTTTTTTTTTTTTTTGATTATTTTTACTTTACTTTACTTCTGTGAATTAAAAAAAAAAAAAAAAAAAAAAACGCAAAAAATGAATCTACTGAGGCCATTTTTTTGGCACAAGAAAAGGCTCAGAATGGTTAAAGTATATGTGAACCCTCACCTTAAAAACAATCAATTCAGTTCAAAATATAAATGTTATTTTTGTAAGTGATCACAAAACCTCTGTTCTCAGCTCAGGGCTTGGAGAGGTGTGAAGGAGAAACAGCAGTACACTATCTTCCCAGTAAATGGCTGTGGGGGGGTGGTCAGCACACATCCGATCATTGGAGGACAGTAGGCTGTTCTCCCAGAACAGCTTGAAAACAGTTTTAAATAGGAAAGCAGGGGGACTGGCAGGGACGCTAGATATTGCACACAAAGGAAGAAATACAAAAAGAAAAGGATACTTTTTAACACAAGTAGATGGTACAACAGGCACATATCAGGAATATGAAATGCTGAGGTAACATAAACAGCTTCTGTAACCCTCCTCATCTATTTAATGCCAAAAATGCCTTATTTTCCCCTTTCCTATTTACTCCAAAGCATTTCCCTGAAATCGCAAAATTTCATTGGAATCTCCCAATTTCACTCATTACTATTAAGGATCATATGCAATTGCTGACTTTTTGAATAGCTGGTATGTAATATAGCACAGAACAACCCCTGCCTCTATATGGCAGCACTCAAGCCTAGTAATATGTCATGCAGACACTAAAATTGGATGGTGGGAGGCGGATATATAGTGGGGATGGAAAGTATTCAGACCCCCTTAAATTTTTCACTCTTTGTTATATTGCAGCTATTTGCATAAATCATTTAAGTTAATTTTTTTCCTTATTAACCACTTCAGACCCGGAAGGATTTACCCCCTTCCTGACCAGAGCACTGCATCGCTTTAACTGCTAATTGCGCGGTCATGCAATGCTGTAGCCAAACGAAATTTGCATCCTTTACTTCTCACAAATAGAGCTTTCTTTTGATGGTATTTGATCACCTCTGCCATTTTTATTTTGTGCGCTATAAACGGAAAAAGACAGAAAATTTAGCAAAAAAATGATATTTCCTACTTTTTGTTATAAAAAAAATCCAATAAACTTAATTTTAGTCATACATTTAGGCCAAAATGTATTCAGCCACACGTCTTTGGTAAAAAAGTCAATAAGTGTATATTTATTGGTTTGCGCAAAAGTTATAGCGCCTGCACACTAGGGTACATTTTCTGGAATTTACACAGCCTTTAATTTATGACTGCCTATGTCATTTCTTGAGGTGCTAAAATGGCAGGGCAGTACAACCCCCCCCCCAAATGACCCCATTTTGGAAAATAGACACCCCAAAGAAATTGCTGAGAGGCATGTTGAGCCCATTGAATATTAATTTTTTTTGTCCCAAGTGATTGAATAATGACGAAAAAAAAATACATTTACAAACAGTTGTCACTAAATGATATATTGCTCACACAGGCCATGGGCATATGTGGAATTGCACCCCAAAATACATTCAGCTGCTTCTCCTGAGTATGGAGATACCACATGTTTGGGACTTTTTGGGAGCCTAGCCGTGTACGGGGCCCCGAAAACCAATCACCGCCTTCAGGATTTCTAAGGGCGTAAATTTTTGATTTCACTCCCCACTACCTATCACAGTTTTGAAGGCCATAAAATGCCCAGATGGCACAACCCCCCCCCCAAATGACCCCATTTTGGAAAGTAGACACCCCAAGCTATTTGCTGAGGGGCATGTTGAGTCCATGGAATATTTTATATTTTGACACAAGTTGCGGGAAAGTGACAAATTTTTTTTTTTGCACAAAGTTGTCACTAAATGATATATTGCTCACACAGGCCATGGGCATATGTGGAATTGCACCCCAAAATACATTTAGCTGCTTCTCCTGAGTATAGGGATACCACATGTGTGGGACTTTTTGGGAGCCTAGCCACGTACGGGGCTCCGAAAACCAATCACCGCCTTCAGGCTTTCTAAGGGCGTAAATTTTTGATTTCACTCTTCACTGCCTATCACAGTTTCGGAGGCCATGGAATGCCCAGGTGGCACAACCCCCCCCCCCAAATTACCCCATTTTGGAAAGTAGATACCCCAAGCTATTTGCTGAGAGGCATGGTGAGTATTTTGCAGCTCTCATTTGTTTTTGAAAATGAAGAAAGACAAGAAAAAACTTTTTTTTTTTCTTTTTTCAATTTTCAAAACTTTGTGGCAAAAAGTGAGGTCTGCAAAATACTCACTATACCTCTCAGCAAATAGCTGAGTGAAATAAAAAATTTACGCCCTTAGAAAGCCTGAAGGCGGTGCTTGGTTTTCGGGGTCCCGTACGCGGCTAGGCTCCCAAAAAGTCTCACACATGTGGTATCCCCATACTCAGAAGAAGAAACAGAATGCATTTTGGGGTGTAATTTCACATATTCCCATGGCATGTTTGAGCAATATATCATTTAGTGACAACTTTGTGCAAAAAAAAAAAAAAAAAAAAAAATTGTTTTTTTCCCGCAACTTGTGTCACAATATAAAATATTCCATGGACTCGACATGCCTCTCAGCAAATAGCTTGGGGTGTCTACTTTCCAAAATGGGGTCATTTGGGGGGGGTGGTTGAACTGTCCTGGCATTTTATGCACAACATTTATAAGCTTATGCCACACATCACCCACTCTTCTAACCACTTGAAGACAAAGCCCTTTCTGACACTTTTTGTTTACATGAAAAAATTATTTTTTTTTGCAAGAAAATTACTTTGAACCCCCAAACATTATATATTTTTTTAAAGCAAATGCCCTACAGATTAAAATGGTGGGTGTTTCATTTTTTTTTTTCACACAGTATTTGTGCAGCGATTTTTCAAACGCATTTTTTTGGGAAAAAACACACTTTTTACAATTTTAATGCACTAAAACACACTATATTACCCAAATGTTTGATTAAATAAAAAAGATGATCTTAGGCTGAGTACATGGATACCAAACATGACATACTTTAAAATTGCGCACAAACGTGCAGTGGCGACAAACTAAATACATTTTTAAAAGCCTTTAAAAGCCTTTACAGGTTACCACTTTAGATTTACAGAGGAGGTTTACTGCTAAAATTACTGCCCTCGATCTGACCTTCGCGGTGATACCTCACATGCATGGTGCAATTGCTGTTTACATTTGATGCCAGACCGACGCTTGCGTTCACTTTGCGCGAGAGCAGGGGGGGACAGGGGTGCTTTTTTTTTTTCTTTATTATTTTTTTGCTTTTTTATCTTATTTTTAAACTAAAATGTAAATATCCCCTATGATAGCAATAGGTAGTGACAGGTACTCTTTTTATGCCCTCAAAGCATCTGACCACACCAAGATCGGTGTGATAAAATGCCTTCCCAATATCCCAATGGTGCTGTTTACATCCAGCGAAATCTAAGTCATGAAATGCTCTTAGCTTCCGGTTTCTTAGGCCATAGAGATGTTTGGAGCCACTCTTGTCTCTGATCAGCTCTATGGTCAGCTGGCTGAATCACCGGCTTCATTCTCAGGTTCCCTGTTGAGACAGGAGAGCCAGAGAAAAACACGGAAGACGGTGGGGGGGCATTCCCTCCCACTGCTTGTAAAAGCAGTTTAGAGGCTAATTAGCCACTAGGATTGCTTTTACATGAAAGCCAACCACTGGCTGAAAAGAATGATACCAAGATGATACCTAAACCTGCAGGCATCATTCTGGTATAACCACTCAAAGTCCAGCAACATACCAGTACGTTGCTGGTCCTTGTTGGGCATATATTGCAATCTTTTTTTTTCATGCAGCCTGTGGGCTGAACGAAAAAAATAGATTGATCGGTGGGTATGCCCACCATTAGAATACCTCCCTTCATCCACCCACTTCTAATGATGGGCATACATGCACCATTTATATATGCCGAAGCAGGGGGGCATTCTTCCGCAAAAGGTAGGAGCAAATCGCTCCTCCGCCCCTGCTGCCTCCATGCTTCGGCATATATCACCTGTAACTTTTGTAACTGTAACCGGTTCCAGGTTCGGGTCTCTCAAAATGTGATGGCATCTTGGGAGACCATGTGAAAGTGTGCCTAGTCTGTGCAGTGCTGTACCTTACGCTAAAACTCAACTAGTGTATGGTAGCGTTCAAAACATTCACCAATGCAAAGACCAGGATTGTCAGGACAAGAGGGACAATAATAGCGGGTGTCATGCCTATATCTGCACTTATTGCAGACACGACATCTTTTTTGGGGGGGTTCGTTGGGTAGGGGTACTCGGGAGGACATAAAGAAATTGCCTATCATGCAGCCGACTGCATTTGGTTGGGGATGTGAATGGGGGAAGTACGGGTGCTGCAGAAGTGGTGGGTTCCCAATTAGGATTGGCGAATGCAGCAGGAAGGGCACTATAGGCACGACGGGCTTGTCTTTGTCTTCTTCTTGGTGGCAGCAGGACACTACTTGTGCTTGCCACCTCACCAGCTTGAACTGCACTTATAGGACTTGCCACGTCACCACGTGTTACTGCAGTGCTGGTTTGACTATGACTGGGGGTGTACTAGGCCGCTGATGCTTGCCAGTTCACCAAAACGCTACCAAGAAAACTGTTAGCGATCGCAGGGATCTGGCCTGACTCTGCGAACGCTGCAGGTATGCGTTTAGTGTTTTGTAAGTGACAGTGATCGATCGATACTGCACTTGGGTGGGCTGGGCCGGGCGGAGGGGCAAAACGCAGGTGCTAGCAGGTATCTGGGCTGATCCCGCTAATACTGCATTTTTGGGAACCCTAAACTTCTGGGGATGCTAGTATAGATCTGATCGGATCAGATATTGATCCGTTCAGATACTATACCACTAGGGGAGGTGTACGGTGCGTGCGTGGGTGTTAGCGCTACTGGCACTAACCTGACGCTGCCTTGAGATGGTGCTTGCCAGTTCACCAAAACGCTACCAAAAAAACTGTTAGCGATTGCAGGGATCAGGCCTGACTCTGCGAATGCTGCAGTTATGCGTTTAGTATTTTGTAAGTGACAGTGATCGATCGATACTGCACTTGGGTGGGCTGGGCTGGGCTGGGTGGAAGGGCAAAACGCAGGTGCTAGCAGGTATCTGGGCTGATCCCACTAACACTGCGTTTTTGGGAACCCTAAACTGCTGGGGACGCTAGTATAGATCTGATCGGATCAGATATTGATCTGTTCAGATACTTTATCACTAAGGGAGGTGTATGCTACGTGCGTGGGTGTTATCGGTACTGGCGCTAACCTGACGCTGCCTGGGGCGATGCAGACCCTATCTGACCCTAAAACCTAAGTTATATCACTGCTGGGCGATCAGGGGGCTAAACCTTTATTCGGTAATAAACGGCGGGTGCCCTGACACTATAAAAAATAAACGAACTAACCAGCGTCACCCATAACAGTTATACGGAGATCACTGGTGAAAGGGTTAACTAGGTGGCAATCAAGGGGTTAAAACATTTATTAGGTAGTATATGGGGGTCCCTGACTCTATAAAATGCTGACGGCAAACCTATATATTTACATCCCTAACTAGCGTCACCAGTGACACTAATATATCGGCAACTGGTACGCTTGCAGTGTTCACATGGAAGAGATGTAAAAGAAATCTAGTGCTCTCTGAATACTGTCTCCATGTATTCCTCTCTAGAGCTCTAGAGAGGAATACATGGAGACAGTATTCAGAGAGCACTAGATGAATACATGGAGACAGTATTCAGAGAGCACTAGATTTCTGTTACATCTCTCCCATGTGAACACTGCAAGCGTACCAGTTGCCGATGTTTGATCAGTCCTATATGCATCTCCTCCTGTCACTATCCCTGTAAGGGAACCGCTGTTTAGACCTGACTGATTCACTCAGGGGTCCATCTGTAGAGGTGAGCGGCTTGTGTTACTGAAGGTGGAGGTTCCTTTCACTACAGTCACTCTACTTGCTTTCCATGTCACTTGAGTCACCAGAGGAATTGCTGGATTTTTTCTGCATTTACAATTGACATATGGACGTTTATTGATTGCTTTTATTAGTACTTTTATATATGCGCTGTACTGCCTTTTATTTTCATTTGTGTTTTGGGATTTGGTAAATTTACCCTCAGTAATACAGCTGCTTCTAGTTAGGATTTTATGGTCCGCGCTGGTTGATTTTACTTGTATTTTTGGGAAAGATGCAACAAGTTTTTCACACCTGGATTTGGGGATCCTCTGTCATTCCTCCTTGCAGATCCTCTCCAGTTCTGTCAGGTTGGATGGTAGACGTTGGTGGACAGCCATTTTTAGATCTCTCCAGAGATGCTCAATTGGGTTTAAGTCAGAGCTCCGGCTGGGCCATTCAAGAACAGTCACGGAGTTGTTGTGAAGCCACTCCTTCGTTATTTTAGCTGTGTGCTTAGGGTCATTGTCTTGTTGGAAGGTAAACATTCGGCCCAGTCTTGAGGTCCTGAGCACTCTGGAGAAGGTTTTTGTCCAGGATATCCCTGTACTTGGCCGCATTCATCTTTCCCTCGATTGCAACCAGTCATCCTGTCCCTGTAACTGAAAAACACCCCCACAGCATGATGCTGCCACCACTATGCTTCACTGTTGGGACTGTATTGGACAGGTGATGAGCAGTGCCTGGTTTTCTCTACACATACCGCTTAGAATTAAGGCCAAAAAGTTCTATCTTGGTCTCATCAGACCAGAGAATCTTATTTCTCACCATCTTGGGAGTCCTTCAGGTGTTTTTTTAGCAAACTCCATGCGGGCTTTCATGTGTCTTGCACTGAGGAGAGGCTTCCGTCGGGCCACTCTGCCATAAAGCCCCGACTGGTGGAGGGCTGCAGTGATGGTTGACTTCTTACAACTTTCTCTCATCTCCCGACTGCATCTCTGGAGCTCAGCCACAGTGATCTTTGGGTTCTTCTTTACCTCTCTCACCAAGGCTCTTCTCCCCCGATAGCTCAGTTTGGCTGGACGGCCAGCTCTAAGAAGGGTTCTGGTCGTCCCAAACATCTTCCATTTAAGGATTATGGAGGCCACTGTGCTCTTAGGAACCTTAAGTGCAGCAGAAATTTTTTGTAACCAGATCTGTGTCTTGCCACAATTCTGTCTCTGAGCTCTTCAGGCAGTTCCTTTGACCTCATGATTCTCATTTGCTCTGACATGCACTGTGAGCTGTAGGGTCTTATATAGACAGGTGTGTGGCTTTCCTAATCAAGTCCAATCAGTATAATCAAGCACAGCTGGACTCAAATGAAGGTGTAGAACCATCTCAAGGATGATCAGAAGAAATGGACAGCACCTGAGTTAAATATATGAGTGTCACAGCAAAGGTCTGAATACTTAAGACCATGTGATATTTCAGTTTTTTTTTTTTAATCAATCTGCAAAAATGTCAACAATTCTGTGTTTTTCTGTCAATATGGGGTGCTGTGTGTACATTAATGAGGAAAAAATTAACTTAAATGATTTTAGCAAATGGCTGCAATATAACAAAGAGTGAAAAATTTAAGGGGGTCTGAATACTTTCTGTCCCCACTGTATATATAGTCTATATATCCTTAAAATGTGTGAAATGCAGAAGGCTTTTCATAAAATATTTAGGACTTCAGTACTCTGGGATTTTTAGTCTGTGGTGCTGCAAGCTAGCCTTATCATCCAGAAAAATGGCATGCTTAGCTAAGCAAAAGAATAAGAGCCTATCATTATCATGTTCCATGCTATCATTCTTCCACACGCAATGTTTATAGAACATTTTGTAGTGCATATTAATGGTGCAGCTTGCTGAATCACACATAAAATTTCCTAATTATTTGAAAAACATTTAAAAAAATAATTATTATTGGGCCATGCTGAAAATAATAAAAAACAAATACGTTCTTATTGAATGCATTTTACCCAAAAATCACATTCTTTACAATGATAAATGTGTTTCTACAGTAGATTCTAACTTTTCAGTGCAATACCACAAAGGGGACATTTGACCACTCCCTTCACCTTTATGCAGCACTTGTATCCTCATTCTGATGTTGTTTATTGTTCGGTTTAATTAAAATAATATGTTCTAATGCCTTATTTAAAAAAGTAGATTGTCACGCAGAACGTGTTCGTGCTGCCACAAGCAACACTAGAGACCGCCAAGAGCCACATTCTGACTTACACAAGAAATTATGCAATGGATGAGTATCTTCTCTTATACGAACATAATTCACAATGGGTTTTTTTTTTTTTTTTTTTAGCTTAGTAGAGGCCAGTCATTAGAAAATTTAGATATTACAGGTCAACACAGACCTGTGCTTACAGAACTATGGAGGCTACCATTGATGTGCTTCCTGGAAGTGTTAGTTATATGTCTCTGATTTCAATATTTTGAGTCATTGTCCCAGAAAAAATATACAACATTAGTCAGAATGTATTTCAGGCTAGTGACTTAAAGTATTGGAACCACTAGATCACCACCAAAGCCAGGTAAATAGCATTCTCACAAGGGGGTCAGCAGTGGAGGTGTGCAGTTCAGTACACATTCCCTTTTAGTCTTTTGTATATACATGTAAAAAGGATCAGCTCATATAAATGTTGTGTGTTAGAGAAAATTGTGTTTTTGTATATTTTGTAAATATACACTGTATGTACATGCAGAACTTTTGAACTTTGCAAAAGTTTGAAACCGAATAACGAACCCTATTAAAGGCTATGGGACTGTAAAAATCAAAAGTGCCCATTTTGTAGGCTTATATGCACGTAATTGGGCATACAATGGTTATGGGGGTCCAGATACTGCCCGGGGGGACATATATCAATGAAAAAAAGGTTTGTAAAAAACATCATTTTTAAATGAACAGTGATTAACTGATGCTTAAAGTGAAACCATAAAAATGAGAAATAATAATAAAAATGAAAAATGTCTTCAAATATAGTGCCTGGGGTGTCCCCTTAGTCTGCCTGTAAAGTGGCACATATAGAACCTGCTGCAGCAATAATTACATTTATAAAGACAAAACAAATGAAATTTTCCCTGCACACTTTCTTTATTTTTAAATCAATGTCTTGGGGAGCCAGTCTGTGTGATGAGCCACAATTTACTGCACTCAAAACAAGCTTAGAGATGTTTTGGATAAATTCTGGTGTCTCTTTCACAGACTTTGGATAGAAATAACAGGTGCGGAAAACTGGGCTTTGGGTGTGGGTGTTGGTGTTGCCTTCACACCGTAACTCTATAGAGGTGCTCTTGTTGAAAGCAAGAATTGGCCTAGCTGTAAAAATGTAAATGACATGCCCTGGACAAACAGTGGTGGAAAAATTGGTCTTTGGGTGTTGGTGGTGCCTGCACACCGTAACCCTATAAATGTACTCTTTGATGAAAGCAAGATTTGGCCTTGCTGTCAAAAATGTAAATAATATGCACCTGTCAAATAGGTATGGAAAAATTGGTCATTGGGTGTCGGTGGTGCCTTTACACTGTGACCCCATAGAGGTACTCTTGATGAAAGCAAGCATTGACCTTACTGTTAAAAATTTAAATGATATGCACCTGTCAAACAGGTGCAGACAAATTGGCCCTTGGGTGTTAATTGTGCCCATGAAACCTACACAAAAAAATGTTCTTCCAGATGAAATCAACACCCACAAAGCTAGGTAGCCTAGACAGTCTTTCAGAGGTTCCAGATCCAGAAAGAACTTAATCAGGGACATGGCATCAGGGGTTTGATAGCTGCTGCTAATCCAGGTCCGATTCATTTTGATAAACATCAGCCGGTCCACAGTGTCTGTGGACAGACGCACTCTCTTATCTGTCACAAAACCTTAGGCAGACTGAATGCCTATTTGGAAACCACGCTGGATGCAGGGAAGACCAGCAGCTCAATTGCATACTGGGAAAGTTCTGGCCAGTGGACTATTCTCATGACCCAGTAACCCAGTGGATCATCAACTGGAAAGTTCTCCATGTTTATTTTTACCCCTAGAGTGGTGGGAGGTTAAATGCCTTGTCAAGCATGTGGTACCGAACTGGCTGGTGTTTTTGCCACGCTTTATCTGCTTGAGACAAAGTTTGCAAATTGCAACAGTGCGATTGACTTCACATGTGCTAAAAAAGGCCCAGACAACTGAGCTGTGGAAAGTGGGCTGGGAGATAACAGCTCCACAATCTGGTGGAATAGGGTGGCTGTTCTCTACTTTTCCATGATGGCTGCCTCGGGGTTGTGCCTCAGCCTCACTTTCCTTCTCTGCTCTATCCAGCACCTAAGTCTCGTCAGTGACCCCATCATCATCATCCCCTCCATCCTCATCATCACTGGAGCCAACTTGGCAATATGCTGCTGCTGGGGGAACATTACAACAGAAAAGCAAATACTCTTGCGCACAGGTGTGTTGACTAGGTAATCCAAAGGGTCAGAATGAAAAATGACTTTCAGCCTTGCTGCCCTCCAGGATAGGGATATCCTAGTAATGGACAAAAACAAAGAAAAGCAGGCGCACCAGCCTAGTGCATTATCCTTTAGTACATTTATTCAAAAAGCATAAATAAAAACTACAAATAAGGGAAGAAAGAAAATCGAGCTTGTAACAGTCTTTGACATAAGCAGTCTGTCCACTGATAACAGTCTCTGAGTCCTTTGAATAGGGGATGTACGAACTGCTACTAACTAACGTGTTTCGAAGGTTAAACCTTCTTCATCAGAGCCTCAAAAGGCTGAGGCTCTGATGAGGCTCTGATGAAGAAGGTTTAACTTTCGAAACGCGTTAGCCAGTAGTGGTTCGTTTGTCCCCCTTTCCAGGACTCGGAGACTGTTATCAGTGGACAGACTGCTTATGTCAAAGACTGTTACAAGTGCAATTTTCTTTCTACCTTTGTGAGTAGTTTTTATTTATGCTTTTTGAATAAATGTACTAAAGGATAATGCACTAGGCTGGTGCGCCCTCTTTTCTTTGTTTTTGCTGGGGGAACATGACTGCCAATTTGTTGTTTGTGTTCTCCCCCCTCTGTAGGCTCCTGTTCCTACGTTCCTCAACCTCAGAACCAAGTTCTGAATCAAGTAATCTGTGCGTCATCAAGGAGCAATTGGCTGACTCTGTGTTCAAATAACTCAGCTGACTCCTCAATGCCTGATGCTGGGGTAATGCCAGAGGTAGCTGTAGACAAGGAGGCAGAATGAGCCACTCTGGCAGCTGTGGTGGACTGCCCACTAGTCTCTGCTTGGGTGATGGAGGATGAGAATGGTTTAGGAGGCCAGTCCACCATCTCAATGTCATGCCTCTCCTTGTTGGCCTCTCAGACATGATTGGGGGCTTATTAACCAAATGTAATAAAGATGGGGAAATGTGTACGTGGATGGACTTTAATCAATGGAAAGTGGTGTTTGGGGCACTTTAACTTGAGTACTCACTACACAGATACACTTCACTGACACACTACAGCATACTGCAGTAAAACTGCATTGACGCACTGCAATATACTGCGGTAAACATGCCCTAACGCAATGAAATGTACTGCACTAAAATATACTGCATTAAACGTGCACTAATGCACTGCAATATACTGCAGTAAACGTGCATCAATGCACTGAAATATACTGCGTTAAAAGTGCAGTAACGCACTGAAATTTACTGCAGGAAACCTGCCCTGAAAAAATAACATGACACTAAAGTAAAACTGAACTGTCGCACTACACTCACACTGCACTATCACTAGATTCACACTAAAGTGACAATAAAGCAAAAATGAATGGGCGCACTACACATACACTGCACTATTACTAGATTCACACTAAACTGATACTTTACACTCATAATAGAATCACAATAGCCAACTATAGTAGACTAACTGATTACCAACAATACAGACCTGATCACGGATGTGGAAATACGGGGCAATTTAGGTAACAGCGATCACAGGTCAATTGGCTTCAGTATAAGGCCCCTTTCACACGATCGGACCGCTCAGGTCCGCCTGTCAGTTTTGACGGAGGACCTGAACGGGCGCTCCATGTTAGCCTATGGAGCGACGGATGTCAGCGGAGACATGTCCGCTGACATCCAACCCGGTCCGATCCACTGAAAGTAGACGGATGGCCCTACGTCCAGATCCGTCGCTGGTGGATCGGATCGGGTGAGATCTGATGAAAACGAACATGCTGTCCGTTTTCGTCCGATCTCTCCATAGGCAGCAGCGGTTCCTGACAAGCCCCTCCCTGCTCAGTGAGCAGAGAGGGACCTGTCATCCGCCTGCTCAGCGGAGATCAACGGAGAGATCTCCCGCTGAGCCGGTGGACCGAGGCGGGCTCCATGGAAACGGAGTCCGCCTCGTGTGAATGAGGCCTAAATCACACAAATAGGAAATGTAAGGGGAATACAAAGACACTGAATTTTAAAAGAGCCAACTTTTCTAAACTACAAACCTTGCTAGAAGGCATAAATTGAGATAAAATCTTAGAAACAAAGAACACGGAGGAGAGATGGGTTTGCTTTAAGAGCATATTAAATAAGGCCATTAGCCAATGCATCCCATTGGGTAATACATTTAAAAGAGCGAACAAAAGTCCTGGATGGCTTAATTCCAATGTAAAAATGCATATAAAAGCAAAGGAGAAGGCCTTCAAAAACACAAGGTTGAGGGATCATCATCAGCATTCAGACTTTAAAAGGAATGCAACAAGAAATGTAAGGGTGCAATAAGGACGGCTAAGATAGAACATGAAAGACACATAGCAGAGGAGAGCAAAAAAATCCCCAAAAATTCTTTAAGTATGTAAACAGTAAAAAGGGGAGGACAGACCATATTGGCCCCATAAAGAATGAGGAAGGACATCTGTTTACAAAGGATGGGGAGATGGCAAAGCTATTGAATTTATTCTTCTCAGTCTTCATGAGAGAATCGGGGGGGCTTTAGTAACCAAAACTGCAGTGTTTATCCTCATGATACATCACAGAAAGCACCTCCATTTTTAACAGAGGACAGAATTAAAATTAGACTTGAGAAACTTAACATTAATAAATCACCAGGATCAGATGGCTTGCACCCGAGGATACTTAGGGAACTCAGTAAAGTAATTGCCAGACCATTGTTCCTAATTTTTATTGACAGTCTACTGACTGGAATGGTACCAGCTGATTGGAGAAAAGCCAATGTAGCACCAATATTTAAAAAGGGCCCAAAATACATCCCTGGGAATTGCAGACCAGTTAGCCTAACATCAATAGTATGTAAAATCTTGGAGGGGATGATAAGGGACTATATACAAGATTTTAGTAATGAGAATGGTATCATTAGCAGTAATCAGCATGGATTCATGAAGAATCGTTCTTGCCAAAACAATCTACTAACCTTCTATGAGGAGGTGAGTTGCCAGCTAGATAAAGGAAGCCCCGTAGACGTGGTGAATCTGGATTTTGCAAAAGCATTTGACACATTTCCCCATAAACATTTACTGTACAAAATAAGGTCCATTGGCATGGACCGTAGGGTGAGTACATGGATTGAAAACTGGCTACAAGGGCGAGTTCAGAGGGTGGTGATAAATGGGGAATACTCAGAATGGTCAGGGGTGGGTAGAGGGGGCCCACAGGGTTCTGTGCTGGGACCAGTCCTATTTAATTTGTTCATAAACGACCTGGAGGATGGGGTAAACAGTTCAACCTCTGTATTTGCGGACGATACTAAGCTAAGCAGGACAATAACTTCTCCGCAGGATGTGGAAACCTTGCAAAATGATCTGAACAAAATAATGGGGTGGGCAACTACATGGCAAATGAGGTTCAATGTAGAAAAATGTAAAATAATGCATTTGGGTGGCAAAAATATAAATGCAATCTATACACTGGGGGGAGAACCTCTGGGGGAATCTAGGATGGAAAAGGACCTGGGGGTCCTAGTAGATGATAGGCTCAGCAATGGCATACAATGCCAAGCTGCTGCTAACAAAGCAAACAGAATATTGGCATGCATCAAGAAGGGGATCAACTCCAGAGATAAAACGATAATTCTCCCGCTCTACAAGACTCTGGCCCGGCCGCACCTAGAGTATGCTGTCCAGTTCTGGGCACCAGTCCTCAGGAAGGATGTACTGGAAATGGAGCGAGTACAAAGAAAGGGCAACAAAGCTGATAAAGGGTCTGCAGGATATTAG
The DNA here is from genome assembly GCF_042186555.1 of Aquarana catesbeiana. Taxonomy (NCBI): domain Eukaryota; kingdom Metazoa; phylum Chordata; class Amphibia; order Anura; family Ranidae; genus Aquarana; species Aquarana catesbeiana. Next base: position 146,375,548 of record NC_133330.1, read on the forward strand.
TTATGAGGAAAGGTTGCAAGCACTGAACTTATTCTCTCTAGAGAAGAGAAGTTTGAGAGGGGATATGATTTCAATATACAAATACTGTACTGGTGACCCCAGTATAGGAATAGGAATAAAACTTTTTCGCAGAAGAGAGTTTAACAAGATTTGTGGCCACTCATTAAAATTAGGAGAAAAGAGGTTTAACCTTAAACTACGTAGAGGATTCTTTACTGTAAGAGCGGCAAGGATGTGGAATTACCTTCCACAGGTGGCGGTCTCAGGGGGGGGCATTGATAGTTTCAAGAAACTATTAGATAAGCACCTGAATGACCGCAACATACAAGGATATACAATGTAATACTGACATATAATCACACACATAGGTTGGACTTGATAGACTTGTGTCTTTTTTCGACCTCACCTACTATGTAACTATGTAACTCACTAGTAGCTCTGAACAGAGCGCTGTTCTATCTCTCTCCACGCCAATATCTCACTGCAAATGGCCGCTATGGGAAGAATATTTTATAGTGTGGGTGGGGACTAAGAGCAACGAGCCATGATTGGATAGAGTCATCATGACAGTGTCCAATCATGGCTCTGACAGTGCAAAGATTTCATTGCTTCAGCCAATCAGGGCTTCCAATGCACTGTGCGGTGGCGCAGTTCATTGTGGTCATTTAGAGGGCTGAAGAAACGGTCAAATGCCCTGACAATTGTTTGTTGAATGGACAAACCCAAACCCAAATGTTCAGCCCAAACTCATGCTCGGGCCAAACCTTTTGTCCAACACTATCTGCCCATCATAGCTTTCTTTTTTTTAGGCTATTTCCTTTATTTTAACCTTTAACAAAATGTATCTCTTATCTTTCAATATTCCTTTTTTGAGCCGGGACGAGCTGCAAGGAGCCAGCACCTGAATGGTCGATGACTATCAGGGGCAGAGGTTCGGAGTGGTGTTTTGTATCTGGGTATGCTTTTGCAATATGGGCATAACATTTTTAGAGACTGGTGAGCTGCAATATTTAAAATTTTTGTTTTTGGAGTCAATACTGCTTTAATAGCTAAAATTATTTGCTTGCTGTAAATAAACATGAAAAACATCCCAAAGTATTGAAATAACAACATTCCTTTCTTACATATGTACATGGGAGTCTTTGGGTACTAGACTGGCCAGTAAACAGCTTTACATGTCTCTTTTATGTTGATACATTTATATACATTTTACATTTATGTTTATACAAACTATGAGGGTTATTTACTAAAGGCAAATCCACTTTGCACTACAAGTGCAAAGTGCACTTGAAATTGCGCTGAAAGTGCACTTGGAAGGGCAGTCACTGTAGTTCCAAGGGGGACATGCAAGGAAAATAAAAAACAGCATTTTAGCTTGCCCGTGATTGGATAATAAAATCAGCAGAGCTTCCCCTCACTTCAGATCTACCCCTCTGATTTACAGTGACTGCACTTCCAAGTGTACTTTCAGTGCAATTTCAAATGCACTTTGCACTTGTAGTACAAAGTGGATTTGCCTTTCGTAAATAACCCCCTATGTGTCATGGATGTCAAACAAATTGCAGGGATTAGAAAGCCATTGCTATCTGGGAACCAGGATGGTGCTGCGATGCTGCTGACCTGCTGTTCTGTGCGTGGACACTGCCACAGTACAACTATCTAAACAGCATATCATACCGTATAGCGTTTATTTCTGGTAAGGAGGTTTTCCCACTGTGCTCGTACATACAACTGGAACTAATGAAATCAGCCACAAGGGAGCCGTTTTACAAGTGGATGCAACTCTGTGTTTTAGGAGTACACAGATGCTGAAAATCAATACTTGAAAGTAAGAAATTACACCTCAGTGTTGTCAGTTGCACTGATGAAATGAATCACTAAACAATGACAGCTTAGAAAATATTTTCTATACAGCCTAACTGGAGATTTAAAGAAGTGATTATGGCAAGTTTTTAGGTTTAGCAAACAACCTCAAAACGACTATTTAAAAAAAGTAGAAATGAATGGTCCCTGTAAGGAGAACAATTAATATTTAACACATTGGGGGTTATTTACTAAAGGCAAATCCATTTTGCACAACAAGTGCAAACTACAAGAGCAAAGTGCACTTGAAATTGCACTGAAAGTGCACTTGAAAGTGCAGTCGCTGTAGATCCGAGGGGGACATAAGGACAAGAAAATAAAAAACAGCATTTTAGCTTGCACATGAATGGATAATCAAATCAGCACAGCTTCCCCTCATTTCAGATCTACCCCCCTCAGATTTACAGCGACTGCACTTCCAAGTGCACTTTTAGTGCATAGTGGATTTGCCTTTCGTAAATAACCCCCATTGCAGAAAAAAGCTTGCAAAGAATGTTTAGTGTCTGGCATACTTCCTGGTGTCCGAAGCCTGATCTCTCGCTGCACTCTGAGGTTCCATTTACAGACCCCTGTATACTGTACCTACTGTGCATTGCAGTGAGGTTGGGGACCCAGAACACTGATATACCTGGAATTGTTGCATAGCTCTCAACTGTCCCTTACTTCAAAGGACTGCCCCTGATTTGATACAATGTCCCTCTGCCCCTCTTTACCTCCTCATTTGTCCCTCATTTTGGTCAGATCTATATAGTTGTATATAAGATGCACTATTTAACATTGAATTAAAAAATGATTCAGTGCTAAACCTTTCATCCAAATTCGAAATTTCTGTAAATTTGTAAATTTTAAAATCCAGTATACAGGAATAGTAGCGGTAAAAAAAAACACCAATCTTTTTTTGTTTAATTCTCCTGTAAGGGGGCATGGCAGAGGGTGTGGCCTATGCCTACATATGTTTGGTAATTGGTGTCCTTCATTCCCATTTCAAAAAGTTAAGAGGTATGGTTTGGATAAGATTTTTCAGCAAGCTGCTCCATTCAGCACAGAGATATTTGGTGGCACTGCGGTAGGACATTAGCAATTAGCAATTAGCATTAGCTTTTTTTATTTTATTTTTTTAAGGCAGCTATTCAGCAATTGTACAATTGTAAGCAAAAGCAAATGTTTGTTTAACCACTTCAGCCCCGGAAGGATTTTCCCCCTTAATGCCATTTTTTGTGATAAGGCACTGCGTCACTTTAACTGACAATTGTGCGGTCTTTTGGTGGTATTTGATCACCTCTTCGGTTTTTATTTTTTGCACTATAAACAAAAAATGAGGGACAATTTTGAAAATTTTTGCTATAATAAATATAAAAAAATAAAAATAAAAAAAAAAATAATTTTCATCATTTTAGGCCAATATGTATTCTTTTTCATACTTTTGGTAAAAAAATCACAATAAGCATATATTAAATGGTTTGCGCAAAAGTTATAGCGTCTACAAAATAGGGGATATATTTATGGCATTTTTTTTTACTAGCAATGGTAGTGATCTGCGATTTTTAGCGGGACTACAACATTGCGGCGGACAGATCTTTTTTGGGACCAGTGCTACAAATAGACACTGATTACTGTATAAATGTCACTGGCAGGGAAGGGCTTAACACTAGGGGGGATCAAGGGGTTAAGTGTTCCCTAGGGAGCTGTGGGGGGGGGGGGGGTGGACTGACAGGGAGTAGAGATAGATCGCTGTTCCTGATCACTAGGAATAGCAGCAGATCTCTCTCTACTTCCCTGACAGAACGGGGATCTGTCTGTTTACATTGACAGATTCCCATTCTGTCTCTCTCAGGAGGGATTGTGGGTCACCCACGCCCCCTACGCCTCTTAAAGCATCCGACGTACACCTATGGCGGTTTGCGCAGCTGTGCTGACCTGCTGTATAACAACGACAGCTGGTCGGCAAGAGGTTAAAGATTAAGTTTAGTTACATTTTTGTTAAATTAGCACAGGGGAAGATGCCTACATTGAATGAGAAGTGTCCTTTACGTTGGTGGTTGCTCTGTTCATTGACATGTTCATTCCTCTGTCCCCTCTATACCCCAATTTGTGATCTTTTGGTGCTGAAGGGGTTATTACAAGCTGCTAGTCTGCTAGACATGTCACAGGCCCCTCTCAAAAGTGCTGACTATGCCTGCCCTTTCCCCCACCCTGCTCCATTCATAAAATCTGTATATCAAGGCAAAATAAATAGATAATAAAAATAAACTAGGTGCAAATAAAAAAGTATCTTGGACAAAATGACTAAAATTCAGGCCACACTTGCATAACCATTCAATTAATTTGAATTAAATAGTTTCAGAATTTGTTAAATATTTTGGTGTAAATTTTTTTTTAAACTTTTTTCTTTCAGGTATTTGATGAATGTAACATTTGAGGGTCGGAACCTCTCATTTAGCGAAGATGGATACCAGATGCATCCAAAATTGGTCGTTATTTTACTGAACCAAGAAAGGAAGTGGGAAAAGGTAGGACCTGTATTTGAGTTTGAAAAGTGCAATTATTCTGTTGTTTTATGCAAAGAAAATATTAATGGAAGTCCATGTATGACTTTTTACATTCTGGGCAGTGGCTGCTGGTGTTTTTTTTGGCGGGGCAAATAGCCCCCCCCCACAGCACTAACACACGCCCCCACCACCACCTGCTGTCCTTTCCTTGGATTCGGGCGATGAGAGCGTGGCGGGCTCGGGGGAAAGCTGCTCCGGTGTCCTCTCCTGGAGCAGCTTCCGCAGCATCTCCTCTCTCCTCCTCCCAGCGCTAGACGTCCAAAAGGATCGCCAGACGTTTTGGCCAATCGGGAAATAGGTTTCATACCTGCTTCCTGATTGACTGGGAGGAGAATCAGCGTTGCAACAGCGAATTTTCATTCGCTGTTGCAACACACCTGGGTGGGCTCCAGATTAGGGATGAGCTTCGTGTTCGAGTCGAACCCATGTTCGACTCGAACATCGGCTGTTCGATCGTTCGTCGAATTGCGAACGATATGGGCCGTTCGCGCCAAATTCGTGTGGCGCGTCACGGCCCATAATTCACTGCGGCATCGCAGTGCATTGCTTGCTGATGATTGGCCAAGCATGCACTATGACCCGCATGCTTGGCCAATCACAGCGCCGCCTTAACAGAGAGCCGTAATTGGCCAAAGCCAAGGAGGCTTTGGCCAATTATGGCTCAGGGGATTTAGTACACGCCCCACACTATATAAGGCCGCCTGCACGGCGGCCCTGTGCAGTGTGTTCCGGTGTGCTGAGAAATAGAGAGAGAGAGAGACAGTGTCATTTCATTTGAGTTAGCTAGATTAGGCAGGACAGTCAGTCAGTTAGCTACACTTAAAGTGTATTGTCTATATATATGCATCCCAGGTGTTGCATATATATATATATATATATATATATATATACACTGTATTCAGTTTAGCTAGATCCGTTCCTGTTATCTTCTAGGCTATTTACATTTAGTGCAGTGCGTCCTGCTCACAGTGTTCAGCTAGATCCGTTCCTGTTATCTTCTTACTGACAGGCAGGCTTGTCTTGTTACAGTATTTTGAAGAAAATTACTGGTGTTCTTTTGATCCTATTAGTACCACAGTCAGGCAGCTAGACTATTTACATTTAGTGCAGAGCGTCTTGTTCACAGTGTTCTGCTAAACCTACAAGTTAGTGGGGTGCGTCCTGCTCACAGTGTTCAGCTAGATCCGTTTCTGTTATCTTCTTACTGACAGGCAGGCTTGTCTTGTTACAGTAAATACAGCTACCTAAAGAAAATTGCTTGTGTTGTTTTGATCCTATTAGTACCACAGTCAGGCAGCTAGACTATTTACAGTTAGTGCAGTGCGTCCTGCTCACAGTGTTCTGCTAAACCTACAAGTTAGTGGGGTGCGTCCTGCTCACAGTGTTCAGCTAAACCTACAAGTTAGTGGGGTGCGTCCACCTCACAGTGTTCAGCTAAACCTACAAGCTAGTGGGGTGCGTCCTGCTCACAGTGTTCAGCTAGATCCGTTTCTGTTATCTTCTTACTGACAGGCAGGCTTGTCTTGTTACAGTAAATACAGCTACCTGAAGAAAATTGCTTGTGTTCTTTTGATCCTATTAGTACCACAGTCAGGCAGCTAGACTATTTACAGTTAGTGCAGTGCGTCCTGCTGACAGTGTTCTGCTAAACCTACAAGTTAGTGGGGTGCGTCCTGCTCACAGTGTTCAGCTAAACCTACAAGTTAGTGGGGTGCGTCCACCTCACAGTGTTCAGCTAAACCTACAAGCTATTGGGGTGCGTCCTGCTCACAGTGTTCAGCTAGATCCGTTTCTGTTATCTTCTTACTGACAGGCAGGCTTGTCTTGTTACAGTAAATACAGCTACCTGAAGAAAATTGCTTGTGTTCTTTTGATCCTATTAGTACCACAGTCAGGCAGCTAGACTATTTACAGTTAGTGCAGTGCGTCCTGCTCACAGTGTTCTGCTAAACCTACAAGTTAGTGGGGTGCGTCCTGCTCACAGTGTTCAGCTAAACCTACAAGTTAGTGGGGTGCGTCCACCTCACAGTGTTCAGCTAAACCTACAAGCTAGTGGGGTGCGTCCTGCTCACAGTGTTCAGCTAGATCCATTTCTGTTATCTTCTTACTGACAGGCAGGCTTGTCTTGTTACAGTAAATACAGCTACCTGAAGAAAATTGCTGGTGTTCTTTTGATCCTATTAGTACCACAGTCAGGCAGCTAGACTATTTACAGTTAGTGCAGTGCGTCCTGCTCACAGTGTTCTGCTAAACCTACAAGTTAGTGGGGTGCGTCCTGCTCACAGTGTTCAGCTAAAGCTACCTGTAGAAGGTTGGTGGTGTTCTCATACTACAGGCAGGCAGTTGATTTTGCTAGCTGCAGTATCAGTACATATATATATATATATATATATATATATATATATATATATATATATATATCCCAGCTTAGTGCAGCTACAGGCCATTAGTATGTCTGGAAGGCCAAGAAGGAGAGGCAGGCAGTCACAAGCCAATAAGAGAGGGCAAGCAGGCTCTGTGTCTAGTGCTGGTCGTGGAGACGGTGCATCCTCATCAGCACGTGGCCATGGGACACGCTTGGCATTTTTTTCGGCAGCTGGCCGTGTTGAGCCGCAACATGCGGAAGACTTGGTCGAGTGGATGACCAAGCCGTCCTCATCCTCCTCATCCTCTCTCACCCATGCCCAGGGTACTTTGTCTGGCAAAGCAGCGGCCTCTTCCCTCGGCTCAATGTCATCAGTGACTCCTTCCCTAGCCCCACCATGTCCTCCTGAGGAGTCCCTCGAACTGTTTGACCACAGTGTTGGGTACATGCTCCAGGAGGATGCCCAGCGTTTGGAAGGCTCTGATGATGATACTGAGCTCGATGAAGGCAGTAACATGAGCACGGACAGAGGGGGTGCCCAAGAAGGACAGCAATCTGGCAGTCATGCTCCCCCTGCTGCAGCATACTGCCAGGTTTGCTCCAGTGATGAGGAGGGAGGGGATGATGAGGTCACTGACTCAACGTGGGTGCCTGATAGGAGAGAGGAGGAGGAGGAGGAGGCGGCACATCACCAACGAGGCAGGATGCCCTCCAGGGGCCAGCCTAAGGGCAGCACATTGACTGCATCACACCCCAAAGCTCCACATGTGCAGGGCGCTGCAGTCTCTGCACGTTATTCAAAAAGTTCTTTGGTGTGGGCCTTTTTTGAGACGAGTGCATCAGATCGCACCGCTGCTATTTGCAACATATGTCTCAAGCGTATCTCGCGTGGCCAAAACATCTCCCGCTTGGGTACCACATGCTTGACCAGACATATGTTGACCTGCCATGCAGTTCGTTGGCAAGCGTATCTAAAAGACCCACACCAAAGAACAAAGAGGACCTCTCCTTGCTCCTCATCAGCTGAGATTTCCAACCCCACTAGACCTTCAGTCCTCTCTGAGACCTGCACTGAGAGGAATGAAGGTGTAGAATTAGGTGTGTCACAGCCAAGTACTTGTGGGCAATCTGATTTTGGTACACCGACGTCAGATTGTACCAGGCAAATTTCCCTGCCCCAGCTGCTGCACCGCCGAAAGAAGTTTGCTCCCAGCCATCCACATGCCCAGCGGTTGAATGCTAGCTTGGCAAAATTGCTAGCACTTCAACTGCTGCCTTTTCAGTTGGTAGACTCTGCCCCCTTCCGTGAGTTTGTGGAATGTGCGGTTCCTCAGTGGCAGGTACCCAAACGCCACTTTTTCTCACGGAAGGCGATTCCGGCTCTCTACCAGCATGTGGAAGGCAATGTCCATGCCTCGCTGGACAGGGCGGTCAGCGGTAAGGTGCATATTACCGCTGACTCATGGTCCAGCAGGCATGGACAGGGACGTTACCTAAGTTTCACGGCGCATTGGGTGACTCTGCTGGCAGCTGGGAAGGATGCAGGACAAGGTGCAGTAGTGTTGGAGGTTGTTCCGCCACCACGCCTCCAAAATGCTAATGATTGTAACACACCTCTCTCCTCCACCCCCTCCTCTTCTTCTTCCTCCATGGCCTCTTTCTCGGAACCAGCGGTGCTCCGTAGTCGTTCAAGGGGCTACGCAAGTACGCAGGCCAAAAGATGCCATGCGGTGCTTGAGCTGGTGTGCTTGGGGGACAGGAGCCACACTGGGGCAGAGGTTCTGTCAGCTCTGCAGGGGCAGGTTCAGAGGTGGTTGACGCCACGCCAACTTAAGGCAGGAATGGTGGTTTGCGACAATGGCACCAACCTCCTCTCTGCCCTCCGACAGGGACAAATGACCCATGTGCCCTGTTTGGCTCACGTCCTTAACTTGGTGGTGCAGCGGTTCTTGGGCAGGTACCCAGGATTACAGGATGTCCTGAGGCAGGCCAGGAAAGTCTGTGTGCATTTCCGCCGGTCATATAATGCCAGTGCTCAGCTGACGGACCTCCAAAAGGAGTTTAACCTGCCCAAGAACCGCCTAATCTGTGACATGCCCACCAGGTGGAACTCAACGTTGGCCATGCTGCAGTGGCTGCACACGCAGCAGAGGGCCATCAATGAGTACCTGTGCGACTATGGCACCAGGACAGGGTCAGGGGAGCTTGGGTTTTTTTCCCCACGCCAGTGGGCCATGATCAGGGATGCATGCACTGTCCTGTCACCATTTGAGGAGGCCACGAGGATGGTGAGCAGTGACAGTGCATGCATCAGTGACACTGTCCCCCTTGTCCACCTGTTGGAGCACACGCTGCGTGGAATAATGGACAGGGCACTTGAGGCATAACAGAGGCAGGAAGAGGAGGACTTCCTTAGCTCTCAAGGCCCCCTTTATCCAGACAGTGTTCCTGCGTGCCCGCCGATCACACAGGAAGAGGACGAGGAGGAGGAGGAGGAAGAGGAAGATTGTGTCAGTATGGAGGTGGAGCCTGGCACTCAGCATCAGCAGCAGTCTTTAAGGGATCAGTCCCAAGAAACACATGGACTTGTACGTGGCTGGGAGGAGGTGGCTGCGGACCATGTCGTCCTTAGTGACCCAGAGGACTCCGGACCGATTGCCTCAGCAAACCTACGCTGCATGGCCTCCCTGATCCTGCAAAGCCTGCGTAAGGATCCTCTTATTCGTGGTATCAAGGAGAAGGACCAATACTGGCTGGCAACCCTCCTTGATCCACGTTACAAGGGTGAGGTTGCGGACCTTATCTTGCCATCGCAGAGGGAGCAGAGGATGAAACATTTTCGGGAGGCCTTGCAGAAAGGTCTGTACAACGCGTTCCCAGAGACTGGGAGGTTACAAACTCCTGTTTCTGGACAACGTGTTGCTGAGGCTTCGGTCAGTCAAAGAAGGAGCGGTGGAGAAGGTGGCCGTCTGACTGATGCGTTCAGACAATTTTTTGGTCCGCAGCCCCAAGGTATGATCGGTTCCAGCAACCATCGCCAGCGTCTGTTTTACATGGTGCAGGAATACCTAGGGGCAAGATCAGACTTGGACACCTTTCCCACCGAAAATCCTCTGGGTTACTGGGTCTTGAGGATGGATCACTGGCCAGAGCTTGCACAGTATGCAATTGAGCTACTGGCCTGTCCTGCATCCAGCGTTCTTTCGGAACGCACATTCAGTGCTGCTGGAGGCGTGGTAACCGATCACAGGGTGCGTCTGTCCACTGACTCGGTCGATCGACTGACCTTCATAAAAATGAATCAGTCTTGGATCACCACCAGCTACCAAGCACCTGATGCTGATGTAACCGAATAATTTTTTTTGAAATCTCAGATCCCTTCAAAGACTGCCTATGCTGATGCTGAGTGACTATCCCTGAGTAATTATCCTCTTCCTCCTCAATCATCACGCTGATAGCTTGTAAGAACATTTTTGGTTCTGGGCGCCACCACCAGTGCCTAAGGCACAATTTTTCAGCCCCTGTTTAACAGGGGCGTGTAATTACAATTTTTGATGTAATACTTTGCAGCAGGGCTCGTTCCTGCATTCCAACTAGAGTGTCTGTGAGGGGTTGCAGTGTTGTGGCACCAGCACCAGTGCCTAAGGCCCATTTTTTCTGCCCCTGTTTAACAGGGGCGTGTAATTACAATTTTTGATGCAATACTTTGCAGCAGGGCTCGTTCCTGCGTTCCAACTAGAGTGTCTGTGAGGGGTTGCAGTGTTGTGGCACCAGCACCAGTGCCTAAGGCCCATTTTTTCTGCCCCTGTTTAACAGGGGCGTGTAATTACAATTTTTGATGCAATACTTTGCAGCAGGGCTCGTTCCTGCGTTCCAACTAGAGTGTCTGTGAGGGGTTGCAGTGTTGTGGCACCAGCACCAGTGCCTAAGGCCCATTTTTTCTGCCCCTGTTTAACAGGGGCGTGTAATTACAATTTTTGATTAAATACTTTGCAGCAGGGCTCGTTCCTGCATTCCAACTAGAGTGTCTGTGAGGGGTTGCAGTGTTGTGGCACCAGCACCAGTGCCTAAGGCCCAATTTTTCAGCCCTTGTTTAACAGGGGCGTGTAATTACAATTTTTGATGCAATACTTTGCAGCAGGGCTCGTTCCTGCGTTCCAACTAGAGTGTCTGTGAGGGGTTGCAGTGTTGTGGCACCAGCACCAGTGCCTAAGGCCTAATTTTTCAGCTCCTGTTCAACAGGGGCATGTAATTACAATTCTTGATCTAATATTTCGCAGCAGGGCCCTGTGAGGGCTTACAGTGTTGTGGCCACAGCAACACCTAAGGCCCAAATTTCTGCTGAGTATATAGGGCAGGACCCTACTTTCAAAAAACTAACTTACAAACGACTCCTACTTGAAAAACGGAAGGAGACAACAGGAAGTGAGATGAAATCTACCCCTAGGAAGGGAAATTCTCTCCTGTAAGAGTTAATACCTTTCCTTATTTTAATTTGGGTGTGGGGTTCCCCTTAATATCCATACAAGACCCAAAGGGCCCGGTAATGGACTGGGGGGTACCCATGCCGTTTGTCCCACTGATTTTCATCCATATTACCAGGACCCGACATTACATTAAACCCGCAAGCAGTTTTAAATGAGATTTTTTCCTTTAAAAATGACATTTGGTGCAGGGACTGTTCTAAACACGGGAAACACGCGTCACTTCACAGGCATACTATAGACACCCCTCAGGTACGATATTTAAAGGAATATTTCACTTTTTTTTTTTTTACTTTAAGCATCATTAAAATCACTGCTCCCGAAAAAACGTCCGTTTTTAAAAGTTTTTTTTGCATTGATACATGTCCCCTGGGGTAGGACCCGGGTCCCCAAACCCTTTTTAGGACAATACCATGCAAATTAGTTTTTAAAATGAGCACTTTTGATTTTGAACGTTCGAGTCCCATAGACGTCAATGGGGTTCTAACGTTCGTGCGAACTTTTGGTCCGTTCGCAGGTTCTGGTGCGAACCGAACCGGGGGGTGTTCGGCTCATCCCTACTCCAGATGCAATGCTCTGCGTCCCGAGTCCACCCTATTTTGAAGCCTATTAGAGCCTATGGCTCTAATCAGTGTTTTAAAAAAAAAACCCTGGCCGCTCTAATTTATATGCCCGGTGACACAAAAGGGGCCGGACACATGAATAGGGGGCAGCCTATGAATCTATCCATCATGCATATAGGGGGTGGCGAGTATAGGGGGCCACCCCTGATTCTGGGTGTATGAGAATCTATAGTTAATGCAGGTATTAAAGCTTTGTCAGCAAGTTGAACAATAACATTTTACTCCATCATCTGTCTAACACAGGGGTCTTCAAACTTTTCAGTACGAGGGCCATATCATATATTTTAAAAATATTCACTGTTCAGAAAAAAAAAAAGAGTTTTATAATTAACTAATAATTGTAATCCACATGATATGATTCAGACCAACAAAGAAATATTTTCAGTAAAACAAAGAAAAGAAATTCCAAATAAACTTGAGCCCATCAGGGCCCCATCAAAGTCTCACCTTACTACAGAATTCCCTTTAGAGTCCCCCTCTTACATTAGAGTCCCTATCAGTGTCCTCTCTTACATCAGAGTCCCTATCAGTGTCCTCCCTTACATCAGAGTCCCTATCAGTGTCCTCACTTACATTAGAGTCCCTATCAGTGTCCTCCCTTACATCAGAGTCTCCCTTTACATCAGAGTCCCCCTTACATCAGGGTCCCCATCAGAGTCTCTTCCTCGTGTCGGAGTCCCCATCAGAGTCTCCCTTTATGTCAAAGTCTCCATCGGGGTGTCTTCTGGGGAAGCTGTGCTGGAGACTGAAGGGGGAGAGGTTTGAGGTGGGGGGTATGTGTAGACCGTAGGCTGACCTGAAGACCAGTGTAAGTGGCCACTGATTCTAGCTGTGGGCCAGAAAATATTTTGCAGTGGGCTGGATTTGTCCCACAGGCCGCAGACTGGAGACCCATACTCTAATAGATACATTATAATAAATATTATAGTTAAAGTACAGCTAAAGGCTCCTCTTTGACTAAACAAGTTCCATATCCAGTTACTATGGGATATGCAAACCTCATAAAGTAAAAGAAAAACTTCTCTAACTTCCCTAAGACTTAATTTGTGTCTCAAATGACTGTCCCCCTTCAGGATACTGCAGCGCACAGTGGGAAGGTTTCAGCATTCAGTAACAGGGGCAGGGTTGTCAATCCAAAAAGCTGTAGACAGGACTAGGTGTGGCCAGGTGCTGATTGACAGGTTACCAGCTTGTGAGTTAGCAGTGATGATGTTGATAACCACATCCCCTGCAACATTTTTTCATCCGAAGGTAGTGTAATCAGGAACAGTCCATTCAGGAACAGTGCAGCATCATTAACATCTCATCCAAGCAAGCTCCATTGGATGGACTTCATTGAATGGCTCAACCTGTAATTGTTCATAACATGCAGAAGTCCTACACCACATTTTTTTTAAACTTGATACATACAATGAAGCTAAACAGTCTTTTCCTACAACAGAATCATATCAGAACACGCTAATACCACCTGAGAGTAGTTTTAATAAAGAAGTAAAGAGAGGATTCACCACCTATCAGATAAAGGATACTTGCTAGCAGAGTTGGTTGCCAAGAAGCATGATAGCTGGTGATATAAAATACTGTAGATTACAGCTGAGCCACTGGAGAACAAATATGACAACTGACCCATTATTTTAAGGACATGCTTTAACTATTAGAGCATTACAGTCTTAACTAAGCAGTGAGCATCCGCTACAAAGTACAAACATTTATTTTTATGCACTAAAAAATATTGTATATGTGCTGCTTTCTCAGGGACCTAATACAAGTCTCTTCTGGGACATACATGACATATATGTAAGGATAAGACAGCATTCTTTGAGCCCTGTTCTCTCCAGTTTGAAAGAAACCTGTCTTTAAAGAAATATGAAGACTGTCATTGCTGACTTGTTTTTATGAGTGTAAGTTTTAGTTTAGATTCACATCTATGCGGCTGCACTTGATGCATTTTTCAGGCACTTTTTTATGCGTTTTTGCATGCAGTTTTTATGCATTTTACGTTTTTAAACGCACTGTTGCCATTGTGCTGCTTAGATTAGAAGAGCCCCTGAAGATGACACGGGGTCGATCAGACAAAAAGGAACCTAAAACCCGATCATTCTTAATAATCGGCCAATGCCTTTTGATAATCCTCTTAATAGCCCAGTGTTGGCTAGAGAATGTAGTAATAAAGGCCAAACCATAGTCATCTGTGTTATGCCCTCGGGGAGCTTTATCCCCCAATAGTTCCTGACGATCTCTGTTTCCAACTTCTACTATAAGGGAATCTAGGGTCTTCCTATCATATCCCTTGGCTATAAATCTTGTTCTTAAAACTGATGCTTCCTTAAAGAAATCTTCCAAATTGCTGCAGTTTTGTTTCAAATGTAAAAATTGACCTTTTGGTACTGCCGTCAACCATGAATGGTGATGACAGGAGTCCAGAGGAATGTATCCATTCCTATCTGTTTTCTTAAAAAAGGTTGAAGTGACAATTTTACCATGTAATATTAAGATCTTTAAATCCAAGAAGTGGATTTCAATGGGACTTAGTTCATAGCTGAGAACAATACCTCTATTATTATTGTTCAAATGGCCCAAAAATGCCTTAGCAGTTGGGATGTCGCCATCCCATATAAAGAGAATATCGTTGATAAATCTTGTCTACACAATCAGCTCTGATCACCTATTGTGTAAAACTCCTCCTCCCATTTTGACATAAAAAGGTTGGCCATGCTTGGAGCATACGAAGGTGCATATTTCAGTCCTTTATTGAGAGTCACTATCTCCTCCTTGGAAAGTTCTTTGGTACTAAGGTTAATAATGCCACTTTCACCTATGTCCTCCTTCTTTTTGGGGTGAAGACGCCTCCGCCCTCTGCACCCTCTATTGCATCTCCATTCCTTTTGTGTCCCCCTCTGGTGCCCTCTTGAAAATCCCGTTGTTAATGATTTCCTGATGGGTATTGAGTATATAGAGGGTGAGGAGCTGGATGGTTATTAATGAACCTAGGTTCCATTTCTCTAGCATCATTAGCAATGGGTGCATACCTATTTTTACACTGTTACTTTAATTTTTATTTTTTTCTTATAATTTTTATTGTTATCACAGAGAATGTAAATATCCCCTGTGATAGCAATAGGTAGGTACTCTTTTTTTTTAAAAAAAATGGGTCTATTAGACCCTAGATCTCTCCTCTGCCCTCAAAGCATCTGACCACACCAAGATTGGTGTGATCAGATGCTTTCCCAATGGAGCTGTTCATATCTGGTGAAAATGAAGTCATGAAATGCTCCTAGTTTCTGGTTTCTCAGGCCATAGAGATGATTGGAGCCATTCTGGTCTCCAATCGGTTCTATGGTCAGCTGGTGGAACCACTGGCTGCATTATCAGGTTCCCCAGTGGGACAGGAGAGCCAAAGAAAACCATGGAAGATGGCGGGAGAGGGGGGCGACATTCCCTCCCACTGCTTGTAAAAGCAGTCTAGCAGCTAATTAGCTGCCAGGATTGCTTTTATATGAAAGCCGACCACTGGCTGAAAAGAACCAATACCAAGATGATACCTAAACCTGCAGGCATCATTCTGGTATACTCACTCAAAGTCCAGCAACATACCAGTACGTTGCTGGTCCTTGTTGAGCATATATTGAAATGTTCTTTTTTCATGCAGCCTGTGGGCTGCATGAAAAAAAGAGATTGATCGTGGGTACCGCCCTGCATCCACCAACTTCTAATGATGGACATACATGCACCATTTTGGTGGTGAAATCACCTCCTACAGCGCTGGAGTTGCTGATTTACGTATCATGAGAGCAAACGCTGTTGCTGTCAAGATAAATAAATCAGTGCTGCAGCTGAATGGCATACCTGAATAGCGAACAATGGTAACAATAAAACACAGTACACAGTACAGTATAAAAGAATTAAAGAATTACATACCTGCAAAGTAAACATGATAAAACATAGTAACATTAAAACATTGCAGTTATAAAATACAGTGAAACAGAGCAGAACAATAGAGAGAGAACAATAGAGAATAGAAAGAGAGAAGAACAATAAAATGACAACTATTTTTGGCTTTTTTATTTTATAATTTTTATTTATTTATTTATTTACACTTTTTTTTTGTAACTGTAACTGTAAAGGTTCCAGGTTCAGGTCTCTAAAAATGCGATGGTATCTTTGGAGACCCTGTGAAAGTTTGTCCTATGACTGTGCAGTGCTGTACCCTATGCTAATATTCAACTAGTGTCTGGTAGCGTTGGAAACATTCACTAATGCAGATATCAGTTTGTTTAGGACAGGAGGGACAATAAAAGCTGGTGTCACGCCTGTATCCGCATTTCTTACAGACACAGCATGTTTTTTGGGGTGTTCTTTGGCCTGAGGTACCATGGAGGACTTCTGGGAAGTGCCTCTCATGCAGCTGCTTCACTGAATTTGCATTGGGAAGTTGGGCCACAGCACCATCTGGAAACAGAAGGGCTGTGATGATCTCTTCCTGGAATTTAAGGAAGAATCCAGTTCGTTTATCCTTGTATAGCACATAAGCATTCAGCAGAGCCAATTGAAATAGGTATACACCTTGTGGACCATACCTCTACCTTTCAACCCTTTTTCTTCTTTCTCTTTCCTTTTCTACACCTTACGATTAAAGCCCATTATCAGAATTTATTTGACCTATATACACTCTACTTGTAAACAATATGTATAGTAGGTATAAATCATTTAAATACCTACAAAAGTAACTAAGGAAATGATATATATCTTTAATTTAGGTTTACGTGAACCCAATGTTTAATATTTGAAATTTCATGTTATTTACCTATATAAACCCTACTGTAAAACAATGAGCTTACTTTATAGATCCTTGTAAACTTACTTTATGTATCTTTATAACATTGTATACTCAATAAACTTCTTTTGACAAGGAAATAGGTATACAGACACTTTTTTGTACCAGCGTCTGGCCTTACGTGCAATTGGGTACGGCACCAACAACAGGCCGTTGAGGTCCACCCCTCCCATATTTAGGTTGTATTCGTGGACACAGAGGGGTTTCTCCACAACACCAGTCGCCGTTGAAATTTGGACAGTTGTAAAGGGAAGACAGAACGAAAACATTCAGATTATCCCTCCACTTAACTGCGAGCAAATTATTACACTTCAAGCAGGCTCTCTCCCCCAGTTTAAGATGGGACTCTGCAAGCCACTGGGGTAAGCCCCGGCGATCAGATTGCATGGTGCCACATGCGCCAATTCCATGATCAAAAAAGTAATTAAAAGTGACACGCTCGTGTACTAATTGTCCACATACAAGTGATACCCCTTTCCGAATAAGGGGGACACAAAGTCCCACACAATCTTACCAGTGCTCCCTATGTCGTTTTGGCAGTTCTCAGGCTCCACGTGACTATCTTTTCACTTCGTAGACCATAAAACTATATGTATAGCCTGTTGCCCTGTCACAGAGCTTATACAACTTGAGGAAAAACAGAAGAACTGCGCTAGACTTATAGAAAAAACAGAGGCTGCAACTCAAATGTGGGATACACACAATAAACAGGTAGGATAGAAGAGGTTGCGCCCACAAATTAACATGATTTATCACAGTCCATAACTTCAGTTCTTGATATGCACCACAGTGAGTTCACACATTATGAAGAAAGTGCCCGACACCATATAAATTGCCTGCTTACCAGATAGTAGGCAATATAAAGCGATCGGCTGTAACCCAGCCGCGGCCTTGACGGCTGCTGAACACACACAGGAGAACACCTGGTACCGGACCTGGTATTAGCAACCGCTTGAGCATCTCACTGGGTCGTGGACATAACAAGGATGTACTCCAGGTAAGCTCAATGGAAAGAGAAACTGACCATAGAGTAATACAGTCTACCAGGTTTATTAGAGAACAAAAAGTATTGCACTTACATGAATAAATATAACTTTGCATTAAAAACAAGTGCCAGCCAGCAACACAGGAGCCCATCCTCCTCACAAACAGCGCGGTGAGGTCAGTGCGTGCCCTCCCAGGCGCGTTTCGTCATAGGTGACGTTTTCAGTGGGGGTCGGGCAACGCATTGACACACCACCATAAATAGGACCAGACCTTGTGCTGAGACGTAAGCGTCAGGCTGCTAACGCCATTTTGGTTATGGGCATCCAGTACCCATTCCAAAGCGGCAAGCATAAATTGGGTGGCTTGGCATAAACGTTAAGCCGTATCACCATAGCAATGTTAGGCATCCAATCCTGAATATCACGACTAGAAAAAAACAACACAACTCAATAACATGGCTGAGAAAAACCACCCCATAGTAAACCATGCTCCACATCTCTTTAACCTTATGGGCAATGGATACTATAGGAAAAATATTGGAAAATATTATTAGAAAGAAATCTGGTTAATTGTATAAAGGACCAATAACTAAAGCCCATGCCTACTGACAATACCGGAAAAACCTGGCAGTGACAGACAGAATGGGAATATAGAAACAAAAATTCCTTAAGTTATAATACTATATAAATATTAAGAACAGCAAAAAGACCTAAAAGGCTAAAAAATATGAATACAAAATAAACATGAAAAATAAATGAAAAATAAATAATATAAAAACAAAAAATATAAAAATAAAAAATATAAGAAATTGGGGAACTTTTGTAAAAAACTCCTTTATTAAGGAAAATCATGAAAAACTAAAGGTGAAAAGTCAAAAGACCCCTCACTTAGTGTGGGTAATAATCACCCACTAAATGTGAATGTAGGTGAACCTAGTACCATAAACTAGGTGAGTGAATAAAGGAGCAAAGCAGTGCGTTGCTAAAAGTAATGAATAAACATAAATGTGAAAAATATTATAGAAATAGTGATAAATTGTATCAACTACCATCAATATTCTTATTAAAGAAAAAGAATGTGTGTATACAAACATAGATTGTGCATAAAAAGCAACCATTATAAATTTGATGTACAAAAATACTAAATTATGAGCAAAAAATACTATTTTATGAGCAGTACTGAGGGAGGGGAAACTTAGGCCCACCCTTACGTCTCAGACCAAGTTTACATTCAGGTACAAGAATAATCATATCTAAGCCTCAGACCAAATATACATTTATGTACATAATTAAACCAAAAATGAGCTTTACATCATGAAAAAAAAAACAATAAAGTCATCCCTGTATTACAGACCAATAGACATAGACCACATAGACACCAGATGTTCGTCATGAATTATCAAAAAAAGGAATTGATGCCGAACATGGGCATATGGTGAATTTGGTCAGTGGACCAATATGACCGCAACTCACTTTTTTAACTATGCCCATGAGGAGGGATAGGCCTAGAAAGGTCTTAAATTCAGAAACCGTAATAGGTTTCCAATCTCTGGCAAGGGTCAACTGGGGATTAGCTGTGATGAATTGACCAGCATACAAATTGCTTAGGTCCACAATAGATCTATAGAGGTCTTCTGTGAAAAACAGCAAAAATGAATTCCGGGTTGGCCAGTGAATGAGGGAAGTACGGGCACTGCAGAAGTGGTGGGCTCCCAATTCGGATAGGCAAATGCAGCGGGAAGGGCACTATGGGCTCGACGGACCTGTGTTTGTCTTCTTGGTGGCTGCGGGACACTACTTGTGCTAGCCACCACACCAGCTTGAATTGCACTTATGGGACTCGCCACGTCACGAAGTGTTACTGCAGTGCTGGATGTACGACCAGGATGTACTAGGCCGCTCGTGCTTGCTAGTTCACCAGAGGATGAGCGGCACTAATACTGGCTCTCTGCTCTATACGAGAGCCCTGCGGTTCTTGCACCTCAACAACAGAAGAAGAACAGGGTCAGGTATGCCTGACCTTGGCAGGGACCACTACTCCGTCGTCAATTGCGAAGCTGTGGACATCATTTGACGCCCGCACAGAATGGGAGATCCCATCTGCGGACGTCATATGACTATAGGTCGGCATTGAAGTGGTTACATACGATCATTTTAAAAACTTTTTTTTGTATTGATACATGTCCCCTAGGGCAGTACCCGGGTCCCTATACACTTTTTATGGCAAAAACGTGTATATAAACCTTTAAAATGAGGATTTTTTTTTCATGTTTGTGTCCCATAGACTTTCATAGAGTTTGCATGTTCGCTAGAAATTTTTGCCTGTTCAAGATGTTCTGGTGCCTACCCTATTTATACCAGAGGTCTTCAAACTTTCAGTATAAGGGTCACAATTTATATTTTACAAATATTTGTCGGAAAAAAAAAATCAGTTCAATAAATGAACAAATCACATTTAAAAAGATTAATACACTTTACTTGGAATTTTTTTGTAATCAGTATAATATAATTTAGAACAACAGAAAAAAACATCAGTAAAACAAAGTAAAAACATTTCAAATAAACTTGAGCCCATCAGAGTCCCCCCTTAGATCAGAGTCCCTATTAAAGTCCTCCTTGCATCTGAGTCCAAGAGTACCCATTATAGTTCTTTCTTATATCAGGGACCCATCAGAGCCTGTGTTATAATATTATGATGTTGGTACAGAGCTTAAAGTGATTTTAAACGATCACCTTGTAAAACAACCCATTCAGTTTAAAACTGAATGGAAAGGCAAAACATATTTGTGTAGATATAAAAAACATTGGAAATAACTTTTTTCCCTTTTTTATAAGTGATCACATTCCCTCTGTTCTCAGCTGCATAAGAGCTGGGGGAGGAGAAGCAGCAGCACATTGAGCACAGCTAGAGAACTGACTACAGTGTGCTCTCCTGCTTTGTATGGTCAGTTTTTAATAGTAACGCATAGGCAAGCAAGGGGACTAGCAGGTACACCAGGGATTTTGCATTAAGGAAGCAATACACAGAGAACATTAGACTTTCTCATACAAGTACATGGTACAGCAGACACATGTCAGAAATATGAAGAGTTTGGGTAACAAACACTTTAAAGTTATTCTAAAGACTTGACCCTTTTTATCTTCATGCATTCTATGCATGAAGGTAAAAAAACCTTCTCTGTACAGCAGCCCCAGCCCCTCCTAATACTTACCTAAGCCCCATCGTGGTCCAGTGATATGCACAAGAGCCTAGGCTCTCTGGGGACTCTCCCTCCTCATTGGCTGAGATAATCACAGCCAGTGAGCCAATGAGAAAAGAGAGGGGGCGGGGTCGAGCAGTGGCTCCATGTGTGAACAGAAATGCATTGCAGCGGCTCAGAAACTAGCCTGCTTGGGTGCCCCCATTGCATGCTGCTTGCTCTGGGGGCGCTTGGCAGGAGGGAGGAGCAAGAAGCAGGCGGGGGACATGAGAAGAGGAGGATCAGGGCTGCTCTGTGCAAAATAATTACACAACCATTACCCAGAGCTGGTAAGTATAACATGTTTGTTAAGTTTAAAAAAAAATAATTGCCTTTTAATATTACTTTAAGCTTATTTGCTTATATTTACTGCTTGTCTATATTTTTATAATGTAAAATAGTATCTTCAGATATCTTGTCTAATGCTCTGTACTCTGTTCCCATGGACCATCTTCTAAGGTTGCAGATTAATTTAAACATTCTGTGTACACTGTATTGGGAATTTTCAGTAAGACACATTGGGAGTCATTTACTATAGCGTCGGGAAGTATTTTCAGGCAATTAAGAGTTCAACTAGGCGAACGTGCAAATGTAGATTTGCGCTATTAGCGGCGAACATGCCTTAGTGAATTCAGAATCAGCACTAATCGGCAATTCCGCTGATATGCAAGTGCCAATTTCTACCAGGTTATTATACTGCACTGCAACCATGATCCATGTATGTGAAGAAAACATTTTTATGTGAGATGTGCTCTACCTCGTGTGCATCCATTGATGTATATTGCAATTAGTATTCATACTACTCTATTATTGTCAGCGTACGTAGCACAAGGGCTTGGTAGTCTGCTCAGATGTCTCCTAAGCACTCAAGTTATGAGTTCAAATCCCAGCCAACCTACCACCCACCAGCTGTGTTTATTTTTCACGTGAACAAGCGAATTAAAACAAACAAACAAAAATGTAAACTGCCTGTTCACTAGTTTGTGATGTTTGGAATTCCACACCATAATATTATTGAATACTTACATACAGTATCACACAAAAGTGTGTACACCCCTCACATTTTTGTAAATATTGCATTATATCTTTTCATGTGAAAACACTAAAGAAATGACACTTTGCTACAATGTAAAGCAGTGAGTGTATAGCTTGTATAACGGTTTAAATTTGCTGTCCCCTCAAAATAATTTAACACACAGCCATTAATGTCTAAACCACTGGCAAAGTGTAATTTCTTCAGTGTTGTCACATGAAAAGATATAATAAAATATTTATAAAAATGTGAGGGGTGTACTCACTTTTGTGAGATGCTGTACCATTGCATGCATTTGAAGAGTTAATACAATAGAATCAACCAAACAAAAGTGCATTGGCTAAATCTATACAATAATGTTTAGCAAATGAGTCATTAATATTAGGGAAACAACCATGCTCATGCTGATGTGGCATTTGCTATTATAAATTTTTTTGGGAAGAAAATGGCATGGGGTCCCCCCCAGTCCATACCAGGTCCTTCGGGTCTGGTATGGATTTCAAGGGAACTCAACGCCAAAATGAATTTAAAAATTGGCGTAGGCCCCCCCCAAATCAATACCAGGCCCTTTGGGGGTCCTGATTGACAATGGATCTGCATGGGGTAAATGGATGTTTGCTAGTTTAAAGTAAATAAAGGACTTAAACTGTGTGTTTGGTGTTTTTTAAATGTTGCCAACTTGTGGGGCCACAATGTACCCTATAATCATTCACGTGGGGGGGATGATCTGGGGGCCCCATTGTTAAAGTAGGCTTCCAGATGTCGGTAAACCCCATACCCACAAACCCCCACAACCACCGTTCATGGTTCTGTGTGGCCATTGTCCCCATCTACATGGGGACAAGGTGCCTTGGGGGTGAGGGTGCAGAGCCCCACCCACATTACAAAACACCCCCACATACTAAAGACGTGTCGCCTGATCTGGGTCAGGAGCGGGGGGCACTCAGTTGGCCCCCTCCTTTTCATGGCCTGCTAGGCTGAGCACTGAGATAAGGATCTGGTATGGATTTTGTATGGGGCCCCCATGCCGTTTCTTTATGTTACAATTGTGGCTGGGGTTCCTCTTAAAACCCATACAAGCCCCAAAGGGCCTGGTATGCACTGGGGGTAAAACAGAGCCATGTTGTCTGCTTGTTTTGTGGTTATATTGCGTTCCTGCGATGCAATTGTTTTTTTGTTTTGTTGTTTGTTTTTATTTGTTTCTTAAGCCTACACACGATCGGATTTTCCGACAGGAAATGTGTGATGACAGACTGTTGAAATGCAGCGCACATTCTCTTCTTTAATGGGATAATAATGAAGCTGCTTTGCTGGTGATACTGATGGAGTTATTGCAAACAAATTTTTAAAGGCTTTTTTTTCTAGTGATATCAAGAATAATATTAATATGTTTTTTTTTGTGCAAGATACCACAACACCATTATCCCGTAGTTTTTAAGATCAAAGATATAACTATATTAGTGTCCCTTGTCAATTTTACATTGTATTTGTTTAAATGTAACTGCCTACTCCCAAAATGTCATTTGAAGTAAAACACATAGCCAAGTATTATTCTCCACAATTTTTTTATTGTGCATTAAAAAAAGAAAACAAATAAAATTAGACATGCTATCTGCCAATAGAACTTAAACAAAAGTGCATTCTCTGCATCCAAAAATATAGAAAATATAACAAATCTAATCATTATAATTCAACCAAAAAATAAAATAAAAGCCTCATGCATGTGTCCTGCTTCTTAATATAAGGGTCAACAATGCCAAGAGTTGGTGAAAGCAGGGGTCCCGTCACCCGGAGATAATTCCGAAAATCATCTGGATTATTCTCCTAGAGCTCCCGCAGCAAAGGCATGTGCCATAATTGGTCACGATTAATAAAGCAACCAATTTTTGGTCCCAGAACTCCTTCTCCTCCTGTTCCTGGGCTGGACTTGGGTCAAAGCAATAACTCCAAGGCCAATAATAAATAACACGTTATCTCTTTTCCGATTCCGCAACATGTCTAGTTGACAAACGGGCGTTCAGAAACAAACTGAAAAGTACGAAATGAAAAGCTCAAAATAAAAAGCATGAATCAACACTCACCAAACTTCTACTAGCACGAAATTAGCAGAAGGAGCCCAAATGGTGGCGCTAAAGAGCTGAAAAAACATGTAGTAGGTCACTACGTTCGTGTTTGTTGGCCGACAATTCCTTGCCATTTGTATGCAAGATAAAATCCAGGCACACGCCTTGAAAAAAGTCAGAGGTGTGTACAAGGCTTTAGAGAGAACTCACATTTATTTTCCAGATTTCATGGTTTTCCTAGTCCACAAAGAATTACTAGAGCCCGGAAATTCAGCTTTGGAGAAGGGTTGTTTTTTTTTTGGGGGGGGGTTATTCCCCCTCCCCCCATTACACTTTCTACTCAAGGACTTGCATGTGTGAACAACCAAATACTTTTTTATGCAACTCGATTTACTAAAGATTTGAAGGGGTATGAATAGTTTGCACTTAGAAATATGTATTTATAGTCTGCAAAAGTAAAACAAAGCAGAAAAGAATCAACTTTTTATTTCAACATTAGTATAAACATTTGTTACATTAATATACTTGTGCCAAAAATTAACATAAAAGGCATGGAAATGATGCTCCAGCATTTGACAGTATAGTTAGGGCCCTGCTTACAATCTACAAGGGTAGGACACTAAAAATTAGACACATTAAACAAATCACATTAGAAAAGCAGGGAAAAAAATCAAGCTAATAACCATGACAAACATTTTTGAGGATCAGAACTCCTCACCCCAAGCCCCTAAAAAGTTAAAGTGCAGAATTAAAAGCAAAAACAGATAAAATTATTACAAAATCAAAAAAGCAGCGCACAAACAAAATCAACACACACTTATGTTTGGAATTAGCGTGAAGCTTTATTTTCATCTAAACCATTACATAAACTAGATTAACCTAAACAGATGTAAATCTAACATGTGAGAATTAGAAGTAACTAGAACAAGATACAAGTCTGCTGAGGCACACAAACACGTGGTCAGAATGGACAAAGACACAATTTGCAAGCCTTAATGCAAAACTATACCAGCAAAGACATAAAGCAATCATCAAACCACTGCCTTAGTGGGGTGTGGGTCAGGCATTATGAGCACACTCTCCCACCCCCCCCCAAAAAAAAAATTATATATATATATATATATATATATATATATATATATATATATATATATATATATATATATATAATTTGTAAACCAAGATAAGCACTGCAAACAAAGATTCGGGCCTCTCAGGCCAAACAAACACCACAACTGCAGGCCTTTATATAACCTAGATAGAATTGCTAGCAGACCCACCAAGTAAAAGGACACACCCCCCAGTGTAATTGTTTCTGTCTCTTCATGTATGACTCAAGTGCTCACACCTGTTCATCAGTAACACACACTCTTTACAAATGAAAGAATGCATCAGCATATATATCTGTGCAGACTAAACCTAAAAATAACAAATGTCCAAGGCTCTGGCCATGATCAGTGATACCAAAAATTGAAACATTAAACTTGTACGTTGTTTAGCATGTGGAGAGTACAAAACAGGAAATGACAACTTTGTAAGGGCTGCTTCACACAAATTTTTGACAAATGATATTCGTTATTCATCATCAGCATACTACATTAAAATATGTGTGCAGCATCACACCAGACATATACATCCATATCTGGCCAAAAACACACAGTTCTTGATTTGGTGCAAATTTATAATTTATTCATTGATTTATAATGTAATTTCTTGGGTTTCCATGTTTTGAAGGCTGGTTATGGCTGATTACTGTCAGCATGCTGCTAGAGCAGTGTTTCTCAACTCCAGTCCTTAAGGCACACCAACAGGTCATGTTTTCAGGATTTCCCTCAGATGAAATGGCTGTGGTAATTACTAAAGCAAGGATACTGATTAAGTCACCTGTGCAAAATAATGGAAAGCCTGCAAACATGATCTGTTGGGGCGCCTTGAGGACTAGAGTTGAGAAACACTGTGCTCGAAATTGGTTGTTTTTTGTTTGGTAAGAGGCTGCAATTAGTGCTGGTGGGGAAATGTTAAGGCTGATTACTGTCCTTGCCCATTGAAAGCATATGACAAAATTTACAATGGTGGTGGAACCCTCCCACACATACATACTACATTTAGACATAATTTATGGAAGTATTAGAGTCAGGAGATGTTTAACAACATAGGGAGGACAGACCACTTCTCTACATGAAGTGGCATGCTTGGGATTTGAACCTTTGACCCCAGGGCTGCTAAGCAGGAGTAATAACCAGTTAGCCACTGTGCTGACACATGGATAGAGGCTGCATCTCTGTGCTGCCAAACAGTCCTAAGTCTCAGGGGTTTAATAAGTTAATCAATGCAGATGTACTGTGGAAGGCTGGAGAGCCATTGAACAATCTGTTTCTGGCATATGCCATCTGTTTTGAAGGCTGGTTATGGCTGATTACTGTCAGCATGCTGAACCATTTTGAAATTGGTTGGTTTTTGCTTGGAAAGAGGATGCAATTAGTGCTGGTGGGGAAATGTTAAGACTGATTATTGTCCTTGCCCATGCAAAACATATGACATTATTTGCAATGGTATAGGAACCCTCCTACACATAAATACACATAAATACAGCATTTATTTAGACCTATACCTATAGGTGGTGGAATTACATCAGTCAGGAGTTATGCTTCTTGATTTATTCTGTGATATTAGGTGGTTTTTGGTGTGTGAGTGTAGAAAATAGTGATGATACCCTCTGAATTTTGGAAATTAAATTTTGATTTCTGATGTTGGTACACATATCACATTTTTTGGGTTCAAGTTCTGATCATTTGGAAATACCAAACAACACACAAAATTGTGATTCATTTTAAATTTGCATCTGCAATGGTATTGTTTGTGGTTTGTAATAGACACCTATGTGAGTTTGGGTAAAGGTTTTTAAGAGATGGACAGCAGCAAATGAAAGTGACAGAGAAAAATATATTTTAACAAAACATGAAAACATTACACATTCTAGCACTCTTAAAAACAAAATAGATGAAGAAGAAGCAACATTGTTGCAAGGACAATTTATTTGCAAGAAAGATACAGTTCATGTCAACATTAAAATATTTTTTGGGGAAGTTACAATTGTACAATTGTGAGAGTAGTTTGCATGTCTGAGCATGCTCAGTTGTGCTGGCACCTAGTTGTACAGAGACGAGGAATTTATCTCTTTTAAAGATATTTCAGTGTATATATCACTTTTTCAAGCAGTTTAAAAGCAGATAATCTTTAAACAATATACCACATATTTCAGTACCATTTAGGTGATCATATCATGCTCTTAACATTATTTCCATGTGCAATACTTCAGGTTCTAGCAGAGTAGGGGTTTGGGCGCTATCTGTTTTCTGGGAGCTATAGTAAATTTGATTTTGGGAGTATTTTTTCACCAGTGCTAAATTGAATTCTGTTTCAGTGCTACTTAGTGCGATCGCAAAAATTTGAGCGCTAATTGGCAGTAATTAGCGCTAATTAGCACATATCGCTATAGTAAATGACCCTCATTACGTAGCCTTTATCAGCTAAAAGAAAACAACATTTTTTTTTCTGGTTTTTACAGGTTCCTGCAATCTACTCTTTGCCTTATGTGTATAGGCCTTGTGTAAACCCACAATGTTGTAATGTACAAAAGCTGAAAATATTTTAAGAAGCCATTTACAATGAACATTGTAAACATGTACAGTAATTCTAGTTTTGATCGCCTCTATAATAACAGCCAAGAAAATAGTTGAAACAAGGAATTATGAGGCCGTTTAATAGAAAAGTGTTCACTGTTCTGATATCTTTTTTCTTTTCTTGAGGTTTCTTTTTAAAATTACATGTAGCAGGTTTGTACCAGAGCCATATGTTAAATGCAAAACATTTGTCAGCTATAAAATTAACATTTGACCTAAGCATTAAGAGCATATAAAATATTTTTTCCACAATGGTTTTACCTAAAATAAAAATCTTGTTCAGCGAGGTTGCTGTTTTGCTTCATGTCCCACCTCAATCAGGTTTTTGTTCAGTAAAAGTCTTTTTCAACGTTTTGATTTCCCAGTTCACATTTCTTCAACAAGCATGACCCAAATATTCCTGCATCTGTTTATTGCATCTCTTTAAACTGTCCATCATCAGCAAGCTCTCCTGTCATCCGCCCAGGCTCAGAAAGTACAAACAAGTGAAAGAGAGAGAGTGATTAAAGAGGACAGCAGGAAGGAAGATAAGGAAGGAATAAAACGGAGAAGAGCAATGTTGAAATTACTTTACATTTTTAATAATCAGTATTTAAATACCTAAACCTAAGTGGTCCCATGATGCTGTGTTTCAAGGGCACATGGTATGAAGCTGCAGCAGGAGTGCTCTAAAGCTCTGATGTCAAAATAGTATTCAGTGATAGGAAATAAGGATGGGGGTGGTGTTGACATCCAGACAGTACAACCATACAAGTTATGGTGAGAAGAGACTAAAGCAATCAAAAAGTCCTCACTTCAATTGGGGCACAGCACAGTAAAGCCAACAGGATGTAATGGCCCAATGACATCCACGAACCAGAACTGCTATAGGTTATGTCACCTAACATGCAGGTTCAGTTCCCATGACTAGAGCTAGAATGTCATGGGATCTACTTTTCACTATATGTTTTTGCACAGTTTTTTTTTTTTTTTTTTTTTATTTTGATATGTTTTTATTGAGTATAAATGATGAACAGTGTATAATCATGCATGACTAAGGACTGTACAGACAATCAAGAGTCAAGACAATGGCATCATGAGTACAGTATTACAAATAAAGTAGCATAGGAGAGTTCTAGAGGCGAGCTCGAGAAAAATAAAGATAAGCCATTTTCAGTGAGCTCGTACCGTCTGCTCAGGACTGTCAGGGGAACTTATCATTGAGGGAGCAACATTAAACGTAGAGTTTTTTCTCTGGGAGATGGACGCTGGACGGCCCGAGAGGTCCCATACACACCACCCCTGTGGGACCTTCCTGTAGGTGTGCATAGGGTCCTCCCAGAATCCACGGCCACTCCCGCAGCTAAGGTCACTATGGGTAGAATGGAAAGGCTATAAAAGTGGAGCCCTCCATTTCTAGATTACTACCAAGTTGATGGAGTGAAAATTGCATAATAGAGAGAACGAGATCCTGCTGACAGTCCGGTCATCAGTCTCTAAAGTTTTCCCCGCGGGGGGGGGGACAACAGGTCATTTTGCACTAGAGGAGTGGAAGGGACTAGGTAGTCCCAGGAAAGAGAAAGAAGAAACGTGTGAAATGGAAGGAGAAAAGAAGAGAAGGACAGGTTGTGGTTCAAAGGGGAGCAGGAGCAATTCCATTTCCAGACTCCAATCCTGGGAGGAGTGTTATGTTACAGAACGTGGCCCAAGGTTCCCAGGTGGCAATAAACCACCCAATTTTGTCATTCAGCTTCGCTACTATTTGCTCCTGAGACATAATCCATGATACTTTCCTCCTACAACACTGGAAGGAAACTGTGGGCCTCTTCCAGGCCTTAGCTATAGTGATTTTTGCTCCCAACAAAATAAAGAAGGAGAGGACCTGTAGGTGTTTAGGTAAAATGGGGATGGTGTGGTTAAGCAGGGGTATGTGGGGGTTGTGAGGGACTGATTAGTTTGTTAGATTACTAATTGTACGGAAGATTTTCTGCCAAAAGGTTCTAATGTGGGGGCAGGTCCACAAAATATGTAGCATTGTACCCTCAAGCTCACAACCTCTAAAGCATAGTGGAGATGTCCCAGGGTAAATCAATGCCAACCTGGAGAGAACATAATACTACTTGGTCAGAACCTTTAGAATGGCTTCTATAAGGGAAATGTTACAAATACCTCTGTAGAAGCGTATCCAAGATCGGAACCAGTCCATTGTTGTCCACGTTCTGCCCGTGTCCTCCTTCCAGGTCTCAGCGTAGGTCGGCTTGTCCAGATTCGTCAGGAGTGCCGTATATATCAAGGAAATACCTTCTTTCCGATCCGAAATATTGGAGCACCAATGCTCGTAGGGGGTTATTGAGGGAGGTTCTGGTTTGGTAGTCCAGATGGAATTTAAGAAATGGGAGATTTGGGTAAATCTGAACTCAAGCATGTCTAATTTACGTTTACAGTAGGACAAGGTAAGAGGGCCTGCTGGGGTAAGGAAGTGTCCTATCCAGTAGAGACCTTTGTCTGTCCACCATCTGAACGCCTGAATATTTAATCCTGGGGGAAGTTATCATTATGAAAGATATGAGACAATGGTCTTAGGGGGGAGGTCAGGGAGGTGTGTGTGAATAGTTTAGTGCTTAATGAAATGAAGTGAGATAGGGTAGTCTATATTTTGGATCGCACCACAGAAGGAAAAAAAATGGTGTTGAGGGGGGTTGCCCTCCTTTCCATGGAGAGCCAGTCAGGCTTTGGGCCCTTGGAAAAGATCATTGAAATTTGTGACAATTGAGCCGCCTGGTAGTATCCCCAGAGATCCGGCAAGCTCAGACCACCCTGGGACTTTAGGTGAAGTAGTATTCTGGACAGGCACCTATATCCCTTGTTGCCCCAGACAAAGCGTATAGTCTCTGACTGAAATTTACTGAGGAAACTCTTCATAAGTGGGATTGTTAGAGAGCAGAATAAGTATAAGAGACGGGGGGAGAGTCCTCTTCACTGCGTGTACCCTGCCCAGCCGGGACAGACCACATCTAGACCACTTTTCCAGTTCTCCCCTACATTTGAGAATCATGGGGGGATAATTAGCTTTAAACAGGTTATTTATATCCGGGGTTAGATTGATCCCTAGGTAAGGAATAGCCGTGGTGGCCCAGGTAAATTCAAAGTTGCTAGTAAGCTGGGAGAGTAGGTCAGGAGGAACCGTGATATTTAAAGCAGTTGATTTATTCATGTTGACCTTCAAACCTGAGATTTCGCTGAATGAGCTCAGCACTCTGTGTATGCCTGGAGTGGAAATTAGGGGAGAAGTGATATACAGTATGAGGTCATCCGCGTAAAGTGCACATTTGTGTTCCTGGTCCCCGCAGGTCACCCCCTAATATCGGGATTTGCTCTGATTGCTATGGCCAGAGTTTCTATTGCCATTGCGAAGTGAAGGGGGCAGAGTAGGCATCCCTGTCTTTTACCCCTTCCTATAGGGAACGAGGCCAAATATCTGCCCATCAGGCGCACTTGGGCTGATGGATTGGAGTACTTGAGGATATTAGGTTTTGAAAGTATGGGCCAAAGCCCCATTTGCATAGGATATCAGACAGCTATGTCCAGTCTATTGAATCGAAAGCCTTGTGTAGGTTAATCGATAAGAGGAAACCCTTTTGAGGGGGGCCGCCATCCCATTACGATGTGAAGTGAGATTACGTCTATGGTCCGTCTAATCTGATCAGGGCCTTGTCTTCTAGGGTTAAAACCCACCTGATCTCCATGAATATATGAGGGGATAAAACTCGCTATCCTATTAGCTAGTATCTTAGTCATAATCTTAATATCGTTGTTAATCAGAGATATAGGCCGGTAATTCCCAACCTCGCTTGTGTCTTTCCCAGGTTTGGGAATCACCGAGATATAGGCTGCATTCAAATCTGCCCCCAAAGGGGAACCTTCCCTAAGGAAGTTGAAAAACTTCTTTAGATGTGGGGCCAGGGTGGGACCAAATTTTTTATAGTACCCGGTGGAAAACCCATCCGATCCAGGGGAGGAGCCGACTTTCAAAGATTTGATTGTATCCAGGACCTCCGTTAGGGTGAATGGGCCTTCAAGTAGTTCCCCATGGTCTTTAGATAGAGAAGGCAAAGAGAGGGAGTCTAGGAACCCACTCTGTGACTGACCCAATGGTGGGAGGTTTGATATGTAGAGTTCAGAATAGAACTGAAGGAAGACTTCCATAATCTTGGAAGGATTCTGGGTCAGGTCTCCCGAGTGTAGCCTAATTTTCGGGAATGCCAAGGGGCGAGGCTTGGGACTAAGTTTGACCGCTAGTTTTGATACGATCCTATCCTTCTGAGAATAAAATTTCGCGCTTGTCCACCTGAGGTGCTTTTCAGCGGCTGTCGTTAAGGTCAGGTTGAGAAGGGCCCGGGCCTTGTCTAAGTTAGCTAGGGATTCCAGAGTTAGTTTAATCATGTCTGCTTTGTGTTCCGCTCTAAGTTTGGCTGTTAATTGAATTAGTTTTCCCCTGATCACCGATTTATGTGCAGCCCATACGGTCGCCGGGGACTGTCAGTTGTAGTATTGATGCTGAAGTACTCCTTAATGGACTCCTCTATTATGATACACTGTATTGGATCGCTAAGAATGGATTCCTGCAGGCACCAGCGAGGGAGTCTCTACGACCCGAGGGTCTTTGGGTGGTCAGAGTGACCATTGAGTGGTCCGATAGGGGGGTATCTACAATCTTGGATCTCACAATTAAAGGGATCGTAGTGGTGCGTATGAAGATGTGGTCTATCCTGGCATAACATTTATGGGGCGCCGAGAAATGCGTGTAGTCTTTAGAATGAGGGTTAGTTTCCCTCCAGACGTCTATCAATCCCACATCATGTAGTAGTTTCGCTATTTTAACGCTTTGTCTGGAAGAGCGCTTGAGTTTCGATATCCCGGTTCCAGATTTATTCAGAGAGGAATCAAAAGCTGTGTTAGAGTCCCCACCAAAAAAGGTTGTACCCTTAAGGTGTGGTTGAAGTTTGTGTAGCAATGAGTCAAAAAAAACTTTCTGACCCTTGTTAAGGGAGTAATAGGAGACAAAGGTGTATAATTCACCAAGAAAGTGTAGAGTATGGGACTTTAAAGGTACAACATATGCATGAAAGACACTATTAAATAAAATTATATAAATATTTATTGAAAAAACAATTTAAAAAGACAGTGAAAAGTGAAAACAGTTTACAGTCACAGTCAGAGTTAAACATCCATTACCAAACATTGACAAATACTTAATAGTGTCTTTCATGCATATGTTGTACCTTTAAAGTCCCATACTCTACACTTTCTTGTTCTATTACCTCTAGGGATGTCGGTACAAAAAAATTCTTTTGTGCTCTCTGAAAACTGATCTCTACCCGATTCGCTTGACGTGTATAATTCACCATCAATGTTCCCTGAGACTAGAATGTAACATCCCAGAGGATCTACAACAGTCTCTGGTTGGGAGAGATTAATATGTTTAGCAAAGCAAATGGCTACACCTTTTGTTTTGTTGGTCGCTGAGGAAAAAAAAATTGGGGGAAGTGCTGATGGAGGAACGTGGTTTGATAGGATATGGGGAAGTGAGTCTCTTGGAGAAAGAGAATATCTGTGTGCATGGACTGGTAAAGTTGAAATAGCTTTCTCCGTTTGATGGGAGAGTTAAGTCAATGGGTATTATGTGATATAATTTTGAGGGTGGGAGTCACGTTATGAGGGTCAGGCATAGCCGATGTGAGGAGAGAACCCCGAGGGTCCCGAGGGGTGTGCTTGCCGTAAACATGAGACCTGGGAGGAGAGGCCAGAGGCGAACGCGGAGCCTGGGAGCACTCAGATGAGTAGTGGGAGAGAAGCAGAGGAGAGGGGTGAGAGAGAATAAGAGAGAAAACAAGGGAGTTACAGAGACCTGATCCATTTTACATTCCTGCATGTAACAATAACAAAAGGTGACAATGCCCCCTCAAACCCCGGGGCAAGATGGGCTAGCCATGCCTTACCCCTAAACCTGAGAGGACCGGCACCCTCACTGTAGGATAGCCGGGTAAGAAACCAAAGGCACTATCGGTGCTCCTGGTTCCCACTGGAGGTGCACTCGGTCCACTACGGCCCCGCCACCTATAGTTCAAGGTAACTCAAGACAATAAAGCAGTCTAATAAATCCCAAAAACAGAACATCCCAACTAGAATATCAACTTAAAAACGAACAACTAACCGAGAGCTTCCCACAATACGGGAGAGATCTATGGTCTAAGACACGGTACAGACTATACTCTCCCGCTCTGTGATTAGAGATTCCACTGCACTGCCAAAACAGCAAACCATATCAGCTGTGCATTAAAGACTGTATGAAGGGGGCAAGCTTATACAGTAAACTTTAAGCAGTCTGGTGCCCTTAAAGTTACCCACAAGGAACACATGCTAAAGGACCATCTAAGGGGATAAGGCCAGTCCAGTAATGGTAGCCTAGTAAAGTTATTGTCCTTCTAATAGTGATCCAGGACTAATGAGAAAGTAAGAACCCCCTGCCCCTGTTCCAGCCCTGTAATCTCATAGGAATGGCTGCTGCCTGTCCTGATGCATTAGGGAGCTGGATTACAGATGAGTCAGTGTAGGAAAGGTGTCAGTTCAGTTATGGGGGGGATCGTGGAAGTAGAGACAATTGGAGAACCCGGAAAGATCCCTGTGGACCGGGGATTGGCATAAGGAGAGTTCCGGATCAGGGCCCTGATCCTTGGAGGTGCCAGTCCATCATGGCAGGAGATTTTCCTTAGAGCATTTGGAGCTTTGTTTCAGCCAGGTAGGTTGCAGCGGGCTCGCTGGCGAGGGCCTCTTTGTAGATGAAGTGGAGCTCCTGCTGGTTTGGGAGGGGGATGGATCCTGTGTGATCAAGCCCAATTGAAGCAGCAGATGTTCTCCCTTTGGGAATGAGGAAAAGCCGTGACTTTTTTTCTGTAGGAGAAATTCAGTCGCAGGGGAAATGACCAGCGATATGTGATCTCTTTTTCAATCAGAAGTTGGAGTAATGGTTTGAGAGAGTGTGACACGTACCTCGTATGTGAGCCTGACGTGCAGAGGGAGACCTCTCGTACAGCCCTGGTTCCTAGATCACTGGAGTTGAGGACAGTGACCGTAGGAGCACAGCGGGGTATGAGTGCCTGGTGGATTCTCTGGAACTGGAGATGATGTCCACTGGGAGACACTGGAACTGGCTGGAGTGCCGGGTGCAGGTAAGCTGGATGCAGGTCAGCAGGATGCAGGTAAGCTGGATGCGGGTCAGCAGGATGCAGGTAAGCTGGATGCAGGTCAGCAGGATGCAGGTCAGCAGGATGCACACAGCAGGCAGAAGCAAGGTCAGACAAGCCGGGTCATACACAGTGGATCAGTTCAACAGAATCGGCAGGCAAGGAATAGTCAAGTTCGGGCTGGTTTCTGGTAACAGGAGATCAGGCAGGCAGGTAAACAGAATCAGAGTCAGGGAAAGCCAAGGTTCAGGATTGGAGACAGCAGCGTGGTCAGAGAGCCAGGTCAGGTGATCGGATGCTGATTACAGGAACAGGTCACAGGTGAAGCTGCAGATCAAACAGCAAGAGCTGAATGGTGGAAGCCCCTCTTAAAGGCCACTGGGCGCCAAAGCCGAATCACTATGTGTGCGATCTCTGCGATCGGCACATGCGCATTGGCGCACGCCTGTTCGTTACTGGGAACCTGTTGGTGGGGATTGTCCTGAGCCCTGTTGCAGGTCTGGAAGTAGTATGTCCATGACATTGCCCCCCCCTTAAGGGCAACCTCCGGGTGCCCAAAAGAGCTCTTTTCTGAGGATGTCTGCGGAAGAAGGCCTGGATCAGTTCTTGAGCATGCACATTTTGCTTAGGTTCCCATGAGTTCTCCTCTGGTCCATAACCCTTCCATTTGATTAAAAATTGAATTTGGTTACCTCTCCTCCTGCAGTCTACGACAGCCTCCACCTCATACTCCTCGTCCTTATTAATAATAACTGGTCCGGGTGGCCCCGTTCCTCTGTCCGGGAAAGGGTCGGGTACTGTGGGTTTAAGCAGAGACACGTGAAACACCGGGTGCACTTTGAGCGACTCAGGCAGGGTAAGTTCATAGGAGACCTCATTCAATTTCCTTTTAACTGGGAAAGGGCCAATTAATCTGGGTGCCAGCTTCTTTGAAGGGCAAGCCATCTTGAGGTTGGTGGTAGATAACCACACCTGATCACCTGGTTGAAGACGTAATTCACCTCTTCTCTTCCTGTCATAAAGCCTCTTGTTGGTTGCCTGCGCCTTGGCCATAGCTTCTTGCAACAACTTGTTGTTGCGACCCAGGAACTCGACAGTGCTTTGTACTGCTGGAACAGGAGATTCTGGAATAATGTTAGGCAGGAAGACAGGATGGAACCCATAGTTCGCAAAGAACGGTGACTGACCTGTGGCTGAATGGCTGGCATTGTTGAAAGCAAATTCCGCTAGAGGCAACAGTGCTACCCAATCATCTTGGACAAATGAGGTAAAGCAACGGATGTACTGTTCCAGGGTTTGGTTCGTCCTTTCAGTTTGTCCGTTAGTCTGGGGGTGGAAAGCAGATGACATGGAAAGTTCAATTTTCAGAATTTGGCATAGTGACCTCCAGAAGTGGGAGGTGAACTGGACTCTCCTGTCAGATACAATGTTGGTTGGTACCCCGTGCAGCCTTACGATCTCCCTGATGAACACCCGGGCGGTTTCCAAAGCAGAAGGCGTACTCTTTAGGGGTATGAAGTGGGCCATCTTAGACAGACGGTCAACCACTACAAAGATAGCTGTATGTCCAGGGTAGTTCCACTACAAAGTCCATGGCAATCATGCTCCAGGGTCTGTCAGGAATTGGTAGTGGTCTGAGGAGGCCCCAGGACTTGGTCCTGGCAGACTTGCTTTGGGTACAGATGACACATGACTTAACATAGTCCTTGCAATCTTCCTCAAGCTTCGGCCACCAAAACATGCGCTGGATTAGTTCACGAGTCTTGTGAACCCCAAAATGTCCGGCCAGTGGGTGGTCGTGACACAGGCTCAACACTTCTGTCCGGCAACTTTCTGGCACAAAAATTTTGCTGTCCTTCCAAAGCATCCCATCCCTGGGTATCAAGATTGATCCTGGAGGACCGGACACCCCCTCTGAGGCTTGTTTTAGACCGGACATCAGGTCTGTCTGGAAAAGCAGAAAGTTGCCCTCAGATAAGATGGTGTCCGGAACTGAAGTTTCTTTGGGGTCATCGTACATCCGAGAGAGAGCGTCAGGCTTGATGTTCTTTGATCCTGGCCGGTAGGTGATGTGAAATGAAAATCTGGAAAAGAATAACGCCCATCGTGCCTGACGCGGCTTCAAACGTTTGGCAGTTCGTAAATATTCCAGATTTTTATGATCCGTGTAGATAAGTATGGGATGTGCCGCTCCCTCTAGCAGGTATCGCCATTCTTCGAGTGCGGCTTTAATGGCCAAAAGTTCACGGTCCCCCACATCGTAATTCTTCTCTGCAGGCGAAAGCTTCCGAGAGAAGAAAGCTATGGGGTGCATGAGATCCTTGAGTCCTTGGCGCTGAGAAATAACTGCCCCCACAGCTGTTTCTGAGGCATCAACCTCGAGTAGGTAAGGAAGAGAGGGATCCGGATGGCTCAAGATGAGGGCAGAGGTAAAGAGTCCCTTTAGGGTAGAAAAGGCAGCTTGAGCCTGGGGATTCCACTGGAATCGGACGTTTTGTCTTGTTAGCTGGGTGATCGGAGAGATAATTGCAGAAAATCCTTTAATGAACCTTCTGTAAAAATTGGCGAAGCCAACAAAACGTTGCACCCCCTTTTTATCTGAGGGTGCAGGCCAGTCCAGAACAGCTGTGACTTTTTGTGGGTCCATCTTGAACCTTTCTGTGGAA
This sequence comes from Aquarana catesbeiana, assembly GCF_042186555.1. NCBI lineage: Eukaryota > Metazoa > Chordata > Amphibia > Anura > Ranidae > Aquarana > Aquarana catesbeiana. The sequence goes on from NC_133330.1 coordinate 146,413,159, forward strand.
ATTACCAGGTCCAGAAATTGGATACTCTGCCGCTCGAATTCGCATTTTTCTGGTTTGGCGTATAAGCCATCCTGACGGAGTCGGCAGAGTACCATCTTGACGTGTTTCCGGTGCTGATCCAAGGATGAGGAAAAGATCAGGATATCGTCTAAGTAGGCTATGACGAAAATGTCCAGATAGTCTCTGAAGATATCATTTATCAGGTGCTGGAAGGTAGCAGGGGCATTACACAGGCCGAAAGGCATCACCAGATATTCGTAATGGCCAAACCTGGTACGGAAGGCCGTTTTCCACTCGTCCCCTGCACGAATGCGAACCAAATTGTAGGCCCCGCGAAGATCGAGTTTGGTGAACACAACAGTAGTTCTTAATCTTTGAAAAAGCTCAGGTACCAGGGGTAAGAGATACCGGTTCTTGACTGTGACCTTGTTCAGCTCCCGGTAGTCCACACAAGGACGCAATGAGTGGTCCTTCTTCTCCACAAAAAAGATCCCTGCCCCAGCTGGAGAGGTGGATGGCCGGATGAACCCCCTCTTAAGGTTTTCGTCAACATATTCCTTTAAAACCTCCAACTCCCGCTCAGACAGAGGGAAAATTCGCCCAAAGGGGATTTCAGCTCCGGGCAGTAACTCAATCGGGCAATCGTAGGAACGATGAGGAGGAAGTGTCTCTGCCCCTCGTTTACTAAAAACGTCTAAGAACTCGTGATACTGTTCAGGTACTGCTGAGCATAATTCTGAGTCAGCTTCCAGGCACAGCAAAGGACCAGATATCTTGGAAGGTAAGGGCAGACAATGTTCTTGACAGTAGAGGGACTGAAACCTGATTTCTCCGGAGCCCCAATCAATTTGCGGGTTGTGGGCCTGAAGCCACGGTAGACCCAAGATGATCGGGAACAGAGGGGAAGCAATAGCATCAAACTTAAGCAGTTCCTTGTGGTTCGAGACAGTAATTACAGGCAGTGGGGGAGTCTCTTGAGTCACCTGGCCAGATTTAATACGGGATCCATCTGTCAAGAAAACAGAAAGTCCTTGAGCCCTGTGCTGGAGTGGAATGCGTTGTTGGTTGGCAAAGTTCAAATCAATAAAACAACTGCATGCACCAGAGTCTATTATTGCAGTAACAGACACAGTCTTTCCAGAAAACTGAAGGGTGATGGGAATAGCCAGGTGAGTAGAGAGAGCTGGGTGACTGTTTGGTGGGATGGATGAAGATCTACGGTACTTGGCAGGACACGAATGTACATAATGGCCCGGTCCCCCGCAGTACAAACACAGGTTGAGCTGTTGCCGACGTAGACGTTCCTCGGCAGACAATGCGGGTCTCATTAGTCCGACCTGCCCAGATTTCTGAAAGTCCGGTATTAGTTTGGTTGGTGCAGGATTAACTGGGACCGGTCTAAGGGGAACAGGACGAGAGGTCGTAGGCACTTGGGGTAACATCCAAGTTGGTTGAGTCTGCTGGGTCACCCTCTCCATCCTGCGTTCCCCAAGACGACGGTCTATCTGAATAGTTAGGGTCATCAAGGATTCCAGGGAATTTGGTACACCGACCCGAGCCAGTTCATCCTTTAGTCCTTCTGACAAGCCTAGGCGAAACTGGTGCCCTAAAGCTGCATGGTTCCACTGGGTATCCATGCTCCAGCGTCTAAAGTCCATTATATAATCTTCGACCACTCTGCGGCCCTGCTGGAGCGTGCTAAGAGCAGCTTCGGCAGTGGAAGTTCGTTGGGGGTCATCATATAAGAGTGACATTGCGTCGAAGAAGGATGACAAAGAGTCCAGAGAAACATGGTGTTCTTCCAGCAGGTGATGAGCCCAGGCTTGTGGTTCTCCCAGCAGAAGTGAGACAACAAACCCCACCTTGGTGTTTTCCCGCGAAAAGGTTAAGGGTAGTAAGGAAAAGTACAGCTCACATGCATTACGGAAAGTCCGAAACTTGCTTCGATCCCCAGAAAACTTCTCTGGAATTGGGACCCTGGGTTCTGGAGATAACATTACAGGGAGTGCGGGGGAAGCCTCTGATGACAACCCACTGGAAGAAAGGTTTGTAATACTCGTCCGGGACTGCACTTGTCTCACCAGGTGTTCATAGCTGTCCTGAAGGGATTTCACCTCTTGAGTGAGGACGGAGAGTAATTGGCAGATTTCATCAGTAGCAGAGGTCCCTCTTGCAGGCTCAGGCATGGCTGTTTGATACTGACACGTACCTCGTATGTGAGCCTGACGTGCAGAGGGAGACCTCTCGTACAGCCCTGGTTCCCAGATCACTGGAGTTGAGGACAGTGACCGTAGGAGCACAGCGGGGTATGAGTGCCTGGTGGATTCTCTGGAACTGGAGATGATGTCCACTGGGAGACACTGGAACTGGCTGGAGTGCCGGGTGCAGGTAAGCTGGATGCAGGTCAGCAGGATGCAGGTAAGCTGGATGCGGGTCAGCAGGATGCAGGTAAGCTGGATGCAGGTCAGCAGGATGCAGGTCAGCAGGATGCAGGTAAGCTGGATGCAGGTCAGCAGGGTGCACACAACAGGCAGAAGCAAGGTCAGACAAGCCGGGTCATACACAGTGGATCAGTTCAACAGAATCGGCAGGCAAGGAATAGTCAAGTTCGGGCTGGTTTCAGGTAACAGGAGATCAGGCAGGCAGGTAAACAGAATCAGAGTCAGGGAAAGCCAAGGTTCAGGACTGGAGACAGCAGCATGGTCAGAGAGCCAGGTCAGGTGATCGGATGCTGATTACAGGAACAGGTCACAGGTGAAGCTGCAGATCAAACAGCAAGAGCTGAATGGTGGAAGCCCCTCTTAAAGGCCACTGGGCGCCAAAGCCGAATCACTGTGCGTGCGATCTCTGCGATCGGCACATGCGCATTGGCGCACGCCTGTTCGTTACTGGGAACCTGTTGGTGGGGATGCGCCTGAGCCCTGTTGCAGGTCTGGAAGTAGTATGTCCATGACAGAGCGTCTTTTTTGTACCGTGTATGGTGATAGATCTGCAAAAATCTGGATCCTGTGTCCAAGCAATTTGAGGTTATCTGAGCCCCTGGACCTCCTCATCACATACATAGTTACATAGTTACATACATCACCTCCTCCTTAACAGAGTAAAAATGGGGTTTCACAATTATGTCTCTTGGGTGACCATCCGATCGAGGGGGTTGCAGGGCTCTGTGAGCTCTGTCAAGCTCCAGGTGGTGCACTGTGATATCTGGTATAAGGCTCCTCAGCAGAGTTTTCACAGATGCATGTACATCCTTTTCAGATTCGGGGAGCCCGCAGATTTGAAAGTTATAATGTCTCGATCTATTTTCGAGGTCGTCGATCTTTTGCAAAAGCTGTTTCAAGCTGATCCTGCATGTCATGTATCCTTGCTGAGTTTTGGTTGATATGTGACACTGCTTGGTCAGCCTTCTTTTCAATTATGTCCATTCTCAGCCCTATCTGCTGCAGATCAGCATGGATGGAGGAGGTAATTTGGGCTGCATTCAGGGCCAAGCTCTTGGGAAGAAGCTGGGAGAAAGCATCCATCATGGAGGGGAAATCAGAGGGCGCAGGGGTGGCAGTGTTTGCTTCTGTCACAGACAGTAACAGGCCTGTGTGTGGGTCCGTCATAGGTGTGGTGGGGAGGCTGGAGCCCAGTCTACTCAGCAGGGACTCCGTGGATGAGGGAGAAGTGGCCAGGGGCAAGGGTGGAAAGTCTGTACCTGGTGATTGTGGGGGCAGTGAATCTTGGTCCGCGATGGAGTCCTCTGCTTCCCCTATGCTGTGAGGGCCTCGTGGAGCCGCCGCCATCTTGGCATAGCTGACCAGGACGGCCGCTGCGGTCATCTGGCTGGTGAGGTTCCTCCTGACTTGCGCCGTTTTCAGCTGCGGGATCCCGGGGGTCCCCTCTGCTTATGCGTCCCGGTTAGGCACTCGGGGTACCGCTCAGAAGACTCCGGTGGCAGTTACTGGGCCGTGGTGGAGCGGAGCTCTAATAGCCAGCGGCCATCTTAGGAGCTGCCACGCATGCGCCTCCCTGCGCAGTTTTTTTAGACTCCCAAAGCCTGTTGGTAAAATTATAGTAGAATTAAAGCAGTAGTAAACCCAAAAACAAACATTTATTATATTGCGGCTTACCAGTTCTTAGATGTGATGACTGCATTAGTTCTTTCTGGCTTTCTTTCCTCTATTTTCATCTGGTGATCCAGCCAGTAAGGCTGTTGTTTTTTTTTTTTAATTTTAAACAAGCTCTCTAGCAGAATGTATCAGTTACAGAGATGAGACAAACAATTTAACACTGACAGAGATGCTTACATAGAGCTTTTATTTATTTATGTAAAACTTTTATCCCAACAGAAAAAAAAACAGTTTGCTGTAACTGCTTATAAAGTATTAGCTGGTGTTTGGCTTCAGTTTTTTAGAGTACCGTATGTAAATTTGCTAGTGAAGACTAACGTTCCCCTCCACCAGACTGAGAATGTTGCTGTCCAAAGATGCCCTTCATCCAGAGTGGGGACACTCTAATACAGGAGGTATCTTACTAGCAGGCCCTAACTGGCCATTGGGCACACAGGGCATTTGTCAGGTGGGCCGGGGCTACCAGGCCACAAGTCCCAGGGCTTTCAATCAGGGCACCCACATCATCCTTACCTCCTCAGGGTCATGACTAAAAAAGGGCTGCCGACCGGCTCCCAATCAGTGCTCTTAGGCAATGACTGGATCCGTTCTGGCGGGGAGCCGTCCCCGTCAGTACATAAAAGCACAGCAGGAGATCACTATACTAACATTGGATTGTAAGTACAGTGGCTCCAACCTGAGCTGTCAGGTTTTTTTTGGACCGACTTTTGTCAGACCGGCTGCCATACACACAGAACAAATGACGGCCGGTTTCTGTTGAACCAGCTGATGCCTCCTGACATTCTCCCTGTGTGTACTAGGCTTAAAGAATGTACAAAATGTTAATGCCCAAATATATGTCATTTTGGATAGTGCGTTGATGGGTTAGAGCCTCTTTCAGATTTTTATTGTGCAACGAAAAGGGTTAAGGCTCTACTTTAATCTGGATGGGGCAAAGCCTTATAAAGGAAAAAAAAAATAAAAAAGCAACAAAATACAATTTGCTAACAAAGTGCTATTTTATATTATGGTTCTGATATACATTTTTATACTGTATAATTGAATAGCCTGAATTAAGAATATATACTAAAATCCTGTGATATGTTGGATAATATTAAAATGATAAAAGTGTAGAGGGATTAGAACCCTGGTCGTTTTTATTGCTGCCTGTACCCCCATTAGGAAGATTTACCCTTTCTATTTGGGATGTTTACCATTATCATTGAAAACGAAAGTAAAAAGAAAATCACAAATTTGGGTTGTCCCCAGAAAAGTAATAGAGGGGAAATCTCCAATGGGGACACTAGCTCTGGTGACATGGGGTTCCCCTTGGAATTCCCTTAATTTGCAGGGATTTATTCTCACTTCCTGTTTGGCTATAGGACAGGAAGTGAAATGAAATCTACGTAATGGGACACAAATGGCAAAAATAAATTTAACAGGGGTTATAGCCCTCCCTTACTCTTTTAAAAATGAAAAAGAAACCATGTTTTGCCTATAGTTCTACATTAAGGGCTTGTTTACATTAGCAGCAGCCCTTGCTGCCCCTTTGGAAAGCGATCCACTGTAGATGAAAGGTAGCTGGGAGCCAATATTCTTCCTCCTCATAAACTCCTAAAAGCCTGCACCATCATGCCACAACTTAATGCATTGCATTCTGCTGCAGGACAGTTGTGGGGCAGCCCCATTCACTAGAATTGGTCACATTCAACGTGGTATTGCCTGTCGAATGACAGGGGGTATAATTTTTGCTGTGGCATGTGCAGAACCCCCTCTGGTCACTGAGCTGGGTTAAGAGAGCTGGTTAAGGAGTGGTAAAACTATTATTAACCGCCTTTATTCAGCTCCCACTGGTTGCAAGTTATTTTGCAAGCCCTAATTAGGAAACAATTATCCATTTTCTCCTTTATAAGGCTTTGCCTCTCTAAATTAAAGTTTAGCACACAACACGTCCTGTACCTGCACCATGTTTGTTTTTCAATATATGTAAAGTTTTTTTGGTCATCATAGTTTATGAATGTAAGCAGCCTATATCTAGTAGTATATGATAGTTTTTGGTTTGGACCCAGATGTTTGTGTTCCCATTTTTTTCTCTACTGGTGAGATTTCAGCTTACTTCCTGTCAGGACAAGAAGTAATAGGAATCTTGTCAAGGGGCCCCTTTGGCTCCTGATATTGTTTGTATTGTTGCTGGTGTCAACAAACACCTCCACCTAGCAAAATTAACACAACCCATAAACTCAAAATGCATAAAAAACACATGAAAAAATGCAAAATGCACCTGAAATCAGGCCTCAAAAATGCATCAACTGCACAGGCATAGATGTGAACCTAACCTAAGGTTTACTCCAGCCATAGCTTCCCAGCTCTGTGTAAGTAGACTCATTCTCTTTTCTGATATAATGTTACCAATATCCATCTTCCTTGAAAAGGCACATCATTTTATTACTCATCAAATCTCCATTTAAAAGATCACAGGAGTATATTTATTTTTGTTCAGCTGTGACCCAGACTTAGCTTAAGCAGGCTACTTCCCTTTCCTCTATCAGTTGATGGGGCAGAGCAGTGCCAGGCTTGGGTAGGATCCAACAATATTGTCGGAATCCACCCCACTGCCTGAATAACAGCAAGCTCTGCCTTTCAGTTGTGCCTCCCCCCACCCAAGCCTGGAGCTCCAGCGAGCGATTCAGCATGGAGAGGAGTATGGATGTTTAGGAAAATTAGAAAAGTGACGATGCCTACAACCAAAAAAAAACATCAAGAGACAAAGCAGATTGCCATATGTTCTGGTAAACAACATACAATGTAAACAAGCTTCCTAAAAGGCAGCACCTGAGTCAGGCAGTCAGAAATAATTAAATCCTATGACAGAATTGAAATAATAGTGAGCAAATTGTGTGAAATATACCTGTATATGTATATATATATATATATATTTATATATATATATATATATATATATATATACAGTGCCTTGAAAATGTATTAATACCCCTTAAAATTTTCTACATTTTGTCATGTTACAACAAAAAAATGTAAATGTATTTTATTGGAATTTTTTGTGATAGACCAACACAAAGTGGCACATAATTGTGAAGTGGAAGGAAAATGATAAATGGTTTTTATTTTTTTTTACAAATACATATCAGGAAAGTGAGGCGTGCATTTGTAGCCCCCTTCACTTTGATACCCCTAACTAAAATCTAGTGGAACTAATTGCTTTCAGAAGTCACCAAATTAGTAAATAGAGTCCACCTGTGTGTAAATTTAATCTCAGCATAAATACAGCTGTTGGGTGAAGCCCTCAGAGGTTTGTTATTGAAGCTTAGTGAACAAAGAGCATCATGAAGGTCAAGGAACATATCAAAAAGGTCAAAGATAAAATTGTGGAAACGTTTAAAGCAGAGTAAGGTTATAAAAAAATATCTCAAGCTTTGAACATCTCATGGAGCTCTGTTCAATCCATCATTCGAAAATGGAAAGATTAGGGCACAACTGCAAACCTAACAAGACATGTCCTTCCACTTCCACTGACAGGCTGGGCAAGGATAGCATTAATCAGAGAAGCAGCCAAGAGGCCCATGGTAACTCTGGAGGAGCTGCAGAGATCCACAGTTTAGGTGGGAGAATCTGTCCACAGGACAACTATTAGTTGTGCACTCCACAAATCTGGCCTTTATGGAAGAGTGGCAGGAAGAAAGCCATTGTTAAAAGAAAGCTATAGCAGTTTGCAAGAAGCCATGTGGGGAACACAAAAAACACGTGGAGGAAGGTGCTCTGGTTAGATGAGACCAAAATTGAACTTTTTGGCCTAAAGGCAAAAAGCTACGTGTGACAGAAAACTAACACTGCACATCACCCTGAACACACCACCCCCTCCGTGAAACATGGTAGTGGCAGCATCATGTAGTGGGGATGCTTTTTTTCTGCAGGGACAGGGAAGCTGGTCAGAGTTGATGGGAAGATGGATGAATGGATGGATGGATGGAGCCAAATACAGGACAATCTTAGATGAAAACCTGTTAGAGTCTGCAAAAGACTTGAGACTGGGACAGAAGTTCACCTTCCAGCAGGACAACGACCCTAAACATATAGCCAGAGTTACAATGGAATGGTTTAGATTAAAGCATATTCATTTGTTAGAATGGCCCAGTCAAAGTCCAGATCTAAATCCAATTGAGAATCTGTGCCAAGACTTGAAAATTGCTGTTCACAGACGCTCTCCATCCACTCTTACAGAACTTGAGCTATTTTGCAAAGAAGAATGGGCAAAAAATGTACCTTTCTAGATGTGCAAAGCTGGTAGAGACATCCCCAAAAAGACTTGCAGCTGTAATTGCAGTGAAAGGTGGTTCTACAAAGTATTGACTCAGGGGGGCTGAATACAAATGCAAGCCACACTTTTCACATATTTATTTGTAAAAAAATTTGAAAAACATTTATCATTTTCCTTCCAATTCACAATTATGTGCCACTTTGTGTTGGTCAGGTTTATCACATAAAATAATGTAAATAAAATATAATAAAATACATTTACATTTTTGGCTGTAACATGACAAAATGTGGAAAATTTCAAGGAGTATGAATACTTTTTCAAGGCACTGTATACCAAAAGAATTGGGACGCCTGCCTTTACATGCACATGAACTTTAATGGCATCCCAGTCTTCGTCCGTAGGGTTCAATATTGAGTTGCCCCACCCTTTGCATCTATAACAGCTTCAACTGTTCTTGGAAGGCTGTCCACAACGTTTAGGAGTGTGTCTATGGAAATGTTTGACAATTCTTCCAGAAGTGCGTTTGTGAGGTCAGGCACTGATGTTGGAGGAGAAGGCCTGGCTTGCAGTCTCCGCTCCAATTTATCCCAAAGGTGTTCTGGTTGAGGTCAGGACTCTGTGCAGGCCAGTCAAGTTCATCCACCCCAAACTTGTTCATCCATGTCTTTATAGACCTTGCTTTGTGAACTGAATTTGCACAAATATTTTACATAAATAAGTAAAAACTGACCATTTTAAGCACCCCTGCCAATGTTAAATGGGTTGTCTCCCTGTAACTGATGCAGGAGAGCTGATTCTTTTGAAAAACTATATATTTACTGGCTGGATCGCCATATGAAAAAAAAAAAAAGAAAGAGACCCTAAAAAAGAAAAAAGAAAACGAATGCAGTTACCACATCTGAATTGGTAAACTACAACATAAGAAATGTTTACTTTTGGGTTTAAAACAGCTTTAAAAAAAGTTTTATGCAATAACTATTTTTCCTTTGAGATTTAAACGAGTCCCAACTCCCCTAAATCTTTGGATCTGCTTATTTTAGCATGCAGTTTTAATTGCAGGAAAAGTCGAAATTCGTACTTTTTTAATCATATGCTCACTTTGAATTACCAAGGTTTATAACAGGGTTTCTTTATTACGATCAGTGTGTGCTGCAAATTTACCTTTTTTTGCTTGGTTTTGTACTTACTATAGAACTGAGAATGATCATTGAGGCCATAGCAGCCTGGAGCTACAAATGCAACTCCTGCTGTGGTGTTCAAATGCCTCAAGAAGCTGAATATACCTGTAGTGTTTCCTTAAAACTGAGTTCCCACTTTTCTGTGGCTTTTCAGTTTAAGCTTTCATCTGTAGCTGTAGGAAAAATTCAGTTGACATTTTCTTGATTGTTCCAGTGTTATTTCTTCTTTAATTTTCAAAAATTATGAAATCTACTGCTAAAAACATGCACTGAACATTCTTATCTGAATATGAGGGCTATTACCAAAACAGTACAAAAAAAAATCAATAATCCAGATATATTCCTATTTCGGATCAGACCTCATTTGAAGTTTCTTGTGACAGGTTGAATGCTAAAAAACGGAAAATTATTTCATACTTACTGTAATTTTCCGTTCCTGGTGCCTATCCATGGCAGCATACCTGTGATAAGCTCCGCCCCGGAGTCGTCCCCTCAGGATAGTTAATACATTATAAAAGTGACAATCATACCCCCCAATAGCATTCTCCTATTATATTGAATACCAAGGAAGGGCATGTATGCTGCCATGGATAGGCACCAGGAAAGGAAAATTACGGTAAGTATGAAACAATTTTCCATTTTCCTGGTGCCTCCATGGCAGCATACCTGTGATACAATAAATAGCTAACAACAGGGTGGGTAATGCTTATAAAGAAAATTTTATTAAGGTACTGCGAGAGCTGACTCAATTGCCCTTCTCCCAAACTCCACTGAAGTGAGTGCTCCTTGATCAATTCTGTAATGCCGCATGAACGTATTTGGGGATGGCCATGTGGCCGCCTTACAAATGGTTTCCAGAGAGACATTAGCCCTTGCCGCCCATGATGAAGAGACTGCTCTTGTTGAGTGGGCTTTTACCACCGGAGGATCCATCCCTCTAGCCCTATACACTTTTTGGATCAGCTTGCAAATCCAGGAAGCGATAGTTCTTGATGTAGCTTCTTTCCCTCTATTTCTGCCCCAAGGAAGTATGAAGCCTGTTTGAAGCTCTAAAGGGACTTGTGACTTGCAGGTAGCATCTTTTTTTTTTCTTTTTAACAATTTTTTGTCTGTGGAGTCTGTTATGAGAGGAAGCGATGCTGATTAATTTGCCCCTCAGAACCGCCTTATGGGCCGTCCAGACAATAGGGGGCGGGGTTTCGGGGAGGGCATTAATTGAGAAATATTTGGATTTGGCTACCTCTGATTCTACTAATAAGTCCGAAAGCAAAGCTTCATTAAGTCTCCAGGTATATGGGGTGGGGGCAAGTCTTATGAAATCCGTGGTAAATGAGGTTACGTGATGGTCTGACCAAACACAGGGGTGGATCGTGGCGCTAGTGGAATTGGCTAAAATGATAGGGGTAGTATAAACATAGTCTAACCTGGCATAACTTTTGTGTGGGTGTGAGTAAAAGGTAAATTCTTTAATGCCCATATTGTGTGTTCTCCAGGTATCCATCAGTTGGTGGTTCAAAAGGCCATGGGTTAGAGACCTGGGGAAGGCTTTAGTAGCAGTAGTGGAAGAGGATCTATCCAATGTGGGGTTAGCTACTAGGTTGAAATCCCCACCTATAATCATATGGGGAGATTCCAAGGAGGCCAATTTATCAAAAAAACATATTAAAAAAGGAAGCAGGGGCATCATTGGGAGCATAAATACTGGCTATGGTGACTTCCCTATTATGCATTACTCCCTTAATAATGACAAATCTGCTATCCTTATCCTTGTAGCTTTGCTTAATCTCCATAGGAATGGAGGAATGTAACAGAATGGCAGCACCCCTGCTTTTGGATGTGTGAAGGGAATAAAATGATTGTGGGAAATTTCTATGAAGATATTTTGGGTGTGAGGAGTGGGAGAAGTGAGTCTCCTGAAGTAAGAGAATATTGGCGCCCAGCCGGCTATAAAGATCAAATGCCTTGCGCCTTTTAACAGGGGAGTTAAACCCCTTCACATTATGTGAAATGCAGGTGATTGCCATGATAGGTCAATACTGTGCTGTCAGGCAGAAATGGTATATAACTAAGCATGCAAGAGGGATTGTGTACAAAGCATGCTGGGCCCAGCAGGGGTGCTGTCATTAATTCAAGCAACAAGTGGAGAAAGTGGTACATAAAATTCACATTTAGTTTAATAAAATGGAAAAACATATGCATCTCATTAGCATAGTATCGGGAGAGCAAACATTCCAGACTGTAAGGTGACTGACCAAATAAAAGGAGAACAGCTGTAGAAATACATCGAACCAAAAAAAGAAAAACATATAAAGTTCCGTAACTAGACATGAAGTCCAATATCAAAAAATGGGTCAGGTAAAGTAAAAGGTAAAACAAAACTTTACCTGCTAACAGTGAAGACAAAAAACTTATTAGCGAGACAACTGGGTCTCGTACCCAGCTGGATTATTAATCCCCACTGTGGGGAGAAACCTGTGAGGCTCACAAAAGAGCAGGAAAAAAAAGAGAAAGCAAAAGAAGTAAAGAGAAAAAAAAAGTCAAAACAGTTCGTAGCCTGAGGTTTCAAATGGAACCTTTGCTGGGTGGGGAGGACATGCCACGGCTCCGCAGGACTGTCGCCTGTAATAAGGTGATGGAAGGAACAGTGTCATGCGTCATATAAGCTGTGGAGTGATAGACATCAGAAATGTTACCGTGGATGCTCCGCAAAGCCCTCTCCAACGTCATAACGGATTCTCCTTCTGTCTCTGCGCGGTGGAGGGGTTTGCCAGATGGGGGCCGGATGAGGGGTCGATGGTGGGTGACGGATGGTGGCTGCGTCAAGGAGGCCCAGTTTCACCAGGACTTCTTGGCCCTCGTGTAGAGAAGTGGCTGAAAAGGTGGTGCCATTATGGGGGACCAGCAGCTTAAACGGGAAGCCCCATCTGTAACGAATGTGGGCGGATTGGAGTGCGGTGGTTATTTCTTTTAGGCCCCTGCGTCTGTCAAGGGTGGCAGGGGAGATATCCGGGTAGATCTGGATCTGATGATTATCCAACATAATCCTTTGCTTGTTTCGTGCAGCTCTCAGGATGTCCTCCTTGATGAGAAAATCTTTCAGGCAGAGGATCACATCCCTGGGTGGTTTATCGTCAGGAGGTTTTGGGCGAAGCGCTCTGTGAATGCGATCACACTTAAAAGCAGAGGAGTCACACTCTGGGAGCAGTGATTTAAATAAACGAATTACGGCAGGGATTAGTTCAGTCTCTGATTCTGGGATACCTCTAAGTCGCAAATTGTTGCGTCTATTTCTGTTGTCGAGATCTTCGACTTGGGCTTGGATTGCAGACAGTGCTGTAGCCAATGAGTCATGCTCCCGACTCAGGTCGTTGTAGGCCAGAGCCAGCTAATCGTGCTTGGTCTCAAGGAGCTCGGTGCGTGAGCCTAAGGCCGCAATTTCCTGTGATAGTGTGTGGGAAGTTTTGTGCAGTTCAGTCTGAAATTTGGAAGCCAGTTTGGTGTACATTGCTTCCAGACTGCTGTCCAGATCAGTCTTAGAGAGGGTAGTGTGGTACTCACTCGTGCTGCATATGATCTGGGAGGGCGTCTGCTGCGATGTAGGAGTTTGAGCCGGAGAGTCTCCCTTCCTCGCCGTGCCATCTTGAGACATACTGTAGCGTTCCCGCGTGCGGAGGAGATAGTGAGTTAGGGTATTTTGAGCGGATCCACGGGATTTCCTTCTCTTCGACGGCATGCACCAGTGTTAAGTGGCTCGAGGGGTGCAAGAAACGGGGTTATTTGAGCAGTTAATAGCCCTCAGGATGCCATGAAAGGCCCGGGTGGAGCGGAGCTACTGTGTCAGACATCCATTTCCTTTGGCGCCGCGCATGCGCCCCCCAGCAGGTAGCATCTTAACACCTTGGAAATATCCAATTCTTGCAGCGAACGCGAAAGTGGATCCGTAAAGGTCGGCAGTGCCCAGACTTCCGAGAGAGTGGCCCGACAAAAGACTTTTGGGACAAATCCCCGAACTGTCCGCAGTTCCACCCTATCTGCAAAGAAGGCAATGTGCTCCTCTTCTGCCCCTAAAGCTTGTAATTCCGAGGCTCTTTTACCTGAGCGTCAGGTTCCATAAGGACGTGGATTCTATTGGCACGAAAGGCTGAGCCATCAGACAGTCAAGTACAAAGGGCAGATCCCAAGCAGGAAAGAAACGTTTTACTGGACGACAAATTTTTTTGACTGCTTTGAAAAACTGAATGATGAGTGCGTCTTCTGCCCATCTGTTCTGGGTAGCTGCCGAAATCGCTGCCACCTGGACTTTAAGTGAGCTGCAACTGAGCCCAAGGTCCAAGCCAGCTTGCAAAAATTCCAAAATTAGTGTGTTGGAAGGTACTGTAGGATCCGCACATTTGTCTGTTACAAACAACTTGAACTTTTCCCATATTTTCGAATACACATAATTTTCTGGCTTTTAAAAGTGTCAAAATCACATTTGTGGAACACCCTAAAGAATGGAATTTCTCCCTTTCAACATCCAAACATGTAAGTTCAGCTTGTGAAGAGAAACACCGGAATCTTGATTGGGGGACCCATGCTGAGGCTCATTGCCCAGGGAAATCATGGCCTCCTCGGCCAGTAAGGAAGAATAGCCACCACTTTGACTGGTTCCCTCGTCAATCTGAGTAGGAACTTGGAAATCAAGGGTCTGGGAGGGAACGCATACGCTGTCTTACAATGCCATGGGCTCGAGAGGGCATCTGCTGCTTCTGATCGTGGATGAGGCCAGCGGGAGAGAAATCTTGGCAATTTGGCATTCGTTGGAGAGGCAAAAAGGTAGATTTCCGGAGGATTCTGGAGACTCCTGATCCAATTGAACACCGAAGGGTGAAGAGACCATTCGTTGCTGTCTTGAAAACAGCGAGACAGATGATCCGCTTCTTGATTCAGATGGCCTGGCAGGTAAACCGCTTTCAGATCTAGCAAATTTCTCTCCGCCCACAACATAATGGGTTCCACTTCTCTCAGTAAAGTGATGCTGTGGATTCCCCCCTGACGTTGTATATATGACACTGCCTCTCTGGTGTCCAGACGTACTAGGACTTGCTTCTGGTGCAGATGTTTTCCCAGACTCACTAGGGCTAGATAGACCGCCCGTAATTCCAAAACATTGGAGACTACCCCTTTCGTGGGAACGTCCCACCTCCCTTGAACCGCAAGGTGATCGCAGTGTGCTCCCCAACCCATCGAGCTTGCATCGGTGGTAAGAATGGTCCAGGAGGGACAATGAAGAAGACGAGGATTTGAGATTACCTCCTCTTTCGACCACCAGAGGAGACTCCTCCTCATGAAAGCCGAGATCGTAAAGCGTTGATACAGTGATTTCCTCCTCCATTGCGTTAGGAAGCACATTTGAAAAGTCCTCAAATGCCAATGAGCCCAGGGTAGCATCGGGATACAGGATGACATGGTCCCGATTAGACTTAAACACCCTGAGGCTGACAGGTGAGAGAGAGTTCTTACATGGCACATCTTCTGGACAATAGCTGTCACTTTCTGGTGGGGGAGGCACACTGTTACAGTTAAGGTATTGAAAAGAGCGCCGAGGTAAATCATTACCTGAGTTGGGGTCAGGAGACTCTTCTCTGTATTCACCAACCATCCAAATTCCCTCAGGGTGGACAGGAGAATTTCCCTGTGTTCCAATAGTTGGCGTGGACTGGGCGCTAGCAGTAGGATGTCGTCCAGAAAGTGGAAAACTCACAGCCCTTTTTCTCCGAGAGGTGCCAGGACTGCAATTAACACCTTCGAGAATATCCTTGGGGATGTGCACAGTCCGAAAGGGAGGCACTGGAACTGGAGGTGTGTGGAACCCCCTCCCACCCTTAAGAATTTCTGGAAGGCAGGGAGAATGGGGACATGGAAATAAGCTTCTTGTAAGTCTACCGAGATCATCCAGTCTCCCCGTTGGACCATCTGGATGATCGTGTGTAAGGATTCCATCTTGAAAGAGTCCAACTGAATAAAACGGTTTAATCTTTTCAGATCCACTACTGGTCTCCACTCTCCACTCTTTTTGGGAATAAGAAAGAGAGGAGAATAGAATCCTGTGAATCTCTCGGATGGAGGCACAGGAATCACTGCTTGTTGAACTAGGAGCAGGTGAAGGTACTTCTGCAGAGCCTCCGTTTTTTGAGGAGAAGTTGTTTGTTTTGTTAGGATAAACGAGTCTTGTGGGGGATGATCTAGGAATGTCCAAAAATGACCAAAACGGACTGTAGATACCACCCAAGGATCTTTGCACCGGCTGGAATAGACTTCTGCAAACCTTTTCAACCTGGCACCTACTGGAGGGGGTTGGAGTGGCCTCCTGTCAAAAAGATTTCGTCCCCTCCTGGGGATTGGCGAGACGCCTCTGTTTGTTTGATTTTAGAAGAGTGGCCTGAGTACTTCTCCAATTTTGTTTTGTTATCTCTCTTTTGCCGAAAGTGAAAGAAGTTCTTGTTCCTGGAGGATTGAAACTTAGAAGACACAACTCGAGAGCGTCTCACTCTTCTGTCTTGGGGGAGCAATCCGGATTTTCCCGCAGTCACTCTAGAGATTGCCTTTTCCAATTCATCCCCAAAGAGAGCCTTCCCGTCAAAGGGGATTTTGCACCAGTTTTGTTTCGATGCTGCCCACGGCTTTAGCCACAGTGCTCTCTTGGCCATAATTGTGTGCAACATCACCGAATCAATGGCTGCTTCCCCTACGAAGTCCGCCGATAATTTGAGTTCCTCCAACACTTTAATTATGTCATCTTTTGGTACATCCTCACGAATGGCTGTCTCAATATTCTCAGTCCAGACCCTGATAGCATTAGAGACTGAAGCCAATGCTACCGCCGGTCTGCAGGCTCCTCCGGCCAACTGGTAGGCCTTTGTTAAGTCTGCATCTATACGCCTATCCAAAGGGTCTTTAAAAGAGGCTGAGTCCTCCATAGGTAGGGTGATATTTTTTGGTAGGCGTACCACTGCAGCATCGACCACCGGAGGAGTGTCCAAGAGGGCAGAATCAGACTCTGTCAAAGGGTATAATTTTTGAAGCCAGTTTAAGTAGAAGCGTTTGTCGGTCTTCTTCCATTCCCCCTCTATCAGATCCTTTAACTCCTCCATAAAGGGAAAAAGGGTAAGCCTCTTCTTTAAAAAAGGAAAAAAATGACTTAGCCTTTTTAGGTGGTTCCTCCACCTCTTCCCAGCCGATAGCCTGCTTAACTGCAGAGACAAACGGTTGCACTAAAGAGAAATTAAAGCCTGAGGGTTCTGACTCATCCGTAGAGTCCTCTGAATCACCTCTATCCCCTGTTGCCAGGAGAAGTGGCCCTGCGGTGACCCCTGCAGGGTCCGCGGCCGATGTGCCAGGAGGAGTTGTTTCTGAAGGCTGGTCTTGTACACTAGGTGTGCCCTGTTGTGAGGGAGACGAGTGTTCTAACTCGGCTAAAGAGTCTTTAATCACTCTTTTTATCAAATCTGTCACTTGCTGAACCTCCGCTTTTTCTTGATCAACATAACCCCGCAAACAATCTTTGCAGATCAATTTATCTGCCAACGGGATTGCTCCACATGCCCGGCATTTTTTGGTACTTTCCCGCCTAGGTGGGCTGGATGACCAATGTCTTTTAGAAGCTGACCTTCCATCGGAATGGTGGCGGGAACTAGCTAGTTGATCGGCTGTGCCCAGAACCTGGGTGGGAGTGTCCACTGTGATGGCCAGAAGTCTGATTAGACATGCTTTGGCGTATAGGGCTGAAACGAGAGTAACAGCATAAAGGCACTCTTTTGTTCAAAAAATAAAAGGTGTTTTTTTTTTTATTGGGTACGTGCCCTTACCTAGGAAAGCGAGGGTCTTGGTCTGACGGCGGCTGACTCATAACTGCAGGGGGCAGGCAAGGGCAGAAAACACAGCAGGATAGGATACTAGAATTAAAGAAAGCAACCAGATAAAATACATAAAAGGGGGAATTAAAATCTTACCCCCACCCATCTGCCCACCTGCGGAATAATTTATACATATATTACTATTTATATATTTATTATATATATATTTTATTTCCTGCTTTTTTTTTTTTAAATATATATATATATACAAAAGGACCCCAGCAGGCAACCATAAAAATACTTTAAAAAGAGCAAAAAAGTTTAATAATTAGCAATAGAAGGACTCTCCTTTTAAGCTGCACAAAAACACTACTTACAATTAAGATTATTCTGCTGCCCACAAGAGCACTCCAAAGGCAGGACCTGCTCCCTTCAGAGCCTGCTGCTAACTACACTCTGAATACCTAAATAAGGGAAGGGGGAGGCGAGTTCGCTTATTCCCCCTCCCTAATTCCGCCCCCTAGCAATAGAGAGGGAGCCAGGAGTTTTGCCCATAAACAAGATGGCGCCAATGGCTTCATCCATCAGCACCTGAGCCGAGCGGTCACGTGACCCGCTCAGCCATTCAGACGCCGACCAAGGTTAGAACACCGCCCCCCCCTCGGCGCTCGCCGCCTTAGGGGAAGCAAGGACAGGGGAGACAACACGCTGGATAAAGAAAACAAACAGTAAACGAGATATATAAGAAAAAAAAGGCTCAGAAGAAGAGCCCCTACCTGCCACCTGCAGAAAACCAGCTAAGCTTACAAGCAGAACTGTTGCTCTTGGTTAGGAAGCTGCTGCTGCTCCAAAAGACCTTCAGAAAGGGGCTCCCCGCTTATCAGTGCTGTTAGCAACCCAAGACAGGGGACTGCATCTGGGAGAGGCCTGAACCCAGATGGAAGCTGCACAAGGCGGAGGCAAGGCACCTACTGACACTATCCATCAGGCATGAGGAAAAAAAGGAGAATGCTATTGGGGCTATGATTGTCACCTTTATAATGTATTAACTATACTGACGGGGAGAGCTCCGGGGCGGAGCTTATCACAGGTATGCTGCCATGGAGGCACCAGGAAAGTTTTTTTAGGCTAACATCCTCATTTGCAGTAAGTTGGATATGCAGAGAAAATGTAGCAATGCTGCAGGATAAAACACAGTGAGTGTTCAATAATAAATGATTTAATATAAAAAAAAAAAATAGTGAATGCTTAAAATTGATTTTGGCTAGAGAATGTAATGTTGGCTGTATTATAAACACAGCAAATGTTACTGAGACCTGGATATCTGATTGCAAAGTCCAATTGTGTGAACATGTGGGGAAATATGGCCAACATATGGACTTTATAAATGCAGCTTTTGTCCCAATACATTTACAACAAAAAAAAAAAAAAGAAGGAAATTGTTAAATGAATCGTTCACCTCTGTATAAATATGCCACCAAATATAAACAAGTCTTCAAATGCATTGCACAGACAACAAGGTGAAAAAAACCTTCTATGTCCAGCAGGCCCCCTAATACTTACCTAAGCCCCATCTCGATCCAGCGATGTGCATGGTTGCCTTGACTCTCCTGGGACTCTCACTCATTAAATGAGGGTATTGGCTCAAAGTCAGTGAGCCAATGAGGGGGCTTAACCGAGCCATGGCTCTGTGTGTGAATAGACACGCAGAGCTGCGGCTCAGGAGTGAGGCTGCTTGGGTAGCCTCAGAGCAAGCTGCTTGCTCTGAGGGCATCAGGCAGGATAGAGGGGCCAGGAGCGCCGGGGGGGCCAAGAAGAGGAGGATCTGTGCTGCTCTGTGCAATACAACTGCATACAGCAGGTAAGTATAACATGTTTGTTATTTTTATTTTTTTTAACGAAGAATTTAATATCACTTTAAAGTGGCTGTAAAACTTTGCACATACCCAGTGAAGTGACTGCCCCATCATGTGATACACGGAAATAAAACAAATCCTCCTACATAACCAGTTATTTGATGATGCTGTACTGCACTGGGGACAGTATGTGAATTTTTTTTTAATCTGTGCAGCCAGTGATGTGATGGCGCCGAGCTTGGCACCTTTTACAAATAACTTAGCAGAACTGGAGGGGGCGTGGTCGGGTGTGGCATAAGAGCGAGAATAAAATCGGATCTACTTCACCGGTGCTGCCATCCCCAGCCACAATAGAGGTTCTGCTCCATCCTCTGTCTCTGCCTAAAGTCTGCCTGACCGCTGTGCCCTCTGGTGCAGTCTCTGAGCCAAAAGGATAACACCAAAGCAAAAGCATGGTGCCGGTTCAGCACTGACAGAGGTCACAAACCACCACATCAAGAAGAGGGACACAACACAGACACAGTGAGTAAACAGGGAAAGATCTGCTAAAACAGTCTCTGGCCATCTCCTATAGTATGCCTGCAGTCTCTAACCATCTCTTGTGCCATGTCTGCCCATCTCTTGTGCCATGCCCCCAGTCTATGATCTTCTTTTGTGCCATGTACGCCCATCTCTTGTGCCATGACCGCAGTGTCTAACATCTCTTGTGCCATGTCTGCTCATCTCTTGTGCCATGTCCGCAGTCTCTGACCATCTCTTGTGCTATGTCCACCAATCTCTTGTGCCATGTCCGTAGTCTCTGACCATCTCTTGTGATATGTCCACAGTCTCTAACCATCTCTTGTGCCATTGTTGCAGTCTCTGATCATCTCTTGTGCCATGTCTAGAATCTCTGACCATCTCTTGTGCCATGTCTGCAGTCCCTGACCATCTCTTGTGCCATGTCCACAGTCTCTAATCATCTCTTGTGCAATGTCGGTCCATCTCTTGTGCAATGTCCGCAGTCTCTGATTATCTCTTGTGCCATGTCCATGTAAAGCACTTATTTTCCTTTCATATTGTTAAAGTTTTTGTTGTTAATATTTATTTTTGTAACTTAATTCTGCATAAAACATTTAACAGTGTCATTTCATGAGATAATTTACAAGGGTGTGTTTAGAGACGGAATTAGCGGCAGGGCAGGGTAGGGGTTGGTGGTGCAACTGGTGGCGAGCAGGTATTCAGCCCTGACCATTAGCTCAGGGCTTGAAATTTTGAGCCCTGCTATATATAGTTTGTGGACTCTATAACTTTCCTACAGACTAAATAATATACACTAATTTGGGTTATTTTCACCAAAGAAATGTAGCAGTATACATTTTGGCCTAAATTTATGAAGAAAGATTATTTATTTGCAAAACGTTATAACAAAAACAAAGAAAAACGTGGGTTTTTTTTTCAAAATGTTCAGTCTTTTTTCATTTATTTTGCTAAAAATAAAAAGCCCAGAGGTGAATAAATACCACGGAAAGAAAGCTCCATTTGTGTGCAAAAAATGATAAAAATTTCACATGGGTACAGTGTTGCATGACTGTGCAATTGTCATTCAAATTGTGACAGCTCTAAAAAGGTGAAAATTGGTCAGGGCAAGAAGGGGGTAAAAGTGTCCAGTATTGAAGTGGTTAATTAGGAGTTTTGTATATTTTTTTTCACAATTGCATTAGGGAGTAGCGCAACACTATATATAAGTTTAGTAATCATTTCATTGGTGTGGAAACACATTTAGTGTTTGCTGCAGCTCGTTTCTTGTTTTGATTATTTTTTTTTGGTTTGGGTGTTTTTTTTAGTTTATGGTAGTGCCTATGGTAATCTTAATTTGATATCTACTTTAAAGATGGTTAGTGGACCCGAATGGGCAGGTTAGTGTGTTTTTTTTTGTTTTTTGTTTCTTTTTGCAGAAGAGGCTTCGAATGTCTTTTCTATGATAAATAACCTGCCTGTTCACATTGTTTTTCAATGTTGGTTCCATTTTAAGTGGTTAAAGGGCAGCATCGGGCAACAACTAAAAGAAATAAGTGAGTTACTAATGCATTCCAGCACACTGCAGCTCTAAACTCAATTTATCTTGTTCTAAGTTCTTTGTAACCCACTAAAGCCACACAAATACAACTTCACAGAATTATTAGGAGTGCAGAAGGAGTGTAATTTTTGAGACCTATGCAATATAAAATGTACTCTCTTTCTCACTCTGCTGACTGTATATAAAACACATTCAAGCTGCCATGGCAGGTTTGAAATTTATTGATGGTTGTGGGAAACATCTTAGTATCATCATTTTTGCAGGCATTTTGTGTGTGTGTGTTTATTAAGCAGCAAGAAAGTAAAAGAAATGACTAGGCAGGATTGGTGCTCTAGATGTAAGTGTAGGAAGTACTGTGCAGATAGCTTGTGCCCACTCTTTGCATCTCAAGGCTCTCTTTTCAAAGCTGACTGGCTTCTACCTTTAAATAGTAGGTTTAGTGCCTCGGGATATTGCAGAAAGTAACACCTACAGTACAAGACAGCATACAGTACATGTATCAAGTTCGGCCCAAGGAGTATGTGGCTTAATACCGTTTGATTCTTTTTTGATTGACCAGTAGATGCATATTAAGCATATGTCATTAATACATTGGCAATCTGTTTTTAAAGAAGCATTCAATTCAAAAGCAAACATTTTATAAATTGCAGCTTACCAATTCTTAGATGTGATGGCTGTATTAGTTTCCTTTATAGGTTTTATTTCTATATTCATCTGGTAATCCAGCTAGCAATTCTGTTGTTTTTCACAGTACAAGTTCTTCCACAGAATGTATCAGTTTACATGGATAAGACAAACCACTTATCCCCAAAAGGAAAAACAACTGTTTGATGTAATTGCTTATAAAGTGTTAGCTGGAGTTTGGATTCAGTTTGTTAGTGTATCTCATGTATTAAAAATATCCATATAAGCGTTTAGGAATGACCATAGTAATTGTCTTTCATAGATAGTCACCCCTCTGAGGTAATGCAGGATAAAGAGCAAGTTAGAGATGGGTGTCCAACAATCAGTTTATTGTTAAAAAAGCAATGCCAGAAAAGTAAAAATTACATTCAATGAAACATTGCTCTCTTGTGTGAGGATGCCCCTTGGGTAATACCAGACAGGAGAACCCCATGGGCAGCATCAACAGTGAAATGATGAAATGGCCAGTTGCTGGGAGCGGTGGATAGCAATCACTCAGGGGCGGACTGACCATTCGGGCACTCGGCATTCAGGCCATTCGGGCACTCGGCCACTAGGGGGCTCCATCAGAGTGGCCAGCCTCACTAAAAGCAGGGACAGTATGTAAAAATCTGTGTTTTTTTTAAATCTGTCCCTGAAATGTCCTATGCCAACATCATTTTGCTGTAAAAAACCCGAGGCTATAGCTGCCCCGCCTCTGTACTGCCTCCTCAGCCAATGGGAACACGGTGTACATGCCCCCTTCCTCACCGCGGCTCATTTGATTTAAGAGCAGGAGATGCCGACAGCTGGAGGAGAGGAGAGGGAGGAGGGGACACAGCCTGCAGTGTAGGAAGGTCTGCAACCTGCTGGAAGGTAAGCTTGCTGAGCTGAACTGATTGTATTTTTGTCAGTGTCTTACCCTAGTGAGCAGGAGGGAGGGGGAGGATGTGTTTGTCCTCTAGCAGGGCTCCTCCTGTCTCTGAAGCTGTTAGATTGATTTTCCGTGTGAGAAGTGCCATGTTTCTGGAGGAAGGATGTTCTGAACTTCTCCCCCAATCTCTGCTACCCTGCCTACTCATTACCTGCCCACCAATACACAGACACAGTCCCCTCCTCTCCTGCATTACTACCTAAAGTGTCTGTGAGCTGCTGGGACACTACAAGTCCCAGCATGCTAGGAGATGGGGGCAGCAGTGTGTTTCTTTAAGGCCCCTTTCATACTCATACGACTTGTCCCACGATTTTGTACTGCAAAATCGTATGACAAGTCATTCTCCATGATTTTCAATGACTACCATTCATATTGGCAAGACTTTAAGTCGTGCCAACTTCAAAGTAGTCCCTGCACTACTTTGGTCCAACTTCCATGCGAGTTGTACTTCATAGACCTCAATGTTAAACCCTCAAGTAGCATGCAAATCGTACCTGAATAATATAGACACGATTTCAGTACGACTTTGTAAGCACAAGCTGTAAGCACCAGTCTCACACCATGTATGTATTCATTTGGTAATGCCAAAGTTGTGGCAAAGTCGTACAAAGTAGTACTGATCCCAAATTGTGTCAAAATCGTGCAAATTCGTGGTAAAATCGCAGTAAAATCGTGCCCATGAAATTGTGGTAAAATTGCACGACTTTAAAGTCGTACAAGTGAGAAAGGGGCCTTAGGCTGATTTTTGGGTGAAAAGTGCTGGTGTGTGTGTGTGTGTGTGTGTATCTATGGTGTGTGTCTGTGTGTATATATGTATACTGTGTGTCTATGTGTATATATGTATACTGTGTGTCTATCAGTGGCGGTGCGTCCATAGGGGGCACTGCCCCCTCTCTACTGGCACCGCTCTATCACCATAGATAGATTCATGCATTGCATGAATCTATCTATGGTCGCCGCTGACACCCCCTATTCAGGTGCCCAGCTCCTTTTTTGGGCACCTGAATTACAGCGGCGGGGGTGTTTTTGGAAAGCACCTGATTAGAGCCGTAGGCTCTAATAGGCGTCCAAAAAGGTGAACAGCGGGTGCCATGCTGGGCATTCGCTGTTCACTCAGCTGTGTGTTAGCAAAGCGAAGGAATTCACTTTGCTAACACTGAACCGCCTCTCAGCCAATCAGGTGCTTGGGTCTGTTACCTGTCACCCGATTGGCTGAAGCGTCAGGAACTGTGATTGGACGCCTGATAGAGAGGACAGAAGAAGACATTGAGGAGCGTGCAGGACACCATCGCTGACCTGCTGTGAGACAGGTAGGTGCAGGGCGATGCAGACTGGCAGCATTTGATGGGGCACAGTAGTGGCATTTCATGGGCACACTGGCAGCATTTGATGGGGCACAGTAGTCACATTTGATGGGCACACTGGCAGCATTTGATGGGGCACAGTAGTGGCAATTAATGGGCACACTGGCAGCATTTGATGGGACACAGTAGCGACAATTGATGGGCACACTGGCAGCATTTGATGGGGCACACTAGTGGCAATTGATGGGCACACTGGCAGCATTTGATGGGGCACAGTAGCAGCAATTGATGGGCACACTGGCAGCATTTGATGGGGCACAGTAGCGGCAATTGTTTCTGCACACTGGCAGCATTTGATGGGGCACAGTAGCAGCACTTGATGTGCACACTGGCAGCAATTGATGGGCACACTGGCAGCAATTGATGGGCACAGTAGCGGCAATTGATGGGCACAGTGGCTGCGTTTGATGGGCACAGTGGCTGCGTTTGATGGGCACAGTGGCACCAATTTATGGGTACAGTGGCTGCGTTTGATGGCACAGTGGCTGCGTTTGATGGGCACAGTGGCTGCGTTTGATGACCCAGTGGCTGCATTTGATGGGCACAGTGGCTGTGTTGGATGGGCACAGTGGCGGCAATATATGGGTACAGTGGCTGCGTTTGATGGCACGGTGGCTGCGTTTGATGGCACAGTGAGTGTGCTTGATGAGCACAGTGGCTGCGCTTGATGGGCACAGTGGCGGCAATTGATGGGCACAGTAGCTGCGTTTGATGGGCACAGTGGCTGCAATTGATGGTTTTTTTTTCAGTTTGTTTGCACCCCCCCAAAAATGTTGAGCACCAGCCGCTACTGGTGTCTATGTGTATATATGTATAATGTGTGTGTGTGTGTGTCTATGTGTATGTAAACTGTGTGTGTATGTATACTGTATGCTTCATTTGTGCCTACTGCCGCTAAACAGAAGTCGATCTAACAATCCTATGCCCGTGAAAAATCCACTTGTTGCCATTCGGAGGCAGCTGAATGGTGAACTTCTGAGCCCAGTCTCGGATCAGGCAGCAGGGCAGGTCTGGGTGTGTGCCTGTGCGGTGATATGGCACACATTAAGCATGGCTTTTATTCACACACCCCACTGCCAGATCTGAGGCCAACCACAGCAGTTCACTATTCTGGCTCTAAGACTCACTTGCGCAGTTCAGAACCTGCAACAAGTGGATTTTTTTTTTTTTTTAATTTAAAGGCCTTTTCCTGCCAGCTGCCTGCCACAGCAAGCACTAAGGTGCAAAGGTGTGTGTAAGGGGACACTGATAGAAGGTGACACACTGGGGGGGGGCTCTGCCATAAGGTAGGACTCTGCGGACTGTGACGTATAGGGAGAATGTTGTGACTTTGGTGTAAGGGAGGACTTTGATGTGAGCGTGGCACTCATCCTGACTACTGTACTCTATATGTTGTTTTGTTTGTTACTTACTCCTGGCATGGCGGCCACCTGTAAGCCTGGGGGCCCCATAATCTTCTATTGCCCAGGGGCCCCATGAGTTGTCAGTCCGCCCCTGCAATCACTGCTATATGTGACGCGACGGAGATTGCGTCAGCCGGGCCGCCAAAGGAACAAGGAAGAAGCTGCTATGATGCAGGAGTAATGGAGGTGTAGACACAGGCATGCCTGGAGATATGTTGCTATGACAACAAATTTCACGCCAATGCGCTTTGTCAAGGTATGACAAAGCACATTGGCGACAGCAGTGCGATAGCACTGAAAGCTGAAAATCAGCCTGGGCTGGAAGGGGGTGAAAGTGCCCAGTATTGAGGTAAATGTAGGTAAATTCTGTCTTTAACCACTTCAGCCCCGGAAGATTTTACCCCTTTCCTGACCAAAGCATTTTTTGTGATACGGCACTGCGTCGCTTTAGCTCACGTGTGGTCGTGCGACGTTGCACCCAAACAAACTTGACGTCCTTTTTTTCCCACAAATAGAGCTTTCTTTTGGTGGTATTTGATAACCTCTGCGGTTTTTATTTTTTGCGCTATAAACAAAAAAAGGCTGTCAATTTTGAAAAAAAAGCAATATTTTTTACTTTTTGCTATAATAAATATCCCCAAACAATATATAAAAAAACTAATTTCTTTCTCAGTTTAGGCCGATATGTATTCTTCTACATATTTTTGGTAAAAAAATTGTAATAAGTGTATATTGATTGGTTTGCGCAAAAGTTATAGCGTCTACAAAATAGGGGATAGATTTATGGCATTTTATTTTTATTTTTTTTTATAGTAATGGCGGCAATCTGCGATTTTTATCGACATTGCAACATTATGGCGGAAACATCTGACACTTTTGACACTATTTTGGGAGCATTGTCATTTATACAGCGATCAGAGCTAGAAATAGCCACTGATTACTGTATAAATTACACTGGCAGGGAAGGGGTTAAACACTAGGGGGCGATCAAGAGGTTAAGTGTGTCCTAGAGAGGTGTACTAATTGTAGGGGGGATGGGCTCACTACAACATGACAGAGATCACTGCTCCAGATGACAGGGAGCAGTGGATCTCTGTCATGTTGCTAGGCAGAACATGGAAATGCCTTGTTTACAAAGGCATCTCCCCATTCTGCCTCTCCTCACCACAATCGCGGGCCGCCAGTGAACAT
The DNA here is from genome assembly GCF_042186555.1 of Aquarana catesbeiana. Taxonomy (NCBI): domain Eukaryota; kingdom Metazoa; phylum Chordata; class Amphibia; order Anura; family Ranidae; genus Aquarana; species Aquarana catesbeiana. The sequence continues at coordinate 146,440,012 of NC_133330.1, forward strand.
CGAGTTCCTGGGACACGCGGGCACGTTCCCGCGGCGTGCAGCGGGCACCCGATAGGTGGCAAATTCAAAGGGACGTACAGGTACGCCCATTTGCCTGACTGTGCCATTCTGCCGACGTACATCTGTGTGCGGCAGTCGGCAAGCGGTTAACTGTATACTTTTACCCAATGCATTTTTTCAGTAGTCTATCCTTTTGCATTATTATAGATGTATCACAATTCCATATTTCCTTGAAGACAGATGTTTTTCCAAGCAAAATATAATTATTTTAGGATTTGAAGGAATATGCATATTTTGTAATCAGTTTGAAATCACTTTTACTACATTTCCACACAGTATGGAAGGAACCCACTATTAAACTGCACATATTGTAAACATGGTTACAGATGGAAGCGTTTGACATGTACATCACGCTAGAAATAGGTTTTTAGACATGGACACCTATAATTGTGCACATTGGGACATTACTTTGTTTTTCTACATTATTATGTGTTGAAAAGGATGAAAAGAATGCTGATAAATACAGTGATTGTCAAAAACATTGCTTTCTTTAATAGAGCGGTGGGTTTTAACACTGATAGAGAGTCCTATTCGTAAATACAAAACTGATGCAGTTTGTATAATTTAACATTCAAAAGGCAGTTTAAGAGCAACAAAACTTGATTGCCATATACACTATTTTGTAGGATTTCACCTAGGATGCACAAGATATTCTACAGAATGTCAGAAAATAGACTTTATGTTTAACAACATGTTTTGAATAAACAAAAGAGAGTAAGAGAAAAAAAGTGGCGGAGTGGTGAGGTTATGGCAGTAAAGGCAAGTAGGCACCGGAGAGTGGCTGGGACAGGGTAGGGGAAAATGTTAATTGTTTTTTTTCCTGTTCTTACAGGTTTGCTTGCAAATTTTACTTCTTTTGTGTGTCGCTCTACAGCCTCCAACCTTAATCACAATTGATTTAATTAGATCAGTATCAGGCTAGAATAATTTTCTGTGTTTAAGTAGTTGATGTGCCTTCTAAAACTTTTGTGTTTTCCCCTAATTTGTCATATATGCGACCAATAAGATAATGACTTACCAATACACAGCAGGAAAAATTCACAATAAAAACAAAATGCTGTATGAAACAATGCACTTATTAGAAATTAGATTGTACAAAATACTCTATCAATGTAAATGACATGTACTAAAGACCCTGCTATTGCTCCTTGCAAAATATTATATTCCTTACTATAGGTTTACAAAATTAAAAACCGTAATTAAAATACCACAGCCACACGTGGGGGCACATGGCATAGCACCAAATCCCAACTGTGGCAGATCTAACTCCACTTATGGTTTACAAAGGACACAATGATAAGATCATTTGCTGATAGTTATAAAGTCCAAATGTTCATAGAGATAGTAAGCTATGATGGTATCTTCCAGGTGTAAACTCAAGGTTGCAAAACAACCTTTCAGACCAGGGAGAAATGATCAAAGAGCAATATAGCCCCAATAGAAAAAAAATGTCCTCTAAAGAATAAAATGTGTATGTGTAGAACAGGAACAGGCTTCATTGGCCAGAACCCAGCATGCCAAATGGTGGGGAAAGTGTGTAGCATGGGAGCAGTGAGACTGTGGAGTTTCTAACGCACATGCGCTTTCACACCACAAGGGTTAATTTGTGGTAGGTAGGGAGAAAGATGTATTTTTTTTTATTTTATTGAAGGTTCTGATAGTAGTTTGAAGCTGGGAAAGCACAGTAAAGGTATCTTGTGGAATTCAGCCAATACCACTTACAGCAGAGCAATAAGTATGTTTAATAAAACAAATTTGTGAGCACTCTTTTTTTTTATCAGAGGAACACTGATACATCATAAATAAATGCATCATACATACATTATACATTTTACCAGAAATATTTATACCCTACTGCATTAGTGTGACAGTACATTATTAATTAAAGAGAAAGAGAAATGTTAGGACAGTTTGTCAGCACATTAATCAGAATCGTGTGTCAAGGGAAGGATGGCACCCCAAACATAAACTGCATTAAGTACAAGATAACGTTTGAAAACATTTCTATATCATTCCACGCTTATATCTCCAAATGGCAGAGCAATCTTAAAAGTAGCAAGACTACAAAAGACTGGCAATAAATGTGGTCCACAGTCTCTATGGTCTATTAATGTGTTTTTTTACAAAAGTGGCCTTTAAGGTTTTAACCTGGTGGTACATGGAAGCAACCAGACTGGCACACCTCCATCCCACTCACTCTAACTGGTTTTTAGAGGATGTAATGTGGTTGGCGATATGCTTCATATCTGGTGGACCTGCCTTATGCTAGGTAGATTTTGGACCACGGCGTTCAAATGTATACATACACAATTCAAATGTTCCCTTTCTAAAGACACTTGGCTTGCACTTCTTTACCACTTCTTTAGCTCAAACCTCCCTCACTGACTAAATCTAAATTTAAACTTACAACATTATTTGCTTTTGACAGCTAAACATTCACCAAAGCATGTAAAAAACGTAATATATTTTACAGAAGTTGAACAACACTTATTCTCTGACAATGAGAAACTTACAAGCATACCTATGGACGCCCACAAGGGATTTCTCAAAGTGGTCCCCATTGATTCAATATGCCCATGCTTCATTACCAAAAAACAGCTACACTTCTCTATAAATAACTCAGTGGGGGACTGGCACATTGGAAACTCTGCAGTCTTTTCTTTCTCTTTCTTTCCTTAAATCCATACTTCCTCCCACCTACTCCCAAGGGGGTTCCCTCTTTTGGCTTACACCATATTATCCCCCAATATCCTTGTTAGCCCCCTTCCCCTCTCCTCAGTCTCCTTCTCTTTACTTTTATTCTATTCTATTCTATTCTCCTCTCTGAATACCCTTCTAATAGTAGAAGGAAGATTGTGGATGACACACTCCCTCTAAATTAATGATCATTCACATAAACTTGCTATAAATAACTGTAACGAGCCCCTTGCTCGCTCGGTTCCACTCTCCCGACACTCCTCTGCTGCTATAGAATCAGAGTGCAGATCGCAACATCTGATTGCTTGGTCATCCAATGCTCCGGGATTAGAACGACAGCTATGTGCCGTTCTAACCCAGTTGTGATAGTTCAGAACAAACACCAGGCAGGCTGTAAGTTCAACCAGGAATCTATATTTATTGACAGGAATACAGTCTTATTTATACAATAAAAGAGAAGGTGCAGACCTCCTGCTCATATTACTCTAACAATACAGCTGTAACCTAATTAACCTAATTAACATGAGCTAATTAACTAATCCCTTTAGACAGCCTAGATGACTCAGACATGACCTTTAGGCCAGACTGGCCATCTTGTAGTTCAGAAAATCCAATCAACATTATCCCAATAGCAGAGTTAATTAAACACAAACAACAATGGGGATCTAATGACTCTTAGATCCCATACTAGAGACTTATTTACAATACACATTTTAGCAGACAACAGACAGGTAGCTGGAATTGATGACATTAGCATTTAACAGTAGGAGTCCCAATGGTATGAATCAGTCACTATTCCAATATGGCAAATCCAGGGTCCCCAGAGTCTGTGTGTCCTGGGGGACCAGGACCCGAATCCACAGTAATACCACCTCAAGGGTCCCCAGGCATACAGCTCACAAAGAGCACCGTTCCCCCAAATGCCAGGGCCCACAATCGATCGGCAAGAGGCTAGCATACAGTCCCCTCCAAAAGTCTCTCTCCCGGCTAGGTCTGTCACAATAACAAAGTAGCAATTATGTGAAACTTTATGAATATCTGCACCCTATGTAAATTTATTAATGGCAACCACGATCAATATGTAACATCTTGTGACTCTGAAAAATCTCTTTAAATAAAAACCATTGAAACTGAAAACATTTCTATATGTTCCCACAAAATGGTAATGATAATAAAACATTCACACAATTTTCTGCAGCCCCCTAACAAGACCTGTTTCATGACACATAAAAAAAACCATGACCAGCTAGTATGACTAAGGCTACAAGAGCCTAAATATGTGTCTTCATTATAGTCTAATTCAGTTCTTTGTTATTCCCCCCCTTTGTTTGAGTCAAGCAAACACCTAATGCTCATACATACAACAATCATGAATGGTCCCACAACTATTGCCTAAGTATTGGTTCTGGCAGACATCTTCCATGGAAGGACATACCTTCTAAACTCCAGATGGCTTCAGGGGTTTGGCAAATAGTGTTTGATGAACATATAACCTCTAGTATTCTTATGCCCTGTACACATGGTCGGATATTGATCGGACATTCCGACAACAAAATCCATGGATTTTTTCAGATGGATGTTGGCTCAAACTTGTCTTGCATACACACGGTCACACAAAGTTGTCAGAAAATCCAATCTTCTTCTAAATGCGGTGACATAAAACACGTACGTCGGGACATGCGTAGCACGTCGAGCATGCGTAGCACTTTGTGCGTCGGATTTGTGTACACACGATTGGAATTTCTGACAACGGATTTTGTTGTCGGAAAATTTTATAGCAAGCTCTCACACTTTGTGTGTCGGAAATTCCGATGGAAAATGTGTGATGGAACCCAAACACGGTCGGAATTTCCAACAACAAGGTCCTATCACACATTTTCCGTCAGAAAATCTGACCGTGTGTACAGGGCATAAGAATGCTGTTGGTATAGCAGCTCAGGATCTGGCAATAAAGTAAACATTTAGGAACAATGGTCAGTAAGTGTATGATGTAATTGCATTACATCTTCAGTAACAATTTCCTAAGCCAAGGTCAAGAATTATGAAAAAATATAAACAGTTCAACCATTAGTGCTTGTCCAAAACATTTCTCAAAAGGTGATTTGACAACTTTGTAGGTGCTTGTAATATTCTTGAGAGATGGATTCAAAATGTAAGCCTATTTTAGCTTGTCTGCCCACATATCTTTGCAGGTTTATTTCCCAAAGTAGCATTATATTTTTTCACATTTCCTCTAACTTTAGGGGTGACATGGGATTTGATTACTCATGCAACCTCAAACCTTTTTGCAGTGTCTTTAGCTGGTGCCCCTATAACTGTCTAAGCTTCTACCCATCCCAAAAAATACATTGGGACACATACAAACATATACGCAACAACACACACAGCAGCACACACATATTTTAAGAGATTATACTTGAATGCAACATATATGAAACCCCTGAAAAGCAATTTTCCCTGCTATCATCATCTTCAGAAAAATTAGAACATATATCCTTTAAATTTCCCCCTTCTCCCCAGCAATCCCCAAAGTCATTTATGTACCTGTCCATGCACCTCTACAATACTCAGATCTTTCAGATGCTTTTTGCTGAAAGTCTCCCAGATGGCTGTTGCTTTTTTGCTTTTTTTTTTCCTCATAATCAAAATTTTTATTTTCCTTTTATAAATACAACATATCCATTCATCATTATACAGCTTTATATTCCACAAAAACCATAGATAAAGACTATACAATTACATTACATTCATTCCACAATCTTACATAAATAACCATTCACCAATAAAAAAAAAAAAAAAAAGGGGGGGGGAGTTCTCAATTCTCTCCTCCCTTACCCTTCGTTTCCTCAATGTTGATCAAACGTCCACTAATTACCTCCTGCTCTTACCAGCGTTGCCCTTCTTCCTCCTATATCCCCTGTGTAAGTGTCTATATCCCCACTCTGTTTACCCCAAAAATCTAAAAAATATATAATAAATATAAGGGGTTAATAATAGCCACTAACCCTAGTGACCCTTGTGTAATAAAAAAAAAACCCAAAAAAGAAAAAAACCCAAAAAAGAAAAAAACCCAGTGAAAGTAAAAATACCCTTATTAACCACACTAATTCCTTCAAATAGCTAGATGGAGTAGGGGGTTAATAATAGCCACCTTCTCTTTATCCCCCACGGGGAAAAAAAAAGGTGTGACCATCAAATAATTATCAAATTGTGTAAGAGGCCAAAATTGGCCATATATTGCCCAAAAAGAAGAAAAAAAAAGGTGTGGTCCTCAAATAATTATCCAATTGTGTAAGAGGCCTTTATTGGCCATATATTACCCAAAGCTTGCCATTTAGTATAATAAATAAACACAGAAAAAACACACGGTGAATATAAAGTACCCTGATCAACACACTAGACCCTTCAAAAAAAAACAAAAAAAACCCCCACATATATAAATAAATAGGATCAGTATACAAATTATTCATAATTCACTTCTATGTCAACCTCTTAGATTATATAGGTTCTTAGGGACTATACCATTTCTAATCTCACCTACTCAACGGTACTTCCCCCCTACCCTATCTCTATAACATAATATACCCACCCCGCCCAGGTCTGTTCAAATTTCCCTTGCTGATCCTTCACTACATGAACCCATCTCTCAGCTTCCATTATTAAGTTAACTTCATTCCTCCATTCTATTAGAGTGGGGCATTGGGTCTGTCTCCAATATTTAGGTATAACTAATTTCGCTGCATTTAATAAGTGCGGGGTTATACTTTTCCTATAGGCTTTAATAAACCCAGGCATCCCATGGAATAAATAATGTAAAAGTGTAAATTCCAGGGGTGTGAGGGTCAATTTCTCAATCCATGGTGCAACTGACTCCCAAAATGGTTTAATTACAGGACATGTCAACCACAGATGGAATAATGTGCCTTTCTGCCCACAACCTCTCCAGCACCGATCGTCTGTTTTTGGATTCATCTGTGATAATTTAACTGGGGTCCTGTACCATCTTGTTAGGAATTTATAGGCCATTTCCTGCACCCTTGAACTTATAGATGTGGAATAGGTTAATTTAATCATCTTTTTAATTTGTGTATTTGTCAATATCTGATTCAATTCCCTTTCCCATTTTCTAACAAAATAGGGAACCGTCCCATCCTGCCCACGGAGAATCACTCTATACATCTGTGACAGCAAATGTCTAGCGTCCGACAGTTGTACACACTGCTTTTCAAATATAGTGAGTGAATTTAGAGATCTTACTAAAAGTTTTATTTTATTAAAAAAACTCACCAATTGATGGTATTTCCATTCCGCTAAGGGTATATTCCCTAAGCTTGACACCAGTTCCGTTAAGGTTAACAGGACTCCACGTGGGGCAAACCTGCCACACGTGGTGTCCCCATCCTGGCCCCATGTCCCCAGATAACCCATCTTCTTCCCCAGTGGGAACCAAAAGAATCCCTCCAGTGGAGCCAGAGGGGACATCTGAGGGGCATATTTACCCATCTTATTCAATTTATCCCATACTGACAAAGAATTCCGTGTCAATGGTGATGTCCACTGTGAAAGCCCTCTTGATGAACTTGGAGTCCAAGGGGCCCCTGCCAGATTCCTCCCTGCCATTATTTTTTCTAACCGAACCTATAATTTATTTTGAGAGTCGTGGAACCAGTTCAGAATCCAAACTAAAGTCATGGCCTTATAATACAATGCGATATCTGGTAGTCCCAAACCCCCTTCTGCTTTACTCCTACGCAGGATGTCATAGGCCAATCTTGGTCTTCTATCATTCCACACAAAGGCCACAAACGACTTTCGTATTTGTCTAAAGAGGGTCTCTGGAAATTTAATCGGTACCGTATATAGTATATAAATTATTCTGGGTAATATATTCATTTTTATAGCCTTTACTCGCCCAAACCAGGTTAGATACTGGCCCTTCCACTTCTTCATGTCTCCTATTATCCCTATCAGTAGTGAGCCATAATTAAGATCGTATAAAAGTTTCTGATCTGCGCTAATATGTACCCCCAAGTAAACTAAGGAGTCTCTTTTCCAAATAAATGGGTATATATGTTGCAATGATTACCGAATCTATGTACTTCCGACATTAGTGCTGGCAGAGATGTCTGTGGGGCGGAGAGATAGAAGAGGAGATCATCCGCATAAACTGATACTTTATGTTCATGAGAACCAATACACATCCCTAATATCTCTCTACTTCTCCTAATCTTACGGAGGAAGGGCTCCAGTATCATAGCAAATATTAATGGGGATAATGGGCACCCCTGCCTGGTACCGTTTTGTATATTAAAATATTCTGATAATGTGCCGTTCACCTTAACCTTTGCTCTTGGCTCCGTATACAAGGACATTATGCATCCCATCATACGTTCCCCCAGACCCACCCCCCTCAATACTTCTCTCATAAAGCCTCAATTCACCCTATCAAATGCCTTTTCGGCATCCATTGACAGTATGATCCTTGGAGCTCTATCAGGCCCATGTTGCATCCAATGAAAAACGTGAAGCGCTTGGATAGTATTATCCCTCGCCTCACGTCCCTTCTTAAATCCTGTCTGGTCTGGATGAACTAGTTCACCCATATGCTCTTGAAGTCTAAGGGCCAGGATCTTCGCTAACAATTTAGTATCGGAGTTGAGTAAAGAGATAGGCCTGTTATTGGTACAATGTTGGGGGTCTTTCCCCCCTTTTGGAAGTACCGTTATGTAGGCCAATAGGGCTTCTGGAGGTAATGGATTGGATGCGTTAATTGAGTTAAAGTAATTACATAATGGTACTACTAATACTGAAAGAAATTTTTTAGAATATAAATTCATCAGGCCATCCGGCCCTGGGCTCTTTCCTAGTGGCAAAGCTGCTATCACTCCACTCAACTCCTCTACTGTAATTGGGCGTTCTATTTCTTCTATGATTGTATTAGATAATGTGGGCATTGATGCGTCTTTGATGTAATCCCGTATGTTGTCTCTCCTTGTCCCCTGATTACGGTGTGTCCGTCATTGGAATATTATATAGTGCCTCATAAAATCTACAGAATTCTGTCGCTATAGCTTGAGTTTCAACTATCTTCTTACCCTGTGCTAATAGGTTATGGACATGTCTGGATTACTGTTGTTTTTTAAGTTGTTTAGCCAGTAACCGCCCACACTTATTCCCCTGTTCATACGACCTGTTTGCAAAATACCTGATTTTATTTTTAACTCTACAATCCAGGCATTGTCATAGCTCTAATCGCAAGTTCTCTAATTGCTGAATGTCTGCAAAGTCAAGGTTTTTCTTGTGTTTCATCTCTAATATACTGATTTTCTCTAATAAATCCTTTATTTCTTTCTTCCTTTCTTTTTTAATATATGAACCATATGCTATCAATTCCCCTCTGATAACTGTTTTATGTGCTTCCCACACCGCTTGTTCTGACACTTCCCCTGGCTCGTTTATTTCAAAGTATGCTTTTATTTTAAGGAATAGTTCCTCCACTATATTCTTTTTATCTAATAATGACTCATTCAGTCGCCAAGTTCGCTCTATATGACCTACTTGGGTTGGATAAAGGGTCAAAGTTATAGATTCGATTGTACAGGTGAGGACATTCTCCAAATAAAATTGGTCTACCAGAAATAAATCCAGGCGCGAGTACATACCATGTTTTTAGAGTAATAACTATAGTCTTTAACTCCTGTGTGCGTTACCCGCCAACTATCTACAAGAATGTAAAAGTTTCTTAACATGTTTTAGAGCTCTAAAGGACAGCACAGTTCTACCTGTTGATGTATCCATACTTGGATCTAGTGTAAGATTAAACTCCCCACCCAAAATCAAACATCCTTCTCTAAATTTTTCCAATATCCTAAAAGTCTTAGCAAGAAAATTAACTGTCCCTTCATTAGGTGCATAAATCGATGCAAACGTATAGCGTACACCAAGCAGTGTACCTTTCACAAATAGAAAACGTCCCTCTGGGTCAATCTGCAAAGACTCCATTTTCCATGGGCACAATTTCCTAAAAGCGATTGTAACCCCCCTTGCTATTGCAATAGGTGACACTGCATGGTACCATTGATTTATGGTGTATTGAGGCAAGCTGGATATGGAGCCTACCATAAAATATGTCTCTTGTAAGAAAACTACGTCTGCTGTGTGATGACGCAGTTTCAACCAGAGGCGCCCCCTTTTATGTGGTGAGTGCAATCCCCTTACATTATTTGATATAGTTTTTAATACAGCAGCCATTACCTAAGGTATCCACCCAAACTTCCAAAACCATTCCCATGGTACCGTCCCCATGACACTTCTGTCCCTTATTACTCTTGCTACTGATCCTAATAACCAAATAACAACTAAAACATAATGAAAAGAAAAAAACCACCATAAACACCATAAAAAGAAAAAAAAACCCTCTTCCATGACTAAATACTCCACCCTGGAGTATGTCAACTAATCGGGGGGGGGGGGGGCGTGGCAAATAAACACACCTTATGCCCAGGTCTCCCCCCCTCCCTGCTATTAGCAGATTAATGAATCCCTTAAATCGGAACCAACCTATTGACCATAAAATGATCCCTATTTCCCACAGTATTCATTACCTTCCTCCTCCCCAGGCATTTTTGCCTTTAATTCCCTTCCCTGGTGACTGGATCTATATAACCTTATCCCTTCCATAGGACTACACAAAAAAAAAAAAAGGGGAATAGAAAAGGGGGGGGGGAGAGGGGGAAGGGGGGAGGGGATACCCCCCAATCTCTTCACATAGGCATATACCTAATATATTTACTTTGCATATTACATTTTCTTTTATATTTAAACTCGTCACTCCCCTGCCCCTCTTGGTCTTAATTAAAATAAATATCATCTTTCCCCTTCAAAAAAAAAAAAGGAATCCCCCAACCTCCCCCCCCCCACATATAGATCCACTCCTCTAGATAGTCCCTATGTGGGTCTATCTATGTCTTCTTGAGTGATTTCCACGTTGGCCTTTTGCCGGGATTTCTTGCCATCGCTCAGGTCGTTGTAAAAGAGATCCTAGATGATTTATTCTCCAATCTATAAAGTCCACCAGGGGAAGATCCAAAATTTCCACAAACGACTCTAAATCATCTTTAGTGCGAAGGGTTGCTGTTTTACCATTCAGACTAAATGGATACCTCCACCGGTATTTAACCTCCGCTGAACGTAGAACCTCTAACAAATGTTGGACTAAACGACATTGATAGAGAGTCCGGCACAATATATCTGGGTACAGGGCTATATTTATACCATCAATAGCAATTTCAGGCTTACTGCGGGCCATCTTCATAATGCTCTCTTTCACTCTTTCATTTATGCACTTTACAAATTACATCTCTTGGTGTCTCTACCTTCTGAGCATTATGGGATGGAGTCCGGTGGGCCCGATCTATCTCTATGGTTTCTGGTGCAAAGTCCCCCAAAATCTAACACAATATTTTTTGGATTGTTGAGACCAATTCGGGAGTTTGAATTGATTCGGGCAATCCCTTTATGCGGATGTTTTGTCTTCTGTCCCTATTCTCATAGTCATCCAACTGATCCCTATAAGAATTTAGCACATCTTCATGTTTTTTAATAGCGTCTTGAACATCCGCCACTGCATGTACCATGGCCTCTTGGTCATTCTCCACTTTTTCTACTCTGTGTCCCAGAGCCCAGGTGTCCTCCCTTAAACCTTCCACAGCTTGCAGACATGACTGTTCCATAGCACTTATTAATTGTTGGATATCCGTCTTTGTAGGAAGGGCCCTCAATAATTCCCTAATGTCCATCTCAATGTCTTCCATTTGCTTAGCTAGTCCCGGGGGCCACCTTTCTCCATTTTTTGGGTTTAAATTATTTGCCGGTAAGGTCTGATTGTCTTCCTGCAAACCAGGACCAGGACCTACATCTGACAATGTTTGTTTACCTTGTATGTCCATCTGACCCATATTTGATGCTAGGGCATCTCTCCCTGTTATTGATATGGCCTCTATACAGTGTGGAGCCTCTAATATCCCCCCATCAGCTGCCAAGTTACCCAAATTACCCTGTTCCTGTGTCAATGGGTCTTGTTTGCTTAAGGAGTTTAAGGAGTTAAAATCCTTATGCCCATTATTGCCATAGTCCACTGTTGGGGTATCCCCACCGGGCCTTAGGTGGCCCTGCTCAGTGGCCCTCACCTCTTCTCCCATCCTCCACGGACCCTGTCTGGCTCCTGGGGTACCCTGTTCAGGGGCTTTCCTCCCCCTTCCTGCTGTAGGAGATCTCCTACCGTGCTCCACGAGACTGCGTCCCGCCGCCTGAATGCCATGGTTCCGCGTTGAGGGCCCCCACTCCGTTCGGTCCATCCTGCCGCTAGTGTTTGCACTGCTGCACTTTCTTTCCTCCTGTCTCCCCGTTTGCCGCCCTGATCCTGAATCCGAAGCACGGGGGGGACAGATAGGCTTGGATTCCATACGCCGAGCTCCGACCTCCTCCAGCTGGCTGTAGCGTTGCTTGTCTGTGTGTCGTCATAGTCCGGCTGATCAGCTGCTTCGTTCGTGGTCTCTGCCCAGGAATCCTGAGGGGGTTAGAGTGCTCACTCAGACACATCCGCTCCTCACACCCATCACCCTGAAAGTGCTGTCAGGGGCTTGAACAATGGCTGATCTCTCTCAGTGCTTTTTTGCATTATAGTGTATGAACATTCAGTACATAGTTAGTCAAGTTAAAAAAAAAGACATAAGTCCATCTAGTTCAACCAACAGAAAAAAAAAAAAAAATAAACAGAAAAAAATACCCTATAAAGCATGGTCTAATTTGCTTAACCACTTCAGCTCCGGAAGGATTTACCCCCTTCCTGACCAGAGCACTTTTTGCGATTCGGCACTGCGTCGTTTTAACTGACAATTGCGCGGTCGTGCGACGTGGCTCCGAAACAAAATTGACGTCCTTTTTTCCCCACAAATAGAGCTTTCTTTTGGTGGTATTTGATCATCTCTGCGATGTTATTTTTTGCGCTATAAACAAAATAAGAGCAACAATTTTGAAAAATGCATTATTTTTTACATTTTGCTATAATAAATATCCCCCAAAAATATATAAAAAAACATTAATTTTCCTCAGTTTAGGCCGATACGTATTCTTCTACATAATTTTGGTTAAAAAAATCGCAATAAGCGTTTATTGATTGGTTTGCGCAAAAGTTATAGCGTTTACAAAATAGGGGATAGTTTTATGGCATTTTTATTAATATTTTTATTTTACTAGTAATGGCGGCGATCAGCGATTTTTAGTGTGACTGCGACATTATGGCAGACATGGCATAAATTATGTGAACAGTGATAAATCAATTGATCAAATAAAAAACCACAGTGAATAACTTCCAGTCACTGATAACAGATCAACAACAATTAAGTGCTCATAAGTATTACAAGAAAATATGTATTAAAATTAAAGTTAATAAATTCATTTGATCAAGGTGAGAGTGAAATAAAGTCCAAAATTGTGATATGTTTGGTATTCGATACGAGGCCCGGGGTCAGTATTACACCCCTAGTGCTGCCCACCACCTGATGATGAAGTAATGGAGGCTTACCAGAAAGCCTGCGATCGCCCTTACTCAGGGGGGTCAAAACAGACTTAGTAGAATGTAGACCACCGAGGGTATGCTCCGGAAGGCACTGCTGAGAAGAAACACCAACCTCCTTCATGGACAACCAGTTAGCAACAGATTGAAGTGCTTCACAAGGTGCAGTCCCAGGATCGCTTCACATAGAGCAGTTAGTAGTTGCTTCCATGAATCCAGCAAAGATGAACCATGAGTGCCAAAAGAAAAAAAGAGACTCCACTGGTGTAGAAAATCTTTGGCTGATGTATTTAAAATTAAAAGCAAAAAAACATAAAGTTCATAACACGGATGATGCAAGAAAAAACACCACCGCCGTTTAAACTGATGACGTCAGTTGTGACGAAACGGCCGTAGGGTCACAACGCTAACACGTATCGCGCATGCACATTCTCAGTTTAAACGGCGGTGGTGTTTTTTCTTGCATCATCCGTGTTATGAACTTTATGTTTTTTGCTTTAGCCAAAGATTTTCTACACCAGTGGAGTCTCTTTTTTTCTTTTGGCACTCATGGTTCATCTTTGCTGGATTTGTGGAAGCAACTACTAACTGCTCTATGTGAAGCGATCCTGGGACTGCACCTTGAGAAGCACTTCAAGCTGTTGCTAACTGGTTGTCCATGAAGGAGGTTGGTGTTTCTTCTCAGCAGTGCCTTCCGGAGCATACCCTCGGTGGTCTACATCTTTCTACTAAGCCTGTTTTGACCCCCCTGAGTAAGGGCGGTCCCAGGCTTTCTGGTAAGCCTCCATTACTTCTTCATCAAGTGGTGGGTAGCACTAGCGGTGGAATGCTGACCCCGGGCCTCGTATTGAATACCAAACATATCACAATTTTGGACTTTATTTCATTTTCACTTTGATCAAATGAATTTATTAACTTTAATTTTAATACATATTTTCTTGTAATACTTATGAGCACTTAATTGTTGTTGATCTGTTTTCAGTGATTGGAAGTTATTCACTGTGGTTTTTTATTTGATCAATTGATTTATTACTGTTCACATAATTTATGTCATATGTCCAGCGCTGCACTTTCTATTTTTACATCTATTCTCTGTGCCCTCATATCGGGGTTATAGTGTACAGCAGCAGGACTCTTTTCACAATTTTTATTCACAATTTTATTTCTTTATTTATAATTTTATTTTTTACGCACCTAGCGCAACTCATCCCCTTTATATTATGGCAGACATGTCGGACATTTTTTACACATTTTTGGGACCATTGTCATTTATACAGCAATCAGTGCTATAAAAATGCACTGATTCCTGTGTAAATGACACTGGCAGTGAAGGGGTTAACCACTAGGGGGCGGGAGGGGTTAAGTCAGTACTAGGGATGTGTTCTAACTGTAGGGGGGATGGGCTGTGTGTGACACGTCACTGATCTCTGCTCCCAATGACAGGGAGCAGAGATCAGTGACACTGTCACTAGGTAGAACGGGGAGATGCTATTTACATCAGCATCTCCCCATTTGTCCTCTCCGTGAGGCGATCGCGGGTATGCCCGCGGCGATCGAGTCCGTGGGACCCGCGAACCGACTCCCGGAGCTCGCGGCGGCGCGCGCGCACATGGCGGCAAATTCAAAGCAACGTACGGGTACGTTAATTTGCGCAGCTGTGCCATTCTGCCGACGTATATCTACAGGAGCCGATCGGGAAGCGATTAAGCAGTGAAAAAATAAATACGGTACCTTCCTGATTCTCCATAAGTTAACCAGATAGTCCTTAAATCAACAAGGGGGGCTAGAATTTATATGTGTATCAATGGAAAAGCCCCCACTGGGATGAATAATAGACAACCTTACTATAGCCTGGCCTAGATATGTTTGAATAATATTGTAGTGCTGCCTAATTTGAGAATGCATGGGAATAATAGTGGAATAAAAAAGCATGTGTAAAACATCTAATTTAAAAAAATACACGTAATAGTAATTGTAATTGTATCTGAACATGTGAAATATTTCTGTGAACTTTATAAATGGACATAAAACTTGTGCAAATATACGTTAGCAAAAACTGTATGTCCTGCAATGCTGCCAGTTGTGGTTTACAGATAAAATGCAAATAATTCTTGCAAATATTGTGCTTCTTCTTTATTTTCCTTGTGCTGTTCTTTGTTGGCATGTCCTTCCATGTGATCAGATGCTTTTTTATCAGCCAATTTGATATTGAGCACTTTCTACCATCTAAAAGACAAAATAAAATGTTTACTTATCTCTGACCTGTTACCGATCTTTTTAGGTTTTGCTGGGTTTTTTTTTCTATTTAGATCTAAATGCTGCTGGTCCCTGTTCTAGCCTCCACTCTTTATAATCCTTCTTCACACCCACTCCTCTTTTTTCTTCTCACTGCACTTTCCGTTCCTTCTTTCGCATTTGGCAAGCTTCCCAGCCTGCATCATGAACTCTTAGTAACTCACAGCCCTGTTTTTTTTTTTATCAGATTAGCTTTGCCAATTGGCAATCATCGTGACTGACACTTTGAATAGCCTTTAATTGATGGCTCTTAACGCTCTATCAGATCATTGAGAGCTGAGGAATGGGGCCTCAGTCCCATAAGGCTTTACATGCTGAACAGAGCTGTCCTCCTAACAGTGACATGCTGTATATAGCAGCCTGAAATTTAACTGTCACATAAACATTACATGTACTTTTGTTTTGTTTTCTCAAGTTAACGAAAAGTGAACGTGTGCTTTGCCCATGCATGTGTTTCTCTGGAATCTTTTTCCTCCTAACATCAGCCTTGTAGCTAACTATGCACCATTATCATTTGTCACTATCTGTCCTATCATGGCAAACTACTTGACTGAGCATATCTTTTGGGTTACTATACATGGCCCAATAATTAATAGTCATGCATCAAAATCAAAGACTGACCTACAGCGGGTAAAATAAGTATTGAACACGTCACCATTTTTCTCTGTAAATATATTTCTAAAGGTGACATTTTGACCACATGTCGGTAACAACCCATGCAATCTATACATACAAAGAAGCCAAAACAAATAAGTTCAATGAAGTTATGTGTAAAAAAAAAAAAAAAAAATGTAATGGCAGAGGGAAAAAGTATTGAACATGCTAACTGAAATGTATTTATTACTTCGTACAAAGTCCTTTGTTGGTAATGACAGCTTAAAGATGCCTCCTGTATGGAGAAACTAGTCGCATGCATTGCTCAGGTGTGATTTTGGCCCATTCTTCTGCACAAATAGTCTTCAAATCTTGAAGGTCCAGTGAGCCTCTTCTATGAACTCTGATCTTTAGTTCTTTCCATAGATTTTCTATTAGATTCAAGTCAGGTGATTGGCTTTGCCATTCCAGCAGCTTTATGTTCTTTGTTTGAAACCAATTGAGAGTTTCCTTGGCTTTGTGTTTGGGATCATTTTCTTGAAATTTCTACCCTCGTTTTCATCTTCATCATCCCGGTAGATGGCAGCAGATTTTTATCAAGAATGTCTTGGTACATTTTTCCTTTCATCCCTTCTTCAAACATTGAAGTTTGCCAGTACCGTATGCTGAAAACAGCCCCACACCTTGATGTTCCCACATCCAACTTCGCTGTTGGTATGGTGTTTTAGAGGTGATGTGCAGTGCCATAAGTGAGTATTATGGCATCCAAAGAGTTCAATTTTGGTCTCATCTGACCAGACTAAATTCTCCAATTATTTCACAGACTTGTCTAAATGTTGTGTAGCAAACTTTAAACAAGCTTCAATATGCTTTTTCTTCAGCAATGGAGTCTTGCGTGGTGAGCGTTCACACAGGCCAAGGTGGTTGAGTGCATTATTTTCTGTTTTCTTTAAAAGCATTGTACCTGCTAATTCTAGGTCTGTCTGAAACTCTCCACAATTGGTCCTTGGCTCTTGGACAACTCTTTTGATAATTCGTTTCACTCCTCTGTCAGAAATCTTGCGAGATCACCTGGACGTGGACGGTTTATGGTGAAATGTTCTTTCCACTTCCGGATTATGGCCTCAACAGTGGAACATTAAGAAGTTTAGAAATCCTTCTGTAACCAATGCCATAAGTATGTTTTGCAACAGCAATGTTGCAAAGGTCTTGAGAGAGCACTTAGCATTTACAAATCATGAAATGTTTCTTGTGTGACACCTTGGTAAGGAGACACCTTTTGATAGGCCATCAGTTGAGACTGAAACAACTGATATTAATTTGCACTGGAAATTTTCAGGGGGCAGGATTGCTTTCTAATTACTAATAGATTTCAGCTGGTGTCTTGGCTTTCTATGCTTTTTTTGCACCACCCTTTCTTCATGTGTTCAGTACTTTTTCAATGTGTTATTCAATTTTATTACACATAACTTAGTTTCTGAACTTCTTTGTTTTTGTGTCTTTGTATGTATGGATTGCATGGGTTGTTACTGACATGTGTTGAAAATGTCATGTCAATAGCACCTTTAGAAATAGATTTACCTAGAAAAATGGTGATGTGTTCAATACTTATTTTATCCACTGTATATAGGGAATAACATGGGTGTAGCGTGAAGGAGTTGCCATAGCGAACCTGCGTTCAGCTCCAGGGGGCCCACAGCTCCCTGCTACAAGCAGTCATCTTACATGCTGCATTTTACAATGACAAAATCCTGGAAACAGAGTCCAGGTCCGATCCACCTTGTGTCTCCCAGGGTCCCAGCTGAGCTCTGCAATGCAGTCGGGAGCTTCTAGTTTGCTTGCTCCCCAGACCCCCCCAGACAACACCCCTCCCCCCCTCTCATTGGCTGGAGGAGAGAAGTCTGAGTTTCCCAGAAGATCATGCATTAGCAAGCCCAGGACAGAGACGTGTGATGCTTGCTGCTGACAGCCTGGAAGTGTGCTCACTGCTGACAATGGCAGGAGCGAGGACAGGAGGAGAGAGCCCGGACAGGACTTCAGTAACGCAAATAAGAGACATGCTGCTGTGCGAGGAGTGTTCTCTCATGTGGGGACAGGTACAGCACACACACTGCCCCCCACAGCACCTGTCCTGCCTGCCAACAGTCACAGACCATTAGAAAAGTTATGTAAAACACTTCCTCAGGGGCCTGGGGAGGGGATGTCATTACTTAAAGCACCCACTAATTGACCTATAAAGGACAAGAAAGAGAGCAAGACACATAGGGGTTGATTTACTAAAACTGGAGCACTCAGAATCTGGTGCAGCTGTGCATGGTAGCCAATCAGCTTTCAACTTCAGCTTGTTCAATTAAGCTTTGGCAATAAAACCTGGAAGCTGATTGGTTTCTATGCAGAGCTGCACCAGATTTTGCACTCTCCAGGTTTAGTAAATCAACCCCATAGACAGACTCCCCTCCCCCAGACTGACACACCTCATCCTCAACTACTGACCCCTACCTGCAATGTACAGATCTCCAACTACCAACCCCTGCCCTCCCCCACACTGCCTGTGAGAAATGATAGGTGTAAAATAACTAGCGAGCTTCAAGTAGTGGCTGCTGGTTAAATAGGTAAAGATGCCTGGCCATTGAAGGGTTAAATGATCTTCCCACTCAGCCCTCTCCCCAGCAGCTGTGGGGTTAAATCTACATCTGTCTGTGACACATCCACTACCCTCCTGACACTGTCCATTGCATTACTGACACCGTCCACTGCTCTACTGACAACATCCACTGCTCTACTGACACCATCCACTGCTCCACTTACACCATCCACTGCATTACTTACACCATCCACTGCATTACTGACACCGTCCACTGTCCTACTGACACTGCCCACTGCTCTACTGACACAGTCCACTGCTCCACTGACACAGTCCACTGTGCTACTGACACCATCCACTGTGCTACTGACACCGTCCACTGCTCTGCTGACACAGTCCACTGCTCCACTGACACCGTCCACTGCGCTACTGACACTGTCCTCTGCTCCACTGACACTGCACCGAAAAACCCAAATCTTTGGGGGGAATAAGCGAGTTGTTTGCTCGCCGAGCGCACCGTCAAATGCACAGTGAATAGCTGTTAGTTGTTAAGGATCAGGCTAGGAAGCCGCCACGTCCTTAACAACGGATGAGTCATCGGACAGTTGAATGGAAAAAAATGGCAATAGAAATTTAAAAAAAAAAGGCTTGGGGTCCCCCCCCCCTTCCAGGCCCTTTGGGTCTGGTATGAACTTCAAGGGGAACCCCACGCCAATTTTTTTTTTAATGGCGTAGAGCCCACCCCTGCCCAAATCCATATCAGACCCTTATCCTAGCACGAGCAAATAATGCCCCCCCTCCTGATCCATACAAGGCCACATGCCCTCAACATAGAGGAGGTGCTTTGGGGCAGGGGGACTCTACCCCCCCACCCCAAAGCATCTTGTCCTCATGTTGATGGTGACAAGGGACTCTCCCCCACAACCCTGGATGGTGGTTGCTTGGGGTCTGCGGGAAGGGGGTTTATCAGAATCTGGAAGTGCCCTCTAACAAGGGGGCCCCAGATCCCACCCCCCTATGTGAATTAGTATGTTTGTACCCCTACTCATTCACCAAAATAAAGTGTCAAAAAGAAATAAAAACACACAATTCCTTTATTAAAAAAATTAAAAACAATGCCCCCTGATGTAGATCCATCGTCAATCACAACGTCTGCCACACTGCCAGACCCCGAACAAAAAGCTCAGATGAAGGCTAACTGCCTGCTGTCACCGACCCTGCACTGGTTGGTGATGTCACAATGGGGCGGTGTCACCAGGTGATGTCGCTAGGTGGCTCCGCCCCTTACCTATTTAAGGACTGTCAGATGGCGGAGACGTGGGGACAAGGTGCTTTGGGGTGGGGGCAGCACCCACATGTTGAGGGCATGCAGCCTGGTATGGTTTCAGGAGGGGGGTGCTCTCTTTGGCATGAGGTTCCCCTTAACATCCATACCACACCCTAAGAGCATTTTATGGATTGGGGGGGTCCACACACCGTTTCGTTTTCTAATTTATGTATTGATGGCAGCCGGGTAAATCTATTTTAATGTCTTTTTATATATATATATATATATATATATATATGTCAGTTTTGCTGCAGCAGGTTCTATACATTGTACAGATGTGCCACTTTACAGTCAGACTAAGGGGACCACCCACTCACTATATTTAAAGGAATTTTTAATTTTTATTGTTTCACTTTAAGCATCATTAAAATCACTGCTCCTTTAAAAACGATATTTAAAAAAAAATGTTTGCATTGATACATGTCTCCCAGGGCAGTACCCAGGCCCCCATACCCTTTTTATGGCCAATAACTTGCATATAAGCCTTCAAAATGGGGACTTTTGATTTTTCCAGTTCGAGTCCCATATACTTTAATAGGGTTTGCGTTTCGGGTCTGAACTTTTTCCATGTTCATGAGTACTGGTGCGAACCTAACCAGGGGGTGTTCGGCCCATCACTACTGTTGGGGAAATCCCAAATATTTATGGTGCTGTGATAGCAACAAATTTTTGTTGTTTTTGGGTAGAGATCTGTTTTTGGCCAGTTTGGGATGTATTGGGGTTGATTTACTATAGACAAATAGGCTGTTCACTTTGCAATACAATTTTCATTTAGCTTAGTGAATGAGGTGAAGCTCTGCTGACTTCCATTTTGTGCAAGGGAAAATACAGGTTTTTTTTTTAGGCACTTTATTTTTGAAAAAGTATTCAGCATTCAGTAGAACCACAGCAAAGAAATTATGCAATGACATGCACATAGGCAGGTTGAAAAGTGTTGGTTTTAGCAAGTTAGTGGCTGGCCCAAGCTGAGGGAAAGGGATAATTGTTGTAAGCTCAGTTCCAGGGCATTCTGGTCCAAGCCAACTCACCTGCACTATAAAAAGAGGGAAGGCTGAGGTCCAGGGCCATCTTAGTCAAATTAGTTGGTTCTGTTCTGCTTGTAGTATTGGGACTGCTGTGCCTTGCAGTCCGCTGAAGACACTGGGAGGATGAGAAACATCCAGCTATGGAGAATGCCAAGATGGACTCTCACCTCATGGACATATGCCTGGGCAGCCACACTGCAGTAGCTAGTTTAGGGAAAAGCATGCTGTTCATAATTAACTATATTGCTGCAGCCGGTTCAGTAAACTTGCATTAAGCATTCTAAGCCTGGTCTGAAGTTATTCAAAGAGGTGCATGTTGATTCTGGCATATCTAAAGAACCAGGGTCTGTAAAGCTCTATGGAACAAAACAATGTATAACAAGCGCACAAAGAAAAAACCCATGCAATGCCGGTGGTGAGGCTTAATTCAAATAGTCTTTACAATACTGTAGGTAATAGTCCTGAATAGTAAGGTCAATTGACCAAGGTATAGATTAAAGATCAGTCTATTATGCTGTAGTACGTAGGGAAAGCTCTTCTCAAGAGTGGCGTCACCTCTGTATGGATGAAGTATAAGAAACAAACAGAAAAGCGCTTTTAAGTGCAGTATTAAACCACTTAAGGACCAGGCCTCTTTTTCAAACTTGTTGTTTATAAGTTAAAATCATTTTTTTTTGCTAGCAAATTACTTAGAACCCCCAAACATTATATGTATATTTTTTAGTACACCCTAAAGAATAAAATGGCGGTCGTTGCAATACTTTCTTAGCCGTCAATTAAGTGCTATTTCTGTTAATACATTACCCTTATACACCTCAACAGTTACTTGTTAAGTGTTTGGCCTGCCTCTTGGTCTTTGGCTCCTCCCCCTCTTGTGTGTGGGCTTCAAGCATGGCCTCTTGTAGGCCCTTGTTTTGGCACTCTGGTATCCCCCCCCCCCCCGTCGGTGTTTGGAGTGGGGATGCTTGGCCGCGTTGCTCGAATACTCAGGCAGCTCTCTGTCACAATAGTAAGGAGTCTTTTCTCTTCAGCCGTTATTGGTAAATATACTTGAACATTTATGTGTCAATACCAATATATATTGCCTGTTGACATTTTTGGCTTTTAAATGATTTTATTGTTATAATGCACTCTCTTTCAGAGTTTTTTGCTCTTTTCCCCAGAAGAAGACCTCTACCTTTAAGGTCCAAACGTGTCTGGGTTTTTCAGTATGATTACATACTTATATCATGCTATGTTTTTCTTTTGTATATAACGGCTGTATTATCATGTACATGTAATTGCCTTACCTATAGAGCTCATGTTTTGACATAAACAAATATCTCTTTTATGTAATAATTTTTTCTAAATAAAATGTATATTTTTTCAAACTTTTGCCAATCTTTTTGCTGCAATTCAAAACCCCATGGGGAACCCTTCTATTTGATGACTAATAGGGGTGTGCAGTGTTCCTTTTTTCACTAATATTATCGTTCTCCATTTTTTCTTTCTGTCACACCGTATTTGCGCAGCGGTTTTACAAGCACACTTTTTTGGAAAAAATACACTTTTTTGAATGAAAAAATTAGACAAGTTAGCCCATTTTTTTTTTATATTGTGAAAGATGATGTTACGCAGAGTAAATTGATACCCAACATGTCACACTTCAAAATTGCGCCCGGTCGTGGAATGGCAACAAACATTTACCCTTAAAAATCTCCATAGGCAAAATTATACAGGTTGCATGTTTTGAGTTACAGAGGAGGTCTAGGGCTGGAATTATTGCTCTCACTCTAACATTCGTGGGGATACCTCACATGTGTGGTTTGAACACCGTTTTCATATGCAGGCGCTACTCATGTTCGCTTCTGCACACGAGCTCGTCAGGTGCGTTATTTATAATTATTTATTTTACTTTTTGTTTTTTATTTTTTATTTTTACACTGTTCTTAAAAAAAAAATTGTGTCACTTTTATTCCTATTACAAGGAATGTAAACATCCCTTGTAATAAAAAAAAAGCATGACAGGACCTCTTAAATATCAGATCTGGGGTGAAAAAGACCTCAGATCTCATATTTACACTTCCGCCCTGCAATGGTATGGAGCTGGGTGGGGGCCATCTTCCCCTCACTCAGCTCCATGCCAAGCAGGGGAAAGGACCTGATCGCCGAAGGGCATCGGAGCGCGGAGGTAGGGGGGCCCCTCTCCTGCCACCGATAAAAATCTCGTGGTGAATCCGCCACTGAGACCACTTTTATCTGAAAGTGGACCGCCCGCTGAAGAAGTGGATATCAGGGTTGTGGCAGCTAGCTGCTGCCATAACAACGATATTCCACTTCAAAATGCTGCCGTATAATGATGGTGGGCGGTCCGGAAGTAGTTAACGAGGTATGAAGTTGGCCAAAAAAGTCAAACAATCACATTTTAAACAAAACAGATAAGCTTGTCTGTGCAGCATCACTCCAGGTAGACGTGGTGTAGCGCATCCATCTAGCTTAACAGGAACTGTGGTATGGCAGGGAGGGAAGCCGGCCGACTCTGTCTCCTTTCTGGGTATAGTAGATTGGAAGCAGCGTGGACTGCAGCGCTGGAGATGGCGTGTGATGTTACAGGGGAGCAGAAGGCCCAAGGAACACAATGCGTTTAAGAGCATGCACGGGGCTCGTACGTCTTCATGCTCAGGAATGTCAGATCTTCTCCATCCCGCCCTGCTCTGGCCACTAGCATCGTAAAGCACTATGGGGTATAAAGTAACACTGCTACAGAAGGGTTAACTCAAGACAAGGAAGAGGAGTGTAGTTGCTAAGAGTAACCAAGCACGAGATCAATGCAACAATTCATTAGGCGTGGTACCGGGTAAGGTGACAGGTCCTCCGGTAGCAAGGGGGTCGATGTTCTGGCTCCCTCCCTAGTGGTCGGTATCCAATAGCAGCCAGATCCAAACCCACTTTATGGAGATCTATGGCCTGGTCACGAGGTATGGGAAGTGAAAAGTTAATATGAGCATGCACGAGGTCTGGGTGCATGGCGGGACCCCATTCTGTTATGGGAATGAGGTAACAGAGGTACGCTGAACTGGTGGAGTGGGCGCCGGCTCAGCACATCCCACCTAATGAAATATACAAGTAACAGTGTATAGTGACAAGGGACAAGACACTTTTCAGTGGAAGTCTTTTTTTTTTTACTGCACACAGCGAAGGCTCTAAGTCGGGGCACTGCCTAAAAGCCTAAGTTCACCTTTGTTCACCTTTTTTTTTCCTAAATTCCAGCTCCCCTATGTACCAATATAGCATTAATGTACATATTTTGAAAAAATAAAACCGCTTTCCATTAATGCTATACCAGCTTACCTAACTCTTTTCATAGCTGTTTAAATGCACTGCTCAGTTATTTCTGCCTTACTTCCTGGTCAGACTTTACATCGTGACACAGGAAGGAATTGACCTTCTGAGGGTAGATGATGTAGGGTGTGTGCTAATGACATCAGCTGGTAAACTTCTTCCTGTGTCATAACCTAAAGTCTGACCTGGAAGTAAGGCAGAAAGGCAGAAGTAATCGAGCAGTGTGTTTAAACAGCTTTGAAGAGAGTGAGGTGAGCCTGTGTAGAATTAATGGAAAGCTGTTTTATTTTTGCAAAATAAGTACATTAATGCTATATTGGTACTACATAGGGGAGCTGAAATTTGGAAAAAAAAGGTGAACAAAGATGAACTTAGTCTCTAATGTTAGATTCTTTACATGACCACAGTCTCCGCCTGGTCCCAGGCATTGATGAGCACGCTCATTGTGAAAGGTATCCCCCGCGTGCAGGGCGAGTAGGCCCTGCCCACATGCAGATGTTACAACTTGGTAGGTACATAACAAGACTCTCAAGCATATTGACAATAGTTCCGCATCATATCAGCAACATGAAATGACATTCCAGATAGTGGTTGGCTAGACAACCAAAATACATGGTATTATGGAATGAACCAATATCCCATCCACAGTGCCCAGTTGAGCTGATCATCCGCAGATAGTCACTAAAGCCTGAAGAATGCTCGATATACCAGTTTTTATATTTTAAGTTGGAAAACAGTTAAGTAAAAAGGGGGTTAAGGGTAAAGGGATAGAAAGGGTAGACAATCAGACAAAACATAGCGGGGGGAAAGGGGGCGTTAATAAGATTAGAGGCGCTGAAAGGATGGTATGGGGCAGTGGAAAGCATTAAACATCTGGATCCAAGAGGGCTGTGCCTTCCTCAGAAAACAAGCATATCCCAGTGGATCCACATGGGGAGTAGAGGTCATGCTGGTTATAGGCAGAAACACCTTGTAGCTCCTAGACTTTTGTCAGCCACACAGTAATGGAAGGAGGTGGGGGGTTTCCAGCTCTAGCAAATGAAGAATTTGGCGACATTAACCTCCCTGGCGGTATGATTATTTCGGATTTTAGGTGCTGAAAGCGGTACAATTATTTTGCATGGAAATTTGGCGTTTTATATTGTAGGTCTGTAAATCTTAACAATAACACACTTAAATCTGTCCAAACCAGAGTCTAGTAGATATCCCGGGTATGATAAAGTTTGAAACACAAAAACATAAATTATAATATAATAAATAAAAATAAATAATTAAAAAAAATAAAAATAAATAGTAATAAAATAAATTTCCCCACAATTCACTATCGCTCAATTCTGCAAGTGTTCTAATTTACTATCGCTGTTTTCTAGCTGGTCTAAAGCCACTTTTGACGTAAAGGGACACTTTTTGGTTGCTATGGACAATCTCCAGTTTCCAGGCAGAAAGAACAGTTTTTATAATATAAAACTGCATGCAGGGCATGGGCCAAAGCACTGGGGACAAAAGGGATGTGAAATAATTTCATACAGTACTGTAATCTGTAAGATTACAGTACTGTATGTGTTATGATTTTTACTTTTTTTTAAATTTGCCGCCAGGCTCCGCCCCCGTGCGTCGCGACGCTCGCAGGGAACGGAGCCTGGCACAGAGAGGCTTCGGAGGAGGACGGAGCCCTCGGACACTGCGGGGGACATCGCAGGATCCCAGGGACAAGGTAAGTAAGGAGGCACCAGGATCCTGCGATGTAATCCCGGGTGTGGCTCGGGGTTACCGCTAATGGTCCTGAATTTTAACCCCGAGCCACACTCGGGAAAACCGCCAGGGAGGTTAAGAAGATGGTGTAGGATGGATTTTTTGTAGGTTTTGGCTGGCATATCTATGACATGCAATTGAAAAAAGGCCGGATCATTCAAGAGGGTATAATTTGTAAACTTCTATGAGATCCTGCAGACTTCCAACCAGAAGTGCGCTAGTTTCAGTCAAAATATATGTAGCATAGTCCCCCACTCCTCCTGGCATCTCCAACAATGATCTGTAACAGCAGGTAAGTACTTATGAAGCACTGCGGGCATGTGGTACTACCTGGTGAGAATCTTAAAGTTGTTTTCCTGTACGTGTGTACAAATAGAGGATTTCTGGGCAAAAACAAGTAATATTTTGCTCTTGATCTGCGGAAAATTCTCTACTCAACTCCCTCTCCCAGTTCTGTAAATTAGTACAAGGTCATAAATCAGAGAGGGTGTGGGGCAGAGGGCCTGCACCAGAACAAGTTTTTTTTCCTTGCATGTGATTGGGTATTCTTTGAAAAGTGAATTTTTCCCTTTGAAACCAATTAGCCTATTTGGCTTTAGTAAATCAACTTTATTGCATTTTGTTGTATTAATTTAGTATGATTTACACTGTTCCCTTGGTATATGTTACCATATCTATCTATTTTGCTTCCTTTAGTTCTACAAAGTGCATAATTAACAACCTCCTGGACTGTAGGGATTCTGGCATCTTATAGAAGCAGAACTATCTGTAATTGTACGATTAAAATTTCGGCTAAAGCCCTGTACACACGTCCTGAATATCGGCCGGTATGGGCTAGTTCAATAGAAACCGGTCGACATTCCGCCCGTGTGTACGGCAGCCTGCCTGACAGAAGCCAAATGAACGTACGGCTTCTGTTGAAAGGGCATGGCTTAAAAACATCTGCCAATTGGCATCTGATTAGCGCTCTCAGCCATTGCCTGGCCGATGTGTACTGGTGGGGGGGGGCAGTCCCCCTGTCAGAATACAATAGCTCAGTGGGGGGATTGCTGTCCTAACATCGGATAGTTAGAACAGAAAGCTCCTCTTAAGCTCCTAACCCAGCCTGCTGGGTTGAACAAAAAAAAAAAAAAAGATGGGGGGGGGATTTACTAAAGGCAAACGAGCTGGGCACTTTGCAAATGCAATAGCTCCAGATCCTCGTAAATGAGCAGAAGCTCTGCTGACTTCCATCATCCAATCATGTGCAAGCAAAAATGCTGTTTTTTTTTTGCACACCCAACAAAAAGATTTAACTCTTCCCCTCCCTGTCAAAAACAAAAAAAGATGTCATTAGGATTTAAATGTACTATGAATGAAGATTAGGCCTGCATTACATTTATGGTTGTAGATTCAGGTATACTGCACACAAAGTGTGATGACCCTGCAATAAATGATAATGTGTCTGGTCAGACAATTGCAGATACAGAATGACGTTTTATGCCTGGTAGATGTTTAGTCTGGTAAATATTGTGCTATGATCAGTGAATTCTAATTAAGGGGACAAATAGCTCAATCAAAGACCACTTCCTGTTATATGGATAATTGTATAGATAAAATGAGCGATGCATCTTCATAGTCTAATGATTGAGAGAACATTTTGTGCTGTGTTTCCAAGGTTGGAGGGAGATGCAGAAATGTATCTGGTGGGTGGTAAAAAGCTGGCATTTCTCACAACTCTACAACTCTTCAATGCTATGCTGAAAAATCAGTCAAGGAGAACAGAATTTACCACCAATTCCACAGAGAAGAGCCAGTGAATTACATTATCAGTGAGGCTGAAACAGAAGCTGTGGAGACACATCACATCACGTAGCCTGTCCTGCACATTGTGCCCTTTATTGCCTGTGTAGTTCTGTCCTAGCACTGTGAGGTATTAACAAGGCAGTGAACGGTGAGTAGAGTTGGGCAAACAGTTCGAGCAGAGCAAAAGTTTGGCCCAAACATTGCGAACACCCGAATTTGTGAGGCGCTTGGTGGGATGTTCGCCCACCGAGTGCCCCACAATGCACTGCGCGCTGCACAGTGCATTCTAGGGCCCTAATTGGATGAAGCAATGCACCTGCCCACTGGCCAGGTACATGGCTTTGCCCAATCGGGGCACAGAGCACAGTCAGAGCCATGATTGGACAAAGTCATGGTGACTTTGCCCAATTAGGCTCAGTGCTCATAGTCCCACCCTACACTATAAAAGGTTCCTTCACACAGGAACCTTTTGCATTGTGTTGTTGGAGTGGAGATAGATAGAGCAGGGTTCTGTTTGGTACTAGCAAGTTAGTGTGTTATTGTGACTCTGAATGTAGAGTGTCAGTGTAGTCTTAGTGTAGTCTGAGTATAGTGTAGTGTGTCAGTGCAGTGTTAGTGTAATGTGAGTGTAGTGTGAGTATAGTGTAGTGTGTCATTGTAGTGTCAGTATAGTGTCAGTATAGTGTTAGTGTAGTGCCAGTGTAGTGCAGTGTTTAACACAGCATTACATAACATTTAGTGCTGTATATCCCCTTTTTTCTTTTTGGTTGCTGCACTTCTTTTTTTGTTTTATGTTTTTGTCCCGTGCCTGACCCCTTTTTTTTAAATTGAGAGCTGCAGTGTTTTTGAGTGTGGCGCTGTTGTTCCCCCTTTTTTTATTTTTACATTTCTGTTAGCAGCAGTCTTCAATTTAAAGAGCACCAAACACCACTTTTCATTGAATAAAGTGCATCCAATTACACATTTCCCAGTATCTATTACTGTATATGTGGGTAATAAGCCAACAAGGAGAGGCAGAGGTTCCCATGCCACTATGAGGGGGCCAGCAGCATTTGTGTCTGCAGGCAAAGGCGGATGTGGTCAGTCCTCAGACAGGGCAAGTGTTTCTCTCTTTAGTGATGTTGCTCATGCCATCCAGCCACAGCATGCAGAGGAGGTGGTGGACTGGCTCAGTAAACCATCCTCATTCTCCTCATCTTCTATCACCCAGACTAGTGTGCAGGACTAGTGCGCAGTCCACTGCAGCTGCCAAAGTGGCTTATTCCACCTCCTTGTCCACAGCTACTTGCTTCGTGACAATACACTGGCATTACTTGATTCTGATGTCGGTTCTGAGGTTGAGGAAGGGAGTAACATGAGCCTACAGAGAGGGGAGAACACTGATAAGCAACAAATTGGCAGTCATGTTCCCCTAGCTGCAGCATATTGCCAAGTTGGCTCCAGTGATGATGAGGCTGGAGGGGCTAATGATAATGAGGTCACTGTCACAACTTGGGTGCTGGATAGAGTAGAGCAGGAAAGTGAGGAGGAGCCACAACCCCAATGAGGCAGGGTGTCCTCTACAGGCAGCCATCATGGAACAGTAGAGAGCAGCTACCCTATTCCATCAGATTGCGGATCTGTTATCTCCCGTCCTACTTCCCACAGCTCAGCTGTGTGGGCCTTTTTTAACACATGTGCAGCTGATTGCACTGTTGCAATATGCAACCTCTGCTTGCAAAGGCATTTTACCTCCCACCATTGGAAAGAGTACCAGAAAGCCACACAAAAAGGACACAATTGCTCTTCTCCTTACTCCTCACTTTTCATGTCTAACCCCGCTATATCTTATGACCTCTCAGCAGCCTCCACTGACAGGGCTGATGGTATAGCAAAGGGCGTCACAGGTCCTTGCAACACATCTGCCAGCAGCAAACCACCAGCAGTATAGCAGGCAAATTTCTCTGCCCCAGCTGCTGCATTGAAAGAAAAAATACACTCCCTGCCACCCACATGCCCAGCATCTAAATTCAAGATTGTCCAAATTGCTGGCTTTACAACTCCTGTCTTTCCATCTGGTGGATTCTGCCCCCTTCCGTGAATTTGCAGAGTGTACTGTACAACAATGGCAGGTTCCCACTCGCCATTTCTTTGCATGTAAGGCCATTCCAGCTCTGTATCATCAGGTAGAAGGCAATGTTTTGGCATTGTTGGGCAAGGTAGTCAGTCGGCGGGTCAACCTTATTACTGACACGTGGTCCAGCAAGCATGGTCAGGGATGATTTATTTCATTCACAGCACACCGCACAGCTTGTTGTGCAGCAACGTCTCCATACAGCTGGTGGTGATGATACAAGATCTGTCAGCTCCATCCCCTGCTCCTCCTCCATGCCCTCCTCTGCTGAATTGTCCTATGAACCACCAGTAAGGGTTCAAGGGGCTATTCGATGAGTCAGGCTAGAAGATGCCATGCAGTGCTTCAGCTGGTCTGTCTAGGGGACAGGAGCCACACCAGAGAAGAGATATTCAGCTCTGCAGGGGCAGGCCCAGAAGTGGTTCATGCCATGGAATTTTGAGCCAGGAACGCTGGTGTGCGATAATGGCACTAACCTTCTCTCTGTCCCATGCCTGGCACATGTCCTCAATTTGATGGTGCATCATTTCCTAAACAGGTACCCAGGTTTGCAAGATCTTCTAAGGTAGGCCAGAAGAGTCTGTAGCCATTTCAGACGATCATGCACAGTCAGTATTCAGATGGCTGAAATTCAGCGGGAATTCCACCTGCCCATAAACCGCCTGATTTGTTACATGCCCACCAGGTGGAATTCAACTTTGGCAATGCTGCCGTGGCTGCACATGCAGCAGAGGGCCATCAAGAGTACCTGTGTGAGTATGGAACAAGGACAGGCTCAGGGGAGCTTGGCTTTTTTTCCCACGCCAATGGCTGCTGATAAAGGATGCATGCACTGTACTGTCACTATTTGAGGAGGCGACAAGGATGGTAAGCCGTGACAGTGCATGCATCAGTAACACTATTGCTCTTGTGTTCCTGTTGGAACATACTCTGCATGGCATTATGCACAGGGCACTCAAAGCAGCGCAGCAGGAGGAAGAGGAGGACTTCCTTTCAAGGCACGCTTTATGCAGACATTCTTGCGACACCACAGAAAATAAAAGAGGAGCCGGAGAAGGCGTATTTTGGCAGTTTTGGAGGTATTGAAGCAGAGGAAGTCATACGTCAAACCTTAGGAGATGGTCTTTAGTCCCAACAAACCTTGGGAGTAGTATGTGGCTGGGAGGAGGCAGTCCCAGATAGTGTAATCCTCAGTGACCCCAAGGACTCTGCTTATGCCACCGCAAACCTGCAGTGCATGCGCTCCCTTATTTTGCAAAGCCTGCAAAAGGACCCGAGAACTTGTGGCATCAAGTAGAAGTAACATTATTGGTTGGCAACCCTCCTTGACCACTGTTACAAGGGGAAAGTCTTGGAACTTATCCTGTCCTTGCAGAGGGATCACAGGATGAAATACATTGAGGACACCTTAAAGAGGAGTTTATGTAATACCTTTCCAGACTCTGGTAGGTTACAGTCTCATGCAAAAGGTAGTTTTGAGGCTTCTGTTGGTCAAAGGAGAAGTGGTGGGGAAGGAGGCCGCCTAAGTGATGCTTTTAAAAAATTTTTAGTCCTCATAGCCCTGGATTATCAGCTTCCACATCCTATTGGCAGCGTCTGCATCATTTGGTGAAAGATTATCTAGGGGGCGAAAACAGACATTGAAGAGCTTTCCAGTAGACGATCCACTGGGTCATGGGGGTAGACCATTGGCCAGAACTTGCCCAGTATGCAATTCAGCTGCTGGGATGCCCTCCATCCAGCATGTTTACCAAATAGGCATTCAGTGCTGCTGGAGGTTTTGTGACAGATAAAGGAGTGTGTCAGTCCACAGACTCTGTTGACCGGCTGACATTTGTCAAAATGAATCAATCCTGGATTAGCAGCAGCTATCAAGCCCTTGATGCCAATGTCGCTGATTAGAAGTTTTTGAATCTGAAATCTCTGCAAGACTGTCTAGGCTGCCGAGCTTTCTGGGTGTTGATTTTATTCTAAAGTAATTTTTGGTAGAGGTTTCATGGGCACAATTAACACCCAAGACCCAATCTTTCAGCATCCGTTTGACAGGTGCATATAATTTCAATCTTTTACAGCAAGGCCAAATCTTACATCAAGAGTACCTCTATAGAGTTACAGTGTGATAGCACCACCAACACTTAAAGCATCATTTTTCTGTGCCCGTTTGACAGGTGCATATAATTAAGCATTTTTACAGAAAGCTAATTCTTGCTTTCATCAAGAGTACCTCTAGCCATTTCCTGCTCTCTCTGATGGTGTGTTCTCTGAGAATTCTTCCTTCCTTTCACTGGTCTATAGATCAGCGGTGGCTTCAGTGGCAGAATGAATTTGCCACTAAACCCAAAACCATGCCTTAATGACCTTACTGGTAAGCCAGTAATGGTGAAACTGAAGTAGGGTATGGAATACAAGGGATACCTGGTCTCTGATGGGACATTGTCTGGACATCTTGGAGAAGTTCTAATATGGTGTATTAATGTATTGTAATTATGAGGAGTAGAAGAGGAGGAAGAAGATGTCAAAATGAGAGAATAAACCAATTTCCAAATTAGTTTTGTACATTTGAAACTTCTCTTTTGAGGTTATTGGACATCTAGATGGAGAAGACACAACTTTCTTTGTAAGGTATTTTAAGAAAGACACAATGACCTGCAGAAATATACCGTGTATTCTTTCAAAATATGATTATTTTATATATGTATATGTTAAAGGTTTTTTGGACGCAACAATTGAGATAGTTATCATCGCTGAGCCATTTAAAATCTTAATGGAATACTTAGATCGTCTGCAACATTTAGCTAAACAGACCTAAATTAAAATTAATTGTAAATTTTGTTAAGAAAAATAAACTTATTTTTTTTTCAAGAGTACCTCTATAGGGTTATGGTGTGAAGGCATCAACACCCAAAGCCCAATTTTTCCACACCTGTTGCTTCTATCCAAAGTCTGCGAAAGAGACACCAGACTGTATTTAAAAAAAAATGTTAATCTTGGCCTGAGTGTACTACAATTTGGCTTCTTCACATAAGGCTTGCTGGTGGTGCAAAATGTGTTATTTCCACCCAAAGTCTGCCAAAGAGAAACCAGAATTCTTATCCAAAAAAATCTTTAATCTCGTTCCGAGTGCACTAATTGTGGCCTCATCATACAGACTGTATCCCCAAGCCATTGTTTACAAAATAAATCTTGCAGGAAAAATACATTTATATGTCTTTTTTTTTTCTTTATATATGCCATTATTGCTTCAGCAGGTTCTATACATGGTACAGATGCACCACTTTACAGGCACAATATTTAAAGGAATTTTTCATTTTTATTGTCTCTCTTTAAGCATCATTAAAATCGCTGCTCCTTTAAAAGTGATTTTTAAAAAAAATAGGTTTTTGCATTTATATGTATCCCCCAGGGCAGTACCCGAGCCCCCATACCCTTTTTATGGCCAATAACTTGCCTATAAGCCTTCAAAATGCGCACTTTTTTTTCAAGTTCAAGTTCATGTCCCATAGACTTTATTAGGGTTTGTGGTTTGGGTCCAAACATTTGCAATGTTCGAGAGTTCTGGTGCGAACCGAACCGGGGAGTGTTCGGCCCAACTCTAACAGTTAGTAGTTATTGTCTGATAGGTTCCTTTTAGTGAAATGTGATGGTATACAGTCAGCATGATGGCACAAGATTGTGGCATCAACAGGTCACCATGTAATCATTGCCTGACAGGTTCACTTTAATGAAATGTGGTGGCACACATTGTAATATCAACAAGTCAACAAGTAAAGATTGCTTGGCAAGTTCCCTTTAGTGAAATGTGATGGCACAGAATCCAAATTTGATTTTCTAGTTGCATTTTTGTAAATTATTCAGTTATTGAATTATGCTTTCAAAGGTTATGCACTACTGGCTGAACTCTGGCCCAACTATCATATATTGCCAAGAAATGTACAGAAAGCATGAATATTTGCTGTTTGCATTGAGAAACCTTGGCGGTATATACAGGTACATCTCATAAAATTAGACTATTATCAAAAAGTCAATTTATTATAGTAATTCAATTCAAAAAGTGAAACTCATATATTTTATATAGATGTGTTACACACAGAGTGATATATTTCAAGCATTTCTTTCTTTTAATTTTGATGATTATGGCTTACAGCTAGTGAAAACACAAAAATCAGTATCTCAGAAAATCAGAATATTCCATAAGACCAATAAAAAAAGGATTTTTAATCCAGAACTGTTGGCTTACTGAAAAGTATGTCCATGTACAGTATAGTGTGCACTCAATACTTGGTCAGGGCTCCTTTTATGTGAATTAATCCATCAATGTGGCATGGCATGGAGGCGATCGGCCTGTGGCACTGCTGAGGTGTTATGTAACCCCAGGTTGCTTTGATAGCAGCCTTCAGCTCATCTGCATTATTGGGTCTGGTGTCTCTCTTCCTCTTGACAATACCCCATAGATTCTCTATGCGGTTTAGATCAGGCGAGGTTGCTGGGCAATCAAGCACAGTGATACCATGATCATTAAACCAGGTATTGGTACTTTTGACAGTGTGGACAGGTGCCAAGTCCTGCTGGAAAATGAAATCAGCATCTCCAAAAGCTGGTCAACAGAGGGAAGCATGAAGTGCTCTAGAATTTCCTGGACTTTGGACTTAATTAAACACAGTGCACCAAAACACCAACAGATGACATGGTTCCCCAAATCATTACCTACTATGGAAACTTCATACTGGATCTCATGCAACTTGGGTTCTGTGCCTCTCCACTCTTCCTCTAGACTCTGGGACCTTGATTTCCAAATGAAATGCAACATTTTCCATAGTCCGGCTCTCTGCTACCCCTCCAGCACTGCAATGCAGGGGGCTGGTGAAAAGCACAATTGACCCTTAAACCAGTAAATAGGTTCAGTTCGCACCAGAACTCCCGAACATGGAAAAACTTTGAACCTGAACCGTGAACCCTATTAACCACTTCAATACAGGGCATTTATACACCCTTCCTGCCCAGACCAATTTTTAGCTTTTCAATTTTTAGCTTAGTTTCTCACACTTTGAATGCCAATTGCTCAGTCATGCAACACTGTACCCAAACACAATTTTTTTTTTTTTTTTTTTTTTTTTTTTCATACACATAGAGCTTTCTTTTGGTGGTATTTAATCACCACTGGGATTTTATTTTTTGCGAAAAAAAGTACTTCTTTTTTAGTTTCTATGATAAAAATTTGCAAATAAGTCATTTTTGTTCATGGATTTGGGACAAAATTGATACATATAGATGTATATATTTAATACATCTCTTTGGTAAAAATAACCCATATTAGTGGATATTATTTATTCTCTGTGAAAGTTATAGAGTCTACAAGCTATGTTGCAAATCATTGAAAATTGATCACACCTGATGCACTGACGGTCTATCAGATTTCTTGAGGCCCTGAAATGTCAGGAAAGTACAAATACCCCCCAACTGCCCCCTTTTTGAAAAGTAGACAGTCAAAGGTATTTAGTAAGAGGCATGGTGAGTTTTTTGAAGTTGTAATTTTTTCCCACAATTCTTGGCAAAATAAAGATATTTTTTTCACAAAATTGTCATAATTACAAGTTATTTCTCACACACAGCATATGCATACTTCCGATTACACCCCAATATACATTCTGCTAATCCTCCCGAGTATGGTGATACCATAATGGCATACTGAGGCATAATGAGAAAACGTGGAAAGAAAATGAAAACTTTTTTTTTTTTTTTTTTTTTTTTTTGCACAAAGTGGTTAGTTTATAAGATACTTCTAACTCAAAGCATGTATATAGCAAAAATGACACCCCAAAATACATTCTGCTTCTCCTCCTGAGTAATATACCACATGTGTGTGACTTTTACACAGCCTGGCTACATACAGATGCCCAACATGCAGGGAGCACCGTCAGGCGTTCTAGGATCATAAATTACACCTCTAATTTCCTGATGACCTATTACACTTTTGAAGGCCCTGGAGTACCAGGACAATGGAATTACCCACAAAATGACCCCATTTTGGAAAACAAACATCTCAACGTATATTTTATGAAGCATTATGAGTCTTTTGAACGGTTAATTTTTTTACACAAGTCTTCAGAAAACGTGGAAAGAAAATGAAAACCTTTTTTTCTTAATCATACATCACGGAACACAGAGCCATAGTAATTACTATGTGGGTTATAGGCCACCTTCAGGTGATGGACACAGGCACACCGTAAGACAGGAAGTCCACTCCCTATATAACTGGGAGTACCTCAGTTTTTTCGCCAATGTCTAAGGTGTTGGTCACGAGTAAAGATGTGCTGTGCTAAGCTCCACTGGAGCAATCCTTGCTGGGGCTAGCTATGCAGCCGGATCCATTCAAAGTGTCTTTTTAGGCCGAATTGAATGGTACCCGGGCCTCGTGCCGGAAGAAATGAGGTTTAGCGCGTAACGCTTCTCTTTCTAGAGAGCTAGACCCGGGATCCAGTACTTTTGGCTTTTTCAGCCTCAAGTTTTTTCTGGTGGGGTGTTTTACAGGTCCAGGAGTGCGGATCCCCCGATAAAAAGGACCCCAGTTCCTGAAGGTTTTTTAAACTTAGCCCACCATGAGAGGTGAAGATTGGGTCTGTTGGTTTTACCACAGAAAACCCTGCGGCGGGAAAGGTAAGTGGAGATTTCTAAGGAATTTTTTTAAGTTTCTTATGAATTGTCTCCTTTAAAAAGTAAATGTTGTCATGCAGCAAACCACTGCGGGCTGTATAGAGCACATGCCTTGTCATGCTTTCCTACGATGTGTCATGCTGTCTCAGTAGAAGCTACAGGTTCCTCCGGCGAGCAGCCCCAGAACTCCGGTAAGATTGGGGGGGATTTTCTTACAAAAACACCCCCCACCTGGAAAAAGCTCACCCCCTTCTCCCTGGATAGGGGGAGGCCAGAACGGTCGGCGATGCCGCTTCATTTCTTACCGCACCTGCACGGCGGTTGGATTACCGGATCTCCTCTCGCCATCCACCCCCCCACGCAAGCCGATCCCGTCGAATCAGTGGGAAAACGCTCTTTTTGAAAAGAGAGGGGGGGCGCGATGTGACGGAAGGGGCAGGGCTTAGGGCAGCATTGGCGTGCAGCAACGCCCAGCACAGGAGTAGGTTTTAAAAGCTCCATTATTTGCTGGCTACAGCTGTCGGAGGGACGTAAGAGCAAAAAGGGGCATGTAAGAGGTTGGTGACGCAGGCATTCCCTTGGCACATTTACTAAAAGCATCAGGCTGAGAGTTAATAGCAGTGGCAGTTGCTGGACCATTGCTCAAGCAGTGAATGCGATTTCTTCTGGTAGTACCAGCATTTGTGCATCAGGCTATGGTCAGAAGGGGGGTAAAAACACCCCAAAAAAGGGCTCAAAAGGGACTCCTTCAAGCTCAAAAAAGCCTAAAATCATCTCTAAAATGGTATCCTCCCCTGAGAGATCTGAAGTGGCTGGTCAGAGCAAGCCATCAGGGACATCCGGTGGTGCAACAGTTTCCAACACTGCAGCCCCTGTCTACGTTACTGAAGAATTTTTTTTCCACAACCATATTAGGATTGGAGCAGAGGTTAACGGCTTTAATCGCATCCCAGAGTGGGACTAAGTGCAATAGGTCCCCTTCCGTTACCCAAGACCCAAACTGAGGAGCTGGGAGCGGGAGATGATAAATTTTTCTCAGGGGACCGGGAAAAGGTTGATGACTCCTCTTCTGAGGGGTCAAATGCGGAAGGATCAGGTTCAAAATCTGAAAGATTGATGGTACAATCTCAAACTGAATTGGTCTGCTCCACATTTATGCTACCCTTAACTGAGTCGGTTGATAAACCTACTTCTTGTTTGGGTTCGCTAAAGCCTCCCCAAGCTGTGCATGCCTTTCCTGTCCATTCTTTGCTGGAACAGCTTATGTATTCTGAGTGGGATCACCCAGATAAGCATTTTTATCCTCCTAAAAAGTTTTCAGCACTTTATCCTATGGAGGAAAAGTTTAATAAAAAATGGGAGATACCAGCAATTGACGCTGCTATATCCTCTGTGAATAAAAGTTTGACTTGTCCGGTAGACAATGCTCAAATGCTTAGGGATCCAACAGATAAGAAGTTGGAATTTCTATTAAAAAACACTTTTTCTCTGGCAGGTTCAGTAACTCAGCCTGCGCTAGCAGCAAGTGGTGTATGTCAATCCTTGAGAGAGGAGGCCCAAGATTTTGCCAAGCTACTAGTGGCATTTTGTTTTGCAATAGACGCTATGAGAGATTCTATTCTCCAGGCTTCACGCCTTACGCTGGGGCTGGTGCATATGGTGCAAAATTGGTCAGCTGAAGCGCCCTGCAAAAAGCTCCTGGCTAGTTTTCCTTTTCGCAGTTAACAACTGTTTGGGGATGATCTGGATAAGTACATACAAAGAATTTCTAATGGGAAATGTACCCTTTTGCTAGTTAGGAAAAGCAGTAAGCGTATTTCATTTAAACGTGCCGCTTCTCCAGTGCCAGGAGCATCGGCCTCCAGGCAGCCTCAATGGCCTCCACCATCAAATTCAAGAGGTAAACCTCAGGGTCAACCCCAGTGACAAAAGAAGTCCTAGGGAAGGAAACCTACAAAACAAAATATTAAAAGCCTCCTTATGAAGGGGCGCCCCGCTTGCTCATGTGGGGGGAAGACTTCTGCAGTTCTCAAGGGTCTGGCAGGAAGAGTGTCAAGACAAATGGGTGGCTTCCTCAATTACTCTAGGGTACAAACTAGAGTTCCGAGAGTCCCCGTCTCCTTGTTTTCTCAGGTCAAACGTTCCCAGGGATCCTGAAAAAAAGAAGTCTCTCTTTCAAGCATTGGACCATCTTTTGTCTCAAAAGGTGATATCAG
This sequence comes from Aquarana catesbeiana, assembly GCF_042186555.1. Taxonomy (NCBI): domain Eukaryota; kingdom Metazoa; phylum Chordata; class Amphibia; order Anura; family Ranidae; genus Aquarana; species Aquarana catesbeiana. Next base: position 146,479,008 of record NC_133330.1, read on the forward strand.
TGGTCCCCATGGAAGAGCAAGGAATGGGGTTTTATTCAAACCTTTTCACAGTACCCAAACCAAATGGAGACCCATTCTAAATCTCAAAGATCTAAACCGGTTTTTGAATATCCGATATTTTCGCATGGAGTCAATCCGATCAGTAGTCTCCATCCTACAAGGTGGAGAACTTCTGGCGTCAATCAATATCAAGGATGCATACCTCCATGTGCCGATTTTCCCCACTCAACAGAAATATCTACAGTTCGAGATAGAAAATCTTTATTTTCAGTTTGTAGCTCTACCTTTTGGACTAGCTACTGCTCCTCAAGTATTTACAAAGGTTCTGGCCCCTCTTCTAGCCAGATTAAGGGCTCAAGGTATAACGATTTTAACGTACCTAGACGATCTGCTCTTGATAGACCAGTCGGTAGCCCGCTTAGACCAAAGTATGGCTACCACAGTCAGCTACCTGGAATACATCTGTCTTGTGGACAGATTACTGGGAGGGGCTGGGGAAGACCCGGCTGTCATGGTGCACGTTGGCACCAATGACAAAGTCAGAGGCAGATGGAGTGTCCTAAAGAACGATTTTAGGGACTTAGGAGCTAAATTGAGGAAAAGGACCTCCAAGGTAGTGTTCTCAGGAATACTACCGGTACATCGAGCCACACCAGAGAGGCAGAGGGAGATTAGGGAAGTAAACAAGTGGCTGAAGAGCTGGTGTAGTAAGGAGGGGTTTGGGTTCCTGGAGGACTGGGCCGACTTCTCAGTCGGTAACCGGTACTATAGAAGGGACGGACTGCACCTAAATGAGGAGGGTGCAGATCTGCTGGGAATGAAGATGGCCAAAAAGTTAGAGGGGTTTTTAAACTAGGCGATGGGGGGGAGGGTCCAGAGACAGTGATAGCCAGCGCGGAAGATATTCCAGAGGGTAGTATTGGGGGCATTAGTGGTAGGTTAACCAAAGCACAAAAACACAAGGTGAGTATAGTAGCAAGTCCTAGTTGCAATCTTGAAACACCCAATACGAGGACAATATGCGACCGGTCTAAACTATGTGGCATGTTCACCAATGCCAGGAGCCTGGCGGACAAGATGGGTGAACTAGAGATACTGTTGTACAAGGAGGATTTGGATTTTGTGGGAATTTCAGAGACCTGGTTCAACAGCTCTCATGATTGGCTGGCAAACATTCAAGGGTATACCCTATACCGCAAGGATAGAGAGGGTAAAAAAGGGGGAGGGGTATGCCTATATATCAAGAATAATGTACAAGTGAATGTGAGAGATGACATCACTGAGGGGGCTAGGGAGGAGGTGGAATCTTTATGGGTAGAGCTCCAAAGGGATGAAGCTAAGGGGAAAATAATACTGGGAGTATGCTATAGGCCCCCTAACCTGAGGGAGGAAGTGGAGACGGATCTCCTATCACAAATTGGATTAGCAGCAAGGAAGGGAAGTGTTATCATAATGGGGGATTTTAATTATCCAGACATAGACTGGGCGGAGGGAACCGCGCATTCATTTAAGGCTCGCCAGTTCCTTAGTGTCTTGCAGGACAATTTTATGGATCAGATGGTAGACGCACCAACTAGAAATAAAACATTACTAGATCTACTGATTACCAACAATACAGACCTGATAACAGATGTGGAAATACGGGGCAATTTAGGTAACAGCGATCACAGGTCAATTAGTTTCAGTATAAATCACACAAATAGGAGACATGAAGGGAACACAAAGACACTGAATTTCAAAAGAGCCAACTTCCCTAAACTACAAACCTTGCTAAAAGGCATAAATTGGGATAAAATATTAGGAACAAAGAATACGGAGGAGAGATGGGTTTGCTTTAAGAGCATATTAAATAAGGGCATTAGCCAATGTATCCCATTGGGTAATAAATTTAAAAGAGCGAACAAACATCCTGGATGGCTTAACTCCAATGTAAAAATGCATATAAAAGCAAAGGAGAAGGCCTTCAAAAAATACAAAGTTGAGGGATCATCCACAGCATTCAGAATTTATAAAGAATGCAATAAGAAATGTAAGGGTGCAATTAGGATGGCTAAGATAGAACATGAAAGACACATAGCGGAGGAGAGCAAAAAAAATCCCAAGAAATTCTTTAAGTATGTAAACAGTAAAAAAGGGAGGACAGGCCATATTGGCCCCATAAAGAATGAGGAAGGACATCTGGTTACAAAGGATGGGGAGATGGCAAAGGTATTGAATTTATTCTTCTCCTCAGTCTTCACGAGTGAATCGGGGGGCTTCAGTAACCAAAACTGCAGTGTTTATCCTCATGACACAACACAGGAAGCACCTACATGGTTAACAGAGGACGGAATTAAAATTAGACTTGAGAAACTTAACATTAATAAATCACCGGGACCAGATGGCTTGCATCCGAGGGTACTTAGGGAACTCAGTCAGGTGATTGCCAGACCGTTGTTCCTAATTTTTACAGACAGTCTATTGACTGGAATGGTACCAGCTGATTGGAGGAAAGCCAATGTAGCACCAATATTTAAAAAGGGCCCAAAAAACATCCCTGGGAATTACAGACCAGTTAGCCTAACATCAATAGTATGTAAACTCTTGGAGGGGATGATAAGGGACTATATACAAGATTTTAGTAATAAGAATGATATCATTAGCAGTAATCAGCATGGATTCATGAAGAATCGTTCTTGCCAAACCAATCTATTAACCTTCTATGAGGAGGTGAGTTGCTATCTAGATAAAGGAAGGCCCGTAGACGTGGTGTATCTGGATTTGGCAAAAGCATTTGACACAGTTCCCCATAAACGTTTACTGTACAAAATAAGGTGCGTTGGCATGGACCATAGGGTGAGTACATGGATTGAAAACTGGCTACAAGGGCGTGTTCAGAGGGTGGTGATAAATGGGGAGTACTCAGAATGGTCAGGGGTGGGTAGTGGGGTTCCCCAGGGTTCTGTGCTGGGACCAATCCTATTTAATTTGTTCATAAACGACCTGGAGGATGGGATAAACAGTTCAATCTCTGTATTTGCAGACGATACTAAGCTAAGCAGGGCAATAACTTCTCCGCAGGATGTGGAAATCTTGCAAAAAGACCTGAACAAATTAATGGGGTGGGCGACTACATGGCAAATGAGGTTCAATGTAGAAAAATGTAAAATAATGCATTTGGGTGGCAAAAATATGAATGCAATCTATACACTGGGGGGAGAACCTCTGGAGGAATCTAGGATGGAAAAGGACCTGGGGGTCCTAGTGGATGATAGGCTCAGCAATGGCATGCAATGCCAAGCTGCTGCTAATAAAGCAAACAGAATATTGGCATGCATTAAAAGGGGGATCAACTGCAGAGATAAAACGATAATTCTCCCGCTCTACAAGACTCTGGTCCGCCCGCACCTGGAGTATGCTGTCCAGTTCTGGGCACCAGTCCTCAGGAGGGACGTACTGGAAATGGAGCGAGTACAAAGAAGGGCAACAAAGCTAATAAAGGGTCTGGAGGATCTTAGTTATGAGGAAAGGTTGCGAGCACTGAACTTATTCTCTCTGGAGAAGAGACGCTTGAGAGGGGATATGATTTCAATTTACAAATACTGTACTGGTGACCCCACAATAGGGATAAAACTTTTTCGCAGAAGAGAGTTTAATAAGACTCGTGGCCACTCATTACAATTAGAAGAAAAGAGGTTTAACCTTAAACTACGTAGAGGGTTCTTTACTGTAAGAGCGGCAAGGATGTGGAATTCCCTTCCACAGGCGGTGGTCTCAGCGGGGAGCATTGATAGCTTCAAGAAACTATTAGATAATCACCTGAATGACCGCAATATACAGGGATATGTAATGTAATACTGACACATAATCACACACATAGGTTGGACTTGATGGACTTGTGTCTTTTTTCAACCTCACCTACTATGTAACTATGTAACTATGTAACATAGGTTGGATTCTCAGCCTAGAGAAATCTTCCTTAAAACCATCAAGGAGAGAGATTGGAATACTTGGGTCTGATCATAGATACAGCCCAGAAGAGGCAAAGATCAGTGCCATAACGGAGCTGATTCAGGTAGTCCAGGCAAAGAAGAATCCTTCTATTCGACTTTGCATGACGTTGTTGGGAAATATGGTGGCTTCATTCAAGGCCATTCCTTATGCTCAGTTTCATTCAAGACTGCTGCAGAACAGTATCCTATCGGCTTGGAACAAGAAGGTCCAAGCTCTAGATTTCCCAATGTTCTTGTCTCCAAAGGTGCGCCAGAGCCTCAGTTGGTGTTGATAACCAAGAATCTGCAGAAAATAAAATTCTTCCTACCAGTTACCTGGAAGGTGATAACAACAGATGCCAGCCTTTCGGGTTGGGGAGCAGTCCTGGAAGAGGTGACTGTCCAAGGGAAATGGCCCAGTTCAGAAATTACCTTCCCCATCAATATTCTAGAGATTTGGTCAGCGCGCTTGGCCCTGAGGGCCATGATGTTCGGATTACAGAATTGTCCTGTCTGGATCCAATCCGACAATGCCACAGCAGTGGCCTATATCAATCACCAAGGGGGCACGAGAAGTCGTGCGGCCAAGAGAGAGGTGAATCATATCCTAACTTGGGCAGAAAACAATGTACCTTGCCTGTCGGCAGTCTTCATTCCAGGAATAGAGAATTGGCAGGCGGACTACTTGAGTCGCCAGCAGTTGTTCCCGGGAGAATGGTCTCTTCCCCCCGATATCTTCCTGACAATATGTCAAAGATGGGGGATTCTGGACGTAGATCTGTTTGCGTCCAGGTTCAACAAAGAGAACGACAACTTTGTGTCAAGAACAAAAGATCCGCTAGCTTGTGGAACAGATGCCTTGGTATTCCTGTGGAATCAGTTTTCACTGATTTATGCATTCCATCCTGTTCTGCTGCTTCCACAACTTCTTCACAGAATCAAGCAGGAAGGGAAGTCGGTGATTCTTGTGGCTCCAGCGTGGCCCAGGAGATCTTGGTTTGCAGAGATCACAAAGATGGCAGTAGGGGACCCGTGGACCCTGCCACCACGTCCAGACCTTCTCTCGCAAGGTCCGGTATTCCATCCTACCTTACAAACGCTAAATTTAACAGTTTGGCTATTGAGACCCACATTCTGAAGAAGCATGGGCTGTCAGGTTCAGTGGTATCTACCTTGGTTAATGCAAGGAAGCCGGCCTCCAAAATCATATATTATAGAGTCTGGAAGGCATATGTCTCCTGGTGTGAATCCAGGGGTTGGCACCACAGGAAGTATGTCATAGGTAGCATCCTTGACTTTCTGCAAATGGGGTTAGAAATGAAGCTGGCCTTGATTACTATCAAAGGCCAGGTCTCGGCCTTATTGGTATTATTTCAGCGACCACTTGCTTCGCATTCTTTGGTTCGTGGCTTTATGCAGGGGGTAACGCGGCTTAATCCTCCGTTTATGTCACCCCTGAACCCTTGGGACTTGAATTTAGTTCTGTCAGCATTACAGAAACAGCCTTTTGAGCCGATACAACATATTCCCTTGGTCCTTTTGACAAGGAAACTAGTTTTTCTGGTAGCCATATCTTCTGCAAGAAGGCTATCAGAGTTGGCTGCTCTTTCTTGTAAAGAGCCATATTTAATTATTCATAAGGATAAGGTAGTATTGCGTCCTCATCCTAACTTTCTACCGAAGGTAGAGTCAAGTTTTCATTTAAACCAGGATATTGTTCTACCTTCATTTTTTCCAGAACCCAGTTCTATGGAAGTAGAGTCACTACATTCTCTTGATGTGGTGAGAGCAGTCAAAGTCTACTTGAAGGCGACTGCTCAGATTCGAAAAACTGATGTTTTGTTTGTATTGCCTGAAGGTCCTAAAGGAGGACAGGCAGCATCGAAATCTACTATTTCTAAATGGATTCGACAAGTAATTGTTTAAGCTTATAGTTTAAAGAGGAAGATTCCACCTTTTCAAATCAAAGCGCACTCCACAAGGGCTGTTAGTGCTTTGTGGGCAGTGCATCACCAAGCCTCCATGGTTCAAATCTGCAAGGCCACAACTTGGTCTTCAGCCCATACATTTACCAGATTCTATCAGGTAGATGTAAAAAATCTTGAGGATATTGCCATTGGGCGCAGTGTGCTGCAAGCTGCAGTATAAATCCTCTAATCTCATGGTGCCCTAATTTTGTTGTGTCTCCCTCCCTTCAGTTGGCATTGCTCTGGGACATCCTACATAGTAATTACTATGACTCTGTGTCCCGTGATGTACGATTAAGAAAATAGGATTTTTATAACTTTTAACTTTTAACTTTTAAATCCTTTTCTTTGAAGTACATCACAGGACACAGAGGTCCCTCCCTTCTTTTCTGGTATACATGTGTTTTGCTTTGCTACAAATACTGAGGTACTCCCAGTAGTGGGAGGGGTTATATAGGGAGTGGACTTCCTGTCTTATGGTGTGCCAGTGTCCATCACCTGAAGGTGGCCTATAACCCCCATAGTAATTACTATGGCTCTGTGATGTACTTCAAACAAAAGGATTTTACAGGTAAGCTGTTATAAAAATCCTATTTTTTACACAAAGTTGTCAATTTATAAGATATTTCTAACACATAGCATGTATATAGCAAAAAATACACCCCAAAACACATTCTGCTACTCATTCTGAGTATGGCAATACCACATATGTGAGACTTTTACACAGCCTGGCCACATACAGAGGCCCAACATTGAAGTAGTACTTCAGGCGTTCTAGGAGCATAAATTACACATTTCATTTCATTCCTACCTATCATACGTTTGCAGGTCCTTGAGCATCAGGACAGTGGAATTACCCACAAAAAGACCCCATTTTGGAAAGCAAACACACCAACGTATATTCTATGAGGCATGGGCTGCAGATAGGTACTCGGGTACTCTAATGGGCTGTAGATAGGTACTTGAGTACTCTGATGGGCTGGAGACAGGAACTCGGTTACTCTGATGGGCTGGTGACAGGTACTCGGGTACTCTGATGGGCTGGTGACAGGTACTCGGGTACTCTGATGGGCTACAGATAGGTACTCGGGTACTCTGATGGGCTGGTGACTGGTACTCGGGTAATCTGATGGGTGGTGACAGGTACTCTGAAGGGCAGTGACGGGTATTCAGATGGGCTGTGATAGGTACTCAGATGGGCTGTGACAGGTTCTCAGCTGGACTGTGACAGGTACTCAGGTACTCTGATGGACTGTGACAGGTACTCAGGTACTCGGTACTCAGATGGACTGCGACAGGTACTCAGGCACTCAGTACTCAGATGAACTGTGATAGGTACTCAGGTACTCAGATGAACTGTGACAGGTACTCGGTACTCAGATGAACTATGACCGGTACTCATTACTCAGATGAACTGTGACAGGTACTCAGGTACTCAGATGGACTGTGACAGGTACTCAGGCACTTAGTACTCAGATGAACTGTGATAGGTACTCGGGTACTCAAATGAACTGTGACAGGTACTACGTACTCAGATGAACTGTGATAGGTACTCAGATGGACTGTGACAGGTACTCAGGTTCCTACGATGAACTGTCACAGGTACTCAGATGGACTGTGACAGATACTCAGGTACTCGGTACTCAGATGGACTGTGACAGGTACTCGGGTACTCAGATGAACTGTGACAGGTACTGGGGGTTCCCTAAGTCTGCCTGTAAAGTGTATAGCAATGTTTAAAAACTCCAGTCCTCAACTACTCCCAACAGGTCATGTTTTCAGGCTTTCCATTAATTTGCATAGGTGATTTGATCAGCTTCACTGCCTTAGTAATTACCACGGACCTTTCATCTGAGTGGAGAGGAACAGACTAGCTAACCACACCTACTAGCAAGTTGACATTGCTTGCTTATCCAGTCATAGGTAATGCAAATGGGAATAAGTCTCAACATTTAATTTTGATCATTTGGAGGACAACAGGCCTGCCAACTATGCTGAATAACCTTTCAAAACAGTGCAGTAGTTTGGGCAAGCAAACTCATGGATATTAATTTAGGTCTGTTTAGCTAAATGTTGCAGACAATCTAAAGTATTCCATTACGATTTTAAATGGCTCAGGGTCTTTCTCAAAATATCTTACAAAGAAAGTTGTGTCTTCTCCATCTAGATGGGCATATATAGAAAATATATATAGTTTATATATGTTTACCATCATTTTTTTTAAATTGCTACAGATGGCGAAACATTCTCAAAAAAATAATAACATAAGGACTTTTATTTCATGAAGATATTCACATATGTGTACATACTGTGTTTGTGTACAGTAATCAAAATAGCAACCACCAAAAAAAAGGTATATACTTCAACATTTGTGTAATTGCAAACCTGTTTTTCAGTACATTTGGCATCATGTTTTACCATATACTGTTTTCTTAAGTGAATAGTTTTTTTGTTAATCTGCAAATGTTATTCTTTTATTTTATGTGGAGGTCCTGTCAGTAAAAGCACTGCAGACTGAAACACTAAACTACTGTTGACCCATTAATCAGTGGGATCACAGGTTAGGTTATCTGGGACTGAGCGGCAGTTACGGGTATACAGGTAAAGCAGGAAACTTTCTCTGAATCTCCTTGTTTTATTTCCGTTTTGATTCTTACTTGCACTGACCCTGTTATTATGAAACTCTAATGCTCTGTACACACGGTCATATTTTCTGATGGAGAAAGTGCGATCGGATTGTGTTATCGGGAATTCTGATCGTGTGTGGGCTCCATCGGACTTTTTCCGTCGGAATTTCCGACACACAAAGTTTGAGAGCAGGATATAACATTTTTCGACAACAAAATCCGATCCTTTAAATTCCGAACGTGTGTAGACAAATCCGACACACAAAGTGCCACGCATGCTCAGAATAAATTAAGAGATGAAAGCTATTGGCTATTGCCCCGTTTATAGTCCCGACCTACGTGTTTTACGTCACCGCGTTCAGAACGATTGGATTTTCCGACAACTTCGTGCGACCGTGTGTATGCAAGACAAGTTTAAGCCAACATCCGTCTGAAAAAATCCGATGGATTTTGTTGTCGGAATGTCCGATCAATGTCCGATCAATGTCCGATCGTGTGTACAAGGCATAACACTGGGTTAGAGAGTGTTTGGCACTATTCAAGTCAGTAACAAGCAGGGTTGCCAACCTCTAGCGGCAATTTTTACTGACAAAACATGGAACATTTACTGACGAAGTACATTTTTTACTGACAACCTGAAAAATGAAAGAACACCTATTAAAAACTAAGACAATCAATATTTAAACAGTATAAACATGATATAGAAACTCTGACAATACCCATGACAAGTAATTTGCCGGGTTTACTCTTACAAGAGTCAACACAGCAGAACACATTATCAGTCCCTGATATTTACAGACAGTTACAGACTTTTTACAAAGTGTCAGTAAATTTACTGATGGTTGGCAACCCTGGTAACAAGTTGCAAGGATAAATGGCAACTGTCTGGAGTAATGCAGAGCTACTAAGGATAACAATGGCACAGAGGAAAGATAAATACTTTAATATGCAAGGCTCTATTTACGATACATATGGGTCAGTGTCTAGGGCAACAAGGAAGATTGGGGCTGGCACAATCTCTACATTTACAAATGTCAGTAACTTGATGATAACTTTTTTTTTTCTCTCCTTTCTCTTGTTTGGTGGTCTCTGAAATTAATGCAAACAGGTATATGTATGCGCTGTGATGAAATGGAATGGCCGCTGGCACAAATCAGCAATATACCAAACTTAAAAACAATATTCACAGAATATGTAGTGCCAAAAAATTATGGTACTTACATAAAAAACAAACCATGATAAAGTGAAAAAAATGTATTCGTATATAAAGGCAATGACCCTTTGGCAGAACCAAGATGAAGGTTCATATACAAAGTCACATGAAAAGGTGCAACTTGTGGCAGCAAGTCCAATGTGGTAGTATGCAATAACATCAATAGATATAACCTGAAGTACAGAAAAGTGATCTAATGGAGTGCTCCAAGATCTGCCATCACAGCCCAGGGAAATTGACACTCACCAGAAAGGATGGTTGCTGTTACAGCAGCAAACATGCATTCAGTAAGTATCGGTCATCCAATGTGTATGGGTTGTCCAGCGTCATCCTCATCAGGATACCGCTAAGATAAATTAAGCTTTTTCCTAATCGATATACAGCAGTCACATGAACCATCTCTCTCCCAGTCTGTCTGCAGGAAAACAAAAGCAGGAGGAGCTTCTAGCCTCTGCTACTGGTCACATGTTCAAAAAAAAAAAAAAACCAACCTGATAGGTAGCACTCCTCCTCAGGCCTACATTCACAGCTTCCTCCTCATTCACTCTCCCAGCTCTGTCACACACACTGCAGCACCAGCAAGCATAGAGAGGCATGTCCCTAAGTCCAGGGCAACAGCAGCAATCGTTTCTGGTGAGTGTCCATTTCCCTGGGGTGTGGTGGCAGATCTTGAAGCACTCCATTGGATCACTTTTCTGCACTTCAGGATATACCTATTGATGTTATTGCATACCACCACTTTGAACTTGCTGTAACAAGTTTCACTTTTTCAAAGGACTTTGTACATGAACCTTTATCTTGGTTCTGCTGGAAGGACATTTCTTTTCACTTAGCCTTTATATGCATTTTTTTTTCACTTTATCACTGTTTGATTTTTATGTAAGTAATTTTTGGTCTCTGAAATTAGTTTTGCATATTAGGCAGATTACATGCAAACAATTATCACATGAAACAGGGGATATTGTTTTATAGAAGGAAATCATCAATCAGGTGTTGTTGTTTGAGGTTTGAAGCCTAAAGCCTTGTACAAGCGATCAGATTTTCTGCAGACAAAACCTCTGTCTTTTGTCCGAAGGCGTGTGCCTGGCTTTTGTCTTGCATACAAACGGCAAGGAATTGTCTGCCAACAAACACGAACATGGTGACGTACTACGTGTTTTTTCTGCTCTTTAGCGCCACCCTTTGGGCTCCTTCTGCTAATTTTGTGTTAATAGAAGTTTGGTGAGTGTTGATTCGCACTTTTCATTTCGTGCTTTTCATTTCGTGCTTTTCAGTTCGCGTTTTCATTTCGTGCTTTTCAGTTTGTTTCTGAACGGCCGTTCGTCAACCAGACATCTTGCGGAGATAACATGTTATTTATTATTGGCCTTGGAGTTATTGCTTAGACCCAAGTCCAGTCCAGAAACAGGGGGAGGAGGATTTTTTGGACCAAAAATTAGTTGCTTTATTAATTGTGACCAATTCTGTCATATGCCTTTGCTGCAGGAGCTCCAGGAGAATAATCCGGATGATTTTCGGAATTATCTCCAGATGATGGACCCCTGTTTTCACCAACTCTTGGCATTGTTGACCCCCTGTATTAAGAAGCAGGACACATGCATGAGGCTTTTATTTTATTTTTTTGTTGAATAATAATTTGAAAAAATGTAATAATAATGCGCCAACCAAAAATTAAGAAGCAGCCAACACAACAATCAGACAAATTGCAAAATAATATAATATAGCAAAGTGTGGCGCTAAGTGAATAATACTCTACGTGTACTTCATTAGGCAAACCAAACAGAATGTCAGTCTGGAAGGCAGTATGCGAAATGAACCAAATTAATGAAACACAAAAAAATTATATAAAGACTGTTAGTTGACCCTAACAGAAAAATATATTTTCTTTTTCTTTTTATTATGTGTAGGAAATTGTGGCCTAAAGTGACTAGCTGAAAGCACAAAAAACACATAAAGTGTTTGTATACTGAACAGTGAAAAATAAAAAAGTGGAGAACGGTTACATATATGTTACTTTCTCATAAACCGGTATTCCTAACAAAATAATATCCCACTGTTAAATATATGGGACAAAAATATAAGGATAGCAAAATAGATAAGTGAATACGATAATGGTGACAATAAAGTGATGGTGAATAGCTGAAAAAAGTGTAAGTTATCAAACTCAAAGTCTCAGTGAACCAATAGGTCTGGCTTAAATTGTGTACTGCTGATAAAGCCACAAGTCCAACATGAATATAAGACCACAGATGGGTCTATAGCTGGAACGACCGGCAACGACCAGGATGAATGGTGTAGGGTCCTTGAACCCAGGAAGGGCATTCACACGGTCTGAGGTAAAACAAATGTGTAGATAGGATAGGCAAATACACCCTTACCAACAGTGGTGGACTCCCTAGCCAGCGGCTTGGGAGTCAAACAGGCTTGCAGTACAGCTGGGAAGGTGGCCCGCTATCCACGGCAGCGAACAATAGAGGAGGGCTGCAGCACTCACCAAACGAACTTCTCTGGTCTCATCAGTAATCGATGTCCATGGCATGGAAGGTCAAAAACGCGTCAAAACTTGGGTCGCTTTGCCTGTCTTGCCACTATTTGATTCAAGCGCTTTTTATACTTGGCTCCCTTTTATGGAATCAGAGCTTGTTTTTATTGTCGTGTTTTTAATAAAAGCTCATAATTAGCCGATTCACACTATGGGGAGTTCTTCTTTTCTTAATCCCTACTATATTTGAGGATTTATCTCCAATACATGAAACTGGACCCTTGTGAGCAGTCCCCCTTCCATGCCATGGACATCGATTACTGATGAGACCAGAGAAGTTCGTTTGGTGAGTGCTGCAGCCCTCCTCTATTGTTCGCTGCCATGAAGTACACGTAGAGTATTATTCACTTAGCGCCACACTTTGCTATATTATTTTGAATAATAATTTGATTTGGTATATTTTCTATATTTTTGGATGCATAGAATGCACTTTTTGGTTAAGTTCTATTGGCAGATAGCATGTCTAATTGTATTTGTTTTCTTTTTTTAATGCACAATAAAAAATTGTGGAGAATATTACTTGGCTATGTGTTTTACTTCAAATGACAGTTTGGGAGTAGGCAGTTACATTTAAAAAAATACAATGTAAAATTAACAAGGAACCATCATAGTTGTATATTTGATCTTAAAAACTATGGGATAATGGTGCTGTGGTAACTTACCCCAAAAAAAAAAAAAAAAAAAAAAAAAAAGCATAATAATATAATTCTTGATATCACTAGAATATAAAAGCCTTTTAAAATACGTTTGCAATAACTCCATCAGTATCACTAGCAGAGCAGCCTTAATTATCATCCCACTAGAGAAGAAGAGAATGTGTGCTGCATTTCGAGATTTCATAATTTGCCACGTCACGAATGTTAATTCTCCTATATGAACGCTAGTTTACAAGACCGACCGCTTCTGGCTTGTCCTTGCTTCCAAGCATGCGTGTTTGTACTTTGGACTTTTGTCCGACAGAGTTGTGTACACACGACCGGAAAATCTGACAACAGACGTTTGTCCAAGGAAAATTTTAAAGCCGGCCATCCAACATTTGTCCGTGGAAAATCTGACAACAATTGTCCGATGGAGCATACAAACGGTCGGATTTTCCGCCAACAGCCTGTCATTACCCATTTCCCGTCAGAAAATCCGATCGTGTGTACGTGGCTTAATTCTTCATCATTGTGTCTGTGTGTGTGATTTGTCTGAGCAGCCTTTAACAAATGTAGCTAGGTAAAGCTGGATGTCTTGCTATGAAATACTCATCTGGTACCAACAGTTAAAGTAGGGAAATACTTTCCTACATTTACTTGGTGACTTAATGGGAAGCTTGAAATACTAAACTGAATATTGGATTACTATTTTGACACAATCCTTTCCAGGATGGTAATGTCCAACTTCTTGTTTCCTGGTGTCTGTTTTAACCTTTGCTTACACCTGTTAATACATAGGACATGTTAATAATGTTGGGAATTCTGTAACTATTTTAGAATATTAAAGGAAACCTGTTCTAGAGGAAATACAATGGCTGTCATTGATAACCTTTCCTTCTAAAAATGGTGGCTGTCATATTGATTGAGGGGCTTACTCATTTTGTAAGTACCTGAGCTGGAGTAGGTATGTAGATCCAGATTTCTGAATATACTCTAACTTCACTTGCTGCATGCTTGTTTTGGTCCTCAGAGAGAATCGAAAGCAGAAACAAACCAGGTTGCTAGCATTTTCAGAAGGCCAGAAATGGTAGCCACTAAATCTTTATCAATGTAAATCTACTTTAAAGCTATGGAAAAAAAATCCTTTAGTACATAGTTACATAGTTACATAGTAGGTGAGGTTGAAAAAAGACACACGTCCATCAAGTCCAACCTATGTGTGTGATTATGTGTCAGTATTACATTACATATCCCTGTATGTTGCGGTCATTCAGGTGATTATCTAATAGTTTCTTGAAGCTATCAATGCTCCCCGCTGAGACCACCGCCTGTGGAAGGGAATTCCACATCCTTGCCGCTCTTACAGTAAAGAACCCTCTACGTAGTTTAAGGTTAAACCTCTTTTCTTCTAATTGTAATGAGTGGCCACGAGTCTTATTAAACTCTCTTGCACAATCTACTTGGTTTTTGTCAACAGCTTTGTAGTGTGAGGGGCTACATAATTGAATGCAGACTGTATAAATAGTTTAGTTGGCACTCACTTTTAATAGTTCTTGTTGGAAAACCTAATAGAGATGTTATAGGGATAGTATATCAGATTGGGATTTGTGTGGCCAGCTTAAAGTCCATGAAAAATCAAACAGAAGGGTGGAAGATTGAGGCAGTGTTACCTAGTGGATATGGTTTAAAAAAAGACACAGGTTCATGTAATTGTTGTGGTGTGCTTAGCTGTCAAACTGATTTAACTTTTTCACTGAGCTGAATGATCATGGGACTGACTCATCCCTTATTGGACGCTTTATTGGATGGTGCACTCAGAGTTTAAAGCGGTTGTATACCGGCAGTTTTTTTTTTTTTTCCTACACCTGCAAGGGAAAAGGCATAATGAGCTAGTATGCACCGCATACTAGCTCATTATGAGATACTTACCTTAGAACGAGGTGCCGGCATCTCATCCTGTCCACGCCGAGGGAGCTGACATTTCCCCTCAGCGTGTCTTCCGGGTATAGCGGCTCCGGCGCTGTGAGTGGCCGGAGCCACGATGTCGTCACTCCTGTGCATGCGCGCGGGAGACTTCTGTCAGGCAAGCTCCGGAGTTTGCCAGGCTGTCAGCCGAGAATCCCCTGTGCGCATGCGCCGCTGCAGTCAGCGGCTCATTGCGAGGGGAATATCTCCTAAACCGTACAGGTTTAGGAGATATTTTTTTTTACCTACAGGTAAGCCTTATTATAGGCTTACCTATAGGTAAAAGTAAAAAAAAAGGTATACAACCACTTTAAATCAGGGAGAGCTAGCCTTTTGATGTTTTTTCTGCTAACCCATAATACTTTGTTTACTTGTAAAAATAGGATATACACTACTGTGCAAAAATTTTAGGCAGGTGTGAAAAAAACGTTATAAATTAAGAATGCTTTCAGAAATAGAAGCGTTAATAGTTTATTTTTATCAATTAAATGTATTAATTTATTTTCATCAATTAGCAAAATGGAAAGTAAATGAACGGAAGAGAATTCTAAATCAAATCAATATTTGGTGTGGCCACTCTTTGCCTTCAAAACAGCATCAATTCTTCTAGGTACACTTGCACACAGTTTTTGAAAGAACTCGGCAGGTAGGTTGTTCCAATCATCTTGGATAACTAACGACAGATTTTCTGTCAATGTAGGCTGCCTCAAATCTTTCCGTCATTTCATGTAATCCCAGACAGACTCAATGATGGTGAGATCATGGCGCTATGGCGGCCAAACCATCACTTCCAGGTGTCCTTGTTCTTCTTTATGCAGAAGATAGTTCTTAATGATATTGACTGTATGTTTAGGATCGTTGCCCTGCTGCAGAATAAATTTGGGCAACCCCAGTTGCTATGTTTTCGAGTCACTTAGCCTTGTTTCCACACCAGAGGTATGGCTTTTTGACTGGAATTCTTCCATGAAGACCGCTTCTGGCCAGAGTTATCCAGACAATAGATGGATGTACCTCGGTCCCACTGGTTTCTGCCTTTTTTTTGCTGATGGCACTGCTGGACATCTTCTGATGTCAAAGGGAAAATGAGCATTATGTGTCTTACATCTGCTGCATTAAGTTTCTTGTTCCCTGGTCCTTAATGTGGCCTGTTTCTTTGTTCTTCCTCAAAGGAGCTTGAATAGCACACATCTTGAAACCCCAGTCTGCTTAGAAATCTTTGTCTGGGAGAGACCTTGCTGATGCAGTATAACTATCTTGTGTTTTGTTCCTGTGTTCAGTCTTGCAAAGATGTATGACCTGTAACATGAAATTCTCTTAAACGTATGTTTTGCTAACAGACCAGGGCTCTAAACTTTCCTACCAATTAGCTTGGGAGGCGGACCTGGGGGAGACGATTGATGAGGACGTTTGGTCCAAGTGGTCGACCATGGTGCACTGGGGAATTTTGAACACTTCCCTAGTAGAGGCGAACTATAAGGTATTGTCACAATGGTACCTCGTTCCGACACGGATAGCCAAAATCCATCCAGATGCACCGCCTCTCTGTTTCAGGAGATGTGGTCAAGAGGGCACAATGCTCCACACCTGGTGGTCATGTCCGAAAGTCAAGAGATTTTGGATAAGAATTTTTAACTTGGTTTATTCGGTGACTGGAGTGAACATACCTAAAAATGTTAAGACAGCCTTATTTTCTGATCTTTCGAGCGAACTACCCAAGCACCTCAGATCCCTTATCTTTTTTATCCTCCTGGCAGCTAAGATAACCATAGCGCGAGCATGGAAAACCTCCCTGATAAATCTGGCATTAGTTAAAAACAAAATTTCTTAGATCATGATAAATGAAAAATTAACTGGTATTCTTCGTGACCAACAAAATAGATTTGAAAGGGTTGATCATATTTTATATTAATTGACGGCTAAAAAGAGTGAACACTGGTCTGCATGGTGGACCAGGCAGAAAATTACATACCCTTGCATTGCTAATCTCATTACTACAGATTAGTTTGCAGTAGTGCATTACAATAAAATAAAACTTTTTGTATTCGCCTAACAATGCTGCCTTTTATTTTAAATCCCAAAAGTATAGTTATGTCTCAGCTGGCTTGCTGGGCTATGAAGGCTGTTCTTTTGTGGACTATAAGAAGCTGCAAGATGTTTTAGTGTGATTTGTTCCACAAAAATACTTGATATATTATCCACTGGTTTGCTGGGATATAAAACATGTTTTGGTGTAGAGTAAAATAGCCTCTAAAACATGTCCGTATTCTGCACTTTGATTATTATTAAAAGAGATGTATGTTTTTTCTTGTTTTTTTTTGTTAGATTTATACTTACCTAAGTGGATGCAGCATCAGTCTGTTGCTGCATCTGACCCCGGCACCTCTAACACTGAAAACCAAGCGACCGAACACCTCCGATCGCTCCGTCCTCACAGCTCTCTGCTCACGGAGCAGACTCTCAATATCTTTGGCTGTGGAATAAAAGCACAAGCAGAAATCCACAAAATACTTAGAGAACTTAAAAACTCTCCACAAAAAGGAGCTAGAGGGTATGAAAGCAGACAGTATGTGCAGGAGAGAAGTGAAAAAGCTAAAATAGCAGGCGATAATGTGCCAATAGTTACATGTATTTGCTAATTCCCTCTAGTGCAGGGGTCTATAAAATTTCTAAAGAAAGGACCAGTTTACTGTCTTTCATACTTTAGGGGGAGTCAAACTGTGCCCAGTGGGAGTAAAAAATGCCCACTCTTTGGTAATAGGAGGATAAACAGTAGGTGTCTGTGGGAGGAATAGTGCTCCATTTTTATTGTTGGTGGAAGGAATTATAGCCCATCTTTGGTGTCAGTGGAAGGAATAGTGCCGCATTGTTGGTCTCAGTGGCAGGAATTATGCCCCAATGTTGGTGCCAGTTTTAGGAATAGGGCTGGATAAAGGCAAGCAGTTTGAAGATCACTGCTCTAGCATTTTTTTAAATGATTGCATTGGAGTTTATTTACTAAAGCTGGAGAGTGCAAAATCAGTCTCAATTCTGCAGAGAAACCAATCTCAGCTTGTTCAATTAAGCTTTGGCAATAAAACCTGGAAGCTAATTGTTTTCAATGCAGAAGTGAGACTGATTTTGCACTCTCCAGCTCTAGTAAATAAACCCCATTGTGTCTCTTGTTACAAAGACATATGCTCCTCAGCTCCATCTAGTGGCCATAAAGCAGTATTTTACTACTGCGCACAAAAAAGAGCATTCGTTCAGTAAAAAAAAAAAAAAAATAGCCTAAAAAACATTTGTGACCAATTAACACAAATTGAATGCACATACAGATTTGCTGCACATAATGGCTATGCATTTTTTTTTTCATATGTATAACTAGACCCCTGGGTGTGAGGAGGACATTAGTAGGTCAATGAAAAAGAGGGTGGTTTGGGGAATGTTAATGCATAAGTAAGGAATATAGGCAGGGAATGAGTTCAAAATTTCACTGATAGCAAAGAATAGTAACCTGAACTTGATTTGCAGGTTGACTGGAAGCCAGTGAAGGGAATGACAGAGATGGGTAAGAAATGGTGGCATGAAGAGTGCAATTTTTGATACCTCAATCATAAGCAGTTGTAGAGGTGAGAGTCTTGTTAAAAGAGAAGTAGAGCCAAAGCTCTTTTGACCCTGCTTCTCCAGTGGGTCACAGAAGTGCACTTCCTTCGGCACTCCTGTGACCCATTTTTCAGCCAACAGCGGGCTAAAGTCCGCTGGCAGCTGACATCACTCTGGAGAGATCCCAGCATTAAAGTCTGGACCAGCTGCCCTGACCAGCAGCTGGCTCAGTCTCTCAGGGTGTTATTGAGAGCCTCAGCCAGCTGTTCCAGCCCCCTGCCACAGCCCGGCGCTCTAGTGAGCGCTGGAGTGGTAAAGCAGAGACAGTCACCAGCTCTCTGCTCACTGAAGGCTGAAAACTGAGCAATCACTGGTCCTTGATTGCTCAGTTCTTGGTCTAAGAGGCAGCAGGGGACAGATGCAGCATCACACTGATGCTGCATCCACCTAGGTGAGTATGATTGTTTTTCTTTTTTTTAAACACCACACTTCTCTTTTAATAGAATACTAGACAGAAGAATATTGCTATAGTCAAGGTGAGAGATTAAGGACATGAACAAGTATGTAGATTTTTAAGTTAGGGAGGGGCATATTTTGCATTGGAATTGCAAAGGTAGAAATAGCAGGACTGAAATATGTTCTGAAAATGAGAAGCAATGGCGAGGGCTGATACTAAACCTAGCTGGCTTAAGGTGACACTAAGGAGAGAGAAGATAATTGATTAAGTAGTTAGGACTGCAGAACCATTTACACTTCAATCCAATTAGCAATTTGGAAAATAAATAGGAAGATGTTTAGCTCAAAGTGAAATTTCAGGCTAGAACTAACTAATGCTAAAACCCTTTCCCTTTCATCACTTATACAAACTACCCTGTAGAAGAAAGATGCTTATACCTACCTATTCTCAGGGCACTCCAGTTTGGTCACATAGTCGGCTCCTGGCAGCTGGCTTCAGGTGAGAAGAGGAACAGCCAACGGTGCTCTCTCCTCTCCCCTGAAGCTGGCCACTGGGAAGATCATGTGACCGGGCCAGAGTGCCCTGAGAATATGTAAGTATATGCATTTTCCTTTTAAATGGTAGTTAGTATAGGCATTAGAAGGTGGGTGGGAGCAGTTTTAAAGTGGAGTCCCCCCCCCTTCAAAAATTAAAAGTCAGCGACATCAGCACCCCAACCAATGTTTCCACTGGCTGTCGGGTGCTGCCGCCGCCATTGCCGGCAAGCAAAAACCAGCAGTGAAGCCTTGTGGCTTCACACCCGGGTCCCCACTGTGCATGCGCGAAGCGCACTGCGCTCTCTTACTGCTCCGGCTGCAGGGGAAAGAGGAGGGAGAGCCAAACTTCTGCTTAGTTCTAGCCTGGAATTCCACTTTGATTTTATTTTTAATTTAGTATTAGGTACCTCTCAAATACCCATGAAGAATTTAAAATGGAGATAAGCAATGTGTAGATACAGTAAATATATTTGTTTGTGAAAGGAAGACAATCTTGGAGAGTATTAGGTTTAAAAGTTCAGTCAGTGAAGTCACTAGGGTAGAGGAGTGGGCATGGAGTAGGGCGGTGGGGATTGGGTTAAGTGGACATGCTGTGGAGGGATAGGATTACAGTTAAGATGTAACTTCATCTATAATTATTGGGCTGAAATAGTTGTGGACAGAGTTGATAGGTGACCTGCATGCTGGTAGTATGAGAGCTGCATGTAGATGCAGATATTAGATTATGTTGATGTCTTTTAAATAATTTTGGAGTGTCTTGGCAACAAATTTTAGGCCATCTGCCCTAACTGTTGCAGTTGCTGTAACTTGTTAGACTGCTTTAGTAAATCAAAAATGTAAAATGATATATTAAAATTGAACCTAAAGCAGATATTTAAAAAAAAACACAAATTCATGTAAGCATGTTTTCGCTTTTTTTTTTTTTTACATCTCAGTGCTGCTAGGCTCCTCCAGCAACAGCTGCCAACCATTGCTGAGGAACTACCACACTAATAGTTACAGTGGTGGGATATACTTGGGCATTGTGTTTTGGCACAGCCACTTTTAGTCACCACAAGGGGTGCATGTGAGAAAGAAACAATATAGGAGTAAAATTGAAGGACATAGGGGTTGACTGACTAAAGGCAAGAGCATAGTAAATGCGAAGAAGCTCTGCTGACTTCCATCATCCAATCATGTTTTCGCTTTTTTTTTTTTTTACATCTCAGTGCTGCTAGGCTCCTCCAGCAACAGCTGCCAACCATTGCTGAGGACCTACCACACTAATGCCCCGTACACACGGTCGGATTTTCCGATGGAAAATGTCTGATCGGAGCGTGTTGTCGGAAATTCCGACCGTGTGTGGGCTCCATCGGACATTTTCCATCGGATTTTCCAACACACAAAGTTGGACAGCAGGAGATAAAATTTTCCGACAACAAAATCCGTTGTCGGAAATTCCGATCGTGTGTACACAAATCCGACGGACAAAGTGCCACGCATGCTCAGAATAAATAAAGAGATGAAAGCTATTGGCCACTTCCCCGTTTATAGTCCCGACGTACATGTTTTACGTCACCGCGTTTAGAGCGATCGGATTTTCCGACAACTTTGTGTGACCGTGTGTATGCAAGACAAGTTTGAGCCAACATCCGTCAGAAGAAATCCTAGGATTTTGTTGTCGGAATGTCCGAACAAAGTCCGACCGTGTGTACGCCCTATAATAGTTACAGTGGTGGGATATACTTGGGCATTGTGTTTTGGCACAGCCACTTTTAGTCACCACAAGGGGTGCATGTGAGAAAGAAACAATATAGGAGTAAAATTGAAGGACATAGGGGTTGACTGACTAAAGGCAAGAGCATAGTAAATGCGAAGAAGCTCTGCTGACTTCCATCATCCAATCATGTACAAGCAAAAAAAAATCTTTTTTTTTTTTTCCTTGCATGTGATTGGGTACTCTTTGCAAAGTGAAGCTTTACTTCATTTACTAAGTTCTTGAGCAACTGCACTTTCAAAAGTGCACAGTCCATTTGCCTTTTTAAAATCAACCCCATATTATTTTAATAAAAGCTGCAGAATATAAAACGTATTGACGTACGAGCACCTGAAGTCCTAAAGTACTGGGTGCCCATACTGCATGATGACATACAGTATATCCAAGGCATGTGTCAACAATAGCTGAGTTTAAAGGAAATGGGGCACATGACACTGGATGGAGGAGGAGCAGGCTGGGGACAGCGCTTGAGCATGGAGAGTGTAAGTAAAGTTTGTCACAATACCAGTGGAGGAGCCTGAAAATAAAACAAAATGTATATATATTGGATTTTCACTTTAAAGTGCTGCTGACACTTTAAGATTCTAAAACAAAATTTACAGGAGACACAGAAATAAACATGTTGGCTAAAAAAAAAAAATCTGTTTTCAGGTAGGCGCTGTGTGGCAGGGCACTAAATGGTGTTTCTGTGTTCCTGGTGTTATTTTTACTTTTAAGCAGCAATCTTTTGAATTATTTACCGGCTTTGAAAGGGCATTTAGTGAATAAAAGCTGAGAACCAGCTGGATTGTCAAAATGCTGAACATCTAGTTACACCACAGGTATATAATGTCAGCAATGGCAGTAAAGAAAAATCTTATGCATGATCGTACTTTATTAAAAATGAACAGGGTTTCCTTGACCACAAAAGGGAAAATTGCTTTCTGAAGCTCAAAATGGATGTAGCCTACAGATGATGTTGGTATCACAGGAATTGATGTGTTGAGGGTGGGTTTAGAATATATTTTTTTATGTAATTTAAAAAAATTAAATCATTGCATCATACCTATACATGAAAAAGTATATACACTCTATTGTCAAAAGTATTGGGATGCCTGCCTTTACAGGCACATAAACTAATGGCACCCCAGTCTTAGTCCATGGGGGGGTTCAGTATTGAGTTGGCCCACCTTTTGCAGCTATAACAGCTTCAACTCTTTTGGGAAGGGTGTCCACAAGGTTTAGGAGTGTGTCTATGGGAATGTTCGGCCACTCTTCCAGAATTGCATTTGTGAAGTCAGGCATTGATGTTGGACAAGAAGGCCTGGCTCACAGTCTCCGCTCTAATTCATCCCAAAGGTATTCTATTAGGTTGAGGCCTGTCAAGTTCCTCTACCACAAACGCACTCATCCACACTATATTGTCAAAAGTATTGGGCCACCCCTCCAAATCATTTGGTGGAGGGGGGATTATGGTGTGGGGTTATTTTTCAGGGGTTGGGCTTGGTCCCTTGGTTCCAGTGAATGGAACTCACAGGCATCAGCATACCAAGACATTTTGGATAATTTCATGTTCCCAACTTTGTGGCCCCTTCCTGTTCCAACGTTACTGCGCACCAGTGCACAAAGCAAGGTCCATAAAGACATGGATGAGTGAGTTTGGGGTGGAAGAACTTGACTGGCCTGCACAGAGTCCTGACCTCAACCTGATAGAACACCTTTGGGATAAATTAGAGCAGAGACTGCGAGCCAGGCCTTCTCATCCAACATCAGTGCCTGACCTCACAAATGCGCTTCTGGAAGAATGGTCAAACTTTTCTATAGAAACACTCCGAAGCCTTGTGGACAGACTTCCCAAAAGAGGTGAAGCTGTTATAGCTGCAAAGGATGGGCCAACTCAATATTGAACCCTAACGGACTAAGATTGGGAGGCCATTAAAGTTCATGTGCATGTAAAGGCAGACGTCCCAATACTTTTGGCAATATAGTATTTTTTTACTTCCTGTCCTGTACATAACATAAAGTACATAAAGTAATATAAAATATTTGGGCAAATCCTCTGTTAGGGCCCATTCACACCACTGAATGTCAACCCAATGCACTTCAACAATGTACTTGATGACAATGGTCACCAGGACAAAGAGAGAGGGTTTATCCTTAGCAGGGACACATACAAAACCACCACTAGTCACTCTATCCAAAACAAAATCATTTACCTTTAGATGTACTATAGGCGGTGAAAGGCAAAGCGGTAGCTTATAGCAACACTTAAGTTTCTTAAGCAACACCTTTTATTAACCACTGCCCAGACCAATTTTTAGCTTTCAGCGCTGTCGCAGTTTGAATGACAATTACGCAGTCATGCTACACTGTACCCAAACTAAATTTTTATCATTTTGTTCCCACAAATAGAGCTTTCTTTGGTGGTATTTGATCACCTCTGCGGTTTTTATTTTTTGCTAAACAAATAAAAAAAGCAACACTGAAAATTTTTTTTTGCTTTTTTTTCTGTTATAAAATTTTGTAAATAAGTAAGTTTTCTCTTTCGCTGATGGGCACTGATAAGGCGGCACTGACAGGCACTGATAAGGCGGCACCGATGAGGTGGCACCAATGAGCAGGCACTGATGGGCACTGACAATGGGCACTGATATGCGGCACTGATGGGCACTGGTAGGCGGCACTGATGGGTGGCACTGATATGCAGCACTGATGGGTATTGATAGGCGGCACTGAAGGGCATTTATGGGTGGCACTGGTGGGCACTGATGGGCACTGATAGGTGACACTGATGGGCACTGAAAGGCTGCAAAGATGGGTTCTTATGGGTGGCACTGATAGGCGGCACTGCTGGGCACTGCTGGGCACTGATAGGCGGCACTGCTGGGCACTGATAGGCGGCACTGATGGTCATTGATACATGGCACTGATGGGCACTGATATGCGGCACTGCTATGAGGCACTGATAGGCATCCCTGGTGGCACTGGCAATCGTAGGCATTGTGAGTGGGCTCTTCCTACATCGTGATCAGCCGATATTGGACACGGCTGATCATGTGGTAAAGAGTCTCCGTCAGAGACTCTTTACCTAGATCGGAGTTGCGGGGTGTCAGACTGACACCCCGCAACAATGATTGCCGCGATGGGCGCCCCCGGGGGCGCGCAGCGGCTTAATATCCTGAGGACGTCATATGACGCCCAGTCAGGGTATTGAAACCACTTTGCCACCGTCATTCTGCTATATAGCGGGCGGCAAGTGGTTAATTGTCCTGCTATTTGCTTGAGAAAGTGTAATTAACTGGATTACTGCCCTTTGCACAAAACAATTCACTTTCTGCATTGCTCAATTAATTTAATTTATGATTTTTTTTAAGGTTAAGCTATTGATTTGGTCAAATGATTCTTATTGTATCATATTAGTAAACTGCTGCATGTACAGATGCTTCTCTACTGAGGACAGATAGAGTTGATTTACTAAAGGCAAATAGGCTGTTCGCTTTGCAAGCGAAGTTGCCTTTTCCAGTAAAATTATCCCAACAGCTGATTATTTAAATCTAAAGCAATTCTCAAAGAATGCCAAAATATAATTGTGGGATATGCAGGTAACTCTTGCAACATCTTGCAACAACTGGCATCAAAGAGCATCCATCCACAATTAGAAAGCGACTGCACAAGTAAAACCTACATTGGAGGTGTGCCAGGAAAAAAAGCTTTGCCATCTAAAAACTACATTAGAGCATTACTACAGTTTACCATTGAACATATACTGTAGGCCTTCTGAAACATTTCCCTAAGAATCAAAGGTAGAGTTGTTTGGCAACAGTAACACAAGACATGTTTAGTGCAAACTGAAGACATAATTTCAGAAGAATCTTATACCAGATGTGAAAAAAAGGTAATGGAAAAAAATGTTTTGGAGTTAGGATTGACACCTTTTCTTCAAGCCAAACCCGAACACTATAGCGACGGCATTTTTTTTGTAGTATACGCTATAAGATTGTAAAAGACCTAGGACACTTTTGGTGGCCTGAAAGAGAGTAGTAATGCGGCACGCACAGTGCATGGCTGTGAACAGTGCGTGTGGCCAAATTGTAAGTGTTATGCACAGAATGCAGGGGTCAGAAATATTTAATGTACAAAATGCAGGGGTCAGATATGTCCTTGGGAGAGGACTAGTGCTAGCAGGGTGGTGGGGGACTCTTTGGGAGGGGAGAGGGCTAGTGTTGGGGGGGTCAGATATGTGCTATGTGGTGCTTTGGGAGGGGAGAGGGCTATAAGATTGTAAAAGACCTAGGACTCTTTTGGTGGCCTGAAAGAGAGTAGTAATGCGGCACGCACAGTGCATGGCTGTGAACAGTGCGTGTGGCCAAATTGTGAGTGTTATGCACAGAATGCAGGGGTCAGAAATATTTAATGTACAAAATGCAGGGGTCAGATATGTCCTTGGGAGCAGTGGCGTCTCCAGCTTTCATATTTAGGGGGGGCACATGGGGGGACAGGGACAAAAGTAGGGGGGCAACTATAAAATGCAATTATATTTATATATATATATATATATATATATATATATATATATATATATATTATATATAATCTCCTGGGGCCCTTTACTACGACCCCACAATGGCCCTTTCACATGTTCTGCAGCGAATTCCCTTCCTACTGTATTGGGGCCCCTCAGGGTGGAAGAAAACAAGAGATATATGTCACCAGCATACTAAGAAAATATAAGGATCCAAAGCAGTGGGAGAACTATCAGGGTTGCAAAGGTTGTCTTGCCACCGGGCCCTGGTGTTCTGCCACTGTGGGGTTCCCCAGCCTACTCTTGCTGTCCTGCCCCTGCTATTGACAGCGCTGGTCTGAGAAATCAGTCTGTTTTTTTAGTGACTGAGAGTCCTGATGGAGTCCTTCCTGCAACTCGCTCTTCTCCCTGCCAATGAGGATGCAGGGGAAGGAGCAGATCGGGCGGCCATGCTTGTGTGAGCGCTCACATTATGCAGTGTCAGTGAGCAGAGGGAGGGGGGAGGAATCACCCGCAGGAGCTGACTGGGGACTCTCTCCCTCTTAGACATTGATTTTTTGTAAAAAAAAAAAAATTTTTTTAATTTTTTTATTGGGGGGTTCAGATATGTGCTATGTGGTGCTTTGGGAGGGGAGAGGGCTAGTGCTTGCAGGGGGGTGTGGATGTGTGCTGGGGGACGCTTTAGGAGGGGAAAGGGCTAGAGCTAGCGGGGGGGGTTGGATATATGCTAGGGGGCACTTTGGGTGGGGAGAGGACATGTGCTAGTGGGGGTGTCAGATATGTGCTAGGGGTCTCTTTGGGAGGAAAGAGAGCTAGAGCTAGCAAGGGGGGTCAGATATGTGCTGAGGGGGTGCATTGGGAGGGGAGAGGGCTACTGCAAGATGGGGGTGGAGGGGTCTGGTATGTGCTGGGGGTGCTTTGAAAGGGGAGAGGACTAGTGCAAAGGGAGGTGGGGGGGGTCGGGATTGTGCTTAGGGGGGTTGGATATGTGCTGGGGGGTGCTTTGTGAGGGGAAAAGGCTAGTGCCGGGGGTGGGTAGGGGGGTTCAGATATGTGCTGGGGTGCTTTGTGAGGGGAGAGGGCCACATTTCTAGCATAAGTCTTCCCCCCTGCCAAAGTGATCCCAGCACATATCCTCTTAACCCCCCAATCACTCCACTGAGTGTACATATTTTTTTTTTTTTTTTAATTCCTTTATTTTCCAAAAATAAATGTTACAGCTCAGTGGACAAAGCATAGAATATCATACAACTTATGGGTTTACAATAAAAACCTTAGTAGAGATAGGTCATTAACAGAGTTATTTGTCATTTCGAAACTGTATAGTAACATTTCTCCTGCTTGCACGATCTATGGAACATATATGAAACAGAAAAAGAAAAAAGAAAAGGGTCATTCTAGGTAATTGACCGACTACACAACCGGGGAGGTTCCCTGAGAGTAACCCTGATTATCATTAAATCGTGCACCTTTCATATTCAAATAATGAAAGAAAAACTCTCCTCAGACCAGGGGTGAAAACTTCCTAAAAAAGTCAATAGGGTTCAGCCATGGGATACTGCCAAAGTGCGCTGCATACCATGATATACAACATATCTGAGTAGATCTTCCCATCACTGAAAAAAAACATAAAGAATGGGATACAATAACAAAAGGGGAAAGGGAGGTAAAGGGTAGAGAGAGGTGGGAAATAGAGGTAGGGCGTGTAAGGGAGAGGAGAGGGGGAGAGGAAAGGAGAAGAAAGAGGAGGTACAGCAGAAGGTTAAGGATGGCGGCCGGGCCCCCCGATCACGCAGAGCCCCCAGTCCGGGGGTCATTCATTCAGTGCTACCTCATGGAGGTACACCTCAGAGTATATGAAGTGCTGCCAGGGACGCCACGTCTCGCGAAAGGCCTCCTCCCTACCGTATAAAGTGGCAGTAAGATCCTCCATATCGCGCAACTCATTAACCTTGGCATACCACTGAATTTTAGTTGGTGGGGTTTCCGATCTCCAAAATAAGGGAATGCAGGCCTTGGCTGCGTTCAGTAACTGTATAGTTAGAGAGGCTTTAAATTTCTTAATTGGACGTCTAGAGAGGTGCGACAGACACGCCCCAGGGTCTCCCCCCAACTTGGCACCAGTCAGAGATTCGATCGTGCGTGTCACCTCCCGCCAATAGGGTTTAATTTTAGGGTAATCCCAAAAAATATGGAACATTGTTCCCTCCCCCGACCCACAGCGCCAGCATAGACTTGGTACCTGTGGAAAATACCTTTGCAGAGTGGATGGCACTCTGTACCATCTAGTTACAATTTTGTAACAGGTCTCCTGAACCCTGGTGGCTAAAGATGATTTTTGGGCGAAATGTAGAATCTTCTCCCTCTGGGAGTCATCAAAGTGAACTCCTAGGTCATCCTCCCATTTAGAGATAAAAGGGGGAATAAATCCCTCCGCCGGGGCGATCAGGGAGGAATAGATTAAGGACAAGGAGTGGCGCGTAGGTTCCCTTCTGTGGCATATTTGTTCCAGCTCTGTGAGCGGACGTGGACTGCCCAAAATCCGTGCACATCGGCGTAGATAGTTACGCAATTGGAAACCGCTCAAGAAGTCCAGAGGTGGGTTGGATGCTTCCAGTCCGGCAGCTGCATTAAGCTGTCCATTTGGTCCAAGGAAGTCATGAAGGTGTGGCCACTTCCCCTCCGCCGACAGGGACCTGTAGATTGGACCCCGGCAGCCAGGTGGGAAGTCCAGGTTACCCAGAACTGGCACCATGGGAGAGGGTATGGGGGACACCGAAGATTTGTGGAAGGTTTCTCTAGCAACCTGTAGTGTGCTGCCTAGGGTGGGGTAATCGGTAATGACCTTTGGTATAGGGGTGGTAATCCAGGGCCAACTCTTGGCTGTGCCGTCTGAATCCTCCATCGCTACCCATTGTTTTGCCTCTGCATGGCAGTACCAGTCGATTAGCCTGGTAAGATGCGTTGCCCTATAATATGCCTTCATGTCCGGGAGTCCAACCCCCCCCCTACGCTTCGCCATATGGAGTAATTGCAATTTGATGCGTGGCTTTCGGTGTGACCAGACAAACTCTCGAAACAGTGCGTCAATTCGCTTGAAGAAGGGTGATGGGAGGCGAATGGGGAGAGCCTGTAGCAAGTAAAGAATCCTTGGCAATGCGGTCATCTTGATGGCATTACATCGACCAAACCATGTTAGGGTGAGGGAGTGCCAGTGTTGTAGATCCATTTTGAGACTCTGAAGCATTGGGGTGAAATTGGCTTGATACAGATCTGCGGGATCAGGTGTAATCACCACTCCTAAATAGGAAATAGTATTGGTTGCCCAATGGAATTGGTACCCTGAACGTAATTGATGCACCGTGTCTGAGCCAGGTGTAATGTTAAGCAGGGAGGACTTGGTCATATTTATTTGAAAAAGGGATAGGGCCCCATATTCCTGAAGAGAATGAAGCAGAATAGGGAGCGAAGCAAGTGGGTCCGCCAGGAAGAAAATAAGGTCATCCGCGAAGGCGGCGACCTTGTGAGCCCCAGAGGACTTACGGAAGCCTACAATATTTGGATTTGCCCGTATCCTACAAAGCAGGGGTTCCAGGGTAAGTATAAAGATCAACGGGGACAGGGGGCAGCCCTGCCGGGTACCGTCCTGAATATTGAAATAACCCGACCTCGTCTCGTTAACCTTCACCGCAGCTGTGGGATCGGAGTAGAGTGACAATATCCAGTTGAGCATCGAGGTGCGAAGGCCAATATGTTCTAGAGTGGCTCTAATGAAAGTCCAATCCACCCGGTCAAAGGCCTTCTCCACGTCTGTTGACAGCAGGAGAAGGGGTCGCCGCGAAGTCCTGGCTGCGTGGATCAGGTTGACTACCCTAATGGTGTTGTCACGGGGTTCCCGTTGTGGCACAAAACCTGCTTGGTCTTTGTGAATTAGGCTCGGTATATGTGGAAGCAGCCTGTTCGCCAGTATCTTGGCGAATAATTTTAAATCAGTATTCAGTAGGGCTATCGGCCGATAGCTCCCACAACGCTGCAAATCCTTCCCTTCCTTTGGGATGAGTGATATATAAGCTCTAAGAGTGTCCAAGGGGAAAGAGTTTCCTTTCGTAATCGAGTTAAGCGCAGACACAAATGGTACAGAAAGCGTCTTGAAAAAGGTTTTGTAGTAGGCTGGTGTAAGGCCATCAGGACCTGGGGCTTTCTTAGGCTTCGATTTTTGCCAATGCTATACCCAGCTCCTCCACTGTGATGGGTTCCTCCATCTCCTCCTGGGCATCCGCCGGTAGGGAGGGCATGCCTGAAGAGGCTAAGTAAGTGCATGGGGTGAAACCCCCGGCTGAGTTAGGGTCATCTGGTGGGGGCCTGTCTAAATTATAGAGATCCCTGTAAAATGATCGGAACTCCTCTGCCATGTCGGCGGATGTAAACACCTTACGTCCTGATGAGGACATAATGTGAGAGATGTGAGTTTTGGTGCGAAGGCCTCTTAGTGCTCTCGCGAGGAGGGAGCCAGGTTTATTAGAGAA
Organism: Aquarana catesbeiana; assembly: GCF_042186555.1. Lineage (NCBI taxonomy): Eukaryota > Metazoa > Chordata > Amphibia > Anura > Ranidae > Aquarana > Aquarana catesbeiana. Next base: position 146,509,289 of record NC_133330.1, read on the forward strand.
CTCATACATTGTACGTCGCACCCAAGCCAATTTCTCCTTTGTTTTGTGTAATAAGAGTGAACGAAGTTCTTCACGAGCTTTGAGTAGCTCCTGGTAAGTGGAGCGAGCTAGACTAGCCTTATGGGAGCGCTCTAAGGTCTGAATCTGGAGGAGAAGTTCCTCAGTTCGGCGAGTTCTCTCCCTCTTAAGGCGAGCCCCTATACTGATTAGAGAGCCCCTAATGACCGTCTTATGTGCCTCCCACATCACTAAAGGGTTTGAAACCGAAGTTGCATTTAGAGAGAAATACTCCTGTAGCTTGGCCAATACCTCTGCACGGATCTCCTCAGACTGTAGCAGGGCCTCATTTAGTCTCCACGAGGGTGGGGATTTAGTCATTGGTCCCAGTTGAAGTGTCAGGTGTATTGGTGCATGGTCCGAGAGGGAGATGACATCAATAGAAGATGCCACCACCCTTGCTATGTCTTTATGGGACAATAGCAGATAATCCAGTCGTGAATATGAGTGATGGACTTGCGAGAAATAAGAGTCGTCTCTGTCTTGGGGGTGCAGTAAGCGCCATGGGTCTGTTAGGCGTAGGGTGTGAAGGTCCGCCTTCACCCGTTTAAGGCGTGAATAGGAAAGGTGTGAGGCGCCCCGTGAAGTGTCCAGCAGAGGATCCAAAGCAAAATTCATATCCCCCCCAAAGATGAGCATCCCTTCTGAGAACTCCAGTAGCTGGGGTACCAGCCCACACAGGAATTTTACATGGTCTACATTGGGGAAGTAAACATTGGCAAAGGTGACCCGCACGTCGAAGATCTTTCCCTTGAGCAGGAGGAAGCGGTCCTGTGGGTCTACTCGCTGCGCCTCAAACGTCCACGGTACAGATTTTGCTATTAGAATGCTGACCCCCTTAGATTTGGAGGTGGGCGAAACACTGTGGTATGCCGTCGGAAAGGATCTGTTAGTCAATTTGGGGATATGGTCACCATGAAAGTGAGTTTCTTGTAGATAGGCAACTTGGGTTTTGCCTCTACGTAAGTCCGCTAAAAGTTGAGAGCGCTTCTCCGGGATATTAAGGCCACGGACATTAAGTGAGGTAACCTTTAGGAGACCCATCCCGTCGTCTATCACCACGACAGACGCTGTTAGGAGGATGAAAAGGGCAATCACTTCTAAGCCACGTCGCCACCCAACCGGGGGGCAGGACCACCGAGGAGAGAAAGGAGGAGAAGGAAACAGAGCAAGAGACAGAGGGAACAGGGGGTTAGTGAAGAGTAAGTAAGGGGTAGGGAAATAGAAAAGGGAAAACTAAGCTGTAGTAAAATTACTCTATGAACCCCCGATTAACCAACAATATAGCAATCGGGAGGCCGCCCTATATGGGGGTGGACGGTGCAGCGAGGATCGCTGTTTTGTAAAGTATGTATACAATCTTGCAGATGAGTACGAAAACTACTCTGCTTGGGGGAGGTGCACTAGATAAGCACAATGAGAACCATAAAAAAAAAAAGAATATGCAAATAACAGTTTAACCAGCTTAAAAAATAAAAAATCATAGCTCCAGTGTGTTTCTGCTAATCATGTGGAACATGATAATACCTGTTTTCTTAGGGCCGCCCGGTATTGATGCACCGCTGAGGCGACCTATGGACAGGGGGGATCCGCACAAGCCACTTGCGTTCCTGAGCCATGCATGCGTAGAGTCCCCTATATCCCGTCTCCCAGTGCAACAAGGCCAAGACAGCAGTTTCCAAGCCTATAGGACATTTGCCAGGAACGGGCAAGGAGAAATAGGGACACAGACACCATATCAATATAAACATGAACACAGCCCAGCTATAACATGGGCAAGAGAAAATGCGGAAGGGAGTGAAAATCCCCCCCCCCCCCACAAAAAGGAGAACAAAAAATATATAGGCATCCTTGCGGCCTGAGACTGTGCCCCAGGTAAGTAGACCCCATGATGGCGAGATCCATGCGGATCAGCACGCCGCCCCCACCAGTCCCAAGTAGAACTGGATTAAGGGAGCAACGCGCAGACCCGCACGTGCCAAACCCCCGCTGCGACCCCATGAGGCAAAGTATACAATGCAGCCCCACCCCAACCCGCACAGCTCCAAAAAGAAAGATAAAAACAAAAATTTGAAAATAACAAGCGAGGAGACATGCTGGGCCAGGCGGTGCCGCAAAAAGTGAAGAGATAATGAGCCCGTGTGAACACGTCTCCTAGGTATAGTCAAGTTCTTGAGCTGTCATCTTGAATAATCCTGGGTGGGTCGCCAAATCAGGAGAAAACAAAGGATGTTGAAGACATGGAGTACTGTGGGTCTTACCAGTTCCTGTATGTTAGGGAGTGACTAGTCCTCGGAGGATGTCGGATGAGATCTGATGGCTTCTCGGTTAGGCTGGCGAGATCAGGAGCGTTGGACCCTCTGTTGCCGGGGTACAGATGTGTTAGGTGTGTCCTGTGAAAGCAAATAATCAAACCAGTTAGGTATATCCATCGCCGGTCTGGCAATGAAGTGAAACAATACAGGGAGCTGATCCGGCGTGCGAAGGTGAAATTCAGATCCTTGTTTCTTGACTATTAGATGAAAGGGGTGTCCCCAGCGATAAGTGGCGTCTGCCTCACGAATTACATCTAGCGGGGGTCTCATCATCCCTCGCATGACACGCGTTAGCCTAGATATGTCTGGAAAAACATGAATGGTGGCTCCGTCAAAGTCTATCGGGCCCCTCTCCCATGCTAGACGTAAAATATCCTCCTTTATTGTAAAGAAGTGCACTCTGCACAAAACATCCCGGAGGAGATCAGTGTCAGCTGGTATACGCTGTGCAGAGGAAGGGGCCCTGGGGCCCGGTATGCGGTGCACCCTGTCTAATTCCAGGTCTGCGGTGGGTGGTTTCCCCAGGACCTGGTTTAAGATAGCAATGACAGTGGACCGGAGATCGGGGCCCATCGTGGCCTCTGGGATACCTCTGAGGCGTAGATTATTCCGCCTACTCCTGTTCTCGCCGTCGTCGAGTCGCAGGTGGACATCCACAAGATGGCGGCGAAAAGCCCTATGCTCAGACTCCAGGGATGTAATGCGGGCCTCAGTGTCTGCATGGGAGGACTCAATAACAGTTACCCGCTCCTCCACAGTGTCCACCTGCTGCTTTAAATCATGCAGTTCCCTGGTGAGGGCATTAACATTTGAAGTGGCCATGGCATTTAGGTCCTGTTTAGAGGGTAGGCCTGACACTATGTCCCTCAGTGAGCCCTCCACCAGGCCGCAGCCATCCCCTGTGCCCTCTGATGGTGATGGAGCGTCCGCAAACGGGATGGCGGGAGACTGTATGGACGAGGGTGCCCTGTGTGATAAGGGTGGAAAGTCCTCCTCAGCTGCGGGGTTAGCTGGCTGTGTGCCCCTCTTACTTGTAGCAGCAGTGTGCGCCGTGGAGACTCGTGGCGGCGCCATCTTGTTCCGTCCGGCCGGAGAGGAAATCGGCTGTTGCCTCAGGAAATAATGGGTGATTTCGGGTCCCCTCCGTTCCTCGATGGCCGGTGGGTGTTTGCGGCCCCCTGGCATGTGAAGCTGGCTTGACTGTTCGGTTCTGCGGGTGATTCTCAGCCCGTTCTAGTGCAGAGCTCCCGGCGGTGCGTCCTCACGCTTCCATAGCTAAGCCACGCCCCGTGTACATATTTTTTAAGTTGTTCTCCTTCACAGCCACTTTCTCCCACTCCTCTGTCCATCTACAGAGCATAATAAAAACTTTCTACAGACCTCAATCAGTGTGTCACTGTTCCCCCCTCCTCCTCCTGTGTGTGTGTGTGTGTGTGTGTGTGTGTGTAAGAGCGGAGAAGGAAGAGGCAGCTTTGATCCACCATGCTGAAACAGGCTGCCGTTGGGGAGGTGAGACACATCAGATGGTCGAGCAGACTTGACACTCTCAGTGCAGTCCGGTCTGAATAATGTGTCCGGGTCTCAGGCAGATGAAAACCCGAACACATCATTCAAAAACCAGACTGTCTAGGAGGAAACTGGACAGGTGGTAACCCTATTTGGAGTTCTTTTACTGCTTCAGGTCCTGGTCAACTACGAATTCTGCATTATATCAAGGTATGCTTGTTGAGAATTTGAGGCCATCTGCTTAAAGTTGAACTAGAAATCAGAACCATGTCTACCAACAATATAACGATGTGAAGCATACTATCAAATTCACCAAGGAATGGCTCAAAAAAGAGCACTGGAGGGTTAGTTCTGGCCCAGTGAAAGCACTGATTTAAATCCCATTAAAATGTAATGATGGACAACAAGTGTATATCATGATGCACAGTCTAATCTCCTCTATGCTACCAATGAATCCACTTGAAACCAATCTTAATCAGAAACCAGAGGGGTTGCTGGCTACGGAGGTTTAACCATTCCTCACTTTATCTGAAATAATTAAAAAAATTTTGGTTTTAAATATACTTCATTACAGGACTGCACCATGAGGCTTGCTCACCAATTGAGCAGTCCTCAAGCCAAGTAAGCAACCCTGTTCTCCCAATGGGTGCAAGTCCATGGGTCCACTTGCAGACTCTCACAGGGTGGCTGAAGGATGCCCAAAAAATAAATTTTGAATGCTACTACATTCATTGCAGGATGTGTGGAGTCTGGGAGAAGCGTCCCCTCTCTTATTTTCCTTTCTTCTTGGTTATTATTTTTATCTTCATTCTCTTTTTCTTTTTCTGCTTCTTCGTGTGCCTTGGCCATCCAGGACTCTCCCTCCTGATTGGCTGAGACACAGCAGTGGCGCCATTGGCTCCTGCTGATGTAAATAAAGTCTGTTAGCCAATCAAGAGAGAGAGGGGGTGGGGCCAAACTGCAACATCATGTCTGAATAGACACACATAGTTGCGGCTCGGCTCGGGTATCCCCATAGCAAGCTGTTTGCTGTGGGGGCACTTGGCAGGAGGGAGGGGCCAGGAGCACCAAAGAGGAACCCAAGAAGAGGAAGATCTGTGCTGCTCTGTGCAAAACCATTTTACAGAGCAGGTAAGTATAACATGTTTGTTATTTTTAAAGAAAAAAAAAACACGAGACTTTAGTATCACTTTAAGAGCGGATGTTAAATTTATACAGTGATCATGTATTAGCAATAAATACATTTATTTAAACATATTATTAAATTAGATCTTCTATTGTACTTAATAGTTACTATGCTCTCCACTGTCTTTGGTACCTATTCAAAGAATAATTAATTCTGTTCCAATCAATCTCATTCTAAAATTGCAGAATAAGCCAGCTGCAATTCCTGATTTTGATTGTATTACCTGTATTATCTTTGGCATATCTTGCGTAACTGAGAAGACAATTTATGTCATTAAGCACTTCAGCCCCAGAAGATTCGGCTGCTGAATGACTGGGCCATTTTTTGCTATTCGGCCCTGCGTTGCTTTAACTGACAATTATGCGGTCGTGCGACGCTGCACCCAAACAAAACTGATGTCCTTTTTTCCCACAAATAGAGCTTTCTTTTGGTGGTATAAGATCGCCTCTACGGTTTTAATTTTTTGCGCTATAAACAAAAAAATAGCGACAATTTTGAAAAAAACAGTATTTTGTACTTTTTGCTATAATAAATATCCCCATTTTTTTATAAAAAAAGCAAATTTTTTCTCAGTTTAGGCTGATGTGTATTCTTCTACATATTTTTGGTAAAAAAAAAAAAAATCGCAATAAGTGTATATTGATTGGTTTGTGCAAAAGTTATAGTGTCTACAAAATAGGGGATAGATTTATAGCATTTTTATTATTATTATTATTATTTTTTTTACTAGTAATGGCGGCGATCTGCGTTTTTATTGGGACTGCGACATTATGGCGGACACATATGACACATTTTTGGGACCATTGGCAATTATACAGCGATCAATGCTATAAAAATTACTGTAAAAATGTCACTGGCAGGGAAGGGGTTAACACTAGGGGGCGATAAAGGGGTTAACTGTGTTCCCTCTATGTGTTTCTAACTGTAGGGGGAGGGGACTGACCTAGAGGAAATGACAGATCGTGGTTCCTAGCTATTAGGAACTCACGATCTGTCACTCCTCACAGAACAGGGATTTGTGTGTTTACATACACACGTCCCTGTTCTGCCTCTCATGCCCGCAATCATGACCATCGGCCACGAGCATCAGCACCCCTGCAGTGCAGCGGGTGCGTGCGCGTGCCTCTGGCGGTGCAGGTGCGCCTGCTATCCTGATCCTGCGAGCCAACAAATAGCTACGGTGGCTCGCGGGAATGCCGACCTGCCGCAGTATAATGACAGTGGCTGGTCGGCAAGCAGTTAATATACACTCCTCATAGCTTTAAGGCTCGTACACACCATAAGAAAATTGGGCGAACATTTTCCTCCAAAGAATTTTCGTATAGTGTGTACACAACTTTCGACAGCCAATTCTGACTTTTCGTACGAAAATTCCCGAAGGGACAAACTCCCAAATTTTTCTCATTAGGGAACAAAAGGAACGTTTTTCATTTAATGTGTACCATTTTTGTATGATTTTCGTACAAGAAAATCAGAAAAGAAAGACTGCACATGATCAGAAACAATAAACAACAAAAAAAAAGCCTTTGTCGTACGAGAATTTTTGTACAAATCTTTGTTCATCGGTTCTGATTTGCTGTGAAACAATGAGGAAAATTGCACGATCGTTCTCACGATTTTCTTATAGTGTGTACCCCACTTTAGCCTATGTGTCCATGCACACATAGGCTTTTAGCAAGGTTTAGTGGCAGGAGCTTTTAGACAAAACGCTTGAAGCTACTAGAAGCTGCTTACAGCTTCTAAAAGCTGCTAAACATTAGTGCTTTAACATTAATTCATTTCAATGATCAGAATACATGATTTATTCTGGCCAATTAAATAAATTAACGTCCAAGATCTTGATGCCTGTAAAAGCTCCTAAAAGCTTGTAAAAGCTTTAGGCGCTTTTACATGCGTCAGACTTTTTTTCTGCAAAAACGCTGCTGGCTTCTAGGAAAGTTAAATAAACATCCTTAGTGCATGAGGCCTAAATACCAAAAACATATACATTTACAGGTGACATTATGATTAAATGTAGCGTCCCCATCACAATGTTTGCCATAGCCGAAAACCTGTTGAATTTTGCCTCCCTCTCCCTCTCCAGTCTGGCACAAACTCCTAACAAGCTGTTCCCTGTTAATTTTAATTGCTCCTCCTGGGACATTCTTCAAACAAGACTGTTATCAGAGCCATTAGAGAAGAGTAGCAACAGCAAAAGATTCTAATGCAGTAAGGAATCTGCAAGGAAGGAGAAGGGATTAATCAACAAATATTAGAAATGGAAATTGAATATGGCTTCCTCTAGCTGCTGCTTGTTGCATACATACTTTATATGTTACGTAAATATTATGTCCTTCACAGAACAAGCAAGTTTCTTTACAATTCTGCCATATTACAGGAACCTTTTTCTAAGTTGGAGCGTCTTAAGTCGCTCCTATTAGAACGGTTCCGTAGTACAGAACGCAACGCAACTTGTCAGGCGGCTAAGTCGCCTGACAAGTCGCCCCTGTGTGAACCGGGGCTTAGGCCTCATGTACACTGCTGCTGGTAAACGGACCTTCAGAGGCAGTTGGAAGCATTTTTTCAGCTGCCCCTGGACTCATCCAATGTTAGCGTATGTGTACATGTACACAGGGTCGTTTAATGTCGTTTTTAGGCAGTTGCGTTTAGAGGCTTTCCTTTGAAGGCAAAAAAATGGGTTCAGACGCCGATGTTTCCGACGTTTCCGAGGTGAGATGCGCCGGCATTTAGGCGTGTTTTCGTTTAGAAGCGTTTTTAAAGGTGCCCTATTTTATTTGAGGGTCTAATGATGTTATATTAAATAAACGCTCCTAGATGCAAAACACAGCTAAACGGACGTTTTTAAACGCAGGTTTCAAGCTGTCAAGAAAAACGTTCAGAAGAGGTTACCTGAGCGTCCTGTGTATATTAGGCCTTAGGGGTTTATTTATGTTTTCACCCAAGACTCACACAAGTTTTACCCAGGATTCACACATTTTCCCAGTTTAAATAAAGTCTGAATCTTGAGTGAACTTTGTACAACTCATGCATAGTTGCCAACATTGCAAAAAAAAAATTTGGGACACTTTTTTGCATGTAGGCGGAGCCTGCTATAATTAGGGGGCGTGGCATTCGTTTGTGGGCAGAGCATACTGTAACAGAAAAATGTGGAGCGCGAAGAAAAAAATGGGCGTGGCTTGAGCACAATAGTGGGCATGTCTTAAATGGGCATGGCTCGGAAGGGGTGTGGTATGAGATGAATGAGGGATGGAGGGAGAAAGAAAGAAAGAGGGAGAGAAAGAAAAAGAAAGAGAGAAAGAAAAAGAGAAAGAAAGAGGGATGGAGGGACAGCAGGCCCAGATCCTACACAACAATAGAAATATGTGTATTCCAGAAAGTTTAACAAATCAGCGGATAAAGATACTCCAAACACCTGGTGTTGGCGCTTCAATCATCCAGGCACCATGGTTGTTATGGTGTCAGGATGATTGAAGTGCATCATTTCTATAATTACATTGTAATATAGAATGAAATTATTTAACTCACCATAATGCAGAATCAGTGGGAACCCTGAGCATGTCACCTGCCACGTAGCCTGCCACCAGATGCCATCAGGTGTCCCCAGCGGAGTCCTCCCTTACATCAGGCATTTCCAGCTGACTCCTCCCTTATATAAGGCATTGCCAGCAGAGTCCTCCCTTACATCAGGCATTGCAGTGGAGTCCCCCCTTACATCAGACATTGCCAGCAGAGTTCCCCCTTACATCAGACATTGCAGCGGAGTCCCCCTTACATCAGACATTGCAGCAGAGTCCCCCCTTACATCAGACATTGCAGCGGAGTCCCCCCTTACATCAGACATTGCAGCGGAGTCCCCCTTACATCAGGCATTGCAGCAGAGTCCCCCTTACATCAGGCATTGCAGCGGAGTCCCCCCTTACATCAGGCATTGCAGCGGAGTCCTCCCTTACATCAGGCATTGCAGCGGAGTCCCCTTACATCAGACATTGCAGCGGAGTCTCCCTTACATCAGACATTGCAGCAGAGTCTCCCCTTACATCAGGCATTGCAGCGGAGTCCCCCTCACATCAGACATTGCAGCGGAGTCTCCCTTACATCAGACATTGCAGCGGAGTCCCCCTTACATCAGACATTGCAGCGGAGTCCCCCTTACATCAGGCATTGCAGCGGAGTCCCCCATTACATCAAACATTGCAGCGGAGTCCCCCCTTACATCAGACATTGCAGCGGAGTCCCCCCTTACATCAGACATTGCAGCGGAGTCCCCCCTTACATCAGGCATTGTAGCGGAGTCCCCCCTTACATCAGGCACTGCCAGCAGAGTCCTGTCTTTACACCAGGCATCCCCCAATGGAGTCAGGCATTCCCAGCAGTGCAGAATGGGACAAAATAGCCGGGTGGCTGCCAATAGCAATTGAGCTGCGGTGCCGCTCACCCCACCCCCTTCCCACATCAGGTCGCAGCGGGGCTGGAGGTGGGCGGTACCACAGCTCAAATTCTATTGGCAGTCACCCGGCCATTACTAAATAGTAATTTGGCCTCCGGGAAAATGGCGGCCAGTGGAGACATTGTCTCCGTCGGCCACAGACCTCTAGCGGCGGGCAGCGGCGGCGGCAAAAAAAAATTGGTAAAATTAGAATTTCACGGGACATTTCCCGGGAATGGCTAAATCCGGGAAATGGGGCTAAATCCCGGGAATGTTCCGGGAAATTTGTGACAGTTGGCAAGTATGCTCATGGGTGAAAAAATAATGAATAAACATACCTCTTATCTCCTTGTTAGTCCTCATGTACACTGCAGCTGCTAAACTCACGTTTAGGAAGAACTGGGCATTTTTTTCAGCAGCCCCTGAACTCTCCTCAATGTTATCTTATGTGTACATGTACACTCATTTGTTTAGTAGTTTAGAGGCAGTTGAGGTTACTGGCATTTTTTGAAAGCAGAAAAATCGTGTTCAGGACTGTAGTTTATCAGTATTTCAAACGCCAAATGCTTGTAAACGAGTGTAAGCACGGTAACCCGCGCTTATGCGCATTTGTGTTTTTAAGCCTTTTTAAAGCGGATCATGTAAAATGTGGAAAAAAACATAATTTTCACCATATACTGTTGCCTGCAAGCAAGGTGAGAGGGTGAGAGAGAGATGGGGGAGAGAGGGGGGGAGGGAGAGAGCATTGGGAGAGAGTGAGGGAGATGGGGGAGAGATAGAGGGGGAGGGATAGAGAGAGAAGGGGGGAGGGAGAGAGCGATGGGGGAGAGTGAGGGAGATAGAAGGGGGGGAGAGAGAATGGGGGGGGGGTGGGAGAGACTCACACTGCTCTCTCTGCTGCTGCTCTCTCTTCTCTCACAGAATGGCTGAAATAGTTAATACTTGTTTTTCATGCATTGTGGGCTTTTGTTTTGTTTTTTATCATGGAAAGCAACAATAGCTATAAAAAACAGACTAGTCTTAACCCCACCCCCCGCTCCCTCATGTGGGGCTTTTAACTGGGTCATAGTTTAGGAAGGTGGTGCAGGCTTTCTAATCAAATCATCACTGTAATTAGCTATCACAGTGGTCACATGATCAAGAGCTCATTCCACCAGCTCCAGATCACAGACTGGGAGCTATCTGACAGTTTGGTCACTGTGTGTGGAAGCACAGCACCATAAATGCATATGTGTGATATGTGCGCATTAAGATGCGCCCTCTCTACTGCTGCACATATGTGTTACGTGGTCAGCAACAGGTTAAGATGTAAAGTGTAAAAGGAAAATAAAAACAAACCACATTTTTTGACATATGTATGTCATTGCAATTAAATTGCTTGATTACAATTTAAAAAAATATATGTTATTGAATTAAAAAAAAAAAAAAAAAGAAGAGAAGTGGAGATGCTTTTCATTCTGAACACTAAGGGCCCACATTTTTTTTTCATAACACTCTTACTAAACATTTTGAAAAGGGATATAAGTCAAGTACAAGGTACATACAGCCAATGTCATTAAAAGAGAAGTATGGGTATTCTTTTTATTGTAAAATCATACTTACCTAGGTGGATGCAGCATCGGTTTGATGCTGCATCTGTCCCCCGTCGGCTCTAAGATTGAGAACCGAGCAATAAAACACCACTGATTGCTAAGATCTGAGAGTTCTGCCCCCCCCCCCCCGCATTTACTGGAGTGCTGGGCTGTGGAGTAGGCGGGAGTGACTGGCTCAGACTCTCAGCGGCTCGCTGGGAAGCTGAGCTGTGTGCTGGTCTAGGCATGTGGGTGGATCCCGACCATATGGTCATAATCTTTCCCAAGCCTGGACCGGCTCTGTGACATCAGCCAGCAGTGGGCTTCAGCCTGCTGTCTGCTGAAAATGGGTCACAGGAGTGCAGAACAAACTGCACTCCTGTGATGCACAGCAGACATACAGCCAAACAAGCTCTTTTGCTTTTTTCGGCCGCGGTGCCAGACCCGGAAAAAGAAAAAAAAAGCTCTGGCCGCAACAAAAGCCAACCGCCTACTGCCTGCTCCGCCATTTGACAGTTCTTACAGAGGAGTTCCGTGCCCCCATGAAAAAAAAAATTAAATAAAAGTCAGCAGGTACAAATACTGTAGTTGCTGACTTTTAATATCAGAACACTTACCTGTCCAGGGTTCCCGCGATATCGGCACCCAGCTGAATTTCAGATCGGCTCTCCGGTGCTGCCGCCTCTATTCATGATAAGGGAACCCTACTGCACATGCTCAGTGGCGGAAAAGGAGGCAGGGGGGCCAAACTTCCAAAGGATGGTGCCGCAGCGCTGTCTTCCGGAAGCGGGGACAGGAACCTGTAAAAAACAGTTACCAGTTCCCCCCTCCCCACTGAAAGGTGCCAAATGATGCATCAGAGGGGGAAGGGAGGAGTCAGGTAAGCGGAGGTTCCACTTTTGAGTAAGGGACAATGCCACCAGGTGATGTTGCCAGGTGGCTCCGCCCCTTACCTATTTAAGAACTGTCAGATGGCAGAGCAGGCAGACGGTAGTTAGCCTTCATCGCGGGTGGAGATTGATTTCTTTTTTCAGGTCTGGCGGTGCGGCGGGTGTTGTGATTGATGATGGTTGTACATCACTGCGGCAGGTTGGTACCCCTGGGTGAGCCGCCGTAGCTGTACGTCGGCCGCTTTAAGTGCATTTGGGGGCACTCGGCGGTGGTCGCGATGTCCACCAGGCATCCGCGATGACTCCTGAGAGAGACAGAACGGAGGTCTGTCAATGTAAATAGACAGATATCCATTATGTCAGGGGTGAGGAGACTGATCAGTTGTTCCTAATGCTTAGGAACAACAATACGTCTCCTCCCCCAGGCAACCCCATCCCCCCACAGTTAGAAACACCCCCTAGGTAACACATTTAACCCCTTGATCGCCCCCTAGTGTTAATCCCTTCCCTGCCAGTGTAATTTGTACAGTAATCAGTGGCCATTTATAGCTCTGATCGCTGTATAAATGTCAACGATCCCAAAAAAGTATCAAAAGTGTCCAATCTGTCCGCTGCAATGTCACAGTCCCGATAAAAATCACAGATCGCCGCAATTACTAGTTAAAAAAATGTATAAAAAAAATGCCATGCCATGCCAACTTTTGCGCAAACCAATAAATATACACTTATTGCAATTTTTTTTTTTACCAAAAATATGTAGAAGAATACATGAATACATATCGTACTAAACTGAGGAAGAAATTTTTTTCTGGGGGGGATATTTATTATAGCAAAAAGTAAAAAATATTGTGCTTTTTTTCAAAATTGTCGCTTTTTTTTGTTTATAGCACAAAAAATAAAAACTGCAGAGTGTCATGGTTATGCAATAGTTTTCTCTGTCAGCTTACCTGTCCCCATGTGTTCATTTCTAAAGACCAGCTGCCTCTCACCTGACTGGTTTTATAACCTCTCCTCTAAGCATGGCCCCACCCCAGGCCCTATCAGGGAACCCTATATTAACCTGTACACTGCAAGCCAGCAGTGCCGATCAAGCATTGTGTGTTAGCCTCCGTGTGTACTTGCTGTGTTTCCTACGTCTGATTTCTGTTACCGACTTTGGCTTGTTCCAGACTCTCCCTGTCTGCTTGTTACCCTGACCTTTGGCGTGTTATGTTTATCCTTGTCTGCTAGTTGCCCTGACCTTTGGCTTACCCCTTACTTCCCTGTTGTTCCTGCCTGCTGCCTCCTTCCTCTTCTCCTGTAAGTCTATGGTGAGCGTGAGCTGTAAGACCCTGGGGGCCGCGACCTGGAGCCAGACTGCAGCACAGTCCATCCTCATCACTAGAGGCTCTGGTGAACACCCGCTGGCTCTTAGACTCCGCGCCCTGGGGAATCTATGTTCTAACTCCCATTGGGATCCATGTTAGTTATCCTGTAGACCTGCTTCCTGAACCTTCCAGGGTTCAATCCGCAGCAGTCAGTCCTAGGGTCCACTACCTTAGCGGTGCACTTCCGACTTCTACAGAGTGCATCTGTCACCTGGTCTCAGGTGACCTGACAGTTTGATCAGCCATGGAACCGGCTGATGTGCCGCAACCCACAGATGATCCGTTGCAGGGCTTAGTTCGCAGACTTTTGACCCAGGAATCGCATCAGACCCAAGTGATGCGATTCCTTCAGGATTTGGCATCCCGTTTTGAACAAGCTCAGGCCTCATTATGACCCCCAGTTTAACAACCTCAACCGCTATCTGCTGCTGCACCTATCGCACCAGTCGCAGCCACACATTCATTACAACTGCCAGCTCCGGCCCGTTTCTCTGGGGACTTCAATGCTTGCAGGGGGTTCCTTAGCCAGTGCACAATTCATTTTGAACTTCAGCCCCAAAACTTCCCGTCTGATCGGGCGAAAGTAGCCTATATTATATCCCTCCTGTCCGGCGAGGCGCTAGCTTGGGCTGCCCCTCTGTGGGAACTGAATGATCCAGTGGTTTCTAGCCTGTCTGATTTCTTGAAACTTTTTCGGAATATCTTCGAGGAACCGGGTCATGTCTCCTCAGCGGCTAGTGCTCTTTTAAGTCTCTGTCAAGGGTCCGCTTCTGTGGGACAGTATGCTCTTCAGTTCCGTATCCGCACAGCTGAATTGAGCTGGAATAATGAGGCCCTAGTTGCAACCTTTTTACATGGCCTCTCTGATAGAGTGAAGGATGAATTAGCAGGAAGATCCCTTTCTGCTGATCTAGACGGTGTCATCACCTTGTGTAACCAGATTGATATTCGCTTTCAGGAGAGGGCCCTGGAAAAAAGACGACAGCACTCCCCGTTCCTTAGGCAGCTTGAGCTCCCAGTCCCTTCTCTTCAATCCGAGGAGCACCCCCTGCCTGCTGAGGAACCTATGCAGCTGGGCTGGACCAAGTTGTCTCCTGAAGAACGCGCTAGGTGCAGAACTCTGGGCCTGTGCCTCTATTGTGGGGCCAAAGGTCATTTTCGTGACACTTGTTCTCTTCGTCCGGAAAAACGATCGGGGCTAATACATCTGGAAGGTGGAGTATTAGACCCTGAAGTATCACCTTCACCTTCTCGTCTTCTTCTTTCTGTGTTCCTTCATGTCGGCGCTTCCTTTCGTTCGGTCTCGGCACATCTGGATTCCGGAGCTGCTGGCAATTTCATGGATTGGGAAACTGCATCTTCCATTAGACTTACCCTTTTGCCCCTTTCAACGCCATTGGTGGTCTTGGCGATTTATGGCACTGTTCTCCCAGGGGGTCCTATCCGCTTCCAGACTCTCCCTGTTAAGATGTCAGTAGGGACACTCCACCAGGGGTGGATATCCTTCCTTGTCTTACCTAAGGCTTCATCTCCTATCATATTAGGTCTTCCTTGGTTACAGTTCCATTCTCCACACATTGACTGGACTGCTGGACGGATCCTGGCTTGGGGTTCCTCCTGTTCCTCTTCCTGCCTACTCAAGGTTACCCCAATAGAGAAACTCCCTGTTGCCACTATCCCAGTATCTTCTGCTCTTCCTGCTGCATATAGTGAATTCTGGAATGTCTCCTACAATAGTCGGGCTGAGGCACTCTCTAGGTCATGTGGCACTCTGGATGAGGAGCCCACCTGAGAACTTGAGCCGATCATTCACTCCAGTTTGCATGGTCATTTACCTTTGCCTGTTCCTATACCCCCTTGGACGCACACCCAGGCTGACTCATCTACCAGTTCCACAGTCGCTACGCCCTGTGATGCGATTCTGGTGGTCGCTGCACCTAGCAATGCTGTTCAGTCGGCCTCTGCACCAGTTCAGCCTATGCCCAGTGAAGCTATCCAGCTTGACTTCTCTGACACATCACTTTCTAACCAACCTGGTCTCAGGGATCCACTGACTTCTGCCCAATCTGATGATCCTGTGCTGGATGTCCAGCTCATCTTTAAAGGGGTTGTAAAGGTAATTTTATTTTTTTTTTAAAAATAACTAACATGTCATACTTACCTTCACTGTGCAGCTCGTTCTGCACAGAGTGGCCCCGAACCTGCTCTTCTGGGGTCCCTCGGTGGCTGTTTCAGCTCCTCCCCGCAAGAAATAACCACCTTAATGCGAGCTCCCTCGCATGGTGGTTAGTTGTTGCGGGCGCGCTCCCGTGATACAGCCGGCGGCTATAGCCGCTCGCTGTATCACTCAGCCCCGCCCCCCGGCGCGCCGCGTCATCGGATGTGATTGACAGCAGCGCGAGCCAATGGCTGCGCTGCTTTCAATCCATCCACTGCAGCCAATCAGCGACCAGGCTGAGCTGCGATAGAGATGACGAGAACGAGCAGCGGAGATTCGAGGTGTCAGGTAAGTAAAACGGGGGGGCTGGGGGCGGCGGTATTGTCAAAAGTTTTTTCACCTTAATGCATATAATGCATTAAGGTGAAAAAATTTTTACCTTTACAACCCCTTTAAGGGTCTGGGGGACCCTGCTCAGACTCCTAATGGTCTTCTTATGCCTTTACCCATTCCTAAGAAGCCTTTAGCCCTTAATAAGTCCTCTCGTCCTCTCCCTACCTCGGTTTCGGTCTCTGAGGATAATCTTAAGTACGAAGTTAGTCAAGTTCTCAATTCCCGGCGCCATAGAGGCATTCTTCAGTACCTCGTACATTGGGAAAGGTTTGGTCTGTTGTGG
Organism: Aquarana catesbeiana; assembly: GCF_042186555.1. NCBI lineage: Eukaryota > Metazoa > Chordata > Amphibia > Anura > Ranidae > Aquarana > Aquarana catesbeiana. The sequence goes on from NC_133330.1 coordinate 146,525,441, forward strand.
AAAATTTAATTTATTTATGTTGTGGTTAAGTACAGCGCTGCGCTAAAAGGAGTGAACAGCAGCCAACACACCTGTAGACTCAGGGTTAAACTAACATTAAAAATTCAAAAAGTGTGGCGCTATAAGCTCCATATATAAAAACTAAAGAATGAACACTCTAAAATATTGAGTGATTATAGGACAAACATTTCAGTGTAAACCAAAAGGTGCTTATGTGAAGGGAATGTGATTGGTAAACAAAACTAAAATACATTCATTTAATCCACTAATAAGTGAAAAAAAACATCACAAAATAATAATATGAATAAAGTCCATGTCATAATAAGTGAAAAAACTGTGATGATAGTGCATAAACGATGATGGACAGGTGTTTCCTGGGCATGCGGAAGGGTTGTTTAGACCAAGCAACCTGGTAGGTGAATGGACCACATGGAGACCAAACGTGCACAAAGGATTGGAATCAGTGCCAGAACCGTCACCAGGAATTATAGAGGCTTACCAGAAATATTGGCCTGAAATAGCATATGCCAAAACAGGTCAAAAAGGCTTGATGACCGACAGGTCTGAATGTGACAGCTGGTCAGATGTCGTCGTCACACAGAGAAGGGGAAAGGAAATCAGCACGGCTTCCTCTTCACTGGGTACACCATAGGCCAATAATATGTGTGGCATGTGAGGGAAAAACACTCACATAGCGTGATAACGTTTTTAAACTTGGATTTATTAAAAAATGAATAAAAACAGACTCACATTTTTGAAGAAGAAAACAGCATGTAAATCGTAAAGCGGTAGTCATGAGAGGTCCACCCAACATGTTTCAACTAAACAGTCATCATCTTGACCCCAGATGATGACTGTTTAGTTGAAACATGTTGGGTGGACCTCTCATGACTACCGCTTTACGATTTACATGCTGTTTTCTTCTTCAAAAAATGTGAGTATGTGTTTATTCATTTTTTAATAAATCCAAGTTTAAAAACGTTATCACGCTATGTGAGTGTTTTTCCCTCACATGCCACACATATTATTGGCCTATGGTGTACCCAGTGAAGAGGAAGCCGTGCTGATTCCCTTTCCCCTTCTCTGTGTGACGACGACATCAGACCAGCTGTCACATTCAGACCTGTCGGTCATCAAGCCTTTTTGACCTGTTTTGGCATATGCTATTTCAGGCCAATATTTCTGGTAAGCCTCTATAATTCCTGGTGACGGTTCTGGCACTGATTCCAATCCTTTGTGCACGTTTGGTCTCCATGTGGTCCATTCACCTACCAGGTTGCTTGGTCTAAACAACCCTTCCGCATGCCCAGGAAACACCTGTCCATCATCGTTTATGCACTATCATCACAGTTTTTTCACTTATTATGACATGGACTTTATTCATATTATTATTTTGTGATGTTTTTTTTCACTTATTAGTGGATTAAATGAATGTATTTTAGTTTTGTTTACCAATCACATTCCCTTCACATAAGCACCTTTTGGTTTACACTGAAATGTTTGTCCTATAATCACTCAATATTTTAGAGTGTTCATTCTTTAGTTTTTATATATGGAGCTTATAGCGCCACACTTTTTGAATTTTTAATGTTAATTTATGTATGTTGTCAGATGCCCCCCAGTGTCAGTTTTGCTGCAATACTCTCATTTGAGGGTATTCGCACATACAGATGCTGGTGGAAGACCATTGGATGCGGAAACCTTCCTGTGGACACGGCGGATCTGTTTGCTTTTTCAAGGATGTCTGTTTATGTCTCTCCAAGGACCTGGCCACTCCATGGCGACCACATTTCAACTCCTAAGTAAACAAGTTTGCGTACTTTGGGAACCATAGTATAACCATACAATATTATGGCCCACTGGGCCATGGTATGGTACAGCTCGCATCACTGGTAGCCGCGGGAATGTGCACACGGTTGTGTTCAAAGCCATGTGCTTGCTGCATGGTTTTGCACACCACCATCTGCACACGTCACTACTGCTTTTATATTTGATTATATGCATGTGTGTCATTGGGTCTTTTGAATGAATACAAGTGTCTGATTGGCTGATTCTGAAGTCAGCAGTCTTCTTTGTTATCCGTGTGTTTAGTATAAATATAAGCCACTTGGCTATTTTGCTGAGGATTTTACACTGAGCCTGAAGTGATACCAACGTCTGTTTGTATTACTAGGAGAGAAAGAAAGGCGCGCTTTCCCGGCATTATATAAGAGAGCTTTTTGTGCTTTTAAGCGCAAAGAAATTATATGCTTATAGGGAGAAGCTTAGATTTTCCCGGACAGGGCCTGAGGAGAGGTCTTGGATCACTGCATCTGAGATCTTTGCGCCTCGTCTGTTGAGGAGGTTTCATTTGGAGTTTCCTTTTAAGCCAGGGCCCAGGTGGGGGAGGGGGAGGCCTCATAAGAGTGGGGGTACTGTCATGGTTATGCAATAGTTTTCTCTGTCAACTTACCTGTCTCCATGTGTTCATCTCTAAAGACCAGCTGCCTCTTACCTGACTGGTTTTATAACCTCTCCTCTAAGCATGGCCCCACCCCAGGCCCTATCAGGGAACCCTATATTAACCTGTGCACTGCAAGCCAGCAGTGCTGATCAACCATTGTGTGTTAGCCTCCATGTGTACTTGCTGTCTTTCCTACGTCTGATTCCTGTTACCGACTTTGGCCTGTTCTCGACTTTCCCTGTCTGCTTGTTACCATGACTTTTGGCATGTTATGTTTATCCTTGTCTGCTAGTTGCCCTGACCTTTGGCTTACCCCTTACTTCCCTGTCGTTCCAGCCTGCTGCCTCCTTCCTCTTCTTCTGTAAGTCTATGGTGAGCGTGAGCTGTGAGACCCTGGGGACCGCGACCTGGAGCCAGACTGCAGCACAGTCCATCCTCACCACTAGAGGCTCTGGTAAACATTCGCTGGCTCTTAGACTCCGCACCCTGGGGAATCTATGCTCTAGCTCCTACTGGGATCCATGTTAGTTATCCTGTAGACCTGCTTCCTGAACCTTCCAGGGTTCAATCCGCAGCAGTCAGTCCTAGGGTCCACTACCTTAGTGGTGCACTTCCGACTCCTACAAAGTGCATCTGTCACCTGGTCTCAGGTGATCTGACACAGAGGTGATCAAATACCACCAAAAGAAAGCTCTATTTGTGGGGAAAAAAGGACATCAATTTTGTTTGGGTACAGCGCCGCACGACCGTGCAATTGTCAGTTAAAACAACGCAGTGCCGTATTGCAAAAAATGGCCTGGTCATTAAGGGGGCAAATCTTCCGGAGTCTAAGTGGAATTTTAAAAAAATGTGTGTGTGTGTTTCTAGTTCTTTTTGACACTTTTTTGGTGAATGGGTTGTACCCCATACTCATTCACATGGGGGAGTGGAATCTGGGGCCCCCCTGTTATAGGGGGCTTCCAGATTTCGATAAGCAGACCCCCACAATCACAGCCCAGCGTTGTTGGGAAGAGGCCCTTTTCCCCATCAACATGGGCACAAGGTGCTTTAGGGTGGGGGGGCAGACCTCCCCATGTTGAGGGCATGTGGCCTGGTATGGTTCAATAGGGGGAGTGCTCGCCCATCCTCCCCCTTTCCTGACCTGCCGGGCTGCATGCTCAGATAAAGGTCTGGTATGGATTTTGGGGGGGACCCCGAGCCATTTTTTTTGTTTACATTTTTGTATTGCCGGAAATGGCTTGCAGTCAGGAAAATCTATTTAAATGTAATTTTCTTTTCTTTATGTAGCGGGCACCTACTTTTATGTAGGTGACCTTTTTGCTAGTTTACAATGTCAGGTAAATTTAGGCAGGCTTGTACCATTACAGCAGGCCTGTTTGTTCATTTGGGATTTGAGTGGCAGGTAGTTTGTATGCGAGTCTCGGCCAATCATTAATTTGTTGGGCGATGTCCTGGGACTTTCATATAAAAGTCGGGTCACCTGGTCAGTAGAGAGTTTTGGAGTTTCCTGTTCGAGCGTGGAGAAGCCAGCCTGGTTCCCGGAGGGGAGAAGTTCCCCCTCCGGGGAGCCAATGGAGCTCCCCCTTGCGAGAAGCGTGGGGAACCGGTCTCCATAGAGGAAGAGACTACACCATACAGCATGTAGTTCGCTGGTGTCGTTGGCCGCCCCTGTGGGGAAGGGAGCGGGCCAGAAAGGATAAAAGGGAACAAAGAATCATTGCGGAAGAAGTAGCAACAAAGCGGAAGGAAACTGGGCGATCGATCGTTTATGAGTGGCACATGGACTATTGATTACGTGAGTGAAAGCCCAAGGGAAGGGTACTGCCAGAAGCTGAGGGATGTTGGTACGCAAGTCAGTGAGACAGGCGGTGATGGCCTGTGACTTTGGGTTCAGCAATGCCCCGGGATTCCAATCAGTCAATCAGGAGGAGTTATTAAGAGTGACTTTGCTTTAGCTCAACTTGGAAGTACCATGCAGAGGGGAAGTAGTGGTAAAAAGGTAGCGGGAAAGCTGCAAACACACATATAGAGATACAGACTGTTCTTGAAATGATTCTAGTTCTTCCATAAGAGACAGTGAAAAGATGATAATGCAACAAAAGAGCATCTCAAAAGAAGTCCTTCTCCTATCCCAGTTCATGTTACTTAATAAAGCAAGAGAAAAAGCATTATGGACTGTGTTTTTGAATTTATGGGCTGCGATGGGTTGGGTGGTAAACGTGAATTATGGATATAACAATTATTTAGCCGCTCCTTCGGGGGTAAGCGCTTCATTTATATATGTTAGTTTTGCTGCAGCAAGTTCTATACATGGTACAGTGTGGGTCCTATAGACTTTAATAGAGTTTGAGGCCTGGGTCCGAACTTTTTACATGTTCGAGAGTTGTAGTGCGAACTGAATCAGGGGATGTTTGGCCCAACTCTAATATTTACTGCTGGAAGGGGCGGTGAGTCAGTGCATGGTAGGCATACCTCCCAACTTTTTGAGATGGGAATGAGGGACACCTATCAGCAAAAGTATGCAGGCATAGGACACACCCCTTGCCATGCCCCCTTATAGGAGAATTGTACGAAAAAAACAAGATCGGTTAAACCCACAAGTGCTTTTTTTACCACTACTATTCCTTTATATTGGCTTTTGGAATTTGCAAATGCAGCAATTTAGAAATCAGATGAAAGGTTAAGTGCTGGGAAACACTTTTTGATAGATAAAAAGTGCATTTTATATACAACTATAGAAATCAGACCAAAATGAGGGACAAATGAGGAGGAATGAGTAGGCGAGGTGAAAGGCAACAAAGTGCACTCCAAAAAAAACGTCCTTTGTGGAATGTTTGGATCTACTAGTCTACTATTCGCCTTAGGTGACACGTAAAATTATTGTGTTGTATGTCAGGTAAACCAATTACACCCTTTGTTTTGGGAAGTGTTAGCCAAGCAAGTTAGAAACAAACAAGTTTATTTACTAAAGGCAAATAGACTGTGCACTTTGCAAGCATTCTGCAAGTGCAGTTGCTCCAGAGATTAGTAAATGAGGTAAAGCTTCACTTTGCAAACAGTACCCAATCACGTGCAAGGGAAATAAAAAGAAAACATTTTTGCTTGCACATGATTGAATGATGGAAGTCAGCAGCATTTACTAAGCTCTGGAGCAACTGCACTTGCCGAGCAAATTAGAAATATTTGACTGGATGGTTTGGTCAAAATCTTACAGTATTGAGAGTATTTAACAACAGACGTGATTTAACAACAGAGTTTACAAGTTGACCACAGTTTGTTATCAATCATTATTTTATGGAAGCTGATTACTTTTCCTGTAAAAAAAGCATGCAGGTTTATCATTTTAAATAGTTCTATTTTTTTTTGGAAGGAGCAGCTGCAAGAATTCTGACACTCAGCTGTCATTCACTCAAGCAGAAGTGAAAACAGCATGGTCAAAAATGGCAAAGAAAGGTACATGCACAGTTTTCTTCCTTGTTTTTGTGTGAAACTGCTGCTTGTATTAATGACAGCTGCTTATCACTATAAGGATTAAGAATCCTTATGCCCGAAGCACTCTGCCTCTGGTTCTCTCCTTGTGATGATTGAAATATTACATGGACCATTTTACAATTACTGTATTTTTAGTGGAGAAAAATATTACAGTTGCAACACTTTTTTTTTAGCTCAGTGTTTTCCAAAACAATCTTGAAGAGCCATTATTAGATCATGTTTTTTTAAGTCTCTTTACAGAATCACAGGGGAAATTTTAGTTGTCCTTTAAAACTGTGACTTGGTAAAATAGGTGTGAAGGTGCCCGAAAGTTTCAAAATCATGACCCCAGTTGTTCTTTAGGACTCTCATAATTAGTAACCTAACCTGTCCATTACTGAGCCTAATCAATCTGTAAAAGAAATAAAGGAATTGTTTTCTATGTTTGGTCAAACCTGTCTTTTCGAAGTGTTAATTATTACTTTGATTGGTAAATCTTGTTTGTTTGTTATTTTTTAGGTTGGAAAGTACAAGGACCGTAGTCTTCAAATGAAATATTATGTGTGGCCAGTATTTGAACTGTACCCAGACTCCGAGGAACATAAAGATGAACATCTGAGCATAGTAACATTAGAGGAAGCTCCTTTTGTTATTGTTGAAGATGTTGACCCGTTAAGTGGAACCTGCATGAGAAACACTGTTCCTTGTCGCAAGCAGATACGTATAGAGTATGTAATATATGTGTTTGATTTGACATTATAACTTCATTTGGTATGCTAACATTAAAAAAAATTAAATAGGAAAGTGAATATCCACTTGGTTGAAGGGATGTAAAGTTGAAGGGGGGAGGGTGTTGAGATTTTGGCAATAATAACCCTATATACAATCAATTATATTGTTTTTGGAGGTTATGTTTAGGATGTGACTGAAAAATTCTTGTTATATACCCAACATCTAGGCAGTGTTTTTTTTATAGTTTCTGCTGTATCTTATGACATTACTTTGATGTATCTACAGGCTGTTTGTGCGTTTGAACAGCAATGTCTTCTGAATTTTGTACTATTACATCCCGGTTAGGGTTGCAATTATCCCCAGTTGTAGTACTAATTTTACTGAACATCAAGACATCTCAGCCTTCCATTGACCTCAAGATAGCCACCATTTCCTGTATTATCTGTAGATGCCAACATTATTTTCTTCCATAATAGAAAAAACTGTGCTTTGCTCGTGCAGGGCACAGCAACGTGTTTGCCTAAAGTACAGCTATGCTTTTGTTACAAATTTCAGCAATTAAACAAATCTATCTTAGAACCTTTCCATTCTGTTGCATGCTCATCCTTTTGTGGTGCTCATATCATCAATGTAGAAACTCGACATATAAATAAATAGAGCTGTACTTGTGCAATAGAGACACTAGAAGTACAGTTTCCCTAAACTATGTATATGGGATGTTACTGTACAGACGTGGCCAGCATCAGAGAAGTTTTTCACAACTGAGCATGTAAACACTGGCTGTCACAAAGAGAAGAACAGGTTGGGGGTTCTTGGTTTACTTACCTTAGAGGCTAGTGTATGTGTTGGTGGCAAGAAAAAACAAAACAAAAAAAACTGCACTATATGCACACCTTGAAAAACAAAATGAAGTGAGCGCTGTATAATAGATAAGCAGCTAGCACACAAAAGTGAATAGAAAACCTTCAATAATCAATAAAACAAAATGTATATACACACCTTTACCTTGTTTCCTCATAGTTCCCTTCAAAATGGGCAAAGAAAATCACCCATATATGAGGGTATGGAAAAACATGTGACTTGGAAGCAAAGACAGCCATTGGCTCCTGCTGCTGTCAGTCAAATTCTGTGAGGAGGGAGTGAGGGACGGGATGAGATGTGCCACACTGTGTGTGTCCATAGATGCACACAGCCCAGCTCAGGATTGAGCCTGCACAAGTGGCCACATAGTAGTCAGCTTACTATGGGGACATTTAAAGAAGAGGGGTAGCTAAGAGCGCTGATGGAGGACTCCAGAAGAGGAGGTTTGGGGCTGATCTGTGCAAAACCATGCATAGAGCAGGTAAGTATATCAGATTTGTTATGTAGCCTTCCTGGCGGTATGATTATGTCAGATTTTTGCGTCTCAAAGCGGTATTATTGTTTTGCATAGAAATTTGGCGTTTTATATTGTAGGCCTTTAATTCTTAGCAATAACACACTTAAATCTGTCCAAACAAGAGTCTAGTAGACATCCCGGGTATGATAAAGTTTGAAACACAAAATCATAAATTATAATATAATAAATAACTATAAGTAATTATAAGAAATAATAATATAATAATAATAAAATTAATTTCCCCACGATTCACTATCGCTCAATTCTGCAAGTCTAATTTACTATCACTGTTTTCTAGCTGGTCTAAAACCACTTTTGACGTAAAGGAACACTTTTTGGTTGCTATGGACAACCTCAAGTTTCCAGGCAGAAACAACAGTATATATAATATAAAACTGCATGCAGGGGTTGTGAAATAATTTCATACAGTAATGTAATCTGTAAGATTACAGTGTACTGTATGTATTATGAATTTTCAATTTTTTTTAATTTGCCGCCAGGCTGCGCCCCCGTGCCTGGCGACGCTCGCAGGGAACGGAGCCCAGCACACAGAGGCATCGGGCGGAGGACAGAGCCCACGGACACAGTGGGCGGACATCGCAGGATCCTGGGGACAAGGTAAGTACACTGCACCAGGATCCTGCAATCCAATCCCGAGTGTGGCTCGGGGTTACCGCTAATGGTACTGAAATTTAACCCCCAGCCACTCTCGGGAAAACCGCCAGGGAGGTTAAAAAAAATCCTTTACAATCACTTTAGGTGGGCTAGTAGATTTAGATGAACTTTTCATAAGTAACTAACCACTTAAAACCCAACTCCTGCTAACACCTGTTAAGTAGTTACAGCATTCATTTCTCTCCTTGTGGGATAAAGGATAGAGGTTTTAGATAAATCAATAAAATCTGACCTGTGTAAGCACCCATCAAGGTGTTTGGGTTGATTTGGGTTGATTTACTGAAGGCAAAAAGACTTTGCACTTTACAAGTGCAGTTGCACTAATTTCCCCCAGAGCTTAATGTGACAAAGCGCTCTGATTTCCATCATCTAATCATGTGCATGCAAAAGTGCTTTTTTTGTAATTTCCTTGCACTTTCCTTTTCCTGGTTGGGTATTCTTTATTAAGTGAAGCTTACACCACAATGACTAAGCTCTGGGGAAATGAATGCAACCTCACTTGCAAAGTGCACAGTCTTTTTGCCTTTAGTAAATCAGCCTCTTTGTCTCAGCCTTCTAACTGCCACTTGGTTTGTTAAAGGAGGTTGAAAAAATAACAGACTAAAGCTGGGTACATGCATACAGTTATTTTACATTCAACCAGTGGGTTGAACAAAAGAAAAAAACAAAAACAAATGACATATCCACACATCAACACAAACAATGTTTATGTAGGGATCTCTCTCGTTGAGACATTGTATTCTATTACCCATTTGCCTAAACCCCCAACCCCCTAGCCCCCACCAGTATACACTGATCAGTGCTTGCAGCCATTTCCAACATGCCCATTCTACAGAATCCGGTCATTAGATCGACTTCTGTTGAACACACAGCTGTACACATTGACTGAAAGTCATCCGTTTCCTGCTTTACTGGCTTGACCACCAGGTAATAAATTGTTACGAAGACTGCTGTTTTATTGCTAGAAACAATTTTTATGTTTATACACCTTTAATTAAAGAGTTTTAACAACTTAATTGTATAATTCTGTAAATGCTAGGTTATTCTGAAGCAGATAGAGGAGTAATCATTGTCAGCATAACCAACTATATCATATATTTCTGCTGTGGAAAAAAAAAATCTTAAATAGAACTTTTCATAATGTTGTTAATTCATACCTATTGTTCTCAGGGCAAGTCTGGTTTTGTAATATGCAAAAACCAACAAGGAAACACCTGGCCATGGTATGGTCAACAGAAGATTCAGCCAAGACTCTTTTATTTTGTAGAATAATTAACTTGCTGGTTTGGCTGAGTGTGCATTTTTAAGCTTTGACAGACATCTCTGCTGCTGTTACTGTTTCTGGCAACAATGTTTGTCGAGGAAAATAAATTTCAGATGATCAATTCATCCCCCAAGATCAAATGGCCAGGAGGTGTCTGCTGGAGTTTTAGAGTGTCCCTAGATTCATAATTTATTTATTGAATGTAAACAGTCAGAACAAATGAAAATCATTTTATGTTTAGGGCAAGCGTGAGAGTATTAGTGTCAGGTGCTCTACACTTTGTTCTAAAATAAACTCTTAAAGCTGAACTCAGAACATGAAAAAATGTTTCTCAATCCATCTGCTCCTAGGTATTCTGTAGTTTCATTTAAAAAAAAGTTTCTTAAGCATAAATTGTTACTTATTTTATCTAAATCTGCTATCATGTGACCATCCACAGCATCTTATGCGGTAATGGAGACTGCTTATTGCAAATTGCTATCTGTCTGGATTTCCCAGCAGCTTTGGTTTGTGGCTTCCCTGTGTTTATATAACTCCAGTGTTGATTTCAGTTCAGGAACTTGTGATTCTTCAGAAATCTGCAGGTGTTTTATGTAAGCCTGAACTTGTTATCAAAGCACTCTGTCTCCCAGGCTACAGGACATAACAAGATTGGCAATGAGGATGCCTCCTCTTTCGCTACTCAAAGTATACAACTACGCTGTAAACCAGAAAGTGAAACCGTGCAAATTGTTCATAACACCATAAAAAAACTTCCATAAAAGCAGCCAACATGTTTTGGGGGCAGCAAAACTCCTCCTTCATCAGGGCTTAGAAAATGGAATAAGGACTTGAATGGACTTAAAGGAAACTTTAATCAAATGGATCTAGATGTGACCTGGTGCAAATTTCCTTTTTGGAATGGAATTTAAACATTGTTATAATTCCTTGCTCAATAATTTTTATTAAGTTTTATGGGTTGTTGCATACAACATAGCATTAACAAAGATACAGGGGTTTGCCATTACCGTATCAGAAATATTAGGTATAAGAGACCCTATACAATAAAAATACAGGGTACTCAAACAATAGATGTAGGACTTAAGTTGTTAGGAATAGTTACACAGAACAACTATACAGGATGGCAGCACAAAATATTGTTCCCTTTCAAGTTATGTTAGAAAGTTCTACCGCCAAAAGGAAGAGAGAAAATTCTTCTACAATTAGAAGAAAAGAGGTTTAACCTTAAACTACGTAGAGGGTTCTTTACGGTAAGAGCGGCAAGGATGTGGAATTCCCTTCCACAGGCGGTGGTCTCAGCGGGGAGCATTGATAGCTTCAAGAAACTATTAGATAATCACCTGAATGACCGCAATATACAGGGATATGTAATGTAATACTGACACATAATCACACACATAGGTTGGACTTGATGGACTTGTGTCTTTTTTCAACCTCACCTACTATGTAACTATGTAAAGGAAAATAAACGAAAGACAAGAAAATAAAGTAGAGAAGGGAAGGAGGAGGAAGAGGGGAGAAGCAATTCATTACACACTGAAGATCATGGAGAGAGGGAGAGGTGGGGGAAAAGTCGAGTTGGGGGGGTCATCCAGATGATTAATGATAGTGTAACTCAGATAGGGTATCACAAATCTAGCAGTCTGTAATCAAAATTGCTTTGGAGGAACATTGTGATCCAAGGTCCCCAGACTCTTCTACACCTGGGCTTGGTATTTTGCAGGCAGGCTGTCAATTTTTTATTTATCAAGGTCCAATGCACTCTTTTTTACTTTTGAGAAGGGGATACTTGGTGATTGCCTGGCTTTGGCTAGGACTTGCTTGGCAGAAGTTAGAATGTGAGTCATAGGAATATACTGGGATTTAGAAAGACCCTCTGGTCTGTGATTCATTAAGGCTTCAGGTGGATCTAAGACTAGGGTTGGATGAAAAAGAGCGCTGAGGAAGAGGTGTACTTGCTGCCAAAAATCTTTCTGCCACTGGGCATGACCACAAAGTATGAAAAAAGGTTCCATGTTTTGAGAAACCACGAAAAATAGTAAGCAGAAGAATCGGCAGAGCCATGTGCTAGTTTACTGGGGACTATATACCATTTCTTCTCTGTCTCTTCACAGGTATGTTTGCAGCTGACTGCCATCCACCCAGAATTGAAAACTGAAAAGTGTTTGTTTTCCCTAGTCTAAATTGCTATGGTATGTTTGCAGCTGACTGCAATCCACCCAGAATTGAAAACTGAAAAGTGTTTGTTTTCCCTAGTCTAAATTGCTATGGTATGTGCTAACTGAAACATCTCCACCCAAAAACTGAAACACTGCTATCTGCTTTGCTTATGTGTCTTTAATAATTGCTGGTATGTTATTTTTGCTTAACAGTCTGTAGACCTGTCCACATTACAATGCTTTATTATCTCCCTTGTCTTACCCAGAATTATGGCCCGTTAACTTTAGTGCCCTCTTGCTAGTCTGTTTCTGAAGTAAGATTTTTGCCCTGCTAACCAGTCAACCTTTATTACCTCTTGATTGCTAATTGAAATCCACCCCTCTCAGTATAAATATAAGCCTCTTTTGGGGGAAGCATCTGCAGGGGGCACATTTGCAACTGGGGCTCTTTCTCAAAGTGAGGCTATTTCTATAACTGGGAGCACTTCTGACTCTACACTTCAGCAAATGCACTTCAGCAAATGAACACAAGAAAATACTTTGATAAACACCAGACAGACATCAGGTGACCTTGTTTACCCCTTCAGCTCTTTCCCCTTGTAATATGCACTCTCTACCACTCCTTTTGACAGCTGTCTCCTCTATCCCTAAACTATTTCTCCTTCGCCCCTCTTCTCCCCCCCACAGCATATATATATATATATATATAAAAAAACCTGGCTCAATGAATCCGACACTGCGTCTTCTGCTGCCCTATCCCATGGTGGTCTTCTCTGGACTCACTCCCCCAGATCCAGTGGACGTAAGGGAGGAGATGTCGGAATCCTTCTATCCCCACATAGCACCTTTCAGGTACTACACCCACCTCCCTCTCTGTCACTCTCCTCTTTCGAAGCACACTGCATTCATCTTTTCAATCCAATTTCTCTAAGGATAGCTGTGATCTACAGGCCCCCTGGACCAGTATCAACCTTCCTTGATTACTTCTCTGCCTGGCTACCCTACTTTCTTTCTTCTGAAATCCCCACAATCATTCTCGTGGACTTCAACATCTCTATTAATACTAACACTCCTGTCACTTCCAAACTTCTCAGCCTAACATCCTCTTTTGACCTGAAGCAGTGAATACATGCTCCCACTCACTCCGAAGGCAAAACCCTTGACCTCGCTTTCTTTCACCTTTGCACTCCATGCAACCTCTCTAACTATCCATTCCCTCTCTCTGATCACCACCTTATTAGTTTCACTCTCTCCTCCACCTCCTCTCCCTCGAACCGCCTAATAGTTACCCGCAGAAACCTTACTCATCTCAACCCTTCTCTACCCTGCGATCGACAACCTCTATGACAAAATCTCACCCCTATCCTGCACCAACCTAGCCACTTCTGTCTACAACGCTTCACTTCTAACCCCACTGGACTCAATGGCCCCCCTCACTACACTCAGAATCAGGCCCCGACCCCTTCAACCTTGGCAAACAGATGATACTATAAGTCTGAAAAACCGTAGTTGTGCTCACGAGCGCCTGTGGCGTAAGACTAAGTCTCAGAGAGATTTCAACCAATATAAATCTGCCCTCCAAAAATCCAATTCCAGCCTCCTCACTGCCAAGCAGACCTATTTTATCACTATCATTAGCAACTTATCATCCCGGCCCCATCAACTCTTCTCTGCCTTGAACTCCCTACTTCGTCCTCCACCGCCTCCACCTGCCAACTCACTAACTGCCCAGGAGAACGCCAATCACTTCAAACAGAAGATTGATACAATTCGTGAGGAGATCTCTACTGTTCCGATACCCTCCACGCTTTACACTTCATGCCCACAGGCACAATCATTACTGCCCTCTTTCAACCCTACCACTATAGAAGAGGTTGCTAAACTACTTGCTAATGTCCACCTTACCACCTGCCCACTGGATCCTGTTCCCTCACAAATGCTACGTTCACCCTCTGGCTCTATGCTACACTCTCTAACCACAGAAGGAAAATATACAATATAATTCTGCGCTGCCCTGAGGAAAAAACAGCAGCTAACACAGCCAACAAGATATGTGCTAAACAAAAGAAAACCAAAATAAGTGTAGCGCTAGGAAGTATAAAATGTCCAATGTCCACAATAAAGAGGTGAACAAACGGTTTCCAATTATGAAATATAGAAGGGAAACCATCAATGTGTGTGTGAATCCAAATGATATAAAGTCCTCAGAAGCTATGTGACTTCAAACCGAGGGTACATCAGCAGGTAAATGACATCTCAAGTGAAGACAGACACACCACCACCGACAATGAGAACGCTTACCAGATTGAGTGGACCCAAGAGGGCATACGCCAAGTTGGGTCAAACAAGGCTTGGGTGGTCAGTGGCTGTAGATGACCCGGCAGGGTGATGTATATGGAACGAACCATAGGTTGCTTTATCACTCGAAACAATGTCAGGAACCAGGTGTTAATGATGACAAGGAAGAAGGGAAGGCCACATAGTGTAAATCCGTATACAAATGTAAAATTTATTATAAATTAATTAAAGAAATACACTCACATGTAAATCCATTTAAAAAACAGCACTATAAAGAGATGGCGGCAGTGTGGTCCTACCCGACGCGTTTCGTCCTCTTAGACGTCATCTGGGGGGTTCCCCCCACTGCAGCCAGTAGAGTATATATAGGGGATACATCAATATCAATGAGGAACCACACCACGAGTGTAAAAATCACTTCCGGTATTCGGGCAAGATGGCCGCCCGACGTGTGTTCCATGCCTCACATTGAACACCGGAAGTATAACTAGTATGTCAGAGTAATAAACAAAACTAATCTGGCATAATTAGAAATAAAAATAAAAACCTGTTGCCAAGTAAACCATAAGTGCTATCCATTATGTGATGTATAGGTATGGTGACAAATCAAAAGAATAATCTCTAAAGGTCAATGCGTGTCTCGTTGCTGCGCAGCAGTGTGCGCGCGCATCCAAGTCCGAAAAATGATACTGCGCATGCGCAACGAGCACAAGTGTGATAGGAAGGAGGATGTAAACACATTGTCCATGAATCACTGGTGTGGGGCGGTCCTAAGCCGGAAAGACACCGTGTCATCCCAGCAGTACAGCGCAACCCCTACAAACCAATGTGGTGTCACATATATGACCCGGAAATACGTAGGGTGGCCCCAAATCAACAAACTAAAAAGGGGCAACTAATATAAAGTGTATGTGAACCTGTGGATAATGAAAAATATATATATATATATATATATATATATATAAATATTATATATTACCATGATACGTGTGTTTAAATCACGTGCCATTATTGCATCAAGTATATTGAAAATATTATGTGAAGAAATGAAAAATAATAATAATAAAAAATAGAAAAAATAAATGTAATTGATGTGATGCACGATCACGTGCCCAATAGGCTAAAAGGGGACATATTGCCCTGAGAGCGCATCGTGCATCACAACAAAAACCTGCAATGATGCAAGTAAGGACATTTACTTTTAGGTGAAGTGAAATGAAATAATAAAACAGAAGAAAAGTAAAATAATGTCTATACTCTTCTGAATGCATATACAAATACATCCTCGTGGAGTGGATTCCCATACACTCTCTAACCCACATCTTCAATCTCTCCCTCTCTTCTGGCATCTTCCCCAACTCTCTAAAACATGCACTTGTCAGACCCATACTTAAAAAGCCCTCACTGGACCCATCCAATCTTAACAACCCACGCCCCATCTCCTTGCTTCCCTTCTTATCCAAACTCCTTGAACGTCTAGTCTACAACCGACTGAGCATCCACCTCACTGATAATAGCCTTTTTTTTTTTTTTGCCACATCAGTCAACTTTATCCAGAGACTACTTTCAGATTGGTACTCATATACGTCTCTAATCTAGTCACATCATTGTGGCCTTCCATAGTTATTCCCCTTTTTTTTTTTTTTTTTTTTTTTTTTTATACGTGACGTATTGCAATTCACATTACAATATGTAGGTGGCAACAGTAGTCCCAGATTACGGGACACATATCATACATCTTATACCTCAAGGCCTATTGGCCACATTTCCTAACATTACCGTTATACATATTTATATATTTTATTTTCTTTACTCTTGATTAACCCTTCCCCCCACCCCCCTGTGACCCTCCCTTATTAACTCCCCATAGTACCCAGGCGCACCTGGTGGGCAACGACAGATCTGTGCATTGTTCTCTCTTATCTCTAAGTTGCACCTAGTATGGCTATGCCCCGTTGCTAAAAACATAAACACTCTCAGCGCACAAGTAGCACTGCTTGCGGACACGGCATTGCTTGGACCCACGGATTCCACAACCTCACGAACTTGTTATAGTTGCCAGCCCTAGTATAGAACGTCCTTTCACTCCACACTGTGGAGTTGACTATTCTAATCCAATCTTCCGAGATGGGGGGAGTTCTTGATTGCCAAAGCTGCGCTATTAATTTCCTAGCTTGGAACAGACATCTAGCTACCGCCACCGCTGTGCTCCTATCTCTCAACCCAGTGTCGACATAACCGAGCACACAAGTCTTAGGATCAAGCACTAAGTTAGTTTTAAACGTTATATTTATTTTCTGTAAAATCTCGGACCAGTACCTGACTAGCTTTGGACACCTCCATACCATGTGGATTAAATCGCCTGTTCTTCTACATCTAGGGCACTCATCATTAATTCTGCGGCCAAACATAAAAAGCTTTTTTGGAGTATAATAGGATCTGTGTAGCAGCATCAGATGGGAGGCCTTCTGTGAGGGCGAGACCGACACCTCTGTTCCAAAGTCCAGAATCCTTTTCCACTCAGCGTCCGTTATCTCCCCCACATCGGCTGCCCATCTGACCCTACCCCCAGAGAGGCCTACCTGCATATTTGTTCGCTTTATTAATTGGGTGTATATCTCTGAGATTAGCCCCTTGGAGGCCTCTGATTTAATTATTGAATGTAGCAGCGGGATCCTACACCATGTGGGGGGTTGCCTGTCAAACTGCTTGCTCAAGGCATGTCTAATCTGTAAGTAAGTATAAAATGCACGATTTGGCATCCCATACTCATACTTCAATTCCTCGAAAGATTTCAAGATATCCCCCTCGTATAACTGTATCAGCCGACTTATCCCACACCTTTCCCACAACCTGTTTCTGTCAACAGATAATAATTCCTGCAAGTTCTTGTTGTTCCAGATTGGTGAGTATTCTGAAGTTCCTTTATATCCCATTATTCGCTTGGTTGTCTGCCAAACCCTAGTGACCATTTTAAGAGTCGGGATCTCTGCTTGTAGTGACTCTGCCTCCAGTGCTTCCACCAGAGAGCTATGTGGGCTACCCTGCAAAATGGCTTGGGCACTCCTGCTACCCCCTCCATCAATGGCGCATCCGCCCAATTGTTGTAGCTGGGCTGCCAGAAAGTAGGTAAAAGGGTGGGGAACCCCCAGTCCCCCCTCCGTGGTAGGACACTGCAGTTTTTGTAGGCCTATCCTGGCCTGCCCTTTTTTCCATATTAATTTCCTAAAAAGAGATTGAATTTTTTGGAACCACTTCTCTCCGATCCAAACTGGGGAGTTGTGGAGCAAGTATAGCAGCTGAGGTAACCAAACCATTTTAATCAGATTGGCCCGACCCGCCACAGACAGGGAGAGTCTGCTCCAAATATCACATTTCTTTTTAAATTTTAACAGGAGGGGGGCCAGGTTGTCCTCAATGAAGGCACTGGGGTCCCTGGATAGCACAACGCCGAGATACTTCATTTTCTCCGTGACTTTCAGTTGGGGCAAGCTAGTCGGGATCGGGTTGACCAATGGATCGACCGGCAGGAGCGACGATTTCTCCCAGTTAATGGTTAACCCTGAGAACTTTCCAAAGTCCTCCACTAGGTACATGACCTTCTCCAGTGAGAAAGTCGTGTCCCCAAGGAAAAATAGGACATCGTCCGCGAAAAGCGCTATTCGCTCTTCCTCTCCTTTTCTAAGGAATCCCTGCAGTTCAGGTGATGATCTCACCGCTCCCGCCAGTGGCTCCATGGCTAAGACATACAACAAGGGAGACAAGGGGCACCCCTGTCTCGTCCCTCTTTCGAGGGAAAAACTTTCCGAGTAATCATTGTTTAACTTAAGTCTTGCCCTAGGATTTCTGTAGAGGATCTTTAACCAGCCAATAAATACAGGGCCAAATCCAAACCTCTCAAGTACCCACCAGAGGTATTCCCACTCTAGGCTATCAAAAGCCTTAGCAGTGTCCAAGGACAGTATGGCTCTAGACCCTGCATTCTCGGTCGGCACCTGGAGGTTCAAGTAGGCCCTTCTGATATTAGTGCTGGTGGACCGACCAGGGATAAACCCTGATTGATCAGGGTGTACCAGATTTGCGATGCATTTGTTCAATCTGGATGCTAGCACCCTTGCGACAATTTTAGCATCTGAGCACAACAATGATATCGGTCTATATGAGGTGACTTCTAGTTGATCTTTCCCCTCTTTTGGAATCATTATTATATCAGCCTCTGACATTGATAAAGGCAGCCGCCCGTCCTTGAACGACTGCTCCAGTGCCCTTAGGAGCTCCGGGAGCAGCACTTCCCCATACTTTCTATAAATCTCCAGTGGCAAACCGTCCGGGCCGGGAGATTTCTGGACTGACAGCTCCATGACAGCCCCTTGCAGCTCCTCCAAGGTCAGGGGAGACTCCATCGCGTTCCTATCCCCTTCCGATAGAACGGGCAGATCCACCCCCTCTATAAACCTGTCCATACTGCGCCGGTCCGACCCTCGGCGCGACCTATACAGATCTCTATAGAACGCAGAGAAGGTCTCCAGGACCGCGGCGGGATCGGAAGTAATCTCTCCAGCCAGTGTCCTGATCGAGAAAATGGCCGATGGAGATAGATTGGACTTCGTTATAAGTGCAAGCGTCCGGCCTACTTTCTCCCCTTCACCGAAATAATTTTGTTTCTGGAAAAGTCTTTTATTCTCTGCTCTTCTATTAATTACCTCTCTATACTCTTGTTGTCGGTTGAGCCAAATCACCTGCCTTTCAGGAGTTGGATCCGCCACATACTGCGCTTCTGATTCCATAGCTTCCCTACTAGCCCTCGCCTCCCATTCCCTTGACTTTTTCTTTATTATGGCGACCTGTTGGTGTAATAATCCCCTAAGAAACGCTTTTAGGGCATCCCACACTACACCCGCAGGTGCTGTACCTGAGTTAAATGTTACGAATTCTTTTAATTTGGAGGTTACTTCTTCTGGGCAACTTATCAGGTCCAACCAGAGTGGTTTTATTGTCCATCTTTTCCGGCCAATTCTAGTGTTTAGATTCAAGGTCAAAGTCAAGGGAGAGTGATCTGAAATTCCCCTCGGCTTGTACTCTATGTTCCTTACTAATTGCAGGGCCTCGCAATTACCTAATGCCATGTCTAAGCGCGAGAGAGTGGAGTGTGTCCCTGAGTAACAGGAATACTGCCGGGTCTTTGGGTTGTGAGATCTCCATAGGTCGCACCACCCAACCTCTCTCAGGAGTTGACCTAAACGTCCCTCTGATAATCTCTCTGGGCGATTCACTGGTGGGAATCGGTCCATTTTGTTATCCAAGACAGTATTAAAGTCCCCCACCAAAATTATAGGTACATCAGCCTTGTTATCCACGAATTCCAACAGATCCAATATGGTCTCTGTTTTAAACGGAGGCGGAACATAGATATTTGCTAGAACTAGTGGTCTATTTTCCACAACGCAGCTCAGGAATACGTAGCGACCCAGCGCGTCTATCCTGGCTTCCCTGCAGGAAAATGAAATACCCCTACTCACCAATATGCTCACCCCTCTTGAATATGAGGTGTAGACAGAATGATACTGTTCTTGAAAGTTATAGTTCCGAACGTATAATTTGGTGTCGTTGGTGAGGTGAGTTTCCTGCAGACAAGCCAGTTCGACACCATAAGCTTCCATCGCCGAGAACACCGCTGCCCTTTTGGCCGGGTCGCTCATACCCCTGATATTCCAAGAACCTATTTTTAACGTTTTTAAAGACATCTAGCTAAGATAAAGAACAAAAAAAAAAAAAATACCAAGGAAAAGAAGAAAAAAAGAAAAAACAATTCCTTTGTGAATTCGTGAGTACAAAACTCGCCAACTCTGTGACTGTGCTAACCAAAAAAAGAGAAAAAAGAAAAGAGAGTGGGGAGGGACAAAGAACCCCATTGTCCAGGGATCCCTCCCTCCCCCCTCTTCATCCCTTAATTGCAACTTCAAAACACGTGTACCAGTATTCGTTGCCTTTATAGGCCCCCCCCTCCTAACTATATGTGATTTACATGCGCCCCTTTGCCCAACCCTATGTCTCACTACAATCCCCCTTCCCTCCCATTGTATTCATCCCCCCCCCCACCACCCTAGTTCGTGACCCTCCCTCCTGCCTAGTTAGGCTAGCCCTGGGGGCTGCACTTGTGACCTGGTTTTTCCCCCCTCCCAACCATTCTGAAGACAACTCCCCTCTCGTGAAAGAATAAGATGCGCTGTGTCTTACTGCCACACTCTTACCCCCCTCCCCCCTTCCCGCTGCCCTCTTCCAAACTTTCAAAACAATACTTAAAACATTCATAATCCGTGTAATCACATCGTTTGTTCGTGCTTCCATCTATCACGCCCCCCCCTTCCCCCCCCCCCCCCGTGCCGTCTACTGATTACTTTAAAAAGAAAGAAAAAAACGAGAAATTAACAAAAGAAAAAGAAAGGGAGGAAAAGAAAAAAAAAAAAAAAACATTTTCCTCCCTTCCTTTCCTGGTTTAACTAGCCTTTGTTCCACCCCTAACTCAGCAGGTCCTTTTTATTATCTTCCAGCCATTTTGTTGCCCCTGTTGTTGTATCGAAGAAGTGGGTAGTCCCTAGGGCAATGATACGCAGTCAAGCGGGATACAGCAGGGCATACTCCAATTTATAATTCCGCAGGTTACGCTTAATGTCCCTGAATTCAGCCCTTTGTTTTTGGAGGTCTGGGGAATAGTCGGGAAAAAATAAGATCTTAGTTCCGTTATACAGAATATCTCCCAGTTCTCTGGCCCTGCGCATCAGGGTTACCTTATCCCTGTAACTAATAAGCTTCATAATTATTGGTCTGGGGTATCCCCCTGATGGTGGGGCCCTAGTTGGCACTCTATGAGCTCTTTCAATGGCAAAAAAATGGGAGAAAGTTTCCGCCCCGAATATTCCCCTGAACCAATTCTCCATAAACTCCTCGGGGTGGGGGCCCTCACACCGCTCCGGTAATCCTACCACCCTTACGTTGTTTCTGCGGGACCTGTTTTCCATTTCCTCGATTTTAGCGTTGTGTAGACCCATCTGCGTTTTTAATGCCTTAAGCTCTCGTTTTAATGGGATTAGATCGTCCTCGGCCTGGCTTACTCTCTCCTCCAGTGTTGTTGTTCTAGCGATAGTCCTTTGCAATTCTTGGCTTACAATAATTAACTCATCCTTTAACCCAGTTAACTGGGCGCACAGGTCGCTTAGGGAGGCCTTACAGGAGTTGACAGCGCATAAAACGTCTTTCAATGTGGGTTCCGCTTCTACTGGTGCGTTATGCACAGTAGCATTGTTAGTCACTAATGCTGCGGACTCCCCCTCTAAGCTTTTACTGCTTACTGTTTTTGTTGTATGCGTTATCGCTGATCCTTTTCCTAGGCTCTTCCTGTCCCCTGCCTGTAGTCTGTCCTGCTGGTGCTGGATATTTTTAGATGGAGATGAGGTAGAGGTGGAGGGGTGCGCAAATTTTTCAAGTTTAGCCGCTGCTGCTGCCTGATTTCCCTTCTATTTTGAAGTGCGGGTCGTTTGGGAGCTAGCGTTCTCCTGTGGCTGCAGCTCTTCTCCCTTTTTCCTAGTCATAGCTGGTTATATTAGTCCGAGGGATATATTTGAAGATTTAACCACGCGTAGAGTTTGTACTCTGCAGCTTTTCCCTCCTTTTTTTTTTTTCTTTTTTCTTCCTCCTTCTTCCCCTTCCCTTCTCTCCCCCCTTCCTCTCCTCCTTACCCTTCCTTCCCACACTCTCCCTTCCTCCTCTGCTTTCCCCCCTCTCTCCTCCCCACCTCCCACCTCCTCACACCTCCCTCGGTAACGTCTCAGACCCAGCAGTATCCTCCAGGCAGGCGCCAAGATAACCAACCAACCAAAAATCGGCCGATACCGCTGCACTGTCAGTACTCCAAGCTATAACCCCCTCCCCCAACACAGCCCTCCACCAGCTAACAGGAGGTATATTATCACCAAATAGAATAAAAAGACGCTGGGTGTCCGTGTAATAAGCTGCTTATGCCTTCACCCCCCCACTGTCCATGGTGGTAACCCACCCCTCGGGAAGTAGGGAGAGATGATCCGCTTTTAAGTAAGCACAATAGTTAGTAGTCTGTACCTTGGTGCTACCCGCACATTGACACTCCTGGCGGTGGCTGTGACTCCTCTTGTCACGCTGTCTCAGCCGCCTCCTCCCGCTGGTGACGGGATCGTCGCCCGGGCGACCGCTCGAGCAGAGAGCCCGACCCCCTTCTCCCCGCCCCAAAGGCTCGGGTCGCGTCCTCTCCTGGACGGCCGTATCACAATCTCGGCGTCGCGCTCCGACCCAGACAGGCGGGCAGGAGAGACAAGCTGACAGTCCAGTACACCACAGGGGGAGAGAGCTCACTCAGACAGGCTCCGGGCGCCAGGCACAGCAGACAGACACGGAGGCATCAGGCTGGGGAAAGCTCACACTCGCCTCCACTCACTCCAGCATCCGGTCATACGTCCGGTCACGCCCCCCTGTAGGCTCGTGCTGCTTTCAATCGCATCCAATGACGATATATATGATGATAATAGCCTTCTTGATCCCCTTCAGTCTGGATTTCGTCCTCAACACTCCACAGAAACTGCTCTCCTAAAACTAACAAACGATCTACTAATAGCCAAAAACAATCAACACTATTCTGTACTCCTACTCCTGGACCTCTCTGCTGCCTTTGATACGGTTGACCACTCCCTCCTCCTCAAAAAACTCCACAAATGAAAGAAATACTAAAGCGCTGATGTGGATGTGTTTAGATGGTGTGAAATCATTAAATGCCGCAACCAATGTAATAGTTCTGTGTCACCGTGGCTGAAAACAAAAATAATAAAAATATATTGGTGCGCTAAATATCAAATTCCCACCCTACTAAATAGATAATTAATCATGACACATTAATTATCTATTTAGTAGGGTGGGAATTTGATATTTAGCACACCAATATATTTTTATTATTTTTGTTTTAAAAAAACTCCACGCCTTTGGTCTCCGTGACTCTACTCTTTGCTGGTTCTCTTCCCACTTATCCAACTGCAGCTTTAGCATTTCCTACTTCTCTACTTCCTCTTCTCCTCTTCCTTTCTCAGTTGGGGTACCCCAAGATTCTGTTCTTGGACCTCTCCTATTTTCATTCTACACCTCTTCCTGGGTCAGCTGATAGCCTCCCATGGCTTCCAATACCACCTCTACGCTGATGACACACAAATCTATTTCTCTACCCCTCAGCTCACTCCCTCAGTCTCCTCACATATCACTAATTTACTATCAGATATATCAGTCTGGATGTCACACCACTTCCTCAAACTCAGTCTATCCAAAACCGAACTTATAATTTTTCCTCCCCCATATGCCCCTTCCCCTGATCTCTCTGTCAAAATTGATGGCACAACTATAAGCCCATCCCCACATGCCAAGGTTCTAGGTGTAGTCCTGGACTCTGAACTCTCCTTTAAGCATCACGTCCAATCACTGTCCAAATCCTGCCGTCTCAACCTCCGCAACATCTCCAAAATACGCCCCTTTCTAACCAATGACACAACAAAGCTCTTAATTCACTCGCTGGTCACCTCTCGCCTCGACTACTGCAACTACCTTCTCATTGGCCTCTACATAGTCAACCTCTTCAATCCATCATGAATGCTGCTGCCAAACTCATCCACCTTATCAATCACTCTGTCTCTGCTACCCCTCTCTGTCAATCCCTCCACTGGCTTCCGCTCGGCCAAAGAATTACATTCAAAATGCTAACAACTACGTACAAAGCCATCCACAATTTAGCCCCAGCTACATCACTAGCCTAGTCTCTAAATACCAACCTACTCGTTCTCTTCGTTCCTCTCAAGACCTTCTGCTCTCTAGCTCCCTCATCACCTCCTCCCATGCTCACCTCCAGGACTTTTCCAAAGCCTCTCCAAACCTATGGAATGCCCTACCCCAATCTGTCCGCTTATCTCCTACTCTATTAGCTTTTAGACGATCCCTGAAAACCCTTCTCTTCAGAGAAGCCTACCCTACCCACACCTAACAGCAACTGTTTTTTCATTTTCTCCGTCAGCTCACCCACCAGTTATTACTTTTTGTTTCCACTTGACCCTCCCTTTTAGATTGTAAGCTCTAACGAGAAGGCCCTCTGATCCCCCTGTATTGATTTGTATTGTAAGTGTACTGTCTGCCCTCATGTTGTAAAGTGCTGCACAAACTGTTGGCGCTATATAAATCCTGTATAATAATAATAATAATCTGAGCAATACTTTACAGTTGACCTCCAGCGCTGCTGTATTTCTACAGCATGATTTTGTGGTGGCCCAGATTTGTGATGGCCCATTGCGATTTAGGGGTTATTGTAAGTCCCACTCCCATTTAGAGACATAAGGCAGGGGGTGGGGTGTGCATTTCGTAGTTAAGAGATTGTATTGGAGGGAGATCATCTACAATGAGTGTTGGATGTTTTTGCATTTGGATTCAAACGGGATGTATGTCTGTGGTCTGCAATCTACGTGTATTGTAGAAATCACATAGTGTTTGACTTGAAGATATCTGGAGAGTTCGGACTGTGGTAGGTGTTGTGAAGATTGTAGGTCTGTAAAGGTTCTGAAGCCTCTTAGGCTTAATAGAGTGTAGAAATGGGCCACCTTCGAGGTGATCCAGTGATGGAAAAATTCAGGGGATTTGTAGCCAGGGGGAAGGGAGTCCACCGGAATACTTATGACTATCCTGGAGGTGCAACAAATATAGTGTTATTGGATGCAATAAATTCTTCCTGTCTCAAGGAAGAACCAATAATAAGTTGTGAATAGACAGAGGGGCTAAGTCTTGGGCCTCTATGTCTATCCACAGTTGTTCTAACTGAGCGGCGTAATGATATCTAGAGAAGCTAGGAACTCCTTAAAAAACATAATCTGAGTAGAGATAAGGGGCTTTCTATCATTCCAAAAACAATTATAATTCCAATCTAAAAGGAGATTTTGTAACAGATCAAATGTAGGTTAATTTGGCTATAGTTTCTATTAAGTCCATCTAATTCCCCATTTCATTATTCTAAGCCCTGTACCTTTTCTTCCACACCCTTGGTGAGCCTGAAATGCTCTGATTGGTTTCATATGTTTGTGGTTTGTGTATTACATACTTTAATTTGGATGATTTACCTACTGCTAAAAAGTGAACTTTACTTTCTGCCTGGGGGCAGAAGGACAGCATGTTTTCTATACACTACTAGCAGCAGTTAATACTAAAGCCTAGTACACACAGGCCAAATGTAAGACGGCATTGGCTGGTTCATTAGAAACCACCTGACAGCCCGAGTGTACTGCAGCTGGTCAGACGAACAGTCTGCTTCTGTCGGTGGGACATGACCAGAAAAAGGTCTGCGATCGTCTCCCGAACAGCGCTCTCAGCCAATGGCTAAGATCTCTGACCAGAAAGTTCTGGCGGGGGGGACATCGCTCTGTCAGAACACAATAGCACAGCAGGGGAGATTGCTGTACTAACATTGCATGGTTTGTACAGTGACTCCCCCGGAGCTGTCAGTCTTTTTTCTTTCAGCTCTGCTGGTTTGAACCAAAAAACCTAATAGTATGTACTAGGCTTTATGCTACAGATCTCACTGTAATAAAGGATGTCTTTGTTCTCAAGGTAAATTTGTTTGCAGAGCAGTTTACATTTCGGCAATATGGACAGCATAATTGTTAATACAGAGTACAATTTATAGCATAGTATTGAGAGAGGTGGTAGAGCAATCAATATTAAAAACAAACTCATCATGCATTAGAGAAAAATCGTGAAAACGCTCAATCAGGTGTCTACTGGCAACATACAGGCTGTGAGCTCCGAATCTGCCTCTCATAAGGCACATACTCGGGCCTACTACAGAGTTACAACAAGTGATTCATCTAAACGGAAAAGCAATGCAGAGCTGCACATACACAGAGCAAGTATTGTATCATGTGTGCTTCAACACAGCACATTGCATACAATGCTGCATGCTTTGAAAAAGATGCATGAAGGCATAAATACAAGAAAAAATAATATAAAAGGAAGTACCACTCACACACTCCTCTCAGATATATTGGCTGGTTCAAGCACTGCTGGTGAGTAGGTCACTGATAAGAGCATGTCAAGCCTGTCCATATACAGTTGTATGCAAAAGTTTAGGAACCCCTGACAATTTCCACGATTGTCATTTATAAATATTTGGGTGTTTGGATCAGCAATTTCATTTTGATCTATCAAATAACTGAAGGACACAGCAATAGTTCAGTAGTGAAATGAGGTTTATTGGATTAACAGAAAATGCGCAATATGCATCAAAACAATTCACTTGAAAGGCAGGCTGTTTGCAGCATGTATGGCTCCCTTGGTGTGCAGAAAGCGACATGGGATTTACACTAGTCATGAAAAATGGCCAATATTGTTTTGTGACGTTACTAGCCCAGAGGTTACTTTCTAGTGTAAATAAGCATGATGCTTCCATTCCAGATAAACATTTATGCACTGTGCATATCACTACTGCTTCTGTTAAAAGGGCTAACCCATTATCTTGAAGCCTGATACAGAATCTGCTGTGTCTATACTGCCTAAGGAAATTCACCAGAAGTAGTTTTGAAAATGAACCACCTGCACATACTCTGAAATGGATCAACTATCTTAGGCATCCCACAGATGATCTGATTTTCTTTCCTTCCACCACAGGTAAGAAAATCACTTGATTCCCTCATTAACGCATTCAGTGTTGATGGGGAAATGCCTCTCACAGCGTTATTGTGTTCTACCAACCCGCTGCCCAGCAGCATGTAGGGCTTTCCTGGCCAGCAGAATACAATGATTACCGGCAGTATTTGCATGACAAAACTCCAACAGGCTTGTTGTACCCAAGTCGATCTTACTAGTTGAACCGGCCAAATTTCAATCCATGTGTGATAGCCATCTTTAGAAACCCTACTACTGTGCTTGGTTGCATGTCAGTGGCTGTCAAATATTTAAGCAAATAGTGTACAAGCTGAATTCTGCATTGTAGAGAAAGGCTGTACAGGGACAGGGACCTTTTTGCTTCACTAAATCTACAGTTTGTGGATAGTTCTATCACAGCAGCTCTAGTTGTCCCTTTGCTATCAGTTTCCAGATTTTCACCTCTGAGTGATGCCTCACTGAACTGTGCAAAGGACTTTAAACCCCAAATAAAGTGCAATCAGATGTTAAAGCAGTGTGCCAGAAATTGAGATGCGTGCCCTTCTCTGTAAGAGAAACTGTTTCCTAAGAACTTAAAGGGTATTTCTACTTTTAGAGTCAAATTTGAGAAATCCCACTATATATATATATATATTTTTGTTACACGTCCCCATTTACACAGAATACCTAACTTTTAGATGTTTCTACAGAGAAGGTGTCAGGGCTGATTCTAAGAATTTCAGGAAAATCTAAAGCTGGATAGGCACATAAAATTAACAAAATGCTAGCAATGTGGATGCAGGAATCTCCCCCGCTGCCCTATTGTATTTTTTTCATAGCAGGGTCTCCCCCTATCAGAATACACTTCCCACGCTGGTTTTACAGAAAGACTGTTTGATAGAAGCTGGTTTATTGACTGGCTTCTGTTGAACAGAGAGGGCTACACACGGATTGAATTTGTACGGTTCCTGCTGAACCAGACAAATTTTGGTATGTGTGTACCCGGCTTTACAGTGTCTTATCCCTACTTAGACTCTAGCTATCTCCCATTAGCATACAATGCAGGAGGGCAAACACAGTACAGACAGGATTAATTATGTTAAACATTACTCCACAGTCCTCTACTAAACATCGCAAATCTAGGAGAGCGTGTTAGGATTTTTAATGGGTACCTAAATTACTAAGTGCCATTTAATCTTGAGCCACTTATCTGCTGTCACACACATTCCACTACTCTAGCTAGTGTAATTTCCTGATTCTGCTTTGGGAAGATTTTGGTATCAATATTGTATGTCCTGTCACAGAGCCACTTGTGGACTGCCAATTTGTTTCCTCTGGGTTTAAATCATTCCTGAAGGAGAGAGAAATATTGTGCATAGGAAATCCTCAGTTTATAATCCTCAAGCAAATGGGGAGATTGAGAGATTCAACAGAAGCCTTATAGAAGCTCTTTGGACTGCAAATCCTACAGAGAAATCTTGGAAAGGTTTTACTACAAAATTCTTACATGTCTACAGAACATCTAAACATACAACTATGCAAGGATCATCATGGCATCATGGCAATAACTACATGGAAGACAAATGTGCACTAAACAGCATAAAGACATACAGCTCCCACAAATTCCAGTGCCTCTGAAATCAACAGTTAGCATTAATTATAAATTAACAAGATAAAAGTTAGACATATACTAATTGGTGAAAGAGAAGTTTCAGTCTAGATCTCTAGTTAGAGCTAAGAAACCTGGCATATTAAAACAGGGACAATCCAAATATTCCAATCTGTTTAGAATAACAAGTCAATGCCAGTTGTATTGCACTTGTTTGGCAGGACTTTTTAAAAGTTTTATTTGACAAAGGACATTTTCCTATTCCCATTGATAGCAACAAAACTGAAGACCAGGAATCCAAACCACCTTGACATATTAAGAGTCAAACATCTTCCTGTAGGGGCCAAGGTGTATGTGATGTTACATAAATGCATAGTATCATTTTATGATCTAATTGTCTGTATTCTTCAATATTGATGAAGGAGACTCTTCTGTACTGAGAGGAATATGTGGTGTTCATACCTCTGGCTTGTAGATGGCACTGAATATAGTTGTTATATGTATCTGTTCCTTTTGTTGTTATGACATACTCATAAGCCTGCACATGCTTTATAGATGCATGAACTTTTCAACAAAGCACTCTATAACTACTCTTCTAGACTACAGGGTGCATCAAACCACAAAATGTGAAGTGGGCATTACCAGAAGTATCCACCATAAGCGAAGGGCTGATAATCGGAGAACCCTGTGGCATGACTGCTGATTAATGTAGAAAACAGTGGCTCTTAAAAACATTTCCTTTAAAAAAAAATGACAATGCCTTGGAGCAGATGGGAGTCAAAAATTATTTCTTATGCCCAGGGTTCAACTTTAAAGAAATCTAGAGGTACTGTTAAAATTTAGGACTAAAAAATAGGTATTATGGAGTACAGTTACACTCTGGTTGCAATCATGATAGGATTCAAATTGTGACCTTATTGCTGTATACTCATAATGTGTTAGAGTCCCACACGCACTGATTGTGGATGCTTTCAGTGAGCCCCACTATAAGCGAAAATAAGAAAGTTTAACAAGTACAGACATAATCCTGTTGTGACCTTGATGATGTTATTACAGTACTGTGACCCCTATGGATAAAAAGTACACTGGTCAGAGAGATTAAATACCTGAATAGAAAAATAACCACCCATCACTTTGAAATTATCCACACATTTCTCAAATAAGAGTCCTTCAGACATGTTATAGTGCCTTCCTCACTGTGCTTTAACCTTATTTTAAAGATTATGCATTTTTAGAAACCAAAGATTTAGTCCAGCTGTCTAACATTTATTCATTGGTAGCTAACTGAGTGGAAATGTGAGATATATCGATTAACCTTTTCAGTGCAAATTCAATAAAGTCTGAGAGCGCTATAGGGGGTTGCAATGATGTAGATTTTACTGCATGCTGCCTTGAAGAAATGTAGTGAAAACTTGACTTTGAGTTACATATTTTATGCAAACAAGCATTAACCCTCTGCCCTATATCTGCTTTGAAATGTAAGATGGTATATTTGCTCCAAAATCCCAATATACCAGCTAACCAGCTGTTTTTCTTTTTCTATGAACAGAGCCTGTAGATGTAGCTAGTATTTGTGCAATGGCACATCTTCAATTTTTCTGACTAATAGGGACTATGAACTTCACAGACATAAAAATGGGTCTAAAGTTAAGACATTTTTTTTACCTTAATGCATTCCCTGCATTAAGCTAAAAAATATCCCACTACCCGATTCAATGTTTAAGCTTTCAGATATGTTACATAGTTACATAGTAGGTAAGGTTGAATAAAGACCCTAGTTCATCCAGTTCAACCTGTGTAGATGCACGTGTATCAGTGTCTATAATTATTTCCCATATCCCTGTATGTTGTGTTCTTTAAGATGCACATACATGAATCTCTTAAAAATATCTATACTCCCCACTGACACCACCACTTGTGGAAGAGATTTCCACATCCTTATTGCCCTGAAAGTGAAAACCCCCTGCGCAAGTTAAGGTTAAACTGCTTCTCCAATCTTATTGTGTGACCCCAGGTCCTCTTACACTCCTTGAGACTGAATCTTTTTTTCCTGTGCTGGGATCAGCATTGAGATATTTGTAAATCACTATCTTATCTCCTCTCAAGCGTCGTTTCTCCAGCGAGAATAAATGTAGTGCTTGCAGGCATTCCTCATAATTGAGGTCCACCAGTCCCCTTATTAGTTTTATTGCCCTTCTTTGGACTCTCTCCAGTTCCAGCACAACCCCTTCTAAGGATTGGTGACTAGAACTAGTCAGAGTACTCCAGATGTGGTTTAACCAGAGTTTTATAAAGTGGTAGGATTATCGTTTTTATCTTTGGAGTATATCCCTTTTTTTATGCATGCTAATATTTTGTCGGCTTTGGTAGCTGCAGCTTGACATTGCATGCTATTGCTATTGCTATTGCATCTGTCATCTACTAGGACCCCCAGATATTCCTCCATCCTTGATTCCCCCAGCGGTCCTCCCCCTAGTGAGTAGTTTGCATTTATGTTTTTTGCCTCCAAGTGCATTACTTTACATTTCTCCACATTAAATCTCATTTGCCATGTATTTGCCCACTCCGTTATTTTGTTCAGGTTTTTCTGTAAAATTTCTATATCCTGATGTGAATTTATTGCCCTGCTTAATTTTGTGTTGTCCAAAAAAACTGTGATTGAGCTATTTATCCCATCCTCTATGTCATTTATGAATAAATTGAAAAGCATTGGTCCCAAGACCCCACTTAGCACTCCAGACCAATCTGAGTACACGTTATTTATCATCACCCTTTGGACATGCTCCTGTAACCATGTTTTTTACCCAATTACAAACCTTGTGGTCCATGCCTGCAGACCTCAGCTTGTAAATTAAGCATTTATGGGGGACTGTATCAAATGCTTTTGCAAAATCTGGATTTTGCTTTTGCAAAATCCACAGATCTTCCCCCATCTAGCTGACAGCTCACTTCCTCGTAGAATGTTAACAGATTGGTCTGGCAAGAATGACCCTTCGTAAACCCATGCTGATTAC
Organism: Aquarana catesbeiana; assembly: GCF_042186555.1. Taxonomy (NCBI): domain Eukaryota; kingdom Metazoa; phylum Chordata; class Amphibia; order Anura; family Ranidae; genus Aquarana; species Aquarana catesbeiana. The sequence continues at coordinate 146,557,171 of NC_133330.1, forward strand.
TACTAATGATATTTTTTTCTTCAGTAAATTTTTGGATATGATCCCTTATCATCCCCTCCAATAATTTACCTACTATTGATGTTAGGCTGACTGGCCTGTAGTTTCCAGGGATTTGTCTCTGTCCTTTTTTGAATATTGGTACCACATTGGCTTTTCTTCAATCAGCTGGTACAATTCCTGTCTGCTGTCCACAAAGATTAGGAACAATGGTCTGCCTATAACCTGACTGAGATCTCTGACTTCTCTGAGGAGTCTTGGTGTAAACCATCTGGTCCTGGTGATTTATTTGTATTAAGTTTTTTAAGTCTTTCCTTCACTCCAGCCTCTGTTAGCCACAAGGGTATGCTCCACATAAAAACTGAGGAGAAGAAGGCATTTAGTACAGTTGCCTCTCCATGTCATCCGTAGCCATACTTCCATCCTTGTCTTTTATGTGGGCAATGTGCTCTGATCTCACCTTTTTACTGTTAACCACTTAAGCCCCAAACCATTTGGCTGCCCAAAGACCAGAGCACTTTTTGCGATTCGGCACTGAGTCGCTTTAACTAACAATTGCACGGTCGTGGCTCCCAAACAAAATTGGCGTCCTTTTTTACCCACAAAAAAAAAATTCCCCTATAAACAAAAAAATAGCGACAATTTTTAAAACGCATTATTTTTTACTTTTTGCTATAATAAATATCCCCCAAAAATATATAAAAAACATTTTTTTTCCTCAGTTTAGGCCGATACGTATTCTTCTACATAGTAAATAGGTGATCAGAGCAACTTATTATAATAAAATGATGATAATAAAATACAATCACTGTGTAAATAATGCTGTGCAAAACTAAAAGTAATAATATTAAATATAATCCACTGTGCAATTAATGCGGTGCAAAAAATGCTAATGCAAGATGTATAATCCTGTGCAAAAACGAAATAAAATCATATGTGAAATAAAACAGTGCATATATAAATGCAGTGCATATCCAATATTGAATATCAAGTGAATACTGTGATCTGTATGTATGAGTCCATGATTAACTTATTCAGTTCTTCATTATCTTACTGCAGCCACAACAATAATAATGGTGATGCAATAGTCCATAAAATCTGAATAAATTAATAAATCAGAAAGTAAAAAGAAAATCCATAAAAGATGCTAGCAAAAAAGTGCAAAAAAGTGCTTCAAATGTGATCTTCAGTGCAAAATCGCAATGTGCATCTTCGTGTACGCCACTCAGTGCTCTCTAAACTCTTACCTCCATATGGATGGTGTATAGCTGCAGAGAATGAGTATGGCTGGGAGATTTCCCGGGATGCAGTGATGGTGGATGATACTTCTCAAAACACTGTATTTCAAATGATGGCTTCCGATCAGTTCATAAGGATGTTCACACGCAGCAGGTATATACAGGGGATGAAAAAGAATCTCCCATAGTGCAACAACGTATAAACTCACTGATTTATTAGAAAGCAAAATGTGCACATACAACAAAAAAGATTAAAAATGGCAGATCTGTAATTTAAACGGTGCTACAGGTGCCTCTTATGTCACTTCCGGTTCTTTTGTGGTCTGGTCACTCCTTATGCATTATGTCACGACATGTGACTTCCTCAGGGGATCCTAAACCGTAATTTTACATTACGGTTTAGCCACCCAGGTTTAGCCTTCACTCTTCTATATGTATTGCACATTGGAATGAACTGTGTAATACCTTTTGTTTAATATACTCCTAAAGCATTCCCATTTTCCTTCCATGTTCAATGTTTCTAGGATTTGGTCCCAATTGATGTCATGTAGTAGTGACCACAGTTTAGAAGAATTGGCTCGTTTGAAATTTAGTGTTCTTGTGCTACCCTTGTGCCTCCATTTTCTATGGTGTACACTAAATGCGATCATCCTATGATCGCTAGATCCCAAGTTGTCCCGTATTGCCACATTTGAGATCAGACTTGAATCGTTCGTAATTAATAGATCTACCAGGGCATTCTTTCTAGTTGGGGAAACCCTGTCCTGTCCTGTAAGACATTCATGAAATGACAGGCCTTTAATGAGTGAGCTGTCCCCACTTCCCAGTCAATATCGGGATAATTGAAGTCCCCCATTATGGTGACATTTCCCTGTCTCACTGCCTATAACATACCCCCACTATTAATTTCCCACTTCTTCTCTTTCAAGTTCTATCCACACTGATTTCACCCCCCCCCCCCGTCCAATCACAATGTTGCTCCGCTGCCACCCGTACATAATTTTTTTACATATAGACACACCCCTCCCCCTCGTCTACCTTCTCTGTCCTTCCGATACAAGTAATACCCCTGGATATTTACCAGCCAATCGTGTGAGCTGTCAAACCATGTTTCTGTTATTCCCACAGAGTCTAAGTCCTCCTCTTAGAATAGCAGCTCCAGTTCCTCTATTTTGTTACCTAGGCTCCTAGCATTTGTGTATACGCCTCTCAGTGTTGTATGAGTGCATTATTTCCTCATTATGTTTCTTCGGGCTTTGTTTTCCAATTGTCCATGCATTCACTCCAGGGTTAGATTTTACGGTTGTATTATCACTGTTGACTCCACTATTTCCCTCTGTCCTTTGCTCACTACCGGCTGTTGCTTCCTCTGACCCCCCCCCCCAATACCTAGTTTAACTACTTCAATACTGTGCACTTACACCCCCTTCCTGCCCAAGGCATTTTTCAGCTTTCAGCGCTGTCACGCTTTGAATGACAAATGCACAGTCATGCTACATTGCAACCATGTGAAATTTTTATCATTTCTTTTACACAAATAGAGCTTTCTTTTGGTGATATTTAATCACTTCTGGGGTTTTTTTTTTCTTAAAAAAAAAAAAGACTGAAAATTTTGAAAAAAAATATTTTTTTAATAATTTTTCTTAGTTTCTGTCAGTAAATTTTGTAAATAAGTAATTTTCTCCTTCACTGATGGGCGCTGATGAGGCGGCACTGATGGGCACTGATGAGGTGGCACTTATGGGCACTGATGAGGCGACACTTATGGGCACTGATTAGGCGGCACTGATGAGGAGGCACGAATTTGCCACACTTATGGGCACTGATAGGTGGCACTGATGAACACTGGTGGGTGGCACTGGTGGGCACAGATAAATGACACTGGTGGGCACAGATAGGCGACACGGATAGGCGGCACTGATGGGTGGCACTGGTGGGCATTGATGGGTGGCATTAATCGGCAGCAGTGGTGGGCAGCAGTGATAGCCAGCACCGACTGGCATCATTAATGGGTACTGATTGCTTACACTTGTGGGCACTCACTGCTGGCACTGGTGAACACTCACTGCTGGCACTGGTGGGCACATTGCTGGCACTGGTAGGTGCTTTATTGTAATCAGGGCACTGATTATCAGTGCCCTGATTACATGCCTAAATGTCCTCTGTGAGGAGATGCTGCTGATTGGCTCTCCTCTCCTCACACTCTGTCAGTGTGAGGCGAGGAGAGCTGATTACCAGCATCTCCGTGTTTACATGTGACCGGCTGTGATTGGACACAGCCGATCACATGGTTAAAGAGGAGTGGCTCTTTACAGAGATCGGGGTCGTGTCATGTCCTAGGAACATGGTATGGCCACCATCGCCGTTCTGGGCATCGTCATATGATGTCCACCCAGAACGAGAGCCGCCCCTCCGTCATTTGATGGTGGGTGGGCGGCAAGTCGTTAAAAGCCCCTCCAACTTTGACTTTGTGGCCATCTTTCTTTCCAATAGAGCTGTACCATCCCCATTGAGGTGCTGCCCATCCTTACTAAAGTGCCAGTAACCGACTGAGAAGTCAGCCTAGTTCTCCAGGAACCCGAGCCCCTTTTCCTACCAGTTCCTCAGCCACTTGTTCAGTTCCCCAAGCTCCTGCGGCCTCTCTTGTGTGGCTAAAAACACAGGTAATATTTCTGAGAAAACTACCTTGGAGGTCCTTCTCCTCAATCTACTCCCTAAGACCCTGAAATCATTTTTTAGGACTCCCCACCTTCCTCTCACTTTGTCATTGGTACCAACATCATGCAACTTGGCATATTTGTTGGGATGTACACACTCAGGACTGACCTCCCTAGCGCTCTTCCCTCTACCCCTCCTCCTAACTGTCACCAAGCTACCTACCTCTGGCTTCTGTGCCTCCATGTCTCCAACCTCCCCATTACTGGCCCCCGCCAGCACTTGCTGGGTAATGTCCAAGCTCCTTTCCAGGTTGCCGATGCTTCTCAGTGTTGCCACCTGATTCTCCAGAACCAGAATCTGGGCTTCCAGAGGAACAACTCGCTCACATCTCACACAGCAGTATTCGCTCCCTTTATTACACTTTGAGGGTTCTTTTTTTTTAATCTGAGCTCCAACACTGTCGGTGAAAATAAATTAATTCAGGCATTCAGACTACCGCTTTTTTGCCTTTAAATTAAAGTGTACCTAATTCCTACACAGCTCAAACTCTCATTAGGATAAGAGTCACTCGCCACTCAGCCCCCTGTAACACTCTCAGCACCCTGCGACAAGTTCAGCACCCCGCCACTCTCTCAGCACCCTGTGACACTTACTGCAAAAGTTACTCCCAGGCACTAAAGTTACTTCCAGGCACTAAAAGGTACTTCCATGCACTAAAGGCACCCCCAGTTACTCTCAGGTACTAAAATTACTCCTAGGTACTAGAGTTACTCCCAGGTACTAAGACACTCTGAGTACTAAAGGCACTCCCAGTACTAAAGGCACTCCCAGCATTAAGGGTACTCCCAGTACGAAAGGTACTCCCAGTACTAAAGGTACTCTGAGCACTAAGGGTACTCCCAGCCCAAGGTACTCCCAGGTACTAAAAGGTACTCCCAGGAACTAAGGGTACTCCCAGTACAATGTACTTCCCAGGTACTAAAGGCACCCCCCAGTTAACAGTACTCAACAATACCCATGTATTCAACAATGCCCAGGTACCCAAAAATGCTCAGATATTCCCCAGTACCCAGTTACTCAATTGTACTCAGTTACGCAAACTACATCCTCCTCAACCAGCATCCCCTCTACACACAGTCAGTCTGTCAGTCCGTCTCTTCTAATTGGTTGTGCTTCTCTGCTCCTGCTCAGCCTCCCCTGTAAACTGACACTTGCAGGGCTTGTCAGCACCTTCAGTCTCCCCTGGTCAGCCTGCCTCTCACTGCTTCCCTGGTCTGCCTGTCACACACACTCCCCCTCCGATCTGGGGTTCCACTTGCCCACCACCTCTCCCAGTCACCTTTTGCACTCTTGGTTTCCCAGTCCCACTGGTTTCACCTGCCTCCTCTGTCAGAGTCTTTGGGGTGACACTGTCCCCAGTCACTCCCGCTCCACTTCTCAATGGCCCGTGCCTGGCACCGCTCACAGTCCCTGGGTCACCAGCCGCCTCTCCGGGTCACCAGCCGTCGCTCCCGGTCTCCGGGTCACCTGCCGCTGTTCCCAGTCTCTGGTGCACCCGCCGCCTCTCTTGGTCTCAGTGGGAGGGGGGTCACACAGTGGCGTATCTAGGGTATGGCAGATATGGCAAGTGCCATGGGCGCCACCTGAAGGGGGGCGCTGGTGAGTGGCTGGGCAGCAAGGCACTTTCCAGGGCATACCTGCCAACAGTCAAAATTTTGCTAGGACATTTCTGGGCTGTGGTCATCCCGGGTAGTTTCCCTAAAAATGGTTTTTGTCCCAGGCAAGGATGGACTGGGTTGAGTTGTCTGATTCCCCCCCTCCCCTAAAAAAGATGAACTGCTCCGGCTCGTCATCACCTGGCGCCACCCGCACAGTATCCTAACAGCCAGCTACTAGCTAAAAAGGGGGCTACGCAGTCAATCAGTGCCTGGGATACAGAAGGCTCCGCCCTCACAGGTGTCAGCTGACTGCCATCACATGACAAGAAAGATGGCCGCCACCTGCTGCATGCTGCTGGTTCCCTCAGCCCTGATGTGTCTATTATCCGGAGAACGCTCTCTGGGAGCATCAGCACTGTGCCCAGGAGGAGGGGGGCCACTGTATCCTGGGCTGCACTGAAGGACACCTGACACCATCAAGCAGAAGAAAGGGTGAGCAATACAGGCTGACTGTAGGAGGGAGGAAGGGATGGAGCTCTGCTAGATAATGTGATGGCTGGAGAAGGTGGGAGCTCATGACTGGCGGATTACAGATGTCATTTTCCCTAATAACAACCTACCACCCTTTTTTGTTACCCCAATGACTCAAACCACACCGAGCTTGGAGTATTAAAAGGCCGTAGCGGCCTAATTTATTAAACAAATAATCTTAAATATAAAAATATAACATATCAACATTATCTATCATAAATAGAAAAACATCAACAATAAAAACAACATCTGTTGAAACAACCTGCTTAATTATCAAGCGTTGGTCTGAGCAATATCTTGATCATCCTCTGTGTCCATAACAGGACTTGCACTGCGGTCCCATCAAATCTATCAAATAGGCCTCAAGCCGACAAGCTGGCTCAGAGACTAGCAATGACCGCAGTGCCCCATTATCACTTCCCGGCTAACCTCCGTTAATCGGGAACCACCATCATGAGCCATATCAACGCTAGCTCCCAAATTTATTTGCCATTTACCTTGCTTTTTGCCCAGACCAACGCCCGCCACTGCCATGCCCTCGTTAACCCCCCTTCTTTTTTTTTTTTTTTAAATTGAACCAAAACCATATCTAGTTAACCCTACTATACCCAAAAAAGGGGAGGGTGGGCGGGAACTTTCCACAACTACTGTTACACCCCTTTGGGCGGGGTTACCTTATAAAGCCTTCCTTGCTACCTCCCCCTCGGTTACTTAATACCACACCCCTAAAAACTATTAACTCCCCTGTTACCACAGTCATGTATGCCCTCCTCTATGCATTACATGCTGTTGCTACGGGCTTCTCTTGACTGGCTGATTACAGATGTCATTTTCCCTAATAACAACCTACCACCCTTTTTTGTTACCCCAATGACTCAAACCACACCGAGCTTGGAGTATTAAAAGGCCGTAGCGGCCTAATTTATTAAACAAATAATCTTAAATATAAAAATATAACATATCAACATTATCTATCATAAATAGAAAAACATCAACAATAAAAACAACATCTGTTGAAACAACCTGCTTAATTATCAAGCGTTGGTCTGAGCAATATCTTGATCATCCTCTGTGTCCATAACAGGACTTGCACTGCGGTCCCATCAAATCTATCAAATAGGCCTCAAGCCGACAAGCTGGCTCAGAGACTAGCAATGACCGCAGTGCCCCATTATCACTTCCCGGCTAACCTCCATTAACCGGGAACCACCATCATGAGCCATATCAACGCTAGCTCCCAAATTTATTTGCCATTTACCTTGCTTTTTGCCCAGACCAACGCCCGCCACAGTGCCCAAGAATAATCCCTTAATCTTGGGCGCCCCTCCACACCCGAAGAGCTCTCTGTATTCCATCCTGTAGCCCCAGGGCCCACAAATCAATTCCAACCTCATTCAAATGTACTCCATCCGCTCTCAAATACCTCCACGTCTCAAACTCGAGTTCCATATGCCTAACCGCCAGACCACCATTCATCACTACAAATTTGCTTACTTCCCTATTTATTTTCTTACGGGCCCTGTTAACCCCTTCAACTGATCTAGCCATCTTCCATGATGTGCGGGCCACCATGTCTGACCATACAATAACCATTTTTGGAAAAGTTTCCCTTAAACGCCAAACATCCAACTTGATGTCGCGCTTTAGGTCGACCATGGCTCTAATGCCCAGGTCATTACCGCCTGCATGTATTACCAATACATCCGGCGGCCTGTCCCGTTGCACGTAACGATGTACCTCTGACACTAATCTGCCCCATAACATACCTGGGATCCCCAACCACTTTATGGTCGCTTCCTTCCTGCTAAAACCCAATTGCCTACCCTCGTAACGGGCGTCCCCTCTCCGGGCCCCCCATGCCACATAGGAATGGCCCATGATCCAGACCATCCCTGGCAGCGAATCTGAAATAGAAAAGCACAGAAAAACCATACTATAAACAAACCAGAAAAAACCCAACCTATTAATACTTCAACACCCCGCCATATCTCTATTACCATACTGCACCTACAAACCTATCACCAGATTGGGCCGCACATAGGATTGAAATCTCTTAGATTCCCATCTCCCAATCCTCTTCACAGTTTCCTCCCCCAATCCGTTCCTGGCTGCCTCGGTGGCTGCTCCTATCCTGAAGGAATGAGACGAGAATTCCTTCTCTATCAACCCCAGTCCCTATATACATTTTGCAAAAACTGCCCTGAATTGGAATCTGGATAAAAATTCCCCCCCCAAATGTATCAAAAAGGGGCCCAGTCCCACTGGGCGAACACCTAAAAATTCCTTAACCGCCCCAACTGGGCACAACTGCGAACCCATAACCGGATATACCCGCACCATTTTGCCTCTCCCCAGTTGGTCAGTCTTAGATTTCCTCAAATACAACTGCAGAACTTCTGCCTCACACCGCACGTCCTGATAACTAAGACCTCCTTGCACTTTCTTAGAAGGGCTAACCAGTTCCCCTATTCTAAAAGCCCCGAAAAACGCCAACAAAAATGCCACCTTAAACAACATCACCTCGTAACCCGAGGAGCATACCCTCTCCAGCTGCCCTATAATACCCTGTAAAATCTCAAATGTCACCGGTCTTCTCGCATCCCGTCGGACCATCGCCTTTCTGTAACCCTTCATTGCCTGCCGCACCCAAAAATCTTTCGTAAAATCCACCTGACCTTGCAGCTTAAACAGAAAAGCCAACCCGGTCACGTTCCTATTCACCACTGATGCGGATACACCCTCCTCCATTTTTCTAGCAATGTAATATATCAACAGCAATCTCACCTCCTTACCGACCGGCTCTTCCCCAATATTCTGGACAAACTCCCTCCATCCTTGCCATACCCTCGTGTATGCCGCCCACGTGGACCCACTTACCGAATTCTTTACCCATCCAGCGATGATGCCAATGCTATCGCCCACAGCCAGTCGGGACAAGGCACCCCGTGTTGCTCCGCCTCCGGCGCCAACTCCCGGAACCTTTCCCACTGGAAGCGAGACAAGGCATCAGCTATAACATTTTCAACCCCCGGTAGATGTACAGCATGAATGAAAACATTCAATTGCAAACAACGTAATACCAAGTGTTGCAATAGCCTAATCACTGGCGGAGACGACGCCGTAGTCCTATTAATTACTTGTACCACTCCTAGATTGTCCCCGTGGAAACGCACCTTCAGATCCCTGAATGATGCTCCCCATAATTCCACCGCCAGCACTACCGGAAACAATTCCAGTAACACTAGGTTCTTTGTAAAACCTGCGTCCACCCACGACTGAGGCCAAGGCCCAGCGCTCCACTGCCCCTGAAAAAAGGCCCTGAACCCTGTGGAACCAGCAGCATCCGTGTATAGTTCCAAATCAAAGTTGCTGACCGGACCAGCCATCCAGAAAGCCCTACCGTTAAACTCTTCTAAAAAGGTGTGCCACACCCTTAAGTCCGCTCTATGTGTTTCTCTCAACCGCACAAAATGTCTTGGCGATTTTACCCCACTCGTGCTTGCCGACAACCTTCGACAGAAAACCCTACCCATCGGTAATATGCGGCATGCAAAATTAAGCTTGCCCAACACCGATTGCAGCGTTCTTAACTGAACCTTTCGCAAACCCATTAGCCCCGAAATCTCCCTCTTCAGGTCCTCCAGTTTGTCGTCCGGCAACCTGCATTCCATCGCCTCCGTGTCCAGCACAATCCCTAAGAACGTGATGACCGTACATGGTCCCTCCGTCTTGTCAGCCGCCAATGGGATGCCAAATTTTCCTGCGATGTGTTCCAACGTTGCCAGAAGCACCGCGCAGATCCTCGAATCAGCCGGACCCATGCAGAGAAAATCATCCAAGTAGTGAATTATCGAATTCACACCCGACACCTCCCTGACAACCCATTCCACAAATGAGCTGAACTGCTCAAATATTGCGCACGATATTGAGCAGCCCATTGGTAAGCATTGGTCAACATAAAATTCGTTGTTCCAATGACACCCCAATAACCGAAAGCTGTCCGGGTGGACCGGCAGCAGTCGGAAAGCTGATTCCACATCCGCCTTAGCCATGAGAGCCCCTTTTCCATATCGCCGAACCCAACCTACTGCAGCGTCGAATGATGTATATGTCACGGAACACTCACCCTGGTCTATAGCATCATTGACCGACCCCCCTTTTGGGAAAGATAAATGATGGATTAGCCTGAATTTTCCCGGCTCCTTCTTTGGTACCACTCCCAGCGGTGACACCACCAAATTATCCAATGGAGCCACCGAAAATGGACCGCCCATCCTACCTAGTGCAACCTCCTTCCGTAGTTTCTCTGAAACTATGTCCGGGTGTTCCCTGGCGGACCGTAAATTAGGCGACACTGGTGGGATGACCGACAGATTACACGGTATCTTAAAACCCACAGAGAAACCTTCATCCAACAGTTGTGCTGCTCTTTTGTCCGGATACCTACCGAGAAATGGCCGCATCTTTTCCACTCTCACTGGGGTCCTCCCTTTTGTTTGCAATTTCTCCTTGCTTACCCTTTCCTTGTTTGAAACACCTTGACCCCGGGTGGGCTCCCCCACATCCCGAACACTCGTGTCTATACTTACATGAGGCTCCAAACCTGCAGGTCCCGGTGTTGTATTGCCAACAAACCCCCTTTTTGTTTCCGACCGTATGTCCCTGGGTGGAAGGTCCACCGGTCCCACCTGGAAAAAACTGATTGGGGGCCCTCGCCGTCGTCATCAATCTCATCCACAAGCTTATGTCCTTGTGATCCCAACGCAGCGCAGGTCTAATCGCCCTCCTTTGACGGAACTGCTCATCATATCTCAGCCACGCCGTGCCCCCATAGACCCTGTAGGCCTCACCAATAGCATCTTGGTAACAAAATAACGCTGAGCAATGCTCGGGTTGCTTCTCACCTATCACACTAGCCATGATCGCAAACGCCTGTAACCAGTTTGTAAATGTTCTGGGAATTAGCCTGTACCTCCTCTTCTCTTCGTCCTCCTTCTTCGAATCATCCGGTTTTACCCTGTCCAGGTTGAATTTTTCTAAAGGCAATAGGGAAAAAATTTCCACGTACTCACCCTTCCACAGTTTCTCACGCACCTCTTGTTTCAAGTGCGACCCTAACGGACCCTCGTAGCACACATAAACCTCGCACTTGGCTGCAATCTTGTAATGTCCTGCCTGCTAGTGGTCTCCGCTGGTGTGTCCGTTCCTTGTGCCACAGCACTCCCAGACGCCGCCTGTGAGTTTGAGGCAACTGCTGCCGTGACCGTAGGTACCGCTGCTGTTATCCCCATAGGCACAACCCCTCCAGGCCCCCCTGTCGGCGGAATCCACGATGCTACCGGGCCAGAGTTACCCGTCCCTGACCCCTCAAAGCGCAGAAGTAACTCTTTGATGCCCGCTAAAAACCCCCCTAAACCTAAAGCCCCCCCACTCCCTGCTACCCCTGACCCACTGCTAGCCGTGCTCCCCGCTGGCTCCCCCGTCCCCCCTACTCTAGCCATACTAGAATTAACAGATAAAACATTTGACTCACCAGGCTGCACAGGCGTAACCTCATCAGCCGGATAAGGGATCTCCACCGCTGCTGCTCTCCTGCGAGGGGGGGTTGATTCCTCTTCCGACCCGGTCCATCCCCCTTCTCGCTCGCCTCCTCTTCCATTCTCTTCATCCGATGAAGGCCCACCCGACCTGTCCGTCAGGGTTGCCGCTGGGGCTGTGGCCGGACGCCCCCGCCTCCGCGTGTCCCTTCCGCCTGCCAATTTGCATTTTGCTTTGCCTGGCACGGTGAGTACCTCAGTCCTGCCGCCTGGAACCTGCGTTGCCCTGCTAGGCCGACCCTTCTCGATCCTCCTGTGTGCCCCTGCCGTGGAACCAGAAGGCCCGGGGCTGGCTGCATGTGCTCTCTCCCCCCGTGTGGTATCTCTCCTCCAGTGGGCGGGGCTAGCGCTCCTCTCTCTGCCCGCTCTGCTAGGCCGCACCACTGCTCTATTACCTTCCAGCAGTTCGTCCTGCCGCGCCGCCGCCGCGCTCGATCTCCCTCCCTCCGGTACAGCCTTCCGTTTCGGCGGCGGGCCCACCTCGGGACCCGAAGGAGTCCCGGGCTGCCGTTGTGCGGTCACGCGCTGTTCAGGGGAGAATCGTTCAGGCGGGCGGGACCGCCGGGTTCTTGCGCCGCTCGATCTTCCCTGCGCTTCTGGCTCCCTGCTGTGCAGAGCCGCTGTAATAGTGTCTTGCAGCCATGTCGCCCCCCGCACCTCGGCCTCGGCCCTGAGCTGCTCCATCAGGCTATCCATCTCAGCCATGCTCTTCCAGGAACTTTCCACAACTACTGTTACACCCCTTTGGGCGGGGTTACCTTATAAAGCCTTCCTTGCTACCTCCCCCTCGGTTACTTAATACCACACATGTATGCCCTCCTCTATGCATTAAATGCTGTTGCTACGGGCTTCTCTTTATAGAGCTGACACAAGGAGGGGCTTCCATTGTTTATGTGACACCTAAAGAGGATGGAGGAGCGCTGAGTCTCTCTCTCACATTGTGTCACACACACAAAATGCCAGCTGCAGATGTCTAAGCAGCAGCTCTCTTGTCCTATATGCAGATCAGCCATCGCTCACACTGGTTAGGAAATTATTCCCCTTGCTCTTCTTTTTACCCTGCACACAGGACAGGTGAGCACACTGATAATGATTAGACTTCTGGAAGACCCGAAAGTGTGACAGTGTTCATCACGATTTGCAGCTGTTTCTAAAGAGCTCTTGGTGCCAAAGTGCAGTGTGCTCTGCATGATTTGTTTGTTTTTATATTGCCTTTCAGAATTTAGGCTGGTCAGGCTTGGATCTTCACAGACTTATTAACCATTTATGGTCTTACTAATTGTGCTTGGCAAATGGACTGTTAGTAAGAGAGAAACTGCAGTCTCTGATCTCCTGTTTAATGTCTGCAGTATCTGACTGTCTCCTGCACCATGTCTGCACATTCTCTAACCATCTCTTGTATCTGATGGGATCTGCCTAGGGGGATGGTGTTTGGAGTATCTTTATCTGCTGATTATTAAACTTTCTGGAATACACATACTGTATTGCTATTGTGGTCTAGGATCTGGGCCTGCTGTCCGTCTATCCTTCTTTCCCTTCTCCTTCTTTCATCTGAGACTCTAACGACACCCCCTTTAAGTTATCTGAAAGATGAGTTTCAAATGTTTTGACAGGGGCGCAGTTTCAGTGCTTGCCACAGGTGCCATTTTCACTAGATACGCCTCTGGGGTCACAGTCTGCAGCTCCCTCACTCCACACACACACACACACCATGCTGTCTCAGTGTCTGCAGCATCTGCACTACCGTGCCAAAACTGTAACTGCACCACCTGCTGGACAACTGTGGATGTGGTGCAATAATTCAAACTACTCAAAAGTAGTATAACAATAAAAAGGATTTTAGCTTGGTTTAAAGATGTTTTACAGATTATAAAAAAAAAGTTAAATACAGCATCAATCAAGTCCAGGTGAGCCAGTAATTTCATTCAAAATTCCTGAAAGTGACAGCCCTCTTTTCCCAGGCGCTCTGTCCCCTGCCCTGGGTGAGCTCCACTTGTCTTTTATCTGTCAGCCATATACTGTATATTGACCCAGAAACTAGTTAAAACCAGTTTCACCAAATAAGTGGTTTTAAGCAGCCTGAGCAAATAACATTTCCAGAGAATGGAATGTGAGATCACAATTTACAATATACAGAGAATACAGAATCAGCCATAGATATCTTTAGATATATACACTACACTACACATAAGTGATTACCTTTACACTACCATAATTGATAAAACAAAAACTTTTAGTAAGCTTCTTGTAAATCAATAACTACTAAAAACCTATTTCATATTGCAACATTTATTTTTCCCAACCTATATTTCAAGAAATAATACATTTTATTTACAATGCCATTAAAATATACACAAAATTCATGGTAAAAAAAAGAAAAAGGTATCATCAATCTAAGGCTACTTTCAGACTGGGGCGTTGTGGGCGTCGGCGGTAAAGCAGCGTTATATTTAGCTCCACTTTACCGTTGTTTTAGTGGCGCTATTCAGACGCTAGCGGGGCGGTTTTAACCCCCGCTAGCCGCTGAAAAAGGTTAAAACCGCCCACAAATCGCAGCTGCAGCGCCGCTTTGCTGGTTCGTTTGCGGCGCTGCCCCATTGTTTCCAATGGGAAGGGACACTTTAGGAGCGGGGAAAACACCGCTCCTATAGCGCTGCAAAGATGCGGCTTGCAGGACTTTTTTTACCGTCCTGCAAGCGCACCACTCCAGTGTGAAAGCCCTTGGGCTTTCACACTGGAGACACAGGAGAGGCTCTTTACAGGCGCTATGCAGGAGCTATTTTTAGCGCTGTAGCGCCTGTAAAGCGCTAAAAATAGCCTTAGTACCATGATCTTTTAAATCATCATACATATACATTTACCCTTTATTTATTTACAATTCAGCATTACATTCCAACATATAAGCTGAACAGACTTTATCTTGCAGAGTGCAAAAGAATATGTATGCTTACCTGTCCAGTGGTTACTAAGTGAATTATTTAATCTCTTTATACAGGGTTGCTTTAAAACTTGTTATTTTATTTTATAATTAAAGTCCAACTTCACACTTCGGATTTCCACTCTGTTCACCCCTCTCCCCACATTTGGACCCCCCCCAACACTTTAAAAAATCCTTATACATATATATTTTCCAGGTGTCTGGCCCAGTGACATCACAAGTGCTCTTCTTTTTCTGATAGTGGATGGATCCTAAATGCAGCAGAAAGCGTCATCTCAACATTACATGCCTCTACAAGTTTCTTCTTTGAGTCCAGGGTGGGGGCGAGAGCAGAGCCATGATTTTCTAGACTCACAGGGACTGAGCTGACTCACACTGGAAGTTATTTAACTTGGAAGAGGATTGGTGCTGGCTCAGTGAGTGCATGAGTCTGTGGGGGGTGGGAACTTTGCGAATGACGTGAGTATAGCAGCAGGTGCATAATTTTATTTTTAAGAGCTGCTGGGAAATCAGGTTTTTGTATTTTTCTTAACCAAAGCTGGACATGGGGTTTTATTGTTTTCTCTGTCTCCCTTGAGAATTTTGACCCTGATTCTTTGTTTTGATTTACCCCTGTTTCCGTAAGGAAAATATAATGAATCCAAAATTTTAGGTTTGTTCTCAGCAAAAGAGTTGAGGGGAAATTTTCTGTTGGGGACACCTGTTCCACTGACAACTACCAAAGTTATTTTCCCTCACTTTGAAGACATTTATACTACTATCTCTAGGAAAGAAAGCGAAGGAAACTCTCCCCAGTAGAGACAAAGGCAGAGAAAAACCTGACTGAGTTTCTATTCTTCTACACTGTATGAAAAAACAACAATAAAATGTTTAGTTCTACCTTTTTTGGCAGTTGGTTGCTTTATATACAGTAGATTGAAATATTTCTATAAGTAAGAAATCCTTAAGTGCACGGAACACAGTTGTTAATGTTTTCACTTCTTTAAGTAGGCAAATCGTTTAGGCTCCATTCACACCTAAGCATAGTGCAATGACAGCTGCTACACCACGTTCTTTTTAGCTTTGTTATATTTTTTTGTGGAGCGTTTTTGGAGCGGCACCATTCATTTGATTTCCTCTTCCTCTTGGCACAGAGCCAGGAGCATTTGGCATTGTGATTTTAGCACGTTTTCTTGCTCGTCAATCGTGGCAAAATTGCATCATATTTGGGGTGCCATAAGAAATACTGGTATCACAAATGCGTCCCATGCTTTGCTTCGATTCTGGAATCGCAGACAGAATCAGGCGCATAAGAGTTGTAATATATAGTATGTGGGGTTGAATTCTGCTGTGCCTGCAAAACAATTATTTATTTTTGCAGAGACTTTCTTGACCAGTGGTCAGTCTGGCATGAGATTTTATAAAAGTACCAGAATTTGCTGCATCATAACCAGAATGACGGAAGTAAACAGATAATTCTCACATTGCAGTAAAGATGTGGAGAAGGGCGTAAGGATGGGGCCTCGTACTGACGGACTGCATGCTTGAAAATTAATGTTCTTGAGTTAGAACTGCAATTTTAATCTGTTTGCTAAACCTGAAAAGTCTTTAAATGCTCTTTATGTTTCACATTAACAGAAATTATAGCAGCAAACAAGATAGATTAGTACGGTATATTTATTTCAGATTCTTTTCCTGTACCCACATCCTAGTGTAAACACAGACAGATTCCAAAGGAATCTACATAGGTACTACACGGACCAAAAACGCCTTCAAATCTTATTTTTGAATCAATAAAAGTGAACGCATATGCCCTTCCTAAAATGCTCTTATTCATAAAAAAGTACCTATGCTGCATCTCCCAATATTTTATACTATCTAGCCTCCATATTCCCCCTAGTATACTAGTATACTTTTGTGTGCACTACATGGCTATGAACAGTTGTACTTTAGGCATGTAACCTGTTGTTTTGCGAATTGCTGTGATTTGTGTTCAATGCATAGTGAGCATTTACAAAATCCATGCTAACATAAGCTCAATTCAAGCAATTCTGGCCAATATGCATTTTTAGATTTGTTTAATGCTTTTCTCTCAGAATTGCTAATGTGTCCAAATGTGAAATATGAGAAAGAAATGCATAAGAGTGTCTCAACTGTAAGTGCATTTTGTCAAAAGTCTTACATTTTTCAGGCCTTTGATGGATAGTTGCTTTAAATAGCTGCTAATGGAGATGAGGAATGCTTCAGTGCCTGACATCCTCAGAGATCTTTTAAAGCTCCAATCTGTTTTCATACTATATGAAATAAGGCTGACCTCTGGACCTTCCCTTTCACTGTGACTATATGAGAGAGGCAGCTCTCTGTTCTGAACACTGGAGAAATCGGGCTGACAGTTACAGACATGCCCTATGTCATGGTTGCGATGTTATCATATCATGAGACATATGTCACTATGTGAAGTGACAAACAACTTTGAACAGAATTCAAGGCTATCACTTGTACTGTGTATCACCTTGGAAATGTCAAAGATTACCCATAGGATTTGTAATCTTCATATGCTCAAGATGATCATCGCCCATTATTTTTGCATACATTACAGTGAAGACAGGAAATATGGTTTATTGTGACAGAAAAAGGTTGGGTAAGGATGAGGTGAGTAAAAAAGGAAGCGGAGAGCCTGAGTGCAAAGTCCTGGCTGTTGTCATTACAAAAGCAAAAAGTATCTAGTGTGCTGAAATGGAGCTTATGAGATTAGGAGGACCCTGCTGCATCAAGAAACAGTATGGCAATTAGTGGCTTGCTTTAGGGTGTGGCTACCCTGAAAATCTAGTACAAACATTGCAGGTGACGTAAAGCTTTCCATACTGTGATGATCCCTAATGTCCATTCAACAGTTGGCAAGTGGATTCTGAGTCGGGACTGTCCTAAAGTAATGGGGTTCTCAGACTTCGATATTATCAGAAAGGAGAAGGATGTTCTATACCTATAGTTAGGGGCTCAGTGAAATATTTATTGGAGGAGAGTTACTAAAACTGGTGCACACAAAATCTGGTGCAGCTGTGCCTAGTAATCAATCAGCTCCAAACTAGAGTTGGGCAAACGGTTCGGCCCGAGCATGAACACCCAAATTAATTATCGGGGTGTTCGACCGTTCATTCAGCCTGCGGAATGACTACAATGCACAGCGCCACTGTACAGTGCATTGGAAGCCCTGATTGGGTGTGGCAATGAAAGTTTTGCCCAATCAGGGCACAGAGCACTGTCAGAACCATGTTTGGAGAAAGTAATGATGACTCTATTCAATCATGGCTCATTTCTCTTAGTCACGCCCCACACTATGAAAATATTCTCCCCACAGTGCCCAATATATTGGCGTGGAGAAAGATAGAACAGGGCTCTGTTCAGTGCTGCTAGTGAGTTAGTGTTCTATAGTGTGCTATTGTGATTCTATTGTCAGTGTAGTATATCAGTTTAGTGTGAATCTAGTGATAGTTCAATGTGAGTGTAGTGTGACCATTCATGTTTACTTTAGTGTCGGTTTAATTTGTCAGGGCAGGTTTCTTGCAGTATATATCAGTGTGTTACTCCATATTTAATGCAGTATATATATTGGTGCGTTACTGCGCATTTAATGCAGCATATATCAACGCCTTAATGCACGTTTAACGCAGTATATTTTTGTGCTTTACTGCACATTTAATGCAGTATATATCAGTGCATTACTGCAAGTTTAAAGCAGTATACATCAGTGTGTTACTGCATGTTTATTGCATTATATATCAGTGTGTTACTGCATGTTTAATGCAGTATATATCAGTGCATTACTGCAAATTTAAAGCAGTATATATCAGTGTGTTACTGCATGTTTAATGCAGTAAATTGAGTGCATTACTGCACGTTTAGTGCAGTATTTATCAGTGCATTACTGCACATTTAAAGCAGTAAAAAACAATTGCGTTACTGCACGTTTAACGCAGTATATATCAGTGCGGTACTGCACATTTAATGCAGTATATTTTAGTGCACTACTGCACATTTAACGCAGTATATATCAGTGTGTTACTGCATGTTTAACGCAGTATATTTCAGTGCAATACTGCAAGTTTAATGCAGTATATCAGTGCATTACTGCACGTTTAACACAGTATATATCAATGTGTTACTGCATGTTTAACACAGTATAGATCAGTACATTACTGCAAGTTTAAAGCAGTATATATCAATGCATTACTGCACATTTAACTCAGTGTATTGGAGTGCATTACTGCACGTTTAACGCAGTATATATCAGTGCGTTATTGCAAGTTTAATGCAGTGTATATCAGTGTGTTACTCCATATTTAACGCAGTATATATCAGTGCGCTACTGCGTGTTTAATGCAGCATATATCAGCGCCTTACTGCACGTTTAACTCAGTATATTTCAGTGCTTTACTGCACTCTTAACACGGTATATTGAATGTGTTACTGCACATTTAACGCAGTATATATCAGTGCACTACTGCACGTTTAATGCAGTATATATCAGTGCGTTACTGCAGGTTTAATGCAATATATTTCAGTGCGTTACTGCACATTTAATGCAGTATATATCAGTGCACTGCTGCACGTTTAACGCAGTATATTTCAGTGCTTTACTGCACTCTTAACACAGTATATTGAGTGTGTTACTGCACGTTTAATGCAGTATATATCAGTGCGTTACTGCAGGTTTAATGCAATATATTTCAGTGCATTACTGCACGGTTAATGTAGTATATTTCAGTGCCTTACTGTACGTTTAACTCAGTATATATCAGTGCGGTACTGCACATTTGACACAGTATATATCAGTGCGTTATTGCAAGTTTAATGCAGTGTATATCAGTGTGTTACTCCACATTTAATGCAGTATATATCAGTGAGTTACTGCACGTTTAACGCAGTATATTTATCAGAGTGTTACTGCACATTTAATGCAGCATACAGTTAAAATGTCAGGTTTCTGTGATGTAAAAAAATGAGCCAATGATAAATAATTTCAGAACTTTTTACACCTTTAATGTGACCTATAAACTGTACAACTCAATAGAAAAACAAACTGAAATCTGGTTGCATAAGTGTGCACACCCTCTTGTAACTGGGGATGTAGCTGTGTTCAGAATTAAGCAATCACATTCAAACCCATGTTAAATAGGAGTCATTACACACCTGCCATCATTTAAAGTGCCTCTGATTAACCCCAAGTAAAGTTCAGCTGTTTTAGTAGCTCTTTCTTGACAACTTTTAGACGCATCCTACAGCAAAAGCCATGGTCCGCAGAGAGCTTCCAAAGCATCAGAGGGATCTCATTGTCAAAAGGGATCAGTCAGGAGAAGGGTACAAAATAATTTCCAAGGCATTAGCTATACCATGGAACACAGTGAAGACAGTCATCATCAAGTGGAGAAAAGATGGCACAACAGTGACATTACCAAGAACTGGACCTCCCTCCACAATTGATGAACAGACAAGAAGAAAACTGGTCAGAGAGGCTGCCAAGAGGCCTACAGCAACATTAAAGGAGCTGCGGGAATATCTGACAGGTAGTGACTGTGTGGTACATGTGACAACAATCTCCCGTATTCTTCATATGTCTGGGCTATGGGGTAGAGTAGCAAGACAGAAGCCTTTTCCTATGAAGAAAAACATCCACGCTCGGCTAAATTTTGCAAAAACATATCTGAAGTCTCCCAAAAGCATGTGGGAAAATGTGTTATGGTCTGATGAAACCAAGGATGAACGTTTTGGCCATACTTCCAAAAGATATGTTTGGCGCAAAAACTACACTGCACATCACCAAAAGAACACCATACCCACCATGAAGCATGGTGGTGGTGGCAGCATCATGCTTTAGGGCTGTTTTTCTTCAGCTGGAACAGGGGCCTTAGTCAAGGTAGAGGGAATTATAAACAGTTCCAAATACCAGTCAATATTGGCACAAAACCTTCAGGCTTCTGCTAGAAAGCTGAACATGAAGAGGAACTTCATCTTTCAGGATGACAACGGCCCAAAGCATACATCCAAATCAACAAAGGAATGGCTTCACCAGAAAGTTTTGGAATGGCCCAGCCAGAGCCCAGACCTGAATCCAATTGAAAATCTGTGGGGTGTTCCAAATAGGGCTGTGCAGAGGAGATGCCCTTGCAATCTAACAGATTTGGAGTGTTTTTGCAAAGAGTGAGTAAATATTGCCAAGTCAAGCTGCCCCCATGCTGACTAATACCCAAAATCACTGAGTGCTGTAATAAAATCAAAAGGTGTTTCAACAAAGTATTACTTTAAGGTACAAACTTATGTAAACATATTATTTTAGTTTTTTTATTTTTACTTCCCTCCACCTAAAAGATTTCAGTTTGTTTTTTCAATTGAGTTGTATAGTTTATAGGTCACATTAAAAGTGGAAAAAGTTCTGAAATTATTTATCTTTGTCTCATTTGTTTACATCACAGAAACCTGACATTTTAACAGGGGTGTATAGACTTTTTATATCCACTGTATATCAGTGCGTTACTGCATGTTTAACACAGTATATTTCAGTGCATTATTGCACGTTTAACACAGTATATTAAGTGCATTACTGCACATTTAACGCAGTATATATCAGTGCGTTACTGCACATTTAATGCAGTAGATTTGAGTGTGTTACTGCATGTTGAATGCAGTATTTTCAGGGAAGGTTCCATCCGCTGATGACACTGCCTGATATTTGGCGTGCAGTACTGTGGTCCACCAGCAGGTGTCTCCTGGCAGTCTGGAACTTCCAGGGGAGCTTTCCCTTGTTGGTAGTATATGATCTTTGGGCCGCAGTACTGGCGTCCACCAGCGGGTGGTTCCTGGCAGTGTGGGGCCGACATCATCTCCTGCAATCAGGCATCACCTGAGTCTGATTGAGATGTGTATACATACCCGGCAGACACACTTGTGCCCTGATTTGTACCTGCTGCCTGAAGACCTGAACCTGTTCCTGAAACCTGTTACCCGAGTACCTGATCCTGTCTCCCTGTCCTGATCTCTATCCTGTCCCACTTGTTACCTTGCATCCCTGCCCTGCTGTCTGATCCGTCCATCCTCTCCCTGTCCTGTGTTCCTTACCCCATCTGCTGATCTCCCGTTGATGACCCTGGCTTGGCTTACGTCTGTGATTCTGGAACTGCCCTTTGTTTATCTACTGATACTCTGTGCATGACCCTGGACTGACTATTGTTTATGATCCTGGTATTTCCCATTTATTGTACATATCTGTCTGTTGTTATTTGTGGGTCTCTGTCTGTTGATTGGTTTATTGCACTGTGTGTTTGTATTTTATATTATTCACTTTCCTTAATAAATCATCTTATTTCACTTATACACGTTTGGGTTTCCTCTGTTGCAGTCCACACAGTTATGGTCTTATCTGATACGTGATAGAATACCAAGGCCATCCCTGACCAGAAGTGGCTACACAGAGGAACTTGGTTCAGGTTGCCTTGTTGAAATTAATTTAGATGTGATTTGTTATTATGCTCTGCTGATGTCAGAGAGTAGTGAATATCTCCGCCAGACACTGACAGAGTGGACCAGTGATCAGCTGCTAGAAATCATTTGTTTAGCTCACTCATGGGTTGATCACGGCTGTATGCTGTTTGGGTATGTTCAGCCTTTAATTCAAATCTGCACAGAACTGGCTTTTCCCTGCATCCCAGAAAGGCCATGATGATTTTTCTCCCCCTTTCAATATTAATCAGGTCACATCACATGGCTTCTGGAAGATGACTCCCCTTACTTTTTTGAGCATTACACGGCCTTTTCCCAACAGATGATAATAGAATGTGTTGATTCTGTACAATCCCTTGTCAGACAGGCAGTATGTAACCCATAGTTTGTGCAACCACTACTTTTAGCATGGTCTGGTATTTTGCAATCAGCCACAGCAAGCCCACAACAAACCATCTCTGCTACCAAACAACTGCCTGCCCAAGAGTCTTTTCCTCCATCACCCATGGCAACCTCAGTTTCAGCCCAATATACTCCACTCCCCACCAAATATCAATACCCTGTTTCTTCCTGCTGTATATATCCTGCCTTTAATCCACCTGCCTCTTTCCCGCTGCCCACAATCCCTCAAGAACTTCCCCCAGCTACTGTTACCTCTTCCCTGCCATATTCCAACCCTCCTCTCAAGTCTGCTTCATCCCCTACCTACAGTCCTGCAGTTACCTACAGAACTTCAGGAGCTAAACCTAAAAAGAGACGGAAGTTCTTTCCTACCCATTTGATCCTGCCAGTAACTCAGCCTGCCTCCACACCAGCTACTCAACTCCAGCCTGATGTTCCAGTGCCCGCTGTTCAATCTGATGTTCCAGTGCCTGCTTTCCAGTCTGATGTCCCGGTGCCCACCTTCCAGTCTGATGTCCCGGTGCCCACCTTCCAGTCTGATGTCCCGGTGCCTGCCTTCCAGTCTGATGTCTCGGTGCCTGCCTTCCAGTCTAATGTCTCGGTGCCTGCCTTCCAGTCTAATGTCTCGGTGCCTGCCTTCCAGTCTAATGTCTCGGTGCCTGCCTTCCAGTCTAATGTCTCGGTGCCTGCCTTCCAGTCTAATGTCTCGGTGCCTGCCTTCCAGTCTAATGTCTCGGTGCCTGCCTTCCAGTCTAATATCTCAGTGCCTGCCTTCCAGTCTGATGTCTCGGTGCCTGCCTTCCAGTCTGATGTCTCAGTACCTGCCTTCCAGTCTGATGTCCCGGTGCCTGCCTTCCAGTCTGATGTCTCGATGCCTGCCTTCCAGTCTGATGTCTTGATGCCTGCCTTCCAGTCTGATGTCTCGGTGCCTGCCTTCCAGTCTGATGTCTCGGTGCCTGCCTTCCAGTCTGATGTCTCGGTGCCTGCCTTCCAGTCTGATGTTCCCGTGCCCATGTTCCAGCCTAAAGCTCCTGTGTCGATGTTCCAGTCTGATGTTCCTGTGCCTATGTTCCAGTTTGAAGTTCTGGTGCCTGTGTCCCCGCTTGAAATTCCGGTGCCTGTGTCCCCACTTGAAATTCCGGTGCCTGGGTCCCCGCTTGAAGAGCCAGGGTGTCTCGGTGCCTGAAAGTCCTGGTGTCCTGGTCTGAGGTCCCAGTGTCCCAGTCTGAGGTCCCAGTGTCCCAGCCTCAGCCTGAAGTTTCGGTGCCCGTGTCTCAGCCTGTCATGCCAGTGTCTGTCACCCGGCTTTCTGGGCCAGTGCCCGGCATCCGGCTCGCTGATCTGGGGCCCGTTACCCAGCCCACTGGCCGGAGTCCATACTCAGCTTGCTGAGCCACTGCCATTTACCCAGCCTGCTGTTATGGTGCTCGCTGCACGGCCTAATGTCCCAGTGACCGCTGCCCAGCTTGATGACCCAGAGCCTGCTGCCCAGCTCGATGACCCGGAGCCTGCTGCCCTGCTCGATGACCCGGAGCCTGCTGCCCAGCTTGAAATGCCTGCTGCCCAGCGTGATGTGCCCGTGCCTGCTTCCCAGTGTGATGTGCCCGTGCCTGCTGCCCAGCTTGATGTGCCTGTGCCTGCTGCCCAGCCTGATGTGTCCCTGTCTGCTGCCCAGCCTGATGCGTCCCTGTCTGCTGCCCAGCCTAATTTGTCCTTGTCTGCTGCCCAGCCTGATGTGTCCCTGTCTGCTGCCCAGCCTGGTGTGTCCCTGTCTGCTGCCCACCCTGATGTGTCCCTGTCGGCTGCCCAGCCTGATGTGTCCCTGTCGGCTGCCCAGCCTGATGTGTCCCTGTCTGCTGCCCAGCCTGATTTGTCCCTGTCTGCTGCCCAGCCTGATTTGTCCCTGTCTGCTGCCCAGCCTGATTTGTCCCTGTCTGCTGCCCAGCCTGATTTGTCCCTGTTTGCTGCCCAGGCTGATGTGTCCCCATCTGCTACCCAGCCTGATTTGCCCCGTCTGCTACCCAGCCTGCTGCCCGCTGCCCAGCTTGATGTGCCGCTGCCCAGCTTGATTTTCCCGCTGCCCAGCTTGATGTGCCTGCTGCTGAGCTTGTTATGTCTACGCCTGCTGCCCAGCTTGAGCTGCCCATCACCTGGTTTGATACTTTGGACTGTCTTACCCAGCTTAGTGTGACTCTGCTCGCTGCCCAGCTTGATGCCATGGACTTGTCCCAGCAGCAGCTAGTTGGAGCATCCAGAGGCTTTGAGGGGGGGGTACTGTCAGGGAAGGTTCCATCTACTGATGACACTGCCTGATATTTGGTGTGCAGTACTTTGGTCCACCAGCAGATGTCTCCTGGCTGTCTGGAACTGTCAGGGGAGCTTTCCCTTGTTGGTAGTATTATGTGGTCTTTGGGCCGCAGTACTGGCGTCCACCAGCGGGTGGTTCCTGGCAGTGTGCGGCCGACATCATCTCCTGCAATCTGGCATTACCTGAGTCTGATTGAGATGTCTATAAATACCCGGCAGACACACTTATGCCTTGCCTTGGTAACTTCCTTGTGCCCTGATTTGTACCTGCTGCCTAAAGACCTGAACCTGTTCCTGAAACCTGTTAGCTGAGTACCTGATCCTGTCTCCCTGTCCTGATCTCTATCCTGTCCCACCTGTTACTTTGCATCCCTGCCCTGCTGTCTGATCCGTCCATCCTCTCCCTGTCCTGTGTTTCTTACCCCATCTGCTGATCTCCCATTGATGACCCTGGCCTGGCTTACGTCTGTGATTCTGGAACTGCCCTTTGTTTATCTACTGATCCTCTGTGCATGACCCTGGCCTGGCTATTGTTTATGATCCTGGTATTTCCCATTTATTGTACATATCTGTCTGTTATTTGTGGGTCTCTGTCTGTTGGTTGGTTTATTGCACTGTGTGTTTGTATTTATATTATTCACTTTCCTTAAAAAATCATTATATTTCACTTATACACGTTTGGGTTTCCTCTGCTGCAGTCCACACAGTTCTGGAGTTATCTGATATGTGATAAGTATATTTCAGTGCTTTACTGCACCTTTAATGCAGTATATTTCAGTGCATTAGTGCACATTTATCACAGTATATTGCAGTGCATCAGTGCATTTTTACTGCAGTATATTGCAGTGTGTCAGTGGAGTGTAAACCAAAAAATATGAAAAAATGGGAATCCTGTCAGGATAGAAATTTAGTAGTACTCACCACATATAAAAGCAGGTGTGATCAAAAAACTATATATGGTTCCTCCCTACCCCAATAAGTAGCACACCCCTATAGCACCTATGAAACCCCCTACTACCTGAGATTACAGGCTAAACCATACAGTTCCTGAGGGGACAGCATGATAATGCAAATGCACTAAGTGTGTGTGAAGTAGGGGGTTTCATAGGTGCTATAGGGGTGTGCTACTTATTGGGGTAGGGAGGAACTTCCCCTGCCTGCGGGCTTCCTCGCTTTTCTATGAGGGATCATATACAGTTTACAGGGAGGGTTTAGACAGATTGGTGGGATTCCCTTTACCGGTATTCCCACCATATCTGTCTTTTAGGGGTGGTTGTGTACACATTTTTCTGTGTTCAGCTTTGTATAGCTAATAAAACCTTTTTGTAGTTTACTCTGTTTGGTGTGCCTTGGTCATTTAGTTTTTTTTTTTTCTTTTTTCTTCATGTCAGTGGAGTGTGTCTGTGCAGTGAGTACTCAAGTTAAAGTACACCAAACACCACTTTCCATTGATTAAAGTGCATCAACGTACACATTTCCACATCTTTTTACATTTTGTTTATACACGCCCCCCCATCATGTCTGGGAGGCCAACAAGGAGAGGCAGACATTTCCATTTCGCTGTGAGGGGGCCAACAGCATAGGTGTGTAGAGGCAAAGGTGGACTTGGTCAGTTCTCAGGCAGGGCATCACTTTCTCTGTTTAGTGTTGTTGCCTGTGCCATCCAGCCATATCATGCAGAGGGGGTGGTGGACTGGCTTACTGAACCATCATCATCCTCTGTCACCCAAGCAAAGACTAGTGCACAGTCCACTGCAGCTTCCAGAGAGACTTTTTCTTTCTCTGCCTCCTTGTCCACAGTTACTCATGCCGAAGCCCCAGCATCAGGCATGGAGGAGTCAGCTGAGTTATTTGAACACAGCTTCAGCCACTTGCTCCTTGATGATGCACTGCCATTACTTGATTCTGATGTTGGTTCTGAGGTTGAGGAAAATAGGAACATAAGCCTAGGGGAGAATACTGGTAAACAACAAATGGGCAGTCATGTTCCCCCAGCCACAGTGTATTGCCAAGTTGTCTCCAGTGATAATGAGGATGGAGGGGATGTTGATGAGGTCATTGACACGACTTGGGTGCCAAATAGAGCAGAGAAGGAAATTGAGGGTGAGGAGCAACGCCAAAGAGGCAGCCATCATGGAAGAGTAGAGAGCAGCCACCCTATTTCACCAGATTGTGGAGCTGTTATCTCCTGGCCCACTTCCCACAGCTCAGCTGTTGGAGCCTTTTTTTAGCACATGTGCATCTGATTGTACTGTTGCAATTTGCAAACTTTGCCTCAAGCACATCAAGCGTGGCAAAAACACCAGCCATTTGGGTACCACCTGCATGCTTTGGCCAATCACAGAGCCCTTTGCTAAGAGAGCCATAATTGGCCAAAAGCAGGGTGCCTTTGCCCAATCATGGCTCAGGGGGACTAAGTCCACGCCCCACACTATATAAGGCTGCCTACACTGCGGCCCTGTGTGGTGTTGTTGGCATGAACAGAGAGATAGTGTGATTTAGATTAAGCAGGCAGGTTATTCAGTTAGTGGCAGTGTATTTGATATATATATATATATATATATATATATATATATATATATATATATATATATATACCCATAAATGAAAATGTCCAAATTGGGCCCAATTAGCCATTTTCCCTCCCCGGTGTCATGGGACTTATTAGTGTTACAAGGTCTCAGGTGTTAAAGGGGAGCAGGTGTGTTACATTTTGTGTTATTTCTCTCACTCTCTCATACTGGTCACTGGAAGTTCAACATGGCACCTCATGGCAAAGAACTCTCTGAGGATCTGAAAAAAAGAATTGTTGCTCTACATAAAGATGTCCTAGGCTATAAGAAGATTGCCAAGACCCTGAAACTGAGCTGCAGCATTGTGGCCAAGACCATACAGCAGTTTAACAAGATAGGTTCCACTCAGCACAGGCCTCACCATGGTCGACCAAAGAAGTTGAATGCATGTGCTGAGCGTCATATCCAGAGGTTGTCTTTGGGAAATAGATGTATGAGTGCTGCCAGCATTGCTGCAGAGGTTGAAGGGGTGGGGTCAGCTTGTCATTGCTCAGACCATACGCCGCACACTGCATCAAATTGGTCTGCATGGCTGTCATCCCAAAAGGAAGCCTCTTCTAAAGAAAGCTCGCAAACAGTTTGCTCAAGACAAGTAGACTAAGGATATGGATTACTGGAACCATGTCCTGTGGTCTGATGAGACCAAGATAAACTTATTTGGTTCAGATGGTGTCAAGCGTGTGTGGCCACCACCAGGTGAGGAGTACAAAGGCCAGTGTGTCTTGCCTACAGTCAAGCATGGTGGTGGGAGTGTCATGGTCTGGGGCTGCATGAGTGCTGCCAGCACTGGGGAGCTACGGTTCATTGAGGGAGCCATGAATGACAATATGTACTGTGACATACTGAAGCAGAGCAGGATCCCCCTCCCTTCAGAGACTGGGCCACAGGGCAGTATTCCAACAAGCTAAAGAAGCTGAGGGTAAAGGTGATGGACTAGCCAAGAATGTCTCTAGACCTAAACCCTATTGAGCATCTGTGGGGCATCCTCAAACGGAAGGTGGAGGAGCGCAAGGTCTCTAACATCCACCAGCTTCAAGATGTCGTCATGGAGGAGTGGAAGAGGACTCCAGTGGCAACCTCTGGTGAACTCCATGCCCAAGAGGGTTAAGGTAGTGCTGGAAAATAATGGTGGCCACACAATTTATTGACACTTTTGGGACCAATTTGGACATTTTCACTTAGGGGTGTACTCACTTTTGTTGCCAGGCTTTTAGACATTACTGACCGTGTGTTGAATTATTTTGAGGGGACAGCAAATTTACACTGTTATACAAGCTGTACACTCACTACTTTACATTGTAGCAAAGTGTCATTTCTTCAGTGTTGTCGCATGAAAAGATATAAAATATTTACAAAAGTGTGAGAGGTGCACTCACTTTTTTGAGATACTGTATACTCTGCAGCATCTAGTCAGTGTAGCCTATATCTACATTCTAAAGTGCATTCCGTGGTGTACTATTGCTAATCTACATCAAGCGGTGTATTTGATATACATATATATATATATATATTTACACAGACAGTATGTAATATATATATATATATATATATATATATATATATATATATATATATATATATAAAAATAATCAGAAGGGTAGGTGCACTACAGTCTCAGATGGCCGTGCTTAGCAATCAAGCCCTCCCACAGGCTTCGACATAGAAAAAATCCAAAAACA
The DNA here is from genome assembly GCF_042186555.1 of Aquarana catesbeiana. Lineage (NCBI taxonomy): Eukaryota > Metazoa > Chordata > Amphibia > Anura > Ranidae > Aquarana > Aquarana catesbeiana. The sequence continues at coordinate 146,586,222 of NC_133330.1, forward strand.
AGGGATTGCTGCACAGACCGTATTTATTTTGAAATCCTCAAAAGGACATCACCACGACATCCATAAAATCAGGCATCCATAATAAACGTTTCGGGCTATTGTAGATAACGCTCCTTCATCAGAAGATCATGCCTGAGTTTGAAGATTTCAAAATAAATACGGTTTGTGTAGCAATCCCTTGTTTTTGGATTTTATATATATATATATATATATATATATATATACTCTGCAGCATCCAGTCAGTGTAGCCTATATTTACATTCTACAGTGCATTCTGTGGTGTACTATTTCTAATCTACTTTATGCGGTGCATTTGATATTATACACACACACAGACAGTCTAGTATATATCTACAGTGAAAATATATATATATATATATCTATATCTATCTATATCTATCTATATAGATATAGATAGATATAGATATATATATATATATATATATATATATATATATCTAATCTACTTCATGCGGTGTATTTGAGAGATATATATAGACAGTCTAGTATATATATATATATTCTGCAGCATCCAGTGTAGCCTATATCTACAGTGCATTCCATGGTGTACTGTTTCTGCTACTTTTCTGGTGGTGTACACAGTACACAATACAGTGCAGCCGTAGTGCAGTTGCTACTACACTTCTGGTGGTGTACACAATTCAGTGCAGCCGTAGTACAGTTGCTACTACTTTTCTGGTGGTGTACACAATACAGTGTAGCGTGGTGTTGCAAAACAAAATCCCCATCATGTCCTGAAGGCCACCAAGGAGAGGCAGACACTCACAGGCCATTAAAAGAGGGCAAGCAGGCTCTGTGTTTATAATCAACAGTGCTGGTTGTGGACATGGTGCATCCTCCGCAGGTGGCTGTGGGGCACGCTTGTCCTTTTTTTCTGCTGCTGGGGCAGGGGCAGAAAAATTGGGCCTTTGGTGGTGATGGTGCCATAACACTGTAACCCCCCACAGATACTCTTGTTGGGCGCAGAAACGGGCCCTGCTGTGAAATATTAGATCAAAAATTGTAATTACATGACCCTGTTAAACAGGGACAGAAAAATTGGGCCTTAGGCAGTGGTGGTGGTGCCCTAAACCAAAAATATTGTTGGAAGCTAGCATCATCAAGATTGAGGAGAAATAGGATAGTCACTCAGCATAGGCAGTCTTCAAGGGATCCCACATCCATAGAAAAATCGATCAGTTACATCAGCATCAGGTGCTTGATAGCTGCTGATCCAAGACTGATTCATTTTTATAAATGTGAGCCTATCAACGGAGTCTGTGGACAGGCGCACTCTATGATCCGTTACAAACCCTCCATCAGCACTGAATGTGCATTCAGAAAGAACGCTGGATGCAGGACAGGCCAGTAGCTCAATTGCATATTGAGCTAGTTCTGGCCAGTGGTCCATCTTTAAGACCCAGTAACCCAGTGGATGCTCTGTTAGAAAGATCTCCAAGTCTGCTCTTGCCCCTAGATATTTCTGCACCATGTAATGCAGACGCTGGCGATGGTTGTTTGAACCAATCAGACCTTGGCGCTGAGGACTGAAAAATTGTCTAAAGGCATCAGTCAGCTGGCCATCTTCTCCACCGCTTTTCCTCTGACTGAACGAAGCCTCAGACATTGCCCAGCACCAATAAATTGTAACCTCCCAGGGTCTGGAAATGCATTGCACAAACCTTTCTTCAAGGCCTCCTGAAGATGTTTCATCCTCTGCTCCCTCTGCGAAGGCAGGGTGAGTTCTGCAACCTTACCCTTGTAACGTGGATCAAGAAGGGTTGCCAGCCAGTATTAATCCCTCTTCTTGATACCACAAATCCTAGGGCCCTTTCGCAGGCTTTACAGAATCAAGGAGGCCAAGCAGTGTAAGTTTGCAGAGGCATTCGATTCTGAGTCCTCTGGGTCACTAAATCTGTAACAACCTCCTCCCAGCCATGTACAACTCCTTGGGTTTCTGGGGACTGAAAACCATCCCTTGAATACTGCTGCTGAGTGTTATCCTCCATGTCCATGCTGACACAATCCTCCTCCTCCTTCTCTTCTTCCTGTGTGTTTGGCAGGCCCGCAGGAATATTATCTGGATAAAGGGGGCCTTGAGAGGTAACAAAGTCCTCCTCTTCCTTCTGCTGTTCTGCCTCAAGTGCCCTGACCATTATTCCACAAAGCGTGTGCTCCAACAGGAAGATAAGAGGGACAGTATCACTGATGCATGCATTGTTGCGGCTCACCATCCTCGTGGCCTCCTCAAATGGTGACAGGACAGTGCATGCATCCTTGATCAGTAGCCACTGACGTGGCAAAAAGAAGCCAAGCTCCCCTGACCTTGTCCTGGTGCCATACACACAGAGGTACTCATTGATGGCCCTCTGCTGCATGTGAAGCCGCTGCAGCATTGCCAACATTGATTTCCACCTGGTGGGCATGTCACAAATGAGGTTGTTGGTGGGCAGGCTGCATTCCCTTTGAATGTCAGCCAGCTGAGCACTGGCATTGTATGACTGGTGGAAATTACCACAGACTTTTCTGGCCTGCCTCAGGAGATCATGTAAGCCTGGGTACCTGCTCAAGAACCGCTGCACCACAAAATTCAGGACGTGTTGCAAACATGGAACAGGGGTCAAGTGTCCCTGTCGGAGGGCGGAGAGAAGGTTGGTGCCATTGTCGCATACAACCATTCCTGGTTGGCATCAACCACCTCTGAGCCTGCCCCTGCACATCTGACAGAATCTCTGCCCCAGTGTGGCTCCTGCCCCCTAAGCAGACCAACTCAAGCACCGCTTAGCATCTTTTTGCCTGAGTGCTTGCGTAGCCCCTTGAACACTTACAGAGCACCGCTGGTTCAGAGGACAAATCTGCAGAAGAGGCCATAGAGGAAGAAGAAGAGGAGGGGGTGGTAAAGAGAGCTGTGGCAGAATCACCACTAGCATTTTGGAGGCATGGTGGCGGAACAACAATACTGAACCCTGTCCTGCATCCTTCCCAGCTGCCAGCAGAGTTACCCATTGCGTCGTGAAGGAAAGGTAACATCCCTGCCCATGCCTGCTAGACCATGAGTCAGCGGTAATATACACCTTATGCCCTGTACACATGGTCAGACATTGATCAGACATTCTGACAACAAAATCCATGGATTTTTTCCGATGGATGTTGGCTCAAACTTGTCTTGCATACACACGGTCACACAAACTTGTCAGAAAATCCGATCATTCTGGACGCGGTGATGTAAAACACGTACGTCGGGACTATAAACAGGCAGTAGCCAATAACTTTCATCTCTTAATTTATTCTGAGCATGCGTGGCACTTTGTGCGTCGGATTTGTGTACACACGATCGGAATTTCCGACAACGGATTTTGTTGTCGGAAAATTTTATAGCAAGATCTCAAACTATGTGTGTCGGAAATTCCTATGGAAAATGTGTGATGGAGCCTACACACGGAATTTCCGACAACAAGGTCCTATAACACATTTTCCATCGGAAAATCCTATCGTGTGTACAGGGCATTACTGCTGACCGCCCTGTCCAACAAGACAAAAACATTGCCTTCTACATGCCGGTAGAGATCTAGAATGGTCTTCGGTGAAAAGAAATGGAGTTTTGGAACCTGCAACTGAGGTACAGCACATTCCACAAATTCACAAAAGGGGACAGAGTCTACCATCTGAAAAGGCAGCAGTTGCAGTGCTACCAATTTGGCCAAGCTAGCATTCAGACGCTGAGCATGTGGATGGCTGGAACCGAATTTCATTTTATGGTTTAGCAACTGGGGTAGGGAAATTTGCCTGCTAAAATCAGATGGTGGTGTACTGCTAGCAGATTGACTGCAAGTACTTGGGACACCTATTGCTATACCTTCATTCCTCTCAGTGCAGGTTTTTGAGAGGACTGGAGGTATAGTAGGGTTGGAGATCCCAGATGAGGAGCAAGGAGAAGTCCGCCTTTTTCTTTGATGAGGGTCTTTCAAGTGCTGTTGCCAACGGACTTGTTGCCTTATAAGTTTATGTGAAATCTCCATTAATAGCTGTAAAATATTGTAATTATGAATATATTTCATTTAGCTTGTATATATGTAGGGCGGAACATATTATCTTCACAGAAATCTCTGGTAGACCAGACAAGTCAGTGCCTAGGCTTGTGTATACAAACAATGGGATCCAAACCTCATTGTTTTACACATACTCACTTCAAAGGATCTCATGCTGGGATATGCAATGAAGGGAGGCCAACCCGTAATCAATACTTAACTTCCCAGGAAAATTCAAGTTAAGCTCCAGCTCAGAATAGTCACAAGGATTTGCATTAAAGGGGGCTGACTTATGCAAAGTATAGGGATTGGAGATGTAGCCAGTCCTTAACCAGGAATAGGGAAGCTCACCAGTCAGAGCCACGCTATGCCAACCAATGAGGCATCAGCCTGTAATGAAATACACAGACTAGATGGGAGGGAAACACACAAGTTTATGGGAGAGTAGCCATCAGAATGGAACCTTGGTGCAAAGGGTAATTATGGGAAAGGTCTGCATTTTACTTGTTACTAAATATGTTTGTAGATTAATGTTTTAAGGAATATACTTTGTATTCCTTCATGTAATTCTCTTATTTTAAACTAATATTTTCTTCCTTGGTGTAGACTATAGATGGTTGTGTATTAGATAGACTTTCAACTACTCACCAATAAATGTTGTTATTGTGTTAAAGCTTCCACTCATGGTCAAAGAACTCTCATTTAACCCAAATCATATCTGAGAGTTATTAAATCTTAAATATAGTATATGGGAAACAGACTGCATGGGAGGTCGTCATATGTCTGGTCAAGCATGTGGTGCCCAAGCGGCTGCTGTTCTGGCCATGCTTGATCTGCTTTAGACATAGGTTGCAAAACAGCAATGGTGCGATCTGCTGCACATGTGTCAAAAAAGGCCCACACCAAGGAACTTTTCAAAATCAGCGGGGAGTCAGCAGCGCCCTGCACCTGCAGAGCTCTGCGGTGTGATGCAGTAGGATGGCTGCCCTTAAGCTGCCCCCTAGAGGACATCCTGTCTCGTTGGAGTTGTGCCTTCTCCTCCTCCCCTCTTCTATCAGGCACCCAAGTAGAGTCAGTGACCTCATCATCCCCTCCCTCCTCATCACTGGAGCAAACTTGGCACTATGCTGCAGCTGGGGGAACATGACTGCCAGTTTCTTGTCCTTCTTGGGCACCCCCTCTCTCTCGGCTCACTTTACTCCCTTTCTTAACCTGGGAACCAACAGCGGAGTCTTCAAATCGCTGCGCATCCTCCAGCAGCATGTACCCGACACTGTGGTCGAATAGTTCGGGGGACTCCTCCGTGCATGATGGTGGGGCTATGGAAGGAGTGACTGTGGGCAAGGAGCCGGTGGAATAGGCCGCTTTGGCAGCTGCATAGGAAGGCAAACTACTCTGAGCCTTGGTGACAGAGGATGAGGAGGATGAGGACGGCTTTGTTATCCACTCCACCAACTCTTCTGCATATTCTGGCTCAATAACACGGCCAGCAGCAGAGAAATAGGACAAGCCCCGTGACCACCTGCAGAGGATGCACCATGTCCACGATCTGCACTGTTGACTGTAGACACAGAGCCTGCTTGTCCCCATTTAGTGACTTGTGAGCGTCTGCCTCTCCTTGGTGGCCTTCTGGACATGATGTATATTTTGTTTTGCAACACCGCACTACACTGTATTGTGTACTATGTACATCACCAGAAAAGTAGTAGCAACTGCACTATGGCTGCACTGTACTGTGTACTGTGTACACCACCAGAAAAGTAGTAGCAACTGCACTACGGCTGCACTGTATTGTAATTACAATTTTTGATCTGATATTTCACAGCAGGGCACTTCCTGCGCCCACCAAGAGTATCTGTGAGGGATTACACTGTTCTGGTACCACCAACACCTAAGGCCCAATTTTCTGCAGAGTATATAGGGCAGGCCGTATAGTATATATACTTCTGTTCAGAGAATATAGTGCCTGGGGGCACTATTTGAGTGCCAATATTCATTATTGTTAATGTTTGCTTTGTTAGGCTCAGCAATGGCATGCAATGCCAAGCTGCTGCTATCATCTACTAGGACCCCCAGGTCCTTTTCCATCCTAGAAAAAACAAATATTTTTTCTCAGTTTAGGCCAATATGTATTCTTCTACCTATTTTTGGTAAAAAAAAAAAATCGCAATAAGCATATATTGTTTGGATTGCTCAAAAGTTATAGCGACTACAAAATAGGTTATTGATTTATGGCATTTTTATTCTTATTTTTTTTTTACTAGTAATGGCGGTGATCTGCGATTTTTGCGTCATTGCGGCGGACACATCGGACACTTTTGACACTATTTTGGGACCATTGACAATTATACAGCGATCAGTGCTATAAATATGCACTGATTACTGTATAAATGTCACTGGCAGGGAAGGATTTAACACTAGGGGACGATCAAGGGGTTAAATATGTTACGTAGGGAGTAATTCTAACTGTGGGGGGTAGGACTGACTAGGGAAGGAGACTGATCGGTGTTCCTATATACTAGGAACACACGATCAGTCTCCTCTCCCCTGACAGGACGTGGATCTGTGTGTTTACACACACAGATCCATGTTCCTGCTCTGTGACGAGCAATCATGGGTGCCCGACGAGCATCGGCCACTGTACACACGCATCGGCTCCTGAGTGATGCAGCGCACACCCTCTACATCGCCGGGAAGCCGAGGATGTCATATGTCGCCCGCCCAGGATGGCAGAGCCACTCTGCAGGCATCATATTACAATGGCTGGGATGGGAAGTGGTTAAAGAAGAGTTTATGTAATGCCTTTCCCGACTCTGGTAGTATAAAGTCTGGTGGAAAATATCACTTTGAGGCTTCTGTTGGTCAAGAGAGGAGCGGCGGAGAAGAGGACTGACTCATGAAATGCATAGTGATGCATTTAAAAGTTTTTTTAGTCCTCAGCGCCCAGGGTTGTCAGCTTCCACATCCTATCGGCAGCATCTTCATCATATGGTGGGAGATTATCTAGGGGCAAAAGCAGAGCCTTCCAGTTGATGATCCACTGAGTTACTGGGTCATGAGTATAGACTACTGACCAGAACTTGCCCAGTATACAATAGAACTGATGGATTCCCGCATGCTTTACGAACAGGCATTCAGTGTTGCTGGAGGTTTTGTGACCTATAAGAGAGCACGTCTGTCCACAGACTCCATGGACCAGCTGACATTTATCAAAATGAATCAGTCCTGGATTAGCAGCAGCTATCAAGCCCCTGATGCCAATGTCGCTGATTGAGTGCTTTCTGGATCTCGAATCTCTGAAAGACTGTCTAGGCTGCCTAGCCTTGTGGGTGTTGATTTTATCTGAAAGAAAATTTTTGGTGTAGATTTCATGAGCACAATTAACACCCAAGGACCAATTTTCTAGCACCTGTTTAACAGGTGCATATCATTGCAATTTTTAAAAGCAAGCCCAATTTTTGCTTTCATCAAGAGTACCTCTATAGGGTTATGGTGTGGAGCCGCCACCGACACCCAAAGACCAATTTTTCCACACCTGTTTGACAGGTGCATATTATTGCAATTTTTGACAGCAAGGCCATTTCTTGCTTTCATCAAGAGTAGCTCTATAGGGTTACAGTGTGAAGGCACCACTGACACCCAAAGACCAATTTTTCCACAACTGTTTGAGCGGGGCATCAAATTAAAATTTTTGTCAGTCTGGCCTATTCTTGCTTTCATCAAGAGTACCTCTATAGGGTTATGATGTGAAGGCACCACGAACACCCAAAGCCCAATTTTTCCGCACCTGTTACTTCTCTCCAAAGTCTGCGAAACAGACACCAGAACTTATCCAAAAAAATCTCTAATCTTGTTCCAAGTGCACTAAATTGCGGTCTCATCATACAGACTGACTCCCCAAGCTGTTGTTCATAAAATAAAGAAAGTTTGAATGGAAAATATCATTTTTTTGGCTTTATAAATGTCATTATTGCTGCAGCATGTTTTATACATGGTACAGATGTGCCACTTTACAGGCAGACTAAGGGGACCACACAGGCGCTATATTTAAAGACATTTTTCATTTTTATTGTTTTTTCTCATTTTGGTGGTTTCAATTTCAGCATCAGTAAATCACTGCTCATTTAAAAATGATGTTTTTTACAAACTTTTTTTCCATTGATACATGTCCCCCAGGGTGGTACCTGGACCCTCATAACTATTGTATGCCCAATTACTTGCATATAAGCCTTCAAAATAGGCACTTTATATTTTTCCAATTCGGGTCCCATAGCCTTCAATGGAGTTCATTATTCATTCCGAACATTTGCAGTGTTTGAAAGTTCTGCCCGAACTGAGCAAGGGTGGTTTGGCCTATCTCTACTTCTAACTTCAGCTTGTTCAATTAACAATTGACAATAAAGCCTAGAAGATAATTGGTTACTATGCACAGCTGCACCAGATTCTGTGTGCACCAGTTTTAGCAACTTTAAGGCAATAAGAGGAATTTGATATTTAGTTACCAGGGTTTGGGGGGTAGTACTGACAGACGCAGAGCAGTCCGACTACTCAGAGTTGTATGCCCTCAGGGATTCTTTTTGGCTACATCAGGTGATGAACCAGGTCACTAACCATTGCACGTGGGGTAACACCTCGCCCGAAGGTGTGCTCACCAATGCCAGGGACCAGGAGGGGTCGTGGTCATGTGAAGAATTAAGGCGGCTTTCTAAATCAGAATTGGGCCAAGTGTGTAGTACTCAAAATACAGAGTTCCTCCGTAAGCTGCTTTATCCCACGTCCTACACATTTGTATTGATATATGTGTTGCATTCAAAGGGACAGGCTGAGCCTCTGCCCACTCCACTAGTCAGCGTACTTCTGTTACCTCACTTCCAGCAACAGAATGAGGCGGACCTCATGCGTGCTCATACTTAACTCTTTTCTTCCCATACCTAGTGATCAGACCATAGATCTCTACAAGGCTAGTCCAGTGTAACAGCTAGGGAGGGAGTCAGAGCACCCTGTCTTGCTGAATGAGCCTTTTGTCGTAGTAACACATGCTTTATGTTGCTGTTATGGACCCAAGTTCTTTTGGAATGTGCCAAGACCCCACATGCACCCCCTTGAATAACTTCAGCCCGGGCTCTGAGCAATAGAATCACTTTTAATTTAAACTTGGCACAACATGTATAACATGCAATAATGTCTTTCTTCTAACTAAACTTAACTGTGGCTTCCCCAGGTTAGCTGCACAGGTGAGGTTTCCTCCTTGGGAAAAGTCCATACTTGGAAATGCTCGAATTGAGAAGTCCACTTTCTTGGTGTGTTCCGGCAAATCGGCATTCCAGCAAGTTTCAGCACATATCGCTAGTTGCGTGTGTCTCCCTAGGATCCATATCTCTTTCCTTTCATAGAACACGGAAGGGAGGCTGGCCCCCAGAGAAAGCCCACAAATATATGGGGAAGGGAGGCAAAGCATTAACCCTTTCCCCCGGACCTGGGCAGGTGGATGCTGACTGAACATACAGTATGCCACCTGCCTACAAGGGACTAAACTCTTGGTCTAGGGGGCAAGTGCAACCAAATGGCCCTTTTACAGTGGGGTCATTTTTGTGTTTTGCGACACCACAGTGGTTGGATTGCATGGTGAGATGTCGGTGTGATCTCAAAAGGTGTGATAGTATATATATATATATATATATATATATATACACATATACTATTTGAGCTACAAAAATGTGGTCAGTCGTAAAGTATGGAGTACTTTAAACAGGATAATTTCAATTCTTTGAAGACTAGACACACTCACATATAATGCTAAATAAAATAAAATGGCATCATCTGATCATTCAACTTCCTCTAAAAATTAAATCCAGTCAGCACAAAAAAAATGTAGTGCCCCCTGCTTAGCAAGGGCTAATTGTTCATTCTGTCTAAGGGGTAAGGAATAAGCAGGAATACTTACCTTATTCCTTGCTCTAGCGGGCTCCCTCCCTACTGTACAACCAGCCCCACAAAGCTACCAAGTTCACCTATAATAAATTAACAGAACATCTCATCCAGTGTTGTCCAGTATTGTCAGTTGTGATTTTGCAAAACCTGTTAGGCTCTAAGTAGCAAAGCAAGTCACTGAAAAAAATCTTAATTTTTTTCCCTAAATTAGTATAATTAACAGGCAGCTTTCCAGATTGGAATGTCCTCAGCAATAGCTTTGAAGGCCATACCCAGACCCAGTTGGAATGACAGTTTTAGGACCTGCCTGGAATGTGACTTTTGGGCAATAGGCTCTGCTTGTGGCATTTTCTAGATTGCTGAGTACTGTGTTAGCTGTAGTGCACTTTTCTGGTCCAGAGACGTGGCACAGCCTCTGGAGTCACCCAGCCTCTGAAGCCTAATTTGTGAGTATGCAAAATGGGTCAAGCTACACTATTTATTAACATTGCTGAGCATAATTATTACCCATATTTTACATTTCTCTTATAGGAAAATCTTTGTATTGGGCAATTTAGTGCTGCATCACTAGATAGTGTCCTGTGTGCACACTCCATATTCTGTTCCTGCCTTTCAGCATAAGGTGGCATCTTCCAGCCGCTATTCCTATTTGCAAGAGACGTGCAGTTTCACCTTGGTTAGTCCTTGTTGCTGCCCACAGGGCCCTAGTCACTTTGAACCTTTCCTGCTCCCAGCACTCAGCATCTGATTTGTGAGTCTCCAAAGTTTTTACCAGGTGTTCATAATTAAGTTTTCAAGTTAAGTCTCTGTTAAGCCATACAACATACCGGATCCCAAGCACAAGAGCAACAGTCCTTCTGTATTGGGTCCCCCAACTCATGATCTATTAACATTATCAGGGTGGTGTGCAGTGTCCCTCCCCACACAGACAGCTTGGACCATTGTCCTCTGAGTCCATACACTCCCCTGAGCTTACGCACTGCTAGGTTTAGCCTCCTCCTTGGCCATATTTACGGAGGAGCAGTTATGCAAAAGTTGCAATTTTCGCAAACTTCAATTTTGTAGGCAGCCACAAAATGTGAGCCCATACAAGGTAAGGTAAACAAACAACACAGGCAGTATAATTACACTATTGTAATATCTAGTTAAACAATGAAAACATTTGAAAGTGTACAATGCCTTTAAGACTTTTGTACAAGGTGTATTTCATGTGGCTTTTCCTGTGCAACCAACTGAGACTCCCTGGGATTTGAATTTGGATTTTTCAGTTTTGTCGGCATTTCAAAGACAGCTTTTGGATATTCCCCTTTCTGCCCTTTCTCACAAGGTTGTCTTCCATGTTGCCATCACCTTTGCAAGGCATATGGCTGAGCTGACAGCTTTGTCTTGTAAAGAACCTCTTCTGGCACCAGCATGACAGCATACCTGTGATAGAGCTCTGCATCCATCCACAGGATCAGTGAAAAGCATACATGGAAGACAACTAACACCCCTGTATTCTCTTTTTTCTTCATATCTCATGCACCAGTTAAAATGAACAGTGATTTCCCTATCTCTGTCGAGAACACTTTCTGTCTGGGTTCAGCCTCTGCCTGATGCTGTCCCAGGTTTTGGGCTGCTAAGTGTGCTGAATAGTCTCGGAGCCCTTCTATTGGTCTTGGGGCATTGTAGTGTTTCCTTACTAGGAAAGAAATCTGCCTGAGCTTGAAGCCCATGCTAAACATTGGGTATGGGGTGGCCAGCTTCATTCTGGCCTTCAGCTTACTTCTGTCTGTTTTTTACTTTGCATACAGATAATGGAGCAGGCTGTCATGTTTTTCTGTCCTCTGTCCTTATCTGGTCTCACCTCTGTCTTGCCCTTTTTGTTTTTTGACAGTGCCTGGCAACATTCCTTTGTTCTCACCAGTGGGAAGGTCTCCCGGGTGGCTGCCAGCGTTATTTCTCTGCTATTTGCTGCTGAGAGTGGGTAATTGTGGGTTTGTGCTTGGGCTCGGGATGGATCCTTTTCTCCCCCTGGACCCCTGATAAATCACGTATGCTCATCTGTAGGAGTCTTGCTGTTGAAATTATGGAAAGGGAATTTCCCCTCTTCATTGTATACTGAATTTTTTGAAGGCATACAAGCCTACAGGTCTGTTGCAAGACTTCACATTCCCCTTTCCCTAAGCATTTTCTTTTTGCTTGGGACATTTGGCATCTCTCATTGGATCTCAATATCTGAGGGCTCTTTTGCACGATATAAGACCGTTTTCTGGCTGGATGGGGGTTTTTGGAGTATCATGCTGAGAAATTCGCTGGGTCAATCATGATTACTATAATGGCAAAAATTTATCCCTGAAGAAGAAATTTAATCATTTTGAAACGCGTTGGATCATATAATTTTTTGCCACCTCTGTAGTGTATCATTTTGTATTGTTTTGTATTTGTAAATGTATATCTTCATATATTTAATTACCTTTTAACAATTTTTTGTATAAATAAAACTTATCTAACTTTTTTTAAAAAATTTTTCTCTTTGTTTGTTGCCTTAAAAATCCCATTTAAATGAGGTTCCCATTGCGAACCTCCCACAGACTGCCTGCAGTGATCGACAGGAGAACCAGCCAGGGCCTTCCTCACGTTGTTCCCCTGCGAATCTGATATCTACCATGCAGCGGGGTGCCCCAAGCAGAGGAGGAGCCCTCTTCGTCAGAAGGAGAGGAAGCAGAGCAGTTAAGGTTCATCTTTGCCCTAGTGCATATATTGTGGCAGTGAAGCAGGTAATAGGAGGAGGAAAATAGCTCTAAGAAGACAGAACACTATATTCCTTCTCTGCAGAAGCGGCAAGCCTATTTCCCATTTATGGAAGAGATTAAGCAATTGTTTTCTTAAGAATGGCAAATTGCAGAGCAGAGGTTCTGTTTGAATAGGCTGAGTGAGTTTTAACCATTGCAGGACTCAGACACGACTTCCTTGGACATGCTGCAGGTATGGACGTGGCGACACTTGGCTAAGAATGTCACCATCCCAATGGAAAATTCAGCCACTTTCAATGATATTATTGATAGAAGGGAAGAACTTGAACTTCAGGGCGGTCTACCAGTTTGTAGCTGTGGTCCCTCTAACCTCAGTAGCGAAAGCGATCAAGGTTTGGAAACAAAACATTGAGTCTGCTGCTAGTAAAGGTTTACCAGAGGGGGATAATATATGGGCCCTGGAGGGACTGGTGCTGTCTGCGGACTTTATATGTAAGGCAGTCATAGACACCATCAGGTGTTCAGCAAGAGCTGTGCTCCATTCTGTGACAGTAAAATGAAAGCCCTCTGGCTCAAACAATGGGCTGCAGACGTTTCATCGAAACAAAGTTGTTGTAAGATCTCCTTTGATGGGACGTTCCTCTTTGAAAATAAATTATAGACAGTTATCTCAAGATTTACAGGAGGAAAGTCAGGACTCCTTCCTTAGTATAGGAAGTTGAGGTGCATAAGGCCTATTCAAAGTAAATTTCTTGACCTGTCAATAGAGTATAGGGCAGAGATGCAAGGAAAGGCTGTAGAGGCACTCAGACAACAATCCTAAGAGCCAAAAAGCAGATTTTGTGTTGTCAACAATCATGCACAGCCATTTTTTGGATATTTGTGCTTCTGCCTCCAGCCAGTTTCTTAATGCCCACAAGATCCTACCTACACCTCAGGAGGTGAAAATTTTGAGACAGTACATCTGTACACTATTGGATTATTAGCTTTTTCTCAGAAATAGTCACCGGGTTTTACTCAACTCTCTTTTTGGTCCAGAAAAAGAATGGCAGTTGATAGCCAGTCATAAACCTCAAAAAGCTAAATCAGTACATTTTCTTGGAAAGATTCAAGATGGAGTCCTTGCAGACTATAGGGCAAATAGTACAGCCAGAAAATTGGATGCTTTCATTAGATCTGCAGGATGCCTACCTGCACATACCTACCCTACCATTGTTTCAAAGATATCTTTGAAAGATTTGTTGTAGGTCAGGTCCACCTACAATTCTGCTTCATCCCGTTCAGCCTCTGCACCTCCCTGAGGACCTTCACCAAGGTCTTGATAGTAGCCTTAGCGCCTTTCAGGGAAAGGGGTCTCAGCTGCTCAGTCACAGGGAGATTTTGATAGAGGCATTACAGTCATTCTGATGAATAATGAAGTTCAACAAAAGCCAACTTTGCCTGAACCAGTAATTAGTATACCTGTGAGGCCAGTTCAACGCAGCCAATGTATTGCCCTGCGTGCACATTAGATGGAGTCCATGAGGGAGAAGGTTAACAGAGCAGCATCCTCTCCTCTTCTGTTAACTTCACAATGTCTAAGCTTGTTGGGTACAATGTCAGCATGCATCCCAATGGTTCTTTGGGCCCATTGGCACCTGTGGCAATTCCAGACAGGCTTTCCAGACACCATTTGGGGCAAGTAATTACTGTGTCACCCTACATGAGGAAGAGCTTGTGGTGGTGGCTGAAGACAGATTCCCTGATGACGTTGTGGGCATCTTCATTCAAAGAAGATGGAGGTTTCATGCAAAAGGAATGGTCTCCATTATCCTGGAAATACAGGCAGCCCATTTGGCCCTTACATTCCTTGCTTCCAGAATCGAGGGGGAGGTCAGTCCTACTACAGATGGACAACAGGGTACCAGTTGCCTACATTCGGAGGCAGGGTGGGCACTTGGAGCAATGCATCCTTGACAGAAGTCAAGCCAATCATGGCCTGGGCAGAATTACACCTCAAAAATTTGAGGACAACCTAATTGCAGAGTAGACTGAACACAGAGGTGTATATTCTTTCTCACAATTTTCCAGATCTGAATGAGTGGTCACTTCACCTGCAAGTCTTCAGTTGACCCATGTGTGGGGTGTTCCCCAAGTGGATCTGTTCACATCCTCGAGAATCCTCGAGCAATCACTTCTGAGGTTCCTGTCTCAATTTCCTCACCCCAAGGCCGAGAGGGTGGATGCTCTCTCTTCCCAGTGAAACCTGGCAGATGCCTCCCCTCTGTTAGCCCTCATAATGATATTCTTGTTGAGACTTATGAGAGAGGAGGTCTCGGTAATAGCCATCCTGCCATATTGGCCACGCAGGCCCTGGTTTCCGCCGCTCGCAGTTCATCTTAGCACTCAAGCCCCAATCCTTCTTCCGGCCCTGCAGGATCTGCTGAGACAAGGGACCATGGTTCATCCGAACCCAAACAGACTTTGCCTCCAAGCATGGCTGCTGAGAGGAGGAGGCTGGAGAGCCCACGGTGTTCATTATAGGGAAATAGAACTCTACTAATGTCCAAAAGCCCTCCACTAATAACATCTATTCAAATATCTGGGATAGATTTGTTGCTTTTGAGACAGGAAGGGACTCTCTCCTACCTCTCCATCTGTATCACATCTGCTGGACTTTCTAAAGACCAGACTAGACCTGGGTCTAATCCTGAGTTTACTGAAAGTACAGGTGGCGGACATCTCAGTGGTAATTAAAGGCTAGTGGGTGGACCATAAACTAGCAATTACGTTCCTCAGAGCTGTGCTCAAGATCCATCCCCCCAGGAAGAGGTCCATTTCTCAGTGAGATCTGTCTGTGCTGCTGGACTTTCTCTCATAACAACCTTATTATCCCACAGAGCAGTGCTTGCTTTGGGATATTACTTATAAGATAAGTATATCTCACGACAGTAACCTCCGAGAGGAGGGTGTCAGAGCTTCAGGCCCTTGGAGCTTCAGAAAGTCATATTACATTCCTCCTGGACAAGGTAGAGCTTCATAAAGTGGAGTAGTTTGTTCAAAAACTGGCCACATTGTTCCACCAATCAGAGACTGGAAGAAATATTTCTCAGCCACAGCTTTGTTTTGGGCATGGAAATGGTTCTCGTCATACTAAGTGGCAAGAATAGAGGTAAAGAAGCTACCTCTAGAACCTTAGCAGGAAGGTTTGTGAAGCTTATCTAAGGGGATATCCCTATCCTGTAGGAGTTGACCCACCGGTGTTGCTGATGGCACACTCAATTAGGTTGGTTGCGGCATTCTGAAAGGCCTATTCCAATGTTCCCATGGAGGCAATACCTTTCTGTACAAGGTGGATCCAGAGATCTTGTCTATGGCGGATTTTGGGAGAGAGCTATCAGAGTTTCTGTTTCCTCCTCTCAATAAAATTTTCTGTTGACATCTGCCAATCCTTTCAGCTAGCTATTTATTACAGGTATGTTGCCATGTTGGCCCCAGGAAAATGGAAAATTGTATCACATACTTACTATAATTTTAATTTCCTGGCACCAATCGATGGCAGCATACAATCCCACCTTCAGTATGTAGCTTACTAATGAGAATACAGGGGGCGTTAGTTGTCTTTCTTTTATGCTATTCACTGGAGTGAGGTGGAGAGAGTGGTTGGAGGCAGAGTGTTATCACAGGTATGCTGCCATGGATTGTTGCCAGGAAAGAAAAATGATGGTAAGTATTTGATGCAAATACCATGTTGGCCCCAGGAAAATGGAAAATTGTATCACATACTTACTATAATTTTAATTTCCTGGCACCAATTGATGGCAGCATACAATCCCACCTTCAGTATGTAGCTTACTAATGAGAATACAGGGGGCGTTAGTTGTCTTTCTTTTATGCTATTCACTGGAGTGAGGTAGAGAGAGTGGTTAGAGGCAGAGTGTTATCACAGGTATGCTGCCATGGATTGTTGCCAGGAAAGAAAAATGATGGTAAGTATTTGATGCAATTTTCCATTTTCTGACCTTACATAAGATTAAGGTGGGATTAAGACCTAGAGTCTCCTTCCTTCCCAAGATAGTTTCAGTTTTTCACTTTAATCAGCAAATTGTTCTCCCATCTCTCTGTGCAGCAGCAGTACTTCAGAAAGAAATGTTTCTTCAATGTCTAGATGTAGTTTGTCCAGATTTACCTTAAAGTGTTTCATTACAAATATTGACTCTATTTTTGTTACCCCTGATGGTCCCTGAAAAAGGGAAACCAGTTAATGTACAGTTATGCAGGAAAAGGGAGATGAAGGGTTAATATGCAGGTCATGTGGAGTGACAGTGTGAATGATATGTATGCGTCACGAATGTCACGTCTACCTCAATGCAGGTGGTCAGACACTATAGCTAGCTACTGTATGCTTCACCTATAGCAGCCCCCTTTCCCTTAAGACAAGCAGGCCTACCGATACTTGGTTGCCCCCAGGACTTATACACAATGCTATAGTGCCTGGCCACCACACTAAGGCAGACGCGAACAGAGCAAACAACAGTCTACTTGCAGTTTAGCAGACAGATACCGTGGCTCTAAGACGGTCCAGGTAATAAGGCAGGCTGAGTTCAGGGAATAGTCCACTATGTGATGCAATGACAGTCTAGGTAATAAAGCAGGCTGAGTTCAGGGAATAGTCCAATATCCAATCCGGGTCATACACAGGAAAATTCAACAGCAAAGCAAGGCAGACAAACGGGAGGCTTGATCAGAACAATGCAGGTAACTCTGTCTCTATCACAAGCAAGGGATAGAGTGTTCGGTTTGCTTATATCAGGTGACTGATCAGATCAATCACCTGCAGGTGAACACAGACAGGGGAAAAGCAACAGCCAACACCTGGGTGCTGGAATGAGGAACAGGGGCACTAAGTGATTATGACATTACCCCCCTCTGAGGAGGGGCCCCTGGACCCTCAAAGACCAGTTGGACATCCAGCACAGGACCATCAGACTAAGCAGAGGTCCGCGGATCCACGAGGTCAGGCTGGTTAGCAGGGGGTGTGTCACAGGGGTCAAGCCGGACAGCTTAAACATGAATTGAATACAGAGAACCCTGAAAAAAAAGATTGAAAGCCCCACCTGGTCGAATGAGACTTTGAGAGGTTTTCCAAAGGGTGGATTGAACCTCTTAGACCGGTTGGATAAGTAGGGGGAGGCCAGGTTACAGAAAGCCCTGAATAAGAAAAAGCAAGAGGCACAATGGGCATGGGCCGGACTGGCACAATCAATGCAGTGACCGACCAAGCCGCATCCCCAAGTGCAGCTACTGTCTGAGTCGCCTCACCAGAAGGTCTTGAGTAAGAAAAAACAGGAAGTTCAATAGGCATGGGCTGAACTAGCGTAACTGATGCAGTGGCTGACTGGGCCACATCGCCAGGTGTAAGGACTGTATGAATCGCATCGCCAGACGTAGCAACTGTCCGAATCACATCACCAGAGAGTCCAGAATAAGAAAAAGCAGAATGTTCAATGGGCATGACCTGGACTGGGATAATTGATGCAGTGGCTGACTGGGCCGCATCGCAGGTGTAGCGACTGTTTGAATTGCATCACCAGAGAGTCCAGAATAAGAAAAAGCAGAAAGTTTAATAGGCATGGGCTGGACTGGCATAATTGATACAGTGGCCAACTGGGCCGCAGCGCCAGGTATAGCGACTGTCTGAATCGCATTGCCAGGCATAGCAACTGTCTGAATCGCATCACCAGGTGTAGCAACTGTCTGAATCACATCACCAGGTGTAGCGATTATCTGAATCACATTGCCAGGCTCAGCAACTGTCTGAATCGCATCATCAGGTGTGGAAACTATCTGGATCACATCACTTGGTGTGGCGACTGTCTGAATCGCATCAGACGATCATAATGTACAGAACCACTTGGATTGGTTCTGTACACAGTGTCTATGAACAAAGCAGCCCTAGGATAGTTCAATTAACTGGCAATAATGGGTGGGACACAGTTGTCAACTCTGTGTTTTGTGAACTTACTCCTAGTACTGCTTCTCTAACAGACAAAGGCATGCTGTGAATGGAAGGCGTGCCATCTACCTGGTCACTTTTCTTTGTAACCAGTGTCTGAAACCACCTGTAGGAAGCAATATAACCCAACTGAATTTTATCCCTTAATGAACTCCAAGAAAGGGGTTTTACAGTAAATACAAAAATGATATTTTTGGCTACATTACCCTGGTGTCTTTTATATAAAAAGTATTTATTTATTTTTTAGTTGGTTTTCTAGTTTGGCTTCATTCCCACTTGTGGTAGTGGAATGGCATAGAAGGCAGCAATATCTGATTGTGGATGAAAGCAAGAGAATGCAGGGCCATGTTTTGAATAATTAAGAAATGGAACGGCACAAGTGAATAGTGGTAATTGGAAGGGGTGGGGGGCAGCAGAATGAGAAAGTGAGGGTAGACAGAGAAAATGATAATATATTATTCTAATTTGCTTTCTACAGCTCTAACAGTTGTTTTTTTATCTGCCCCCCACCCCAAAGCACCTTGTCCCCATGTTGATGGAGGCAAGGGCCTCTTCCCCACAACCCTGGGCTGTGGTTGTGGGGGTCTGCAGGCGGGGCCCCAGACCCCGCCCCTCCCCTATGTGAATGAGTATGGGGTATAAAGTACCCCTACCCATTCTCCAAAAAAGTGAATAAAGACAGTACATGAGTTTTTGACAGTTCCTTTATTAACCACTTCAGCCCCGGAAGGATTTACCCCCTTCCTGACCAGAGCACTTTTTACAATTTGGCACTGCGTCGCTTTAACTGCTAATTGCGCGGTCATGCAATGCTGTACCCAAATGAAATTTGCGTCCTTTTCTTGCCACAAAAATAGCTTTCTTTTGATGGTATTTGATCACCTCTGCCATTTTTATTTTTTGCGCTATAAACGGAAAAAGACCGAAAATTTTGAAAAAAAATGATATTTTCTACATTTTGTTATAAAAAAATCCAATAAACTCAATTTTAGTCATATATTTAGGCCAAAATGTATTCGGCCACATGTCTTTGGTAAAAAAAATGTCAATAAGTGTATATTTATTGGTTTGCGCAAAAGTTATAGCGTCTACAAGCTAGGGTACATTTTCTGGAATTTACACAGCTTTTAGTTTATGAGTGGCTATGTCATTTCTTGAGGTGCTAAAATGGCAGGGCAGTACAAAACCCCCCCAAATGACCCAATTTTGGAAAGTAGACACCCCAAGGAAATTGCTGAGAGGCATGTTGAGCTCATTGAATATTAATTTTTTTTGTCCCAAGTGATTGAATAATGACAAAAAAAAAAAAAAATTACAAAAAGTTGTCACTAAATGATATATTGCTCACACAGGCCATGGGCATATGTGGAATTGCACCCCAAACTACATTCAGCTGCTTCTCCTGAGTACGGGGATACCACATGTGTGGGACTTTTTGGGAGCCTAGCTGCGTACGGGGCCCCGAAAACCAATCACCTCCCTCAGGATTTCTAAGGGCGGAAATTTTTGATTTCACTCCTCACTACCTATCACAGTTTTGAAGGCCATAAAATGCCCAGATGGCACAACCCCCCCCCCCCCAAATGACCCCATTTTGGAAATTAGACACCCCAAGCTATTTGCTGAGAGGCATGTTGAGTCCATGGAATATTTTATATTTTGACACAAGTTGCGGGAAAGTGACAATTGTTTTTTTTTTTTTTTTTGCACAAAGTTGTCACTAAATGATATATTGCTCACACAGGTCATGGGCAAATGTGGAATTGCACCACAAAATACATTTGGCTGCTTCTCCTGAGTATGGGGATACCACATGTGTGGGATTTTTTTGGGAGCCTAGCCGCGTACGGGGCCCCGAAAACCAATCTCTGCCTTCAGGATTTCTAAGGGTGTACATTTTTGATTTCACTCTTCACTGCCTATCACAGTTTCGGAGGCCATGGAATGCCCAGGTGGCACAACCCCCCCCCCCCAAATGACCCCATTTTGGAAAGTAGACACCCCAAGCTATTTGCTGAGAGGCATGGTGAGTATTTTGCAGCTCTCATTTGTTTTTGAAAATGAAGAAAGAAAAGAAAAAACATTTTTTTTTCCCCTTTTTCAAATTTCAAAACTTTGTGACAAAAAGTGAGGTTTGCAAAATACTCACTATACCTATCAGCAAATAGCTTGGGGTGTCTACTTTCCAAAATAGGGTCATTTGGGGGGGTTTGTGCCACCTGGGCATTCCATTTCCTCCGAAACTGTGATAGGCAGTGAAGAGTGAAATAAAAAATTTACGCCCTTATGCCCCGTACACACGGTCGGATTTTCCGATGGAAAATGTCCGATCGGAGCGTGTTGTCGGAAATTCCGACCGTGTGTGGGCTCCATCGGACATTTTCCATCGGATTTTCTGACACACAAAGTTGGAGAGCAGGAGATAAAATTTTCCGACAACAAAATCCGTTGTCGGAAATTCCGATCGTGTGTACACAAATCCGACGGACAAAGTGCCACGCATGCTCAGAATAAATAAAGAGATGAAAGCTATTGGCCACTGCCCCGTTTATAGTCCCGACGTACGTGTTTTACGTCACCGCGTTCAGAACGATCGGATTTTCCGACAACTTTGTGTGACCATGTGTATGCAAGACAAGTTTGAGCCAACATCCGTCGGAAAAAATCCTAGGATTTTGTTGTCGGAAAGTCCGAACAAAGTCCGACCGTGTGTACGCCCTATTAGAAAGCCTGAAGGCGGTGCTTGGTTTTCGGGGTTCCGTACGCGGCTAGGCTCCCAAAAAGTCTCACACATGTGGTATCCCCATACTCAGGAGAAGCAACAGAATGTATTTTGGGGTGTAATTTCACATATTCCCATGGCATGTTTGAGCAATATATCATTTAGTGACAACTTTGTGCAAAAAAAAAAAAAAAAATGTGTCTCTTTCCCGCAACTTGTGTCACAATATAAAATATTCCATGGACTCGACATGCCTCTCAGCAAATAGCTTGGGGTGTCTATTTTCCAAAATGGGGTCATTTGGGGGGGTTTTGAACTGTCCTGGCATTTTATGCACAACATTTAGAAGCTTATGTCACACATCATCCACTCTTCTAACCACTTGAAGACAAAGCCCTTTCTGACACTTTTTGTTTACATGAAAAAAATATTTTTTTTTGCAAGAAAATTACTTTGAACCCCCAAACATCATATTTTTTTTTAAAGCAAATGCCCTACAGATTAAAATGGTGGGTGTTTAATTTTTTTTTTCACACTGTATTTGCACAGTGATTTTTCAAACGCATTTTTTTGGGGAAAAAACACACTTTTTTAAATTTTAATGCACTAAAACACACTATATTGCCCAAATGTTTGATGAAATAAAAAAGATGATCTTAGGCCGAGTACATGGATACCAAACATGACATGCTTTAAAATTGCGCACAAACGTGCAGTGGCAACAAAATAAATACATTTTTAAAAGCCTTTAAAAGCCTTTACAGGTTACCACTTTAAAATTACAGAGGAGGTCTACTGCTAAAATTAGTGCCCTCGATCTGACGTTCGCGGTGATACTTCACATGCATGGTACAATTGCTGTTTACATTTGACGCCAAACCAACGCTTGCGTTCGCCTTAGCGCGAGACCAGGGGGGGACAGGGTGCTTTTTTTTTTTTCTTTATTATTTTTTTGCTTTTTTATCTTATTTTTAAACTGTTCCTTTCATTTTTTTTTTTAATCATTTTTATTGTTATCTCAGGGAATGTAAATATCCCCTATGATAGCAATAGGTAGTGACAGGTACTCTTTTTTGAAAAAATTGGGGTCTATTAGACCTTAGATCTCTCCTCTGTGCTCAAAGCATCTGACCACACCAAGATCGGTGTGATAAAATGCTTTCCCAATTTCCCAATGGCGCTGTTTACATCTGGCGAAATCTAAGTCATGAAATGCTCGTAGCTTCCGGTTTCTTAGGCCATAGAGATGTTTGGAGCCACTCTG
Organism: Aquarana catesbeiana; assembly: GCF_042186555.1. Lineage (NCBI taxonomy): Eukaryota > Metazoa > Chordata > Amphibia > Anura > Ranidae > Aquarana > Aquarana catesbeiana. The sequence goes on from NC_133330.1 coordinate 146,608,897, forward strand.
TTCTCTGATCAGCTCTATGGTCAGCTGGCTGAATCACCGGCTGCATTCTCAGGTTCCCTGTTGAGACAGGAGAGCCAGAGAAAAACACGGAAGACGGAGGGGGGGGCATTCCCTCCCACTGCTTGTAAAAGCAGTCTAGAGGCTAATTAGCCACTAGGATTGCTTTTACATGAAAGCCGACCACTGGCTGAAAAGAATGATACCAAGATGATACCTAAACCTGCAGGCATCATTCTGGTATAACCACTCAAAGTCGTGAATGGTGTACCTGAAGATATAAAAATGGTTAACAATAAAACACAGTAAACGGTAAAGTATAAAAAATTGCATACCTGAAAAGCAAACATAATAACATAATAACAATAAAACATTGCAGAATAGAATACAGTAAAAAAGAGCAGAACAATAGAGAGAGAATAGAGAGAGAGAGAACAATAAAACGAATACTATTTTTTTTTTATATATATATATATATATATATATATATATATATATATATATTTTTACACTTTTTTTTGTAACTAACTTTTATAACTGTAACTGGTTCCAGGTTCTGGTCTCTCAAAATGCGATGGCATCTTGGGAGACCCTGTGAAAGTGTGCCTAGTTTGTGTAATGCTGTACCCTACGCTAATACTCAACTAGTGCATGGTAGCGTTCAAAACATTCACCAATGCAAAGACCAGGAGTGTCAGGACAGGAGGGACAATAATAGCGGGTGTCACGCCTATATCCACGCTTGCTGCAGACACAACATCTTTTTTGGGGGGGTTAGTTGGGTAGGGGTACTCGGGAGGACATAAAGAAAATGCCTCTCATGCAGCTGACTGCATTTGGTTGGGGATGTGAATGGGGGAAGTACGGGCGCTGCAGAAGTGGTGGGTTCCCAATTAGGATTGGCGAATGCTGCAGGAAGGGCACTATGGGCACGACGGGCCTGTGTTTGTCTTCTTCTTGGTGGCAGCGGGACACTACTTGTGCTTGCCACCTCACCAGCTTGGACTGCACTTATGGGACTCGCCACATCACCAAGTGTTACTGCAGTGCTGGTTTGACTATGACCGGGGTGTACTAGGCCGCTGGTGTTTGCCAGTTCACCAAAACGCTACCAAAAAAACTGTTAGCGATCGCAGGGATCAGGCCTGACTCTGCGAACGCTGCAGTTTTATGTGTTTAGTGTTTTGTAAGTGACAGTGATCGATCGATACTGCACTTGGGTGGGCTGGGCTGGGCCGGGCGGAGGGGCAAAACGCAGGTGCTAGCAGGTATCTGGGCTGATCCCGCTAACACTGCGTTTTTGGGAACCCTAAACTGCTGGGTACGCTAGTATAGATCTGATCGGATCAGATATTGATCCGTTCAGATACTACACCACTAAGGGAGGTGTACGGTGCATGCGTGGGTGTTAGCACTACTGGCACTAACCTGATGCTGCCTGGGGCTGGTGCATGCCAGTTCACCAAAACGCTACCAAAAAAACTGTTAGCGATCGCAGGGATCAGGCCTGACTCTGCGAACGCTGCAGTTATGCGTTTAGTGTTTTGTAAGTGACAGTGATCGATCGATACTGCACTTGGGTGGGCTGGGCGGAGGGGCAAAACGCAGGTGCTAGCAGGTATCTGGGCTGATGCCGCTAACACTGCGTTTTTGGGAACCCTAAACTGCTGGGGACGCTAGTATAGATCTGTCGGATCAGATATTGATCCGATCAGATACTATACCACTAAGGGAGGTGTATGCTGCGTGCGTGGGTGTTAGCGGTACTGGCGCTAATCTGACGCTGCCTGGGGCGACGCATATCACCGCCGGGCGATCAGGGGGCTAAACCTTTATTAGGTAATAAACGGCGGGTGCCCTGACACTATAAAAAATAAACGAACTAACCAGCGTCACCCGTAACAGTTATACGGTGATCAGTGGTGAAAGGGTTAACTAGGGGGGCAATCAAGGGGTTAAAACATTTATTAGGTAGTATATGGGGGTCCCTGACGCTATAAAACGCTGACGGCGAACCTAAATATTTACCTCCCTAACTAGCGTCACCAGCGACACTAATACAGCGATCAGAAAAATGATCGCTTAGTGACACTGGCGACGGGGGGTGATCAAGGGGTTAAAACTTTATTGGGGGGGTTGGGGGGTATCCTATACCTAAAGGGGGCTAACCCTAACTGCCCTAACAAACTAACTGTCACAAACTGACACCATGCAGTAATCAGAAAAAAAAAAAAAAACTGCTTGGTGTCAGTGTGACAGGGGGGGGGGTGATCGGGGGGGATCGGGGGTGTAATGTGTGCCTGGCATGTTCTACTGGATGTGTTTGTGTTGTGCACTCACATTCCAGTCTTCTCTCCTCGGCGCCGGAACGGAAAATGCTGAGCCGAGGAGAGATGACATCATTTCCTCTGCCTCTGTGTACAATACAGAGGCAGGGAAATGATCCCATTGGCCAGGAGCGATCGCGAGGGGGGGGCCACGAATGGATGGCCTCCCCCTCACCACCGATTGCCAGGGAGGACTTGCCGACCGCCGCAGGCATCGGGGGGTCCGATCGGACCCCCCACCCGCGGGCAGGCAAGGACGTACCTGTAAGTCCCTTTTGCCTGCCCGTGCCATTCTGCCGATGTACATCATCGTGCGGCGGTCAGCAACTGGTTAAAAAAATAAAAAACAATGTCCCCCAATGTAGATCCATCATCAATCACCTCGCCCCCTGAAAGACCCGAAAAAAGAAAAAATCTCCGGCTTCGTCGAACGCTCCCCGCGGACTGCCTGCTCCTCCGTCTGACATTTCTTAAATAGCTAAGGGGCGGAGTCACCCGATGTCAGCAGGTGACTCTGCCCTTTGTGACCTTATCAGCCCAGCATGCCGTGGTAGGTGACATCTAAAGGGGGCTTCCAGATTCTGATAAGCCCCTGCCAGCAGACCCCCACAACCACAGCCCAGGGTTGTGGGGAAGAGGCCCTTATCCCTATCAACATGGAGACAAGGTGCTTTGGGGTGGAGGGGGCAGAGCCCTGACCCAAAGAACCCCTCCATGTTGAGTGCATGTGGCATGTGGCACGCTCGCTCGTCCCCCCTTTCCTGGCTTGCAGGCTGCATGCTCGGCTAATGGGTCTGGTATGGATTTTGGGGTCTGGTATGGATGCATACCAGACCCGAAGTGCCTAGTATGGCTTGGGGAAGACCCCACGCTGTTTTTTTTTTTCGGAATTTCCTATTGCCGACATTGTTTTGTTTACATTTCATCTGGCAGTGGGGAAGCCTGCTGACAGCTGATAAGTCATCGCGGTGGCCGGCTTTCCGGGCTGCTGCTTAAAAACCAGCTATTCTTCAAACAGAATTTGAATCGGTCGATCATTTTTCGACCAATTTGAATTCAAATCGTTTCCCGAAAATTACAATTTGTTAGAAAACATATAAATGAAGGAAAATTTTACAAAAAAGAAAAGAAACAAAACTAAACTAATTCCAAAACTTAAGTAAACGAATTCCGAAACAAAACTAAATTAGTAACATAACGAATATATCCGAAACAAAACAAATTTTTCCGTTCGGCACAGTGTATCACCCTGGAAGTCTAAAGTGGACTGTAAATCCCATCCAGCTAGACATATATTGACTGGTAATCAAGATGAGAGTTCCTGCTCTTAGTACAGTGTGGTCCAGAGGAGGACTTGGTATCTAAAGGCCAAACAGGTATATTTCCGCCTCCCTTGCACACTGCACACTGTTGCACACTGAGGACCACGTGTACTGATATATGTCCCAGTAAATGATTGAACACCTTAACACAGAAAGTGTAAATTCCATGCAGTGGTTAAAGGTTCCAGTGTACTAAGTCTCTTTAACACCCTCACATGTTTAAATCTGGTAACCACAGGTCTATGAATGACTGGAAAAACAAGTCCCATATAGAATCTAAATATCTCAACAACGTATTTCATGTGTCATAGAACCAAAGCAATCATCAAATCCAACAGGTGGGTTGTCCCCATAGAAGTCATGCAATAGATATCAGGTAGCAATGACAGTCATTTGTTCAAGCAATCATTTCCATAAGAGTGATGGTAGCCAGATGAATACTTAGAACTCCAGTACAGAATATTGGCATGCATTAAAAAGGGGATTAACTCCAGAGGTAAAACGATAATTCTCCCACTCTACAAGACTCTGATCCGGCCGCACCTGGAGTAAGCCGTCCAGTTCTGGGCACCAGTCATCAGGAAGGATGTGCTAGAAATGGAGAGAGTCCAGAGAAGGGCAACAAAACTAATAAAGGGACTGGAGGACATTGGTTATGAGGAAAGGTTACGAGTACTGAACTTATTCTCTCTATTAGATAAGAACGTCCACAGCATACAGGGATATACAATGTAATACTGACATAAAATCACACACATAGGTTGGACTTGATGGACTTTTGTCTTTTTTCAACCTTGCCTACTATGTAACTGTAATTATGTAACATTCACCCAAAGGGTCATCTAGGCAGAGACTGATAGAAGAACAACGCCATCCTGACCTGTTTTGCCGGTTCTGCCGACTGCCTCAGAGATACGGCTACATTGTTTGGCATGCATGATATCCAAATTTATTATGGCTGCCTGGTCTAGTCTTCGCAAACACAGCGCATCATGACATCAAGCCCGCACGTGCTTACACATTGATGTCACGTGCACCTGCGTATGCGTAAGGGATTTATGATTTTATGCTTTGGCTATATGCTGTATATATGTTTGTATCACATGTGTACGTAGATTTAGGACCCATTCTAGATCAGGTTCAAAACTAGCAATTCAGAGTTTGGTTTTTCATGTGAGTTCAACTTGGGACTCCCAGACTATTTTTATTTTTGTGAGTTTTTGAGGGGGACCTTGAGATTTTTTAGTGTTATTGGTACCTATCCCCCACTGTGCACCTGGTGCTAGACAGACTTTCAAGAAGATTCATATGAAAACTCTTAGTACATCTGAGGGCTTGAGGAATGGTTGTTCGAAAGTAGTTACATAGTTACATACATAGTTACATAGTAGGTGAGGTTGAAAAAAGACACAAGTCCATCAAGTCCAACCTACAGTATGTGTGTGATTATGTGTCAGTATTACATTATATATCCCTGTATGTTGCGGTCATTCAGGTGCTTATCTAATAGTTTCTTGAAGCTATCGATGCTCCCCGCTGAGACCACCGCCTGTGGAAGGGAATTCCACATCTTTGCCGCTCTTACAGTAAAGAACCCTCTACGTAGTTTAAGGTTAAACCTCTTTTCTTCTAATTTTAATGAGTGGCCGAGAGTCTTGTTAAACTCTCTTCTGCAAAAAAGTTTTATTTCTATTGTAGGGTCACCAGTACGGTATTTGTATATTGAAATCATATCCCCTCTCAAGCGTCTCTTCTCCAGAGAGAATAAGTTCAGTGCTCGCAACCTTTCCTCATAACTAAGATCCTCCAGACCCTTTATTAGCTTTGTTGCCCTTCTTTGTTCTCGCTCCATTTCCAGTACATCCTTCCTGAGAACTGGTGCCCAGAACTGGACAGCATACTCCAAGTGCGGCCGGACCAGAGTCTCGTAGAGTGGGAGAATTATCATTTTATCTCTGGAGTTGATCCCCTTTTTAATGCATGCCAATATTCTGTTTGTTAGCAGCAGCTTGCTGAGCCTATCATCTACTAGGACCCCCAGGTCCTTTTCCATCCTAGATTCCCCCAGAGGTTCTCCCCCCCGGTGTATAGATTGCATTCATATTTTTGCCACCCAAATGCATTATTTTACATTTTTCTACATTGAACCTCATTTGCCATGTAGTTGCCCACCCCATTAATTTGTTCAGATCTTTTTGCAAGGTTTCCACATCCTGCGGAGAAGTTATTGCTCTGCTTTGCTTAGTATCATCTGCAAATACAGAGATTGAACTGTTTATCCCATCCTCCAGGTCGTTTATGAACAAATTAAATAGGATTGGTCCCAGCACAGAACCCTGGGGAACCCCACTACTCACCCCTGACCATTCTGAGTACTCCCCATTTATCACCACCCTCTGAACTAGCCCTTGTAGCCAGTTTTCAATCCATGTACTCACCCTATGGTCCATGCCAAGGAACCTTATTTTGTACAGTAAAAGTTTATGGGGAACTGTGTCAAATGCTTTTGCAAAATCCAGATACACCACGTCTACGGGCCTTCCTTTATCTAGATGGCAACTCACCTCCTCAAAGAAGGTTAGTAGATTGGTTTGGCAAGAAAGATTCTTCATGAATCCATGCTGATTACTGCTAATGATACCATTCTTATTACTAAAATCTTGTATATAGTCCCTTATCATCCCCTCCAAGAGTTTACATACTATTGATGTTAGGCTAACTGGTCTGTAATTCCCAGGGATGTTTTTTGGGCCCTTTTTAAATATTGGTGCTACATTGGCTTTTCTCCATCAGCTGGTACCATTCCAGTCAGTAGACTGTCTGTAAAAATTAGGAACAACGGTCTGGCAATCACTTACCCTAAGTACCCTCGGATGCAAGCCATCTGGTCCCAGTGATTTATTAATGTTAAGTTTCTCAAGTCTAATTTTAATTCTGTCCTCTGTTAACCATGGAGGTGCTTCCTGTGTTGTGTCATGAGGATAAACACTGCAGTTTTGGTTACTGAAGCCCCCTGATTCACTCGTGAAGGCTGAGGAGAAGAATAAATTTAATACCTTTGCCATCTCCCCATCCTTTGTAACCAGATGTCCTTCCTCATTTTTTATGGGGCCAATATGGTCTGTCCTCCTTTTTTACTGTTTACATACTTAAAGAATTTCTTGGGATTTTTTTTGCTCTACTCCGCTATGTGTCTTTCATGTTCTATCTTAGCCGTCCTAATTGCACCCTTACATTTCTTGTTGCATTCTTTATAAAGTCTGAATGCTGATGATGATCCCTCAACCTTGTATTTTTTGAAGGCCTTCTCCTTTGCTTTTATATGCATTTTTACATTGGAGTTAAGCCATCCAGGGCTTTTGTTCGCTCTTTTAAATTTATTACCCAATGGGATACATTGGCTAATGCCCTTATTTAATATGCTCTTAAATCAAACCCATCTCTCCTCTGTATTCTTTGTTCCTAATATTTTATCCCAATTTATGCCTTTTAGCAAGGTTTGTATTTTAGGGAAGTTGGCTCTTTTGAAATTCAGTGTCTTTGTATTCCCTTTATGTTTCCTATTTGTGTGATTTATACTGAAACTAATTGACCTGTGATCGCTGTTACCTAAATTGCCCCGTATTTCCACATCCGTGATCAGGTCTGTATTGTTGGTAATCAGTAGATCCAGTAATGTTTGATTTCTAGTTGGTGCGTCTACCATCTGACCCATAAAATTGTCCTGCAAGACATTAAGGAATTGGCGAGCCTTAAATGAATGCGCGGTTCCCTTCGCCCAGTCTATGTCTGGATAATTATAATCCCCCATTATGATAACACTTCCCATCCTTGCTGCTAATCCAAATTGTGATAGGAGATCTGTCTCCACTTCCTCCCTCAGGTTAGGGGGCCTATAACATACTCCCAGTATTATTTTCCCCTTAGCTTCATCCCTTTGGAGCTCTAACCCAGTAGTTCAAAATTTTGTTTGCTTTTAACATTTGATATTGGAATTAATGTAATTTCCTAAATGAAAACAGCATACACTGTTGGAAATGTGTTCTTCTAATATTAATTTTCCATCCTACTCTTTCACAATCTTGAGCTCTCTCTTGAAACCAGCTGCTTTGATGCACTGGGATACCAGTTAATCCAGGGAGGAAGAAATATTCATTTTCCCATGGAATCTCAGAAGCTTATGTGCAGAAATTCACCGCATTTACACTTTCCAAAAGCTTGACTGAGATACAGACAGTTATCATTCTTTTTCCCAAAGGCCCAGGCAAGAGCTTTACCACCAAGCAGAAAAATTACATAAGCTGCCTTAGCTTAGTCAGATTAAAATAGTTCATTCAAATGTAGAATGCAGAATGGCTTAGAGTAGAGTGGGTTAATTTGGAGGCCAGGAGCAGGGTTGAATAATTCTCAAGCCAACCAAGGCGGTTTCCTAAGGTCTAAAGCAGGGGTCAACAACCTGTAGATCGCGATCTAGCAGTAGATCATAGGCAGGTGACTGGTAGATTGCGGTCTGGGCTTGCTGACCCATCATCCCAGAGCATCAGTGTGCAATGCAGAGGGACTGCTTGTACAGTTGGAGCTGTAGTAGGGAGCACAAGCCACATAAGCTGATGCCTTCTCTGTAGTGCTAGCTCCTGTCCCACGCAGATTGATATCAACTACACTCCACCTCTTATTATGGCTAGCAGTCTTCTGCTGCCAGCAGCAGCAGGAAGCAGGAGATTTTCAGGTCAATGTGAAGCAATACACTGGGCATAATAATATAGGGCTGCTTTCACACTGATGAGCTGCTGTTAACCCACACTGGAGTTAAAGCAGCCAGTGTTGTGTTGCTTTCTCACCACCTGCTTTAACCCCTTGGACCCCGCAGAAGAATGCAGTTGGGGTCACTTGCAGAGTGGCCCCATTTACTTGATTGGCAGGTGATAGCACCCACCCAAAGCAACAGGGGGCTTAATTCCTGCTGCGGCATGTGTACACCTTTGGCTGCTGCCTCAGCAGCTAATGGGGGGGTAGGGACCGGGCACTGTAAAACGGTGACTTAACTGCAGGGCTTTACTACTCCCCAACTTTATGTGTGAACAAGCTCTAAGGGTGCCACTGACAAATGAAACTAAGGACTTATTCACAAGTGTAGCAGCCACTGCTGATGCTCCTCTGAAAAGCAATCCGAGTATGTTTGACAGGTAGTGAGGAGGCTTTTATTTTACAGGTCCCCTGCTTACAAAAAATGTAAATGTAAAATTTTTAACTCCACACTGTCATCACAGGTGACAGCCAACTGACAGCCAAATAATACACAATAAATAATCTGTGACATAAACTGTCAGGAGCCAGGCAAACCTAAATACAGAGCATAAGCTGATAGAGTAACCCGTTGAATAGGCTTAGGCTGATTTTTCAGCAGTTTGCTGAAGCTTTTCTCATAAGGGTAAAGGTGTTTACAACAGAGACCAGAGCTACAGTGCTGAGTCTCAAAACTGTGTGGTACAGAAAGGACCTCCAGTCTGATTAGTATGCTTACATCTTTTCTTCCTGTAGCAGCTTCTTACAACAACCTTTAGGCCAGGTTCACATATGTTCAGCTCCGGTTTGCAGTCGGGGGTCTGGTGCCTTTCTGTTCACCGCTTCAATGCAAATTTTTGCCTGAATTTGCACCTGGACCGGACCCAAAAATGCACAGGACCCTTTTTTAAAACACATTGTAGCTGCCCCGGACATGTGTGCTCCATTGAGAACTGCCCACATTCACATGTCAGGCGAATTGGATGCGGTTAAAACACATCCAATTTTCATCTATGTAAATCCAGCCTTAAGGTTGCAGAAGGGAATAAAAAGAGCTAGAGAATACAGGTTTTTGGCTATACAAAGTTTATTTTTGTATTACTTTCAGCTCCTTCTTGTGGTGGAATGGGTCACGTGCTGCAGGAAGAGAAGGTATAAACCAACTGTAGTAAAAAGTTTGTTGTAGTGGAGCATGTGATAGCTATCTCAATAAGATTTCATTCCCAGTGGTATTGACCCACCATAAATGTAAACAAAATTTGGAAAAATAAACAGTAACAGTAACATGTATGGTCTACGCGGCTACGCAAATTTCTTTCATACCTAAATTTTGTGATAATCCTGATTTTATTGCAGAATTGGTTTATGGGGTTTATACTTTTCCTACTTTTTTACTTTGGAGGTGCCTTGAGTGTTGGAGCACTGTGAAGTGCCCCTACGGGCACTTTTAGTTTGCCCCCAGATGAGGAGTCTTATCCACACTGCGGGCAGGGTGAGTGGGGGGATTTTGGAGTCAATATTTTTGCCCTTTCCCTTTTTTCCCCTTTTTCTCCTCCTGTTGTCATGGACAGATTTGTGCTTTGTCCCTTTTGTATTTGTATATTGGGGTACTATTTATATTATCCCTGTACTATCATTAATTTGTTTTGATCATATTTCAGCACAGGTTTATTATCTTTGGCTGAGTACTTACAAGGCATACAAAGTCCTAATGAAGCAGAGACATCTCCAAATGCATAGACCATACATGTTACTGTTACCGTTTATTGTAACGCCTTCAAAACTATGTTTTTAAGCTGTATTGTATTAGCTTCTCTGTAACTTTATGGACAGTAGATGCCTGATTGTATACACTAAAGATGGTTGGTTTTTTTTATATTCTATAATTTTTATATTGATTTGTCTATTTCCGTTATTTTTCCAAATCTTGTTTACATGTTAAACTGCTTCCAGCCTGAGCGTACAGTTTCTGAAATGTCTGTTTATCAGCAAAACAGATACCCTATTGTGGTTCACTTTTCTGAGCTGACTACAGAGACAAGTGTGAATAAAGGATAAGTGCTAAAGGTGAGCTTATTCCTCAACAAGAAAATAAAGCAGAAACTAACATATAACATATACTGTATATGTTGCAATCAATATATTCATTCATTGATAATCAGGAGAATCCAATAAACAAATCACATCAGTCTAAAACAAAGTACATAAAATGATAGGCTTAGTTCACTTAGTGTGTTACCTAACACACCAGGATAAGTATCCCTATGTTTAAAAAAGTATCCTTTATTTTTTGTTGAGTCTAATATATAAAAGTGGAAAAGGGTATTACAAAAATGACTCCATATCCTATAACAAAGTAGAGACCAATATATACTGTGTATCAAGATATTAATTTATTGATCATCAGAAGAATACAATAAATGGATCATAACACTCTAAGGCTGGATTTACACCATTCCGGTGCGAATTCCAGCTCTGTTCCCTGTGCGAAGAGAAAAAGCAGCTGTTTGGCGCTTCCTCTCCATTGTAGCTGCGGATCAGCTGAGCAGGGAGGGGGGAGGTGTAGTGAGGAGGGGGAGAGAATGCCTGTTCACAACGGAACGCATCTGCAAATCAGATGCCGTACCATAGGAGAATATGTGCCTGCAATTCGCACCACACTGCCTAGAAAATGCACACGTTTTTTGGGCAATGCGGAGTGCGAATGCAACACACATATGTGAACCAGACTAATTGAAAGTATTAGGAGTTAAAATGCTCTGCGATTGGTGTAATTCACATAGGTGTGAACCCAGCCTTAAAAAAAAGACCTTAGAAAAATGAGAGTTGTGGCTTAGTTCACAAAGCTAATACATCAGGATAAGTATCCCTAAAATAGTGGCAGTTATTTTCATTTGAGTCTAAGATAAAAAGATGAAAAAGGTTAAAAAAAATACTCTGAAACTTACACTAAAAATCAAAAAGTTTTACCAGAAGCTCAAGAATGTTTTGTTTTGTCAAAACACCTTGTAACATTGAAACACATACTTATGGTGAACTTGTTTCATAAACAAGAATGTCAGTAATTCTCAGATCAAGTATGGGCTCCTGAAAAATGTCTGCCAGCATTGTGCTCTTTTGCAATATTTTTAAAGTTCTTTTGTGTACACTATATTTAGCATTCAAACTCTTATTGTATGTTTACCATAATGTGATTTAATGAGTAATTATTAAACTATTTTATGCCAAATGTTTTTACCTTTACAGTCACAAACTGATTTCTATTTGTGCATTATGTACATAAAATATAATAAGTGCTGCAACTAGCTACTTTTCATTTATAACTTCTTACCAAATGAATGGTCTTTTCTGCAATATTTCTGTCAGATTTTGCTTTACTCTGTACAACCTATTTTTTTATGTGTGTGTTTTTTTTTTTTCTTTTGTTTAGCAACAATTAAACGTTCCTTTTATTTAAGGCCTTATTCAATAGATTTCTATAAAATCCCTTCACAAATTAAATACTTATAAAGATCATACCCATGGTCTTCTATTTAAAAAAAAATGCCTTCAAGGTGAACTCCATGGGGGGAAAACCCACTGACAGGGTACAGACCTTTCTACTTATGCTGTGGCTGCCCTAGAAGGAGAATGTACTATAAGACTTTGAACATATTTTGTGTTGATGTAACTGGAGTGTATTTAGATTACTTAAACTGAAGCTTCGGTTAGGCTTTAAACTTAAACTTATTTTTTACTTATTTTATTTTATACTTATTATTTCTGTTTGTGACCTCATTGTGGAGTTTTCCCCTCACCTTCTGTTACTGTGATGCCCTTACAAGAAAAGGTAATGTAATCAATGCCTGGACAGGAAAGCACACACAAAATAAAATCACTACTTACAGATGCTATTCTACACTGACAAAAAAGATAATATAATTATTATAATTACGCTATTATAGTTATTATATTTTAGAGCTACTGTTAAAAAGGAGGCTCATATATAGTGCCCATACTGCAGCCTTCCGCATAAACCAAAATAATAAATATAAATCAGTACCTTTTTGGGGCAACCACTAAACACATAAATGTACATTAAGAGTTTTATCATGAACTATGTAATAAAAAAATAAATATATATACTGTATATTGTGATATTTTGGGATTTTGCTAGTGCTTTTCACCAAGTTCAGACTAGCCAGTAAATATTGTTTCAGGGCTTGATGGCCTACTTTTTATTTAAATTTTTTTGAAGTAAAAAGTTCATGTCGAACAAAAATTTAAATGTTTCCCTCACTAGGGTGTTCAGCATTTCTCTTCAAATGCTATACAATAACACTGGTGCTTCATCCAGCCTCCTGGCTCACTCTAACCACGTTGCTGTTTTAGCCTCAGGTTTAGGCCCTTGTTTGTTTTGAAGACCTCCTCACAGCACCACTGTGCTCACATGCAACCTGCACCTCTCTAGCAGCTCCATGCTGCACTGGCCCATTTACTGGCCTCTGGGCAGGGGCCGCCTGTCTCCCTGGTGGAGCCCTGGACTACCACCATCCCCTTGATTATAAAGATTGTGCACACCTGCACACACAGCCTGTTTTCCCCAGTAAGGCCCGGTTCACACTGCTCCGAAAGTTGAGCAACTGTCAATCCAACTTTGCCCTGAGACTTTGGTTCGACATCGATCCGACTCTGTGCAACTTTAAAACCTGAGCCCAGAGTTGGGGACTTTGTCCCTCCCAACACTTTTGTAGCATTGTCAATATATATATATATATATATATATATATATATACACACACAGTGAGGACAGAAAGTATTCAGACCCCCTTAAATTTTTCACTCTTTGTTATATTGCAACCATTAGCTAAAATCATTTAAGTTCATTTTTTTTCCTCATTAATGTACACACAGCACCCCATATTGACAGAAAAACACAGAACTTTTGACATTTTTGCAGATTTATTAAAAAAAAGAAAAACTGAAATATCACATGGTCCTAAGTATTCAGACCCTTTTCTCAGTATTTAGTAGAAGCACCCTTTTGATCTAATATAGCCATGAGTCTTTTTGGGAAAGAAGCAACAAGTTTTTCACACCTGGATTTGGGGATCCTCTGCCATTCCTCCTTGCAGATCCTCTCCAGTTCTGTCAGGTTGGATGGTAAACGTTGGTGGACAGCCATTTTTAGGTCTCTCCAGAGATGCTCAATTGGGTTTAAGTCAGCACTCTGGCTCTCCCACAGCATGATGCTGCCACCACCATGCTTCACTGTTGGGACTGTATTGGACAGGTGATGAGCAGTGCCTGGTTTTATCCACACATACCGCTTAGAATTAAGGTCAAAAAGTTCTATCTTGGTCTCATCAGACCAGAGAATCTTATTTCTCACCATCTTGGAGTCCTTCAGGTGTTTTTTTAGCAAACTCCATGCGCGCTTTCATGTGTCTTGCACTGAGGAGAGGCTTCCGTCGGGCCACTCTGCCATAAGGCCCCGACTGGTGGAGGGCTGCAGTGATGGTTGACTTTCTACAACTTTCTCCCATCTCCTGACTGCATCTCTGGAGCACAGCCACAGTGATCTTTGGGTTCTTCTTTACCTCTCTCACCAAGGCAGCAAGGCTCTTCTCTCCCGATAGCTCAGTTTGGCCAGACGGCCAGCTCTAGGAAGGGTTCTGATCGTCCCAAACATCTTCCATTTAAGGATTATGGAGGCCACTGTGCTCCTAGGAACCTTAAGTGCAGCAGAAATTTTTTTGTAACCTTGGCCAGATCTGTGCCTTGCCACAATTCTGTCTCTGAGCTCTTCAGGCAGTTCTTTTGACCTCATGATTCTCATTTGCTCTGACTTGCACTGTGAGCTGTAAGGTCTTATATAGACAGGTGTGTGGCTTTCCTAATCAAGTCCAATCAGTATAATCAAACACAGCTTGACTCAAATGAAGGTGTAGAACCATCTCAAGGATGATCAGAAGAAATGGACAGCACCTGAGTTAAATATATGAGTGTCACAGCAAAGGGTCTGAATACTTAGGACCATGTGATATTTCAGTTATTCTTTTTTAATAAATCTGCAAAAATGTAAACAATTCTGTGTTTTTCTGTAAATATGGGGTGCTGTGTGTACATTAATGAGGAAAAAAATGAACTTAAATGATTTTAGCAAATGGCTGCAATATAACAAAGAGTGAAAAATTTAAGGGGGTCTGAATACTTTCCGTCCCCATTGTATATACAGTATCTCACAAAAGTACACCCCTCACATTTTTGTAAATATTTTTCTTTTCACATGACAACACTGAAGAAATTACACTTTGCTACAATGTAAGTAGTGAGTGTACAGCTTGTATAACAGTGTACATTTGCTGTCCCCTCAAAATAACTCAACACACAGCCATTAATGTCTAAACCGCTGGCAACAAAAGTGAGTACACCCCTGAGTGAAAATGTCCAAATTGGGCCCAATTAGCCATTTTCCCTCCTGGTGTCATGTGACTCATTAGTGTTACAAGGTCTCAGGTGTGAATGGGGAGCAGGTGTGTTAAATTTGGTGTTATCGCTCTCACTCTTATACTGGCCACTGGAAGTTCAACATGCCACCTCATGGCAAAGAACTCTGAGGATCTGAAAGAAGAATTGTTTCTCTACATAAAGATGGCCTAGACTATAAGAAGATTGCCAAGACCCTGAAACTGAGCTGCAGCACGATGGCCAAGACCATATAGTGGTTTAACAGGACAGGTTCCACTCAGAACAGGCAACGCCATGGTCGACCAAAGAAAATGTGCTCAGCTTCATATCCAGAGGTGGTCTGTGGGAAATAGATGTTTGAGTGCTGCCAGTATTGCTGCAGAGGTTGAAGGGGTGGGGGATCAGCCTGTCAGTGCTCAGACATATGCCGCACACTGCATCAAATTGGTCTGCATGGCTGTCGTCCCAGAACGAAGCCTCTTCTAAAGATGATGCACAAGAAAGCCTGCGAACAGTTTGCTGAAGACAAGCAGACGAAGGACATGGATTACTGGAACCATGCCCTGTGGTCTGATGAGACCAAGATAAACTTATTTGGATCAGATGGTATCATATATCATATGTGTGGCGGCAACCAGGTGAGGAGTACAAAGACAAGTTTGTCTTGCCTACAGTCAAGCATGGTGGTGGGAGTGTCATGGTCTGGGGCTGCATAAGTGCTGCCGGAACTGGGAAGCTACAGTTCATTGAGGGAACCATGAATGCCAACATGTACTGTGACATACTGAAGCAGAGCATGATCCCTTCCCTTTGGAAACTGGGCCGCAGGGCATTATTCCAACATAACCCCAAACACACCTCCAAGGTGACCACTGCCTTGCTAAAGAAGCTGAGGGTAAAGGTGATGGACTGGCAAAGCATGTCTCCAGACCTAAACCCTATTGAGCATCTGTGGGGCATCCTCAAATGGAAGGTGGGGGAGTGCAAGGCCTCTAACATCCACCAGCTCCATGATGTCGTCATGGAGGAGTGGAAGAGGACTCCAGTGGCAATCTGTGAAGCTCTGGTGAACTCCATGACCAAGAGGGTTAAGGCAGTATTGGAAAATAATAGTGGCCACACAAAATAAAATATAATAATAAAACATTTACAAAAATGTGAGGAATGTACTCACTTTTATGAGATACTGTGTGTGTGTATATATATATATATATATATATATTATAATATATGTACAGTATATACTTGCTACTCTATCACTTCCCCAACTATTTCCATTCCATTTGTTAGAAATAAATTCTGAAAATATGGCTTTTTAAATAACTTTAAAATATATTATGACAAAACAAAAGCTTTATATACATATTTCACTTTCTTCTCAAATCTAATCCCAATTACAAACCAGCTTCTCTTTTCATTGGCAATCTCCTGCAATTAAATACCTAGGGGTTCACATCCCAAAATATCTCACCAAACCTACTGACATAATTTACTACCTTCTCCAACAAAACATTTTACATTTCTTCCAAATCCATAAATTCTCTATTACCTTGCTATGCAGGATTAAAAATACATATATTGGCCAAAATACATTTTCCAAGCTATACAGGTTTTCGACCTCTGGAAGCTCAAAAAAAATCCTCAACCACTCAATTCATAATTTCATATGGCACCATAAAATGTCCAGAATTAATGCATAAAGGAGGATTCACTTTACTTGACTGAAACTTTTACGTTGCGGTTCTTACCAAGAATGTTGCCTGGTGCCACAATTAACAGCAAAAACTTTGGACTAATCAGAAATATATTTTACAACAGAATTGAAACGCTCTCCATTGACTGTTGCCAAGTTCACAGTCCAAAACAGAAACCCTACCCATAGTGATTGCCTCCATTTTATCCTCTTAGGATCACCTTCTCAGGAGAGGTTATCCTTCTTCTAGACCTGATACCTCTATTACACAACCTAGATTTCTCTCCAGTTTTACACAGTTCCCACTTTCTAAATTTAACATAAGCAAAATAATTCCAGAATAGCACAGATCAGATGGTAAACTGCCGCCTTTGCTAGGTTTGCTCCCCCTTTTGCCCACAACAAAAAGTCCCTGGTATAGGCTCACTTATATCAGAAAATGGAAAACAGAGCTGCAAATTATACTTGTACCCCCAGAATGGAATGAAGCTTCAAATTTTCAAATGAACTCTAATTTTCTAGCAAATTGCAAAAGGCAATTTTAAGATTATGGCTAGATGGTGCTGATGTCCTGCTGATAGTCATATTTTTAATCCCAAGACTATTGATACTTGCTGGAGATGTAACAAAGATTAAGGACTTACACCTAATAATTGGATGCACACTCAACCACTCCAATATATACTTTTAAAGTAGGGTATACATGCTTAAAGAATTGGGTGATAATCCATATCTCTTTAGTTCCAAACCCCCATCTCTAATGGAGTAGGTGATAACCACTCTTCAGTGTGAGTCTAAAAGATTCTGCAGAGGGATTACAACACAAGACTGACTCCCATAGGTATTACAAACTTGATAAAGTCCAATCTGACAAAATGAATCAGAAAAAGCCTGTCAAGCATTCACCAGAAAGTGGATGAGTAGATTGGTGTTATATATTTTTCATTTAATAAATTGTGGCTCACTATAAAAATCTGTCTTGTAAATTACTCCCTGTGGGGATTCTTTTGGCCAGCCATTGGAGAGTGTTTATCATCTGCTTTTCATAAGGTCACTTTTTTTGGTTCTGGATAGAGGAGAGTCACCTGGACTTTTTATTTATTCTATTAGAGACTTGTGTTTTTAATGCAAGAAGATATGGATTGTCAGCCACCCCACCAAGAGTTGATGACCTTTGCTTTAAGTGAGTAGATGACTGCTTGTCATCCCTTTGGTCTTCATATGAATAAAAAAGAGCAAATGCAGTGTAACAATAATCTTGTATCTTAATTCTTAATAACTTACAAAAACTGTTCAAAAGCACAATTTTTCAAAGACTTGTAATACTCAGCAATTGCCAGCAAGAGCAAAGGGGGGATTGTGCAAGAACGGGAGAGGGACAGGGCATGCTTTAGAACCCCGTGTACTTGGATGAAGTCTTTTTGTCACATGTTAGATACTGTATGCAAGCTGTTAGCATTCAAATAACTAAGATGAAGGGACATTTGGATGTTTTGTTAATTTACAGCCTACTATGATGACATTGGTGCACCAAATGACAGCTGATAATCTCACAATACATGGTTACAATGCTTGTTTGTTTATTTATTTTGGACCTTTAGCCCGGGTTCACACTATACCAGGCTGCGGATCGCACAGGAGCGCCGTGCATCCCTGTTCCCCTTTTCAGGGAGGAATCAGGGCCAATTCTATGCCTGAATTCGGCCCTGAAATGAAGCCAAAGATGCACAGCGTTTTTGTGCAGTGCGCTCCGCAGCCGCCCCGGAGATATGTGAACCGGCTCCATAGGGAGCCAGTCACATTCTCCTGCTATGTGAATTAGATGTGGGAAACCCACATCTAATTCGCATAGGTGTGAACCCGGGCTCATATGAATATGTGTCACTCTGGCTACTGTAGGGCCTTTTATCCACCCTCAGGTAAATCATAAGAGATTACTGTGTAATTTAAAGCAATTCTAGAGGGGTGTTTTTTTTCCTGAAAAGCCCTAAAAGACATAACATTTCTATGACTCGAGGGGATCATGCCAGTATTCTTTAACTTATGTTAATCTTATTCTGGTCATTAGGAACCGCACAGAAGAAGGAGGAAACTACATCAAGAGATGCTGTAAGGGTTTCTGCATAGATATCCTGAAGAAAATAGCAAAGACTGTCAAATTCACCTATGATCTGTATCTGGTGACCAATGGCAAACATGGCAAAAAGATTAATGGCACATGGAATGGCATGATTGGAGAGGTAAAATTCAAATCCATGTGAAGTATATTTATAAAATGTCACCTTTAAAATGTCACCTTTTATTTGTACATTTTTTCTGGATGCAGTGTACAATACTCACTAAACTATACTGATGGTGCTTTATAAATACATATGATAAAAATATTAAAAATAAAAAAACATGCTTTTCAACAAGTGGACATGTTTACAGCTTAAAATCCAACTCCAGCCATTTTTTTTTGTTTTATTTTCAATTCAGTGGATAAGAGTCAGAACCTTTATGCTTTTTTTTTTTTTTTATTGCTGAATGTGTCCTCATTTGGGATATTTTCCGCCCACTTTCTAGATCATGGGAAGACACAAATAGCAAAAGAAACTTGACATATATTCCACCCCTTCCCACTGTAATAAATAAATAAATAAATAAATAAATAAATAAATAAATAAATATGGGTCTGTTGCTTTCTCTGTCCCCATCCATGAGATATGCCATCACTTCCTGCCTACCCTTTCAATGGGACAGGAAGTTGAAGTAAGACTCTCCAATGCAGTGGGGATTTAGTCAGCATTGAAACCCTACATTTTTAACCCTTACCTCCTTTGTTCAAAACAAAACATGTTTGGGATGGGGTTGGGCACTATTGTGGGTAAGGTAAACCGATATTGTCCTAAATCAGTGGCGGCTGGTGCTCAAAATTTTTGGGGGGGCGCAAAAAATTTTTGAAAAAAATCATCAATTGCAGCCACTGTGCCATCAAATGCTGCCACTGTGCCATCAAATGCTGCCACTGTGCCCTCAAGTGCTGTCACAGTCCCATTAATTGCAGCCACTGTGCCAAACGCTGCCACTTGCCCATCAAACGCTGCTACTGTGCCATCAAACTCTGCCACTGTGCCCATCAAATGCAGCCACTGTGCCAAACGCTGCCACTATGCCCATCAAATGCTGCCACCGTACCATTAAATGCTGCCACTGTACCATCAAACGCTGTCAGTGTGCCCATCAAATGCTGCCAGTGTGCCCATCAAATGCTGCCAGTGTGCCCATCAAATGCTGCCAGTGTGCCCATCATATGCTGCAAGTGTTCCCATTAAATGCTGCCAGTGTGCCCTTGAATGCCCCTAGTGTGACCACCGCTGGCTCGCCGTCTGCCCGGCACTTACCCTGTCTTGGTGGGGCAGCGGGTGACGAGCGGGGTCCTTCCTGCATCTTCTGCCCTCCTCATCTCCAGACCTCTCCTCCTGATAGGTGTCCAATAGCGGCACCTGTCGTTTCAGTCAATCAGATGACAGGTAACAGACCCGAGCACCTGGTGGGCGGAGAGGCGGTTTAGTGTTAGGAAAGTGAATATTCATTTGCTTTTATAATGCAGCTGAGTGACCAGGTCACCTTTTTTGATGCCTATTAGAGCCTATGGCTCTAATCAGGTGCTTCAACCCCCCCCCCCCCCCCCCCCCCCCACCGTTGTAATTCAGACGGCTTGCGCCTAAAAAGGGGCCGAGTGCCTGACTAAGGGGTGGCAGCGGTGGCCATAGATAGATTCATGCAATGCGTGAATCTATATATTGGTGATAGAGGGGGTGGCAGGAGAAAGGGGGCGGCGCCCGTGCACCCTTAATGCAGGGGCCGCCACTGCTTGAATAAAAATATGTAGGGGTATTTATGATGCATGGCTACTGTTCCACTACAAAATGATAGTTATTTTATACATATCATTTATCTCTAGTTCTCCTACAAAACAAGACACAACCCTTTTTCACAGTGTTAAATGGTGTTAACACTAGCCTAATACTGCTAATAAAAATTATCTCAATACTGGGTAGGTGTAATGACCAAAGTGAGCTTTGTCAAATTTTAGCCTACAATTTTCCTGACAATGCTCTGTTTGTGTATTTAAAAATGTTGTCATGCAAATGTATATGCATGTCAGGTTGCAGATCTTTCAGTGAATTGATTAGATTTGCTTTCTGAAACACAGCAGTTTAATAAATAATTTAGAATCCATTTTGGATTATGGTGAGAACTGCAAATGAAAGAATGTAAGAAGACAGTATACCTTTATATGAAAATATACAGTATGTATAGGGATTGCACTGACCAAAGCAATTGTGCTTACCTGATTAAATGTGTTACCTTTACGAAAAGCTTATTCTTATTAATCTGAAACCACATTGATGGTGATGGAACATACTGTAAGTTTATTGGATCACCAGTGAAAACAACAATCATGTTTCAGAGACAAAAATAACCTTGTTCATTATAGATACAAAAGTATGACATAATAGTAGGCTTGAAAATCGATGCAAAACAGAAGGTATTCACACAAAAAATGTTAAGATATAGAGCATTTATGAGGAATTTAAAATGCTGGTGAAACTATAGAGGGTCATAATTTGTGAAGGATAAAAATACGGTGCATCTTTGGTAAAAAGTGTAACCTAATAGAAAATGTATTGTTGACAAAATTAGATATTTGATATTTAGGGGTATTTATTAAAATTGTATTATTATTAGTATTAAATGTTAGCATTACAGCTATGAGTGTTAGGACCTTTGGATTTAGGTATATGAAAATCTGAGCATGGAATACATCCTGTTAAGTAAAAAAAATATCTTAGAACGTGTCAATAGGCAACAGATATAGCAGTCAACACATCTTAATAATCTGCATCCCTTTTGGACAATTTAAACATCTTGAAGATAACTATGTCACCAATAAGTTCTTTGTGGTTTAGGCTGGCATACCCTGTGGAAGAATTCTAACTAAAAATGCCTAGTAGCTGTGGGGGCCTTAAACTAGTTCCATCTCCCACCCAGATTTTATAATATAAAAGGTCTGACACTAACATTGCTCAAAAAAAACCCACCTGGTGTAATACATGTCAAAAAAACTTTAAAGCAGTGCTGCAACAAGTGTCTCTATCACTTAAAGTGGTAGTAAACCCACAAAAAAACCTGCAAGACAAAGGCTTAATGAGCTAGTATGCATAGCATATTAGCTCATTATGAAACACTTTCCTTAGATTGAAGCCAAAGCAGCGCTCCCGGCACACTGCTCTGGCTCATAGGTGTGCGCAACCTAATGCATTAGGGTGTGCACTCTTAAACTCAAACACGCATGCATGTGTATGTATCTACATATATATGATCCCGGCACATTGATCTCCCTGCTGGCACAGTGAAAGAGAAAAGGATAAACACTTCTCTTATGGCAGAGTCGGTAAGAGGGAGATCTTTCCCATGATCATGTTGCTACACGGATCGATAACTCTAATGCGCATGGGGGGATTAGGGTGTGCCTGGGCACACCCGACACACCCTGTGCGCACACCTATGCTCTGGCTTGCGTCTTGTCTCCCGGAGCTATTTCCGGGTTTCGCAGGCTTTGGCGCTGTGATTGGCTGGGGCCACGATGACGTCACTCCTGGGAGCCGTCGGTAACGGCACATCAGCTGATGAAATGGCACGTTCGATCCGTTTCTTCAGTGCGCATGTGCCGATGACGTCAGCACATGCTGATACAGTGGATATCTCCTAAACCTGCATGGTTTAGGAGATATCCACGGTACCTACAGGTAAGCCTTATTATAGGC
The DNA here is from genome assembly GCF_042186555.1 of Aquarana catesbeiana. NCBI lineage: Eukaryota > Metazoa > Chordata > Amphibia > Anura > Ranidae > Aquarana > Aquarana catesbeiana. Next base: position 146,631,284 of record NC_133330.1, read on the forward strand.
TTACCTGTAGTCAAAAGTGGTCTGTAAGGGTTTACAACCACTTTAAGGCGAGAATGCCAAGGTGCAACGGGAGGGGGTGTGAATGGGATAGTAGTATGTATTGGACAGAAGCCATTAGTTTTTAAAATGTTCTTCACAATGATGATACCTGACATTGTGTACCATGGGTGTGGCTTATTTAAAGTGGACATGATTTAATAGGCATGATAAATCAGCTTTTAGTAATGTTATCATAACCAAAATATTTTTTTTTGTCTGAAAACGAATACATTTTATAACTCTGCAGTCTCCCCTTTTAAATAAAATGCTATTTTTATTCTGCTATTTATTACTTTTATAAAGGAACTAATATGCTGTTTCTAATACAAAGCATGGTGACATAATTAGGAGGTAAGTATAACATGTTTTTTCTTTTTTTTTTAAACTGAACGTTTACATATCCTTTAATACAAGTATTACAAATCTGCAAAAATAGTGTTTTCAGGCTTCAGTCATACAGGAAATGCTGACTCCTGATACACAAAGGTGGGACCTGACTGTCAGCTCCCCCCTTATATGTCCTTCCTCCCACCAGAAGATAGGCTCCTCTTCTGTCCAATCCTAGCTGAAACTCTTTCTAACTAAACACCGGTCTAGTCCCAGAAGATATAAAAAAGGAAGTGCAGTATGCAAAATTTAATAAAGTGCACAAAGGGTTAAAAGCACTTACAAGATTGTTGAGTGTTAAAAGACATGATAAAATCAGGAGTCCTCATCTGTGGCATGTGTCCATCCTCAGCATGGTGGTAGAGAGCAGTGTAGAGCTGTCCAGCAGCTGTAAAGCGTTCTCATGCGTGTTGGAAAGAGGAGGCAGCAGGGAAGCCTGTATTCTCTGTGGGACACACAAGGCTGATGGTGTCAGTGTAGAGAAGGGGGCGGTAACACGTTTCGGAGCATGTGCGGCTCCTTCGTCAGACCTATGCCCATACTCCTCAAGCTGGCTTATGAATGGTGAGGGGGAGGAGTAAGGGGAGGAGTGTGGGCAGATGTTGAATACACAATGATAAGGGAAGTGACAGATGTATTACGAGGATGGCCAAGACGACCGTGCACCCTCAAAATGGATCATTAATGTCAGTGCTATATACAATGAAGTCCTGAAGGAATTTGACACAGGGGTACAGGGCACAAAGGCAGCTGGACGTTTGTACATAAATGCCTGTAACACGTGCACATAGATGCCTGGCCGCCCCGTAACACATGTGTATAAATGCCTGGCCACCCTTGTAACACTGCTGTATATTTATTCATTGTCAGCTCAAAATTATACTATTAGGACCCTATTTGCATGTGTGCAAACGCCTGGTCGCCTTTGTAACACATGCATATAGACCCCCGTCTGACCATGTAACACGCCTGTATATTGATTCAATATCAACCTCACGTTTGTATATTTATTTATTATTGTTAATTTAACCACTGCCATCTGTGCCCTGTACCCCTGTGTCAAATTCCTTCAGGACTTCATTATATATAGCACTGACGTTAATGACAAATTTTGCGGGTGCATGGTCGTCTTGGCCGTCCTCATATCTTCAGAGTAGCTTCTCCTCAAACCAAAGTGCTGCCAGAAGTGCCACTTCATCACTATCATCCCTCTGACCAGCTATCCACCTCCACCAGAGCGCCCTTATCTCCTCTCTTTTTTATTCCCAGAAGATAACCTCTGTCTGCTGAAAATCATTATACCAAAGTATTAAAAACTAGGAGTTAGAAGAGTTAAGACCACTTAAAAATCACATGTTGTTTAGCAAATTTTACATTTCTTCTCTCCACTTCCTTCATAACATCTCCAACAGGCAGTTACAATGGAATATATCATAATAGTCACAATATATCAGGTGCTGTATCAAAGACTGTTCTGATCAGGGGAGGGCTGGCAGCCTTAGGCCTGGGGGCAAGTCGAGACAAATGGCCTATTGAACTATCGCATCAGCTCACAATCACCAGTACTCACCAATTCAGCCTCACCAGTGCCCTTCAACGCTGCCTCACCAGTGCCCATCAGCGCTGCCTCACCAGTGCCCATCAGAGCAGCCTCACCAGTGTCCATCAATGCAGCCTGATCAGTGCCCATCAATGCAGCCTCACAAGTGTCCATCAATGCAGCCTCACCAGTGCCCATCAACTCGGACTCATCAGTGCCCATCAATGCAGTCTGTTCAGTGCATGAGGATAAGAGAGAGGAGAGCCACTGGATTACACAGAGCAGAGATCTCCCTCTTACCCAGCACGGCATGTTATACTGACATCATCAGTGTTCTGTCTATAATAGGAGCCAGTCCAGGAGGCGGGACTTTGCATGACAGCGGCCGCCAGGTATGCGGAAGATCCCCGCTCTGTGTAATCTGGCGGCACTCACCCCCCCTCCCCTCCGAGGCTGCCCAATAGGCCCAGTGGGACCCATTGTAGGGCCGGCCCTTGGCGCCCTCCCACTGCCCCAGCTTGCGATTCACCCACCCCGCATAGGCCCTGCAAAGCAGGGACAAAACCTGGGACAGACTTAATCCAGGGATAGTGTGCTCAGTCCAGGGACTGTCCCCAGAAACCAGGGAATCTGGTCACCCTAGGCTAGTGGCCAGCAGGCCCCACGGGCTATGGCCAGCAGGCCCAACAGGCCATGGTCAGCTCCCAGCAGGACCCACAGGCCAGTGGCCAGCAGAACCTACAGGCCAGCGGCCAGCAATACCCACAGGCCAGCGGCCAGCAGAACCTACAGGCCAGCGGTCAGCAGGACCCACAAGTTAGTGGCCAGCAGGACCCACAGGTCCGCGGCCAGCTCCCAGCAGGACCCACATGCATTGTTCTACAATGGGGTAGATTTAGGGCACAAATAGACCCTCTAAGGGCCCTTTCACACTGGGCGGGGGCGGCGGAAAAGCGCCGCTATGGTAAGCGCCGCTTTACCGTCAGGTTAACCCTGCAGAGGTGCTTTGCCGGCGGTATAGCCGCGCTGTCCCATTGATTTCAATGGGCAGGAGCGGTGAAGGAGCGGTATACACTCCGCTCCTGCCCATTGATTTCAATGGGCAGGAGCGGTGAAGGAGCGGTATACACTCCGCTCCTTCACTGCTCCGAAGATGCTGCTAGCAGGACTTTTTTTCCCGTCCTGCTAGTGCACCGCTCCAGTGTATAAGCCCTCGGGGCTTTTACACTGGAGACAAAGCAGCGGCACTTTCGGGTCAGTTTGCAGGCGCTATTATTAGCGCAATAGCGCCTGCAAATCGCCCCAGTGTGAAAGGGGCCTAATATTCAGGTATTTACCAGGGATGTGCAGTCAGGGGAGGCAGGTGACTGCCATGAACATAAAAAAATAAAAAAATAAAAATTGAGCTTCGAGGGTCGTAGCTTGGTGACCCGAGAAGACAAATTTGGGGCGTATGTAGCTTATGTCCTACCGCGCCCCTGGTAACAATGTGGGGCTCCTATGACCTATGGTGCCAGAGATATGGGGCTCCTTGCGCAGCCTGTCAGAAGCTGAATACAGAGCGGCCACTTTAAATACAAGCTGACAAACTGTTTGCAGTAGACTGAGAGGTTGAGCTCACAGTGCGTCTCACTTCTTGTCAGAGGCACTGAGCTCAATGAACAGCTTGGAGCCTTGGACCAATGGTAAAGTACCATTGGTCCCAGCTGTCCAATAAAAATGCTGCAGTGGAGGCATGCCCCCCTTAACCCCTTGCCACCCAGGCCAATTCTGACACTTCTCTCCTACATGTAAAAATCATCATTTTTGTTGCTAGAAAATGACTCAGAACCCCCAAACATATATATATATTGTTTTAGCAGACATCCTAGGTAATAAAATGGTGGTCCTTGCAACTTTTTATGTCCCATGGTATTTGCGCAGCAATTTTTTTAAACGCATTTTTTTCATTGTTTCATGAATAAAAAAAAAACACGTCACACTTTAAAATTGCACACACTTGTGGAACGAAGGCAAATATCAGTACTTATAAGTCTCCATAGGTGACGCTTTAAAATTTTTACAGGTTACATGTTTAGAGTTACAGAGGAATTCTAGTGCTAGAAATATTGCTCTCGCTTTAACGATCGTGGTGTATGTAACCTGTGTGTATCTGGCTCTGATACTAGCCAGTGCCTCAACAGCCACTGACCTCACCGCACGTCCCTGGTATTTGAAACACAGCCGTTGCAGACTTGTTAGCCGTCATCCCTGTGATGGCATTTCCATTTCGTCTCTCACAATATTGTGGCAATTTTTCTGATTAATTGCTTCAACTGACAAAGGCTGACACTGTTGTATTTGAAATGGAAAAAAGAGGATTGTTCCTAGGTTCAAAAGGAATACTAAAAAAGTGTCTGCACATTAAATAGGGCCCATGTAGTGCATTGCACTAATGTATGTGCATTAACACAAGTCACTCTGCATTTAGGCAGCTCATACATCGTGAAGTGGCTGAGCACCTTAAATCACTAAAAATACACCTTACCCTTTCTTTTTGTGATGCAGTGCTCCACAACACACAGCATACAGCAAACAATTACATTACAATTGCATTACAATTAAAAAAACACTATTTTTCTGAGAACAGTAATGGTGGATCACACACAGAGGATGTGTCAGTGAGCAGTGAAGAGTTTTCTACAAGGTTTAATTTTAGTGACTATTGTGCATTTAGGCATCTTGAAGACTTGGCGGGGGGAGAAAAGGCTCTGTTCTGAATGGTAAGAAGGTGATAATTCTATGCGAGCTGTGGCATTTAAAATCTGTTTATGGTTCCACCCTGTTCACTCGCGCACCCCTGAGATGGGCAAGTTCCAAAAATTGGTTGAGTGGGACATCATCTCCCTCTCCATGTCTTTGAGTAACAACATTCCACAAGATATTGTAACTAAAAATGAACGTCTGGCCTTAAAAAAAACCTGACAGCTGATACTTCTATAGTCATTCGTAACTATGATAAAGGCAGCTTGGTGGTTGTGATGAGAGTTGACACCTATAGGGATCAGGCTCCAAGACAGCTTTCTGAATAATGTGCATACATTAAGTTAAAAGCTACCCTGCTAAGGCATATAAAGCTGTTTTGGATAATTTGGTTAATAGAGTATAAGCTTAGGGTTTTTTAAGCCTAAGGAGGCAGATCTTCTCATCCCTGAATACCCTGTCTTGGCGAGCCTTTATCATTACCCCAAGACACAGAAGGGGTTAAATCCCCTCCATGGGAAACCGATCATAGCTTATCAAAAAGATGGGTGAGTGGCTTAATGGCCAGCTTCAGCTTTTAGTTGTGCGACTCTCCAGCTACTTAAAAGATACAAACCATCTTTTAAGCATTATAGATGATTTATGGTTGGTTAAACACTGCACCTCGTTGACCTGCGATGTTGCCAGCTTCTACTTTTCAATTCTTCACCATTTTGCAGCTGAAGCAATTTCTTTCTATCTTGAATTTTACACAGATTTAACTACTGAATACCCTTTGTACATTCTGAATGTTTTGGAATACCTTCTTACTCATGTTTTTTTATTTTTGATGAAGTGTGCTACCTCCAGAGCAGTGGAGCCTTGATGGGTGCTAAATTTTCACCCTCCCTAAGAAATCTCAATATTGGGTGGTGGGAGTAATGGTAATGGATGGTAATGTGTGCAAAGTCGCTAGTGTGACTGGATAAAATTGGCCAGGCTGATACTCAGCATCTCACACGACCGCTAATCCGTCACACCACCATCACATCCTGTAGAACGTGTTGCGTCACCTCCTGTTGCCTCCTGTTGCCAGAGGAGAGGAGAGAGGACAAGAGATAAAATCCACCAGACACCATGGTGTGTACAGATGAACCTTACCAAAAGCTAAGACCACCAGTAACAGAATGGTCCTTGTTGTAAAAAGGCCGCTACTGGTGGTCTTAGCATTCAGTAAGGTTCATCTGTACACACTGTGGTGTCTGGTGGATTTTATCTCTTCTCCTCTCTCCTCTCCTCTGGCAACAGGATATTTCACCATATCACGTTTGGATTTATACTCACCTTGAGATTTCTTTGAATGAACTTTTCAGTATTGGAGTTTTTTTTTTTGATCACTGTTTTTTTACATTGATAATAAAATGTGATTTATGACGTTTTCACATGCACTTTATTGAAGCACTTTTTTTTATTTATGTTGATATTTCTTTTAATATTGATATTTTGGTTATTTCACAGTGCTACACTTATTATATAATATTGTGTCATGGAATGCCTGTCAAATCGATTGAATCACAGTGCCTCAATTATGATGTACAGACACTAAGATAATTGCATAAAAGTTTCAAAATTGTCTGTAACAGTATATATATATATATATATATATATATATATATATATATATATATACTGTATAGTATAGTATATACAGTACTATAGTATATACAGTATCTCACAAAATTGAGTACACCGTCACATTTTTGTAAATATTTTATTATATCTTTTCATGTGACAACACTGAAGAAATGACACTTTGCTACAATGTAAAGTAATGAGTGTACAGCTTGTATAACAGTGTAAATTTGCTGTCCCCTCAAAATAACTCAACAAACAGCCATTAATGTCTAAACTGCTGGCAACAAAAGTGAGTACACGCCTACGTGAAAATGTCCAAATTGAGCCTAAAGTGTCAATATTTTGTGTGGCCACCATTATTTTACAGCACTGCCTTAACCCTCTTGGTCATGGAGTTCACCAGAGCCTCACAGGTTGCCACTGGTGTCCTCTTCCACTCCTCCATGATGACATCACGGAGTTGGTGGATGTTAGAGACCTTGTGCTCCTCCACTTTATGTTTGAGGATGCCCCGCAGATGCTCAATAGGGTTTAGGTCTGGAGACATGCTTGGCCAGTCCATCACCTTTACCCTCAGCTTCTTTAGCAAGGCAGTGGTCGTCTTGGAGTTGTGTTTTGTGTCGTTATCATGTTGGAATACTGCCCTGCAGCCCAGTCTCTGAAGGGAGGGGATCATGCTCTGCTTCAGTATGTCACAGTACATGTTGGCATTCATGGTTTCCTCAATGAACTGTAGCTCCCCAGTGCCGGCAGCACTCATGACACTCCCACCACCATGCTTGACTGTAGGCAAGACACACTTGACTTTGTACTCCTCACCTGGTTGCCGCCACACATGCTTGACACCATCTGAACCAAATAAGTTTATCTTGGTCTCATCAGACCACAGGACATGGTTTCAGTAATCCATGTCCTTAGTCTGCTTGTCTTCAGCAAACTGTTTGTGGGCTTTCTTGTGCATTATCCTTAGAAGAGGCTTCCTTCTTGGATGGAAGCCATGCAGGCCAATTTGATGCAGTGTGGTCTGAGCACTGACAGGCTGACCCCCCACCCCTTCAACCTCTGCAGCAATGCTGGCAGCACTAATATGTCTATTTCCCAAAGACAACCTCTGGATATGACACTGAACACGTGCACGCAACTTCTTTGGTCGACAATGGTGAGGCCTTTTCTGAGTGGAACCTGTCCTGTTAAACCGCTGTATGGTCTTGGCCACTGTGCTGCAGCTCAGTTTCAGGGTCGTGGCAATCTTCTTATAGCCTAGGCCATCTTTATGTAGAGCAACAATTCTTTTTTCAGATCCTCAGAGAGTTCTTTGCCATGAGGTGCTATGTTGAACTTCTAGAGACCAGTATGAGAGAGTGAGAGCGATAACACCAAATTTAACACACCTGCTCCCGAATTCACACCTGAGACCTTGTAACACTAACGAGTCTCATGACACCACTGAGGGAAAATGGCTAATTGGGCCCAATTTGGACATTTTTACTTAGGGGTGTACTCACTTTTGTTGCCAGCAGTTTAAGCATTAATGGCTGTGTGTTGAGGGGACAGCAAATTTACACTGTTATACAAGCTGTACACTTACTACTTTACATTGTAGCAAAGTGTAATTTCTTCAGTGTTGTCACATGAAAAGATAGAATAAAATATTTACAAACATGTGAGGGGTGTGCTCACTTTTGTGAGATACTGTATTTGCTTGTTACGAAATCCAAATCTGAATGGTCTTGACCGATAAAAGTTAGGGTCGGTCCAATTATACACATTTGGTTGTTAAAACACATACAACAAACCAAGTTTAGCGCTGTCCCCACTATACCTATTCTAACAGTGAACAGTCTGTATGTATATTCCTCACTTAAGGTGTTGCAGCTCTCCCAAAAGTCCACTGGGTGGTAGACATGATTCTGAAAATATATAAAGACAAGAGAGAGCGCACGCCAGCCCTAGTGTGTTATCGTTTAATAGATGAGGGTAAGTGTATAAAAAACGAGGTTTGCACTCACAAACATCCAGTGCTAAATGGCATAAACAGCTCCATAATAGCCTCCTCTCCTGGTCTGTAGAGATCAGTTAGCTCACAGCAACTAGCAGCGTGGTAAAGTATTTCAGTAAGCACAGACCGCCTGCTTCCTTGTAACACACACCGCCCCAAAGCACTCACACGGGCCATTCATCTTGTATGAATCAGATTATAATGTTATCAGATAGGGGTCCATTTTAGTATGGGACCCCACCATATACTTTATAGCTTAATATAACTTTATTTCTTCACCACCTAAAAACCATATAATATAATACAATTAATTGCTACATTGGATATGCCATGACGTCTTGCATCTTTATCGATATTATGTTGTATTATGTATTATATATTATATATCATTTATTTATGTATTTTGATATGTATGATTATGCCCTCGCAGCGTGATTTTTTGTTGTTGATGATATTAACTAATATATAGTGTATATTTTATAGTATATTTTATAGTACTGTTCACATAAGTACTTTTTAAATAAGTTTTAATTACATATGACAAGAATTCTTTTTATTTAGATTTACATTAAAGATAGTGCTAATTTTCTATGTTTATTTTACTAAACACCATTTTAGGATGCTGTTGCTATATAACCCCTCTGTCTTGTAGATACCTCTTGCTGTGTACTCCGTGCTCCTGGTCTGTTATGATGCCATTGGTTCATAGATAGGAGAGGCGAGGGGTTTGAGCATATATTATCACTAGAGGAGATGAGGGCGTTACCTGAAGAAGGAGGCCACGCCTCCGAAACATGTTGTCCTAGCAATTGCATGAAGCTTACGAGAGGAGTCAGCTGCATCCCTGTGCATCCCCTCCCTGGCCACGAGTGACATCAGGCAGCGCCGGCTGGTCCGTGTGAGTGCTTTGGGTGGTGTGTGTTACCAGGAAGCAGGCAGTCTGTGCTTACTGAAATACTTTACCATGCTGCTAGTTTCTGTGAGCTAACTGATCTCTACAGACCAGGAGAGGAGGCTATTATGGAGCTGTTTATGCCATTTAACACTGGATGTTTGTGAATGCAACCCTCGTTTTTTATACACTTATCTTCATCTATTAAACGATAACACACTAGGGCTGGCGTGCGCTCTCTCTTGTCTTTACATATGATTGTTAGCACAAACTTCACGGCCCTGTTCTAATTTAGATCTCTTCCGTATTTCTATGTTTTTTCTGAATGGAATCATTTTATCATCATAGGCTTTCTTTACGTTTGTAAATTCCTCATGTTCCATAGTCCCAGACATCTGAGTCTCAATGTTGGCTATTTGTTGGAATAAAGCTGCTCTCTCTTGCTGTATAAAATGTACAGTCAATGTAATCTCTGGAGTTCCATAGTGACAAGTTTTTGTGACAGCTTTTTCAATTTCCGTGTCAGTTGTAGAGTAGAAGATTGCACCAAAAAATCCTGACATTTAGACCAGAGATTATTTTACATGCTAATCTTCATTTGTTATCTATATCATTAAATGTCCTTTGGTTTACTTTATGTGAGTGAAACTACTCAGAAAGCAAAATATCGCATACCCCAAGTATTCCATTAGAGACAAAAGGACACAACTACCTTTAGCAAGGCATTTTGTTGAGAAGGGACACACAGTATCAAAATTAAAATTTATGGTCATAGATGGTGTAAAAAAAAACATACGAGGGGGTGATTGTAAATTGACTTTAAGAAAATTGGAAGGGGATACACCAATTAAACACCTTAATCCCCAGAGACTGAACTGAGATTTTGATTTGCATATATTTTTGTGAAGGGGTTAAGACTTATTTGTGAGAGCTATATATACAGTATTTGTGCAATGCATCTCACTTTGTGTTCTAGCCTGAAGAAGGGCGTTATGGACTTTGTCCGACACTGTTGCTTTTTGGAACATCACATTTACCTTTTGTATACTATTATGTATATATATAAATTTTGAGTGCAGCAATCCCGGTTTGAATTTTTGCTATATATGACCAGTGGGATGGTCTGATTGCTTTGAACTTCATCTATATCCGATGTGCTGTTTACCACACCTGCTTGGAATGAGAGAGAGAGAAAGGATTAAATTCAATAATTAAATATTATTTAATAATTGGCTGTTACTATTATTATCATAATTATTAATAATTATTATTAGGCTTATTAATCTAAACAAGCAAAATCAACAGAAGATATATTATAATTACCCTCCAAGTATCAGGTAACCTTTTAGATAACTGATGATCAGACCCAAAGATGGCTGCTGATTAATGGGTGGAGTTGAGCTCCCCTAAAATGACGTCTCTCCTCTGATGATGATCTGAGTGTCCTCATGAGATGGTGTGTGTAGATTGTCCTCCCCCCTGACTGTGTCCCTTTGCCATCCTATTGAGTAGAAAAAGAATATCCTAATTTTAATAAACATGGCCAGACAGTGGAACTTTCTTCTTATTGGTGGGTTAGTTTGATAACCAGTTATGTATTTACTTTAGTATTACCTCCCTTGACCACCAGATGGCAACCCATGACCAGACCTATTCATCCTGAGTCTATATGGGACTGAAGTAGCTAATCTGTTATAGGGAAAAATTAATACTTCACTATAACAAATTGGACCTTGTAAAAACGATATAATGCCTTGGAGAGTAGATATTATTCCTAATTTATGATTATTACTCTCTGGAGTAACAGTAATTAAATGGAGAATTTTATCAGGAGGTGGAATTTCATATAGCAATTAAAGGATAAGTTCACTTTTTAAAAAAAATAAAATAAATGCAAATTTTTTTGCAGGCAAAAAAATGTGCATTTATTATTTTTTGTTGCAGGAGCCTGTAAAGCATTGCACCAGTGATCAGCAAATCGCTGTTGCCATAAAGGTCTCCTCCAGATCTGTCAGTGTATCGCCTTGCTTGTGCCTCGTACGGGGAAGCCGAGGTAGCTATTCATACATGGCCCTTGTGCAATTAAATGTTATTGTGTCTGAAGAGTGAAAACACTTGGAATTTGTTAATGGGCATGTGTTCTGGTCATTGTTTACATCCATTAAGATGCTTTAGTTATGTAAAATTTAACTTTATCTTTTTCTTAAATCATTAGGTGGTAACTAAACGTGCATATATGGCTGTTGGGTCACTTACCATAAATGAGGAACGCTCAGAAGTAGTGGATTTTTCTGTTCCATTTATAGAAACTGGTATTAGTGTCATGGTGTCAAGAAGCAATGGGACTGTGTCTCCCTCTGCTTTCCTTGGTAAGTTACTGTACAAATATTAAATTGCTGTGTCTCTGTTCTTGCCCTTCTACCCACTTATATTTTCTACCCCATTATTGTCCTCAGATCCATTTTCACCTATTATTTTCCTTCACAAAAATGTTTAAATTCTTTAAACAATACATTTTGCATTTGCCTTTCATGTGACTCCTTTTTAACTGACCAAACAAAGTAAAAAAAAGACAAAAAAACTAAAGGCCCAAACTTATTTATCAGTGCTGACTCTATTGTACATCATCCACAGTAATCATACATCAACATTTGTTTAAAATCTTTCACAGAAATTTCTGCCTCATTTATTACTTATGGGGTTTAAGAACTAACATCTTTTTATATATTTTTCATGTCAAAGGAAAACACAAAGACATTGCAGTGTTTCTAACAAACTGGGACCATTTGGCAAAAGTCCAGATTTTCTAGTCAATATCATATTCTTTCCACACCTTCTCCCTTGGAATAGGTTTTGATTCTCATTCATCTGATGGGTGACTTTAGCAAAATATTTTTTTGTGCTAAGACAATGAAGGAGCAGTAGCACAGCGAAGAATCATGCCTCTCCTTTCCCCTCTAGTATGCATGTTCCCAGTACAAGACTGATTCTGTAGTGCAACAGAGCCCTGATTTGCCCGCAGTCCTGTCAATCCCTTTCCCAGCCTGAACCCTAGAAAATTACAGGAAATTAAAATAAACACATGTTCGGGTGCTTATATAACCTGTATATTATAACATGTTTATTCATTATTCCCTATACGAACAAAACTTCCCCCTGTTTTATTATAAATTGATTGCTCAATTTAAATAGGAGTCAAGCACATTTTTGCCTTGCCAAACACAGCCATACGAATAGTATGCTTACCCTTATACTTTAGGCAACTCTCATTGTAAGAAAAAAAATGTTAGACTGACATCTAAAATTGTCTAAAATTGTCTAAAATTGAAGGAAACCTATGGTTCCAGAGAGATATTTTCTACCAGACTACCTAAGTTTGATGAACTGGGTATATCCCATAAAGATGCCAAAATGTATTTCCTTTTTTAAATGGAATATATGTTTAACAACCTAAAGCTGTGTGACTCTTAAAGTCCTTTCTGTTGAACTATTTTCTTTAACTGACTTGCTGTAGCTTACCTACAATATAATAACTCATTTAAGACAAATAGCCAAATTGTAAACAACTCCCAACCCAGAAATTGTAAGGAGTATGTTACATTAAAGTGTTACTAAACCCAGTAATATGAAAATTGTTCCTCTGCCTCCCCACAGTGCCCACAGCTTATAAATCATCTTTTTACATTAAAATACTGCCACTATATACCTTTTTTGCTGATCTGTATACCACGGTCATATGTTAAACTGCACAGTTTGTCCAGTGCTGAGTTTCCAGGCTGGAGGAGATCTCTACTACAGCCAGGATACATGCTCACATGTATGATGTCAATATCATGTGACCTGAATAGTTCAACTGAAACAGGAAATGTTCTCTCCAGCAATAGAGACTAAACTGAGTATGTGCAGGATGGCTATCCTCACTGTATTATATGGCCTTGCCAAGATAGACAGTGCAGGAGGGAAGGATCTGTCCATATAGTGTCAAAGAGCCTTTTTACACAATGCATTAACCCCTTAAGTTCCACAGTGATTATAACAAGCATGCTTTTCTGCATATACAGACAGATTTTACTGTTGTGGGTTTAGTAACACTTTAAGAGCACCAAAGGGGTTAATGTAGACTCAGGTTACATTTTGATGTATCATTGGTGATTAGGCACACAAGTAAGCATGCGTTACCTGAGCATTCCTAGTACTCCTAGTGATTTTGAAGCATTTTTTGGGGTGTTTTACAAGCTTTATGCAAGTGTATTTGTGTATCAAATTTCAGGTATTTTCTTCCTAGGATTGTCAAGGGCAGGAGAGCAGTTCTAAAGAAGTAGTTTTTCAGGGGTACCTATTGAATTCTATGGGGACAAAAATGCCTAAATATGCTTTAAAAAAAGTTATGTATTTTTTTCAGTGCAGGTTGTAGAGTATAGCATGATTGAGAGTACAAAAGTGTGAACACAATGTGAGTGGTGGCTAAAGAATACTTGGAGTTCCTGATCTCAAATTAGTCTTTGCAGCAGAAAATTATGATATTGGTTGCAAAAGTAGCAATTTAGTATCTGTCCAGTCCAATGAGGAAGCCCCAAGGCCACAGGCATGTCACACACTGCTGATCTCTGAAATTATGTTTGAATTAATTTTTCACTGATCCATTTAGATAGGCATAACAACAGAGTCTTTTTTTTGTTTTGATTCTTTCAAAATACTTTGACCAAGGAGCTGTACATCTGACATTGAATGATTTTTTGTGCAGTAGTAATGGGTAATTTAATAGCATACAGTGCATTGAAAAAGTATTCATATTCCTTGAAATTTTCCACATTTTGTCATGTTACAACCAAAAACTTGAATGTATTTTATAGGGATTTTATGTGATAGACCAACACAAAGTAGCACATACCGTATTTTTTGCTCCATAAGACGTACCTGACCATAAGACGCACTTAGGTTTTAGAGGAGGAAAGCAAGAAAAAAAAATATTCTGAACCAAATAGTGTATTAAAATATTTACCAGTGCCCATGAAATGCAGCCTAACCTGTGTCAAAGAAATGCAGCCTGACCATTGCCATAAATGCAGCCCGACCATTGCCATAAATGCAGCCCGACCATTGCCATAAATGCAGCCTGAATATTGCCATTAATGCAGCCTGAATATTACCTGACCATTGCCATAAATGCAGCCTGACCAATGTCATAGATGCAGCCTGACCATTGCCGTAAATGCAGCCTGACCATTGCCATAAATGCAGCCTGACCATTGCCATAAATGCAGCCTGATCATTACCATTAATGCAGCCTGACCATTGCCATTAATGCAGCCTGAATATTGCCATTAATGCAGCCTGAATGTTGCCATGAATGCAGCCTGAATATTACCATTAATGCAGCCTAACTATTTCCATAAATACAGCCTGACCTGTGCCATTGCTCAGGCTGCTCTGTCTCCTCAGCAGGTGTCAGGCCGGGAGATTGCCGCGCCCGTGGGGGCCTGGGATGTCTGTCTTTCAGGACTAGCATTGCGACCGCGGTGGGGGGCGGTGACGATGGTGGCGGGGGGTGGTGACGGTGGGCCTCTTGGCTGCTTTTCTGATTAATGCTCTCCTTTCCCAGCCTGTCAGTTTAGGTGGATGGCCATGCCTTGATAGGTTTGCAGTTGTGCCATACCCTTTCCATTTTCAGGTGATGGATTGAACAGTGCTCCTTGAGATGTTCAAAGCTTGGGATATTTTTTTATAACCTAACCCTGCTTTAAACTTCTCCACTTTATCCCTGACTTGTCTGGTGTGTTCCTTGGTCTTCATGAAGCTGTTTGTTCACTAAGGTTCTCTAACAAACCTCTGAGGGCTTCACGGAACAGCTGTATTTATACTGAGATTAAATTACACACAAGTGGACTCTATTTACTAATTAGGTGACTTCTAAAGGCAATTGGTTCCATTAAATTTTAGTTAGGGGTATCAGAGTTAGTGGGCTGACTACAAATGCACGCCTCACTTTTCAGATATTTATTTGTAAATCATTTTGAAAACCATTTATTATTGTCTTTCCACTTCACAATTATGTGCCACTTTGTGTTGGTCTATCACATTAAATCCCAATAAAATACATTTATGTTTTTGGTTATAACATGACAAAATGTGAGAGGAAAAGGTAAGGAAAAAATGTTAGATTATATACTTACTGTAAAGCAGTAATAAATCCATTCAATAAATATTTATTGAATTGCAGCTCACCAATTCTTAAATGTGGTGACTGCATTCATTTTTTTTTTTTTAGGCCTTTTTCCTTTTTATTCACCTGGTGATCTAGCCAGCAAGTGTGTTATTTTTCAACTTACTTTAACAGACCAAGCTGTCTAGCAAAAGGGGCAATTAAAGTGTTGCGACAAACCATTTAACACTGGCAGGGGTACTTAAAATGATCACCTTCTATTCATTTATGTAAACCTTTATCCCATAAGGGAATTTTTTTTAGCTGTAACTGCTTATAAAATGTTAACTGAATTTCAGTCTTGATTTATTAGTCAAGTCCATCTAAATCTCCTAGTCTAACACTACCCCACGCCCAGACTGGCAATGCTCGTATCAAAAGATGTCTGTTTTACTACTTCATCGAGAATGCAGGCACCCTAAGACCAAGTGTGCTAATGGCTTGATCACTAGGCCAAATAAAAACAAAATCCTGAAAAAAAGAAAACTAATGCAGCTACCACATCAAAGGATTGGCAAGCTGTCCTGGCTGGGTGGAATCCACTATATCAAGATGGTCTATATCGTTTGTTGAAGCAGATCTGTTACGATTTCAATCTAAGCTCATACATTATGTCTGGGGTGGCAAGGGCCATAGAGGTTCTAAACAGATGCTCTTTGCTCACAATAGGAGAGGAGGTCTTGGCCTCCCACATTTTATGCTATACTACCTAGTGGCTCAGGTGGCACAGTTTTCGCCGGTGTATTCACGAGCTGAAAAAACGGAATGGCTAGCTATGGAACGGATGGCAAATTAACAAGCTATGTTAAATGCAACCCGGGAAGAGTAGACCCCCTATTCTTACCCCTACTTTATCTCATTCATTGGTGATCTGGGATCGAGTGCCGGCCAATACTAACCTATTTTCATCTTTTGATCCGTTGGCTTACCTTTTCAACAATTCAGCATTCTCCCCTGGCCAGGATGCAGAGGCCTTCCGCTGGTGGCTGAATAAGGGCCTGTATCAGATTGTCACACTTTTTGCGCTCCTTGGGCCCTGCAGTAACTAGAGATCCTAAGGTGATTCCTTAAGAGACAAAGTGTACAAGGGATCCCAGTGACGGGGGGGGGGGATTTCTGTTATTTACAGGCTCTTGCTTGCCACTGATGCTAAATTACCTAATATGCATGCATGGAACTCGAATTAGCCTCAGAGAGATCTGGACCACTGGCACTCTTGCCTTCAATCTGCATATAAGGGCATGCTAAATATCTTTTTGGTGGAGGCAGGCGTAAAAGGCTTGACCCAATGGTATATCTCACCCCTCTGTTTTTGGGGGTGTCAGTCTTATGGAATGATGTATCACACCTGATAGGAATGCCCTAAGCTTAGGGGCTTTTGGAATAAGGTGTTTGCTTTATTGGAAAGGTTACTGGGACTCCAGAGCTACAATTGCCCTGTGTGGCCTTATTGAATGACTGGGTAGATCATATTCCCCCTGCCAAGCAAAAATTGATCCACTGTATGTTGTTAGCTGCAAAACTCACCATAGCTTGCTCCTGGAAGACATCTTTCATTTCTATTTCTTTGCTCTGACGCAAAGTTTCTTGGATAATACTTAGTGAGCACATTACTAGCATAATTAATGATACAATTAAATGGTTTAAAAAAGGTATGGGAACCATGGGCCAGCTATGTTCATACAGAGCTTTAGGAAGGTGCTTGATAACAAGTGGGTTCGCTTTTCCATTTAGTTGCTCATTTGGACTCCCTCTCTGGGTCTCCTTTTCCTGTCCTGATGCT
This sequence comes from Aquarana catesbeiana, assembly GCF_042186555.1. Taxonomy (NCBI): domain Eukaryota; kingdom Metazoa; phylum Chordata; class Amphibia; order Anura; family Ranidae; genus Aquarana; species Aquarana catesbeiana. Next base: position 146,648,482 of record NC_133330.1, read on the forward strand.
CTTGCTCACTTTCTCCTCTTCCTTCTTTCTTTCTTTTCTACCCCGGCTGGGGTCTTCCCTTTCCCTTTTTGAAAGTTTTTATTTTTGGATCCATGTGGGGAGCCATACCTCATATTTTTTTCCCAGTCTGCATCTTTTCATATTGGATACAAAATAATTCTGAACATTGTCAAATTAGGGAGGGATGCATGGGGTTGTTGTATATAAAATGTCTTCCTTATATGGAGCATATTTGCTCACCAGTCTGAATCCCATGGATGTTTGGGTTTTGCCTAATGGAGGACAGGATTGGTTCCAAAGAGCAGGGGTGACAGGGAGCACCCCTGAGTAATGCCATTATAAAGTGTAAAACATTTGTTCAATATGCCATTAATCTAGACTTGGGCTCATATAATGCTAAGATTTGGTGGTGCATTTTAGATCCAAGGCCAAAATGGCTAAGAGTGGCCATGAGGTAACCCCTGTCCACCAAATCAAAACTTTATCTGCACTAGTGAAGAGGCATTGGGTAGGCTAGCATTGTTTGTATACATAATAAGAAATAATGTATAATAAGGTATTTAAGACTATGTTTTTATCCCCAGCCATAACAGTAAGTCCTGTTGCGGATTCAGTACATTTCATAAGGATTTGTAAAAAAGGTTGTTTGGAGATGATTAAGGCTGTAGATGTTAGCAAATGTGCAGGGTGTATTTTCTATGGTGTCTTTAAGAAATAAATATCCTCTGTATAGATTAGCACACAAATCGAAAAGAAATCAAACCCTTTTGCTTTATTAGTATCTGATAACCTATAATATAAGGTAGGGTAATATAGGGAGTGAAGTCTGATGGAAGTATTGTGTTCCAAATGTCTTTCTTGAAGAAATGTTATATCACAATGTCACAGACATTTTTATTCTCTCTAAACTTGGTGTCTGTTACCCAGAGTATTTAATCCTAGTACATTATAAGAGATTAAGTGAACAGTCAGCATAGGAGCACGAGAGACATTCCAAATCAGTGGCAGCCCATCCATGCAGGGAGCAGGGGTGCCCCCCCAACCCATCCGCCTGGCCCCTAATCTCCATGCAGGGCACCAGACGCATGTATTTCAATTGGGTTTATTAGAGCCTGAGGCTCTAATTGGCTTCAAAAAATGGTAGGTTCGGGGTGCTGAGCACTGCGCCCTGAGCCCACTCAGTTGTATGACAATAGCAAATTAATATTCGCTATTGTTTTCCTGATTCTCCTCCTGGGCAATCAGGGAGTCTTAGGAAGGTGCGAGTGAGGGGGGAGGTTTGTTTGCTATCCCCCCAAAATATTGAGCACCAGCCGCCACTGTTCCAAATGCAGTCTGCCTTAGCTGGGTGTGAAGGGAAGGAAGGGAAATAAAGTAAGGAAAACAAGAGGGGAAGGAAAAGAAGGAAACACAAGGAACTGAGAGCATACAAAGATAAACATACAGTAAGTATCCATTATGGTAGATTTTACGCAAAAAAATGCAGTATAAAATCATATACAAAAAAGTAGCACTAAGGGCACTATAATGTAAGCCTATTGGCTGGGTGTCCCTTAAGAGGGGGAACCACTGGCCAATGGTCTGAGGTAAAATGTCCATATGAAGAGTTTGTCAACATTAGGCCCTGCAAGGATTAATCAATCATCTTGTGAAGATAAATCGGGACCCATACATCTTGAGAAAAAAATGCCTGGAGGAGAACAGTGTGGGGGAGATTTATCTGGTGCAGCTGTGCATGATAGCCAATCATCTTCTAACTTCACCTTGTTCAAATAAGCTTTGGCAATAACACCTGGAAGCTGATTTTTTTTTTTGCAGAGCTGGACCAGATTTTGCATGCTCCAGTTTTAGTAGCTCTCCCCCTGTATGTCCATAACATGTGTAGTAAATCAAACTTGGTTAGTGAACAACAGGAGGAAGACTGAGTTGTAGAAACATATACAGCAATTTGAAAACAAGTAAAAGTTCTAGAAGTATATGGCAGGATAAATTGGGAGACACCGAAAGATTTCACCCATTTTGTTATGAGGGAACGGATGCATCTTTGTTATTATTATTATTGTATTATTGTTATTGTACAGGATTTATATAGCGCCAACAGTTTGCGCAGCATTTACAACATGAGGGCAGACAGTACACTTACAATACAAATCAATACAGGAGGGATCAGAGGGCCCTGCTCATTAGAGCTTACAATCTGGAAGGGAGGGTCAAGTGGAAACAAAAGGTGATAACTGTGGGGGATGAGCTGATGGAAAAAATGAAAATACAGTTGTTAGGTGTGGGTAGGGTAGGCTTCTCTGAAGAGAAGGGTTTTCAGGGATCGTCTAAAAGCTAATAGAGTAGGAGATAAGCGGACAGATTGGGGTAAGGCATTCCATAGGATTGGAGAGGCTTTGGAAAAGTCCTGGAGGCGAGCGTGGGAGGAGGTGACGAGGGAGCTAGAGAGCAGGAGGTCTTGAGAGGAACGAAGAGAACGAGTAGATTGGTATTTAGAGAATAAGCTAGTGATGTAGTTGGGGGCGAAATTGTGGATGGCTTTGTACGTAGTTGTTAGAATTTTGAATTTAATTCTTTGGCTGATCAGAAGCCAGTGGAGGGATTGACAGAGAGGAGTGGCAGACACAGAGCGATTGGTAAGGTGGATGAGTCTGGCAGCGGCATTCATAATGGATTGAAGAGGTGATAGACTATGTAGAGGTAAGCCAATGAAAAGGGAGTTGCAGTAGTCGAGGCGAGAGAATGTTTATATGGTTTATTGTTTATATGGTTTCTGCCATTGGCACACTGGGAGGGTAGTAAACGTTGGTTGTCTTGGTTGGTTGAGTGGAGATTAGCAAAGGGGGACTCTCATTCCTCAGGAAATGTAAAGAGGAAGTAAACCCTGATGGATCTCCTATCACAAGTTGGATTAGCAGCAAGGATGGGAAGTGTTATCATAATGGGGGATTTTAATTATCCCGACATAAACTGGGCGGAGGGGACCACGCATTCGTCTAAGGCTCGCCATTTCCTAAATGTCTTGCAGGACAGATGCACCAACTAGAAATAAAGCGTTACTGGATCTACTGATTACCAACAATACAGACCTGATCACGGATGCGGAAATAAGGGGCAATTTAGGAATCAGCGATCACAGGTCAATTGGCTTCAGTATAAATCACACAAATAGGAAACATAAGGGGAATACAAAGACACTGAATTTCAAAAGAGCCAACTTCCCTAAAATACGAACCTTGTTAGAAGGCATGAATTGGGATAAAATCTTAGGAACAAAGAACGCGGAGGAGAGATGGGTTTGCTTTAAGAGTGTATTAAATAAGAACATATTAAATAAGGGCATTAGCCAATGCATCTCATTGGGTAATAAATTAAAAAGAGCGAACAAAAGTCCTGGATGGCTTAACTCCAATGTAAAAATGCATATAAAAGCAAAGGAGAAGGCCTGCAAAAAATAGACGGTTGAGGGATCATCATCAGCATTCAGACTTTATAAAGAATGCAACAAGAAATGTAAGGGTGCAATAAGGATGGCTAAGATAGAACATGAAAGACACATAGCGGAGGAGAGCAAAAAAAATCCCAAGAAATTCTTTAAGTATGTAAACAGTAAAAAAGGGAGGACAGACCATATTGGCCCCATAAAGAATGAGGAAGGACATCTGGTTACAAAGGTTGGGGAGATGGTGAAGGTATTGAATTTATTCTTCTCTTCAGTCTTCACGAGGGAATCAGGGGGCTTCAGTAACCAAAACTGCAGTGTTTACCCTTATGACACATCACTGGAAACACCTCCATGGTTAAAAGAGGACAGAATTAAAATTAGACTTGGGAAACTTAACATTAATAAATCACCGGGACCAGATAGCTTGCATCCAAGGTTAATTAGGGAACTCAGTCAAGTAATTGCCAGACCATTGTTCCTAATTTTTACTGACAGTCTACTGACTGAAATGGTACCAGGTGATTGGAGGAAAGCCAATGTAGCACCAACATTTAAAAAGGGCCCATACATCCCTGGGAATTACAGACCAGTTAGCCTAACATCAATAGTATGCAAGCTCTTGGAGAAGATAATAAGGGACTCTTTACAAGACTTTAGTAACGAGAACGGTATCATTAGCAGTAATCAGCATGGATTCATGAAGAATCATTCTTGCCAAACCAACCTATTAACCTTCCTTGAGGAGTTGAGTTGTCATCTAGATAAAGGAAGGCCCGTAGACGTGGTGTATCTGGATTTTGCAAAAGCATTTGACACAGTTCCCCATAAACGTTTACTGTACAAAATAAGGTCCGTTGGCATGGACCATAGGGTGAGTACATGGATTGAAAACTGGCTACAAGGGTGAGTTCGGAGGGTGGTCATAAATAGGGAGTACTCGGAATGGTCAGAGGTGGGTAGTGGGGTCCCCCAGGGTTCTGTGCTGGGACCAATCCTATTTATTTTGTTCATAAATGACCTGGAGGATGGGATAAACAGTTCAATCCCTGTATTTGCGGACGATACTAAGCTAAGCAGGGCAATAACTTCTCAGCAGGTTGTGGAAACCTTGCAAAAATATCTGAACAAATGAATGGGGTTGGCAACTACATGGCAAATGAGGTTTAATGTAGAAAAATGCAAAATAATGCATTTGGGTGGCAAAAATATGAATGCAATCTATACACTGGGGGAGAACCTCTGGGGGAATCTAGGATGGAAAAGGACCTGGGGGTCCTAGTAGATGATAGGCTCAGCAATGGCATGCAATGCCAAGCTGCTGCTAACAAAGCAAACAGAATATTGTCATGCATTAAAAAGGTGATCAACTCCAGAGATAAAACGATAATTTTCCTGCTCTACAAGACTCCGGTCCACCCGCACCTAGAGTATGCTGTCCAGTTCTGGGCACCAGTCCTCAGGAAGGATGTACTGGAAATGGAGCGAGTACAAAGAAGGGCAACTAAGCTAATAAAGGGTCTGGAGGACATTAGTTATGAGGAAAGGTTGCGAGCACCAAACTTATTCTCTCTGGAGAAGAAACGCTTGAGAGGGGATATGATTTAAATTTATAAATACCGTACTGTTGACCCCACAATAGGGATAAAACTTTTTTGTGGAAGTAAGTTTAACAAGACACGTGGCCACTCATTAAAATTAGAAGAAAAGAGGTTTAACCCTAAACTACGCAGAGGGTTCTTTACTGTACGAGTGGCAAGGATGTGGAATTCCCTTCCACAGGTGGTGGTCTCAGCGGGGGGGGGCATCGATAGTTTCAGAAAACTATTAGATAAGCACCTGAACGACTGCAACATACAGGGATATACAATGTAATACTGACATAATCACACACATAGGTTGGACTTGATAGCATAATGGGCTAGTATGCATCACATACTAGCCCATTATGTTGCACTTACCTGCAAAGAAAGCCAGCGATGTCCCCGCAGTGTGGAAGGGTCCATCATCACCCCTCTTCCTTCTGGGGATGCGGATTCCGGATATCTGACTGGCCGGAGTTGCGTGACGTCACTCCCGCGCATGCGCACGGGAGCCAATGGTCATGGCACAGGCCCTAAAGAAACGGCACGATCGTGCCCTTTCTTTAGTGGCAAAAATATGAATGCAATCTATACACTGGGGGAGAACCTCTGGGGGAATCTAGGATGGTAAAGGACCTTGGGGTCCTAGTAGATGATAGGCTCAGCAATGGCATGCAATGCCAAGCTGCTGCTAACAAAGCAAACAGAATATTGTCATGCATTAAAAAGGTGATCAACTCCAGAGATAAAACGATAATTTTCCCGCTCTACAAGATTCCGGTCCACCCGCACCTAGAGTATGCTGTCCAGTTCTGGGCACCAGTCCTCAGGAAGGATGTACTGGAAATGGAGCGAGTACAAAGAAGGGCAACTAAGCTAATAAAGGGTCTGGAGGACATTAGTTATGAGGAAAGGTTGCGAGCACCAAACTTATTCTCTCTGGAGAAGAAATGCTTGAGAGGGGATATGATTTAAATTTATAAATACCGTACTGTTGACCCCACAATAGGGATAAAACTTTTTTGTGGAAGTAAGTTTAACAAGACACGTGGCCACTCATTAAAATTAGAAGAAAAGAGGTTTAACCCTAAACTACGTAGAGGGTTCTTTACTGTACGAGTGGCAAGGATGTGGAATTACCTTCCACAGGTGGTGGTCTCAGCGGAGGGGCATCGATAGTTTCAGAAAACTATTAGATAAGCACCTGAACGACTGCAACATACAGGGATATACAATGTAATACTGACATAATCACACACATAGGTTGGACTTGATAGCATAATGGGCTAGTATGCATCACATACTAGCCCATTATGTTGCACTTACCTGCAAAGAAAGCCAGCGATGTCCCCGCAGTGTGGAAGGGTCCATCATCACCCCTCTTCCTTCTGGGGATGCGGATTCCGGATATCTGACTGGGCGGAGTTGCGTGACGTCACTCCCGCGCATGCGCACGGGAGCCAATAGTCATGGCACAGGCCCTAAAGAATCGGCACGATCGTGCCCTTTCTTTAGTGCGCATGCGCCGATGACAGCAGCGAACGCGTATATGCTAAGTATCTCCTAAACCATACAGGTTTAGGAGATATTTCCATTACCTACAGGTAAGCCTTAATAAAGGCTTACCTGTAGGTAAAAGTGGTTGTACAGGGTTTGCAACCACTTTAAGAAGAACCAAGTGTTAATCTTTGCATGCAATCAAGCAAGCCAGAAAGCTTCTGTGGTTTGTGATGTTGGTGACACATAGCTTGTCCAGCAGGGGTCACAGTGTTCTTGACGCAGCTCTGCACAGTTTCTCTGGCTAGATCCGAAAACACAGTTTAGATGCAACATCAATAATAAGGTAATAATTATTTTTTTTCTTTTCTTTTGTAGTAATGAAGGATGAAAGTGACAAATAAGGTCCCTTGGTGTGTCAGTATAAAAAATAGAGCGCACAGGGCTTGATGCACCAAATTAATGCATGGGGGGATCTTACTGATTTACCCTATAGGATGTTAAATATACCTCCTGAAGATCCCCATCTCTTGTCGCTTCAGGCTTCTCTTATGCAGACCTTATTCCACCTGTTCCTATTCTCTTGGTCCTCAGGATACTGCAATGCCTTTGCCATTTGTTTGCTGCATTGCTGAAGTTTCCTGTTAGCTTCTTCCTGTGAGCCTAGCCTTGATTCGGAGTCTTTCATATTAACGAGTAGGTGGGAGAGGTTCAAATGTGTGGCTGACAAGTAACCTAAGGGTAAGAATACTCGAGTTGATTTAACAAAACTGGAGAGTGCAAAATCTGTTGAAGCTATGCATAGAAACCAATCAGCTTCCATTTTTTTTTGTCAAAGCTTAATTGAATGAAATGAAGTGAGAAGCTGATTGCCTACCAAGCACAGCTGCACCAGATTTGGCACTCTCCAGTATTAGTAAATCAACCCCACTGTTACTCCATAGATACAGTACAGTCAGTGAGCATAGCTATTTTAGGACAGAAAGGATGTTGCTGGCAGGATCACCAGGTAAAAACAAAGGAAATATTCTGTAGCCTAAATACTAAGGCTTGGTTCACACATATATGCGAATTGGATGTGTTTTTAAACCACATCCTATTGGGATAACACATGGATCGGAACAGCTTTCAATAGAGCCGGTTCACACATGTGCGGGATGGCCACGGTGCGGTTTTAAAAAGGGTCCTGTTCGATTTTGGATCCGGTTCAGGTGCAATTTCAGGTAAAAAATGTGCACCTGAATCGCACCTTAACCGGTGAACAGAACCGCACTGGACTGCTGCACTTAAACCGCAGCCGTATATGTGTGAACCCAGCCTAAGGACTCCTAAGCTGCAAGATCTTACATTTTCGTTTTGTGGTTAGATACACTTGAGGAGAAATGAGATATTAGGCAGTTTTTGTTTTTTCTTTGTAACTACATATCCACCATCTTTCAAAAGGGGATGGAGCAATCTACCACATGTACATGACCTTGACTTTTGGTAAATGCTGTTTCTGCACACATAAAGTCACAAATTACGTCTTTTACAACATTGCCCATCACTGATCAGTCTGTGGTATTATTGAAATTGAGTGAGTTAGTTCTTGTCACAACATACAGTACATACAGTACATACTGTATGAGGGAAATGTTGGAATTTATACCTCCTGTTAATTGAAGTTCCATGACAATCATACATCCTAGACTTGTACAAAAATCAGTCACAGGCCACTTGAACATAGAATATTTTGCTATCCTTAGAGCCAATCATCCATTGTTTTTCTCTCCTGAGAATATTTAATCCATTATCACCCTCTCACTAAAAAGAATGTATTTTTTTCAAAATAACTGTTATCTTTATGGTTTGACTTTTCATCATTAGAATGTTCATTCACTGTTGATCACAGAAAACCTTGCTGTTCACTTTTTCATTCATTCATTAATGCTCTACTTTTTTCTAATAATTCTCTCCTTAGAGCCATTCAGTGCAGATGTCTGGGTGATGATGTTTGTCATGCTTCTCATTGTGTCTGCTGTGGCTGTATTCGTATTTGAATATTTTAGCCCAGTGGGGTACAACAGGTGCCTTGCAGATGGAAGAGGTAAGATTACACATTCTCTGTACCATTACAATTTGCCAAACATCCATTTTCTACAATAATTATGTCTTTCTTTCCAATAAGTCAATTCAGTAGTACACGTGTGCCTTAAAGTAGAAGTCCACTCTAAAACTTAAATCCCTGCATCTATAGACATCCACAATCTAAAACTAACCTATCTAGCCCTGTAAAGAAAAAATCAGTATACATACCTTTTTTGAAGCCACTCTGACCCGATCCCACACTGAGCTGTCAGCTGTGGCTTCGCTGTGTAGGATGGTGCAGGGGACATGTCCGACAATGGAAGCCCCTTAGTAACCCTGGGTGACGTTACTCCCTATTCATTTCACAGTCGTTGTCGGGTGTGTCCTCTGCAGAGCTTCCTGCCGCTGGAGATTGGGTCCGACTGGCTTCAAAAAGGTATGTATACTGATTTTTTTCTTGACAGGGCTAGATAGGTTAGTGTTAGATCGTGGATGTCTATAAATGCAGGAATTTTAGTTTTAGGGTGGACTTCTGCTTTAAACACTAAGCTGGTTGACATGTTTTGATATCATGTTTTTTCAATTCTGATTTTGGATAAAAAATGTGATCTTTGTATGGTATTTAATATTTGCTTTTTGACCAACAGAGCCTGGTGGCCCATCATTTACTATTGGAAAAGCCATTTGGCTTCTCTGGGGCCTGGTGTTCAACAACTCTGTGCCTGTGCAGAACCCAAAGGGAACCACAAGTAAGATTATGGTATCGGTTTGGGCCTTCTTTGCTGTGATCTTCCTGGCAAGTTACACAGCCAACCTAGCTGCCTTTATGATACAAGAAGAATATGTGGACCAGGTGTCCGGTCTCAGTGATAAAAAGGTATGAGAGCAGACAAAGTAGTTTAATATTTGTGAATGTAAGATTTGTTTTCTTTCTTTCCTAGGTAAAAAAGTATTATATATAACAAATTACTATACTATCTGCATGTGTAGCGTAAATCATCAGAAAAACTCTTGCTAGGGAAATAAAAAAAATCTTTCATGGTGTAGTTGATGTACAGTATGTGTTCAGGGCAGAGCACTGCAAATGTTTGAAGAGCGATTTCCTACAATGAAGTACAGGTCATTTTTATGTGGTGCAGAAATACTAATCACTTCTAACAGCAGCATTTTGGTGTTTTTGGATTTGCCTATACAAATCTACCATTGCAGTTTGTCTTTGACAACAGATGAAGTGCAATGGAATTGTTCAAATGTATGCACCAGAACATGCGAACAGGAAAAAAGTTCGTTCGAACACGCGAACACCGTTAAAGTCTATGGGACACGAACATGAATAATCAAAAGTGCTAATTTTAAAGGCTAATATGCAAGTTGCGTGCTCGGATAAGGGTCTGGTATGGATCTTTGGGGGGGACCCCACGCCGTTTTTTTTTTTTTTTTTGGCGCGGGGTTCCCCTTAAAATCCATACCAGACCTGAAGGGTCTGGTATGGAATTTAGGGGGAGCCCCACGTCATTTTTTTTTTTTAAATTTTGGCCGGGGTTCCCCTTAATATCCATACCAGACCTGAAGGGCCTGGTATGGAATTTAGGGGGACTCCCACGTCATTTTTTTTTTTTTAATTTTGGTTCGGGGTTCCCCTTTGGGGAATTCCCATGCCGTTTTTATCAATGAACTTCTATGTGTATTGTCGGCAATGCATTAATAGCCGCGGGTAGTTTTAAATGAGTTTTTTCCTTCAAAATGTCATTTTGCTGTCAGACTGTTCTAAACACAGGAAACATGCGCCCCTTTACAGGCATACTATAGACACCCCCCAGGTACGAAATTTAAAGGGATATTACACTTTTATTGTTTGACTTTAAGCATTATTAAAATCACTGCTCCTGAAAAAACGGCCGTTTTTAAAACTTTTTTTTGCATTGATCCATGTCCCCTGGGGCAGGACCTGGGTCCCCAAACACTTTTTATGACAATAACTTGCATATTAGCCTTTAAAATTAGCACTTTTGATTTCTCCCATAGACTTTTAAAGGGTGTTCCGCGGCATTCGAATTTGCCGCAAACACCCCAAATTGTGCGCTGTTCGGCGAACTTGCGAACAGCCAATGTTCGAGTCGAACATGAGTTCGACTCGAACTCGAAGCTCATCCCTAGAGACAGTATATATACTTTATGCACTGCAGATCACTGAATCACCTGCCTGCCTGAAAGTGTATTTGAAAACGTACACCAGCAATAGCCTGCAGTCAGATATAGGCTTGGCTAGACTGGAATGCAGTGGATATATATATATATATATATATATATGTTGGAGACTGTATATATATTTAATGCACTGCGGATCACTGAATCACTTGCCTGCCTGCCTGCCTGCCTGCCTGAAAGTGCATTTGAAAACATACACCAGCAATGGCCAGCAGTCAGATATAGGCTTGGCTAGACTAGAATGCAGTGGATATATATGTAGGAGACAGTATATATATTTTATGCACTGCAGATCACTGAATCACTTGCCTGCCTGCCTAAGAGTGTATTTGAAAACGTACACCAACAATGGCCTGCAGTTAGATATAGGCTTGGCTAGACTGGAATGCGGTGGATATATATATGTTGGAGACTGTATATATATTTAATGCACTGCGGATCACTGAATCACTTGCCTGCCTGAAAGTGTATTTGAATACGTACACCAGGAACGGTCTGCAGTGAGATTGAGATCTAGCTAAACTGGATACAGTATTTATATATATATATATATATATATATATATATATATATATATATAGCCAGAATGTATATATATATATATATACTAGATACACTACAGCTAACTAAAACAACTGCCTGCCTGAAGTATGTTAGAAACAGTACAGCAGGAATGGTCTGCAGTGAGATCTAGCTAAACTGTATACAGTGGATATATATATATATATATATATATATATATATATATATATATATATATATATATATTTATATATATATCAGTCTGACTGTATATATATATATATATATATATATATATATATATATATATTAAATACACTGCAGCTAACTAAATTAACTGCCTGCCTGAAGTATATTAGAAACCGTACAGCAAGAACGGTCTGCGGTGAGCTCTAACTAAACTGTATACAGTGGATATATATATATAGCAGTCTGACTGTATATATATATTAAATACACTGCAGCTAACTGAATAAACTGCCTGCCTGAAGTATTTTAGAATCAGTACAGCAGGAACGGTCTGCAGTGAGATCTAGCTAACTGAATAAACTGCCTGCATAAAGTAAATGAAATGAAACTCTCTCTCTCTCTCTATATATATCTCTCTCCGCCAGCAACACACTACACAAGGCCGACGTGTAGGCGGGCGGCCTTATATTGTGTGGGGCGTGGACTTAACCACCTGAGCCATAATTAGCCAAAAGCACCCTGCCTTTGGCCAATTATGGCTCTCTTTGCTGATGGCGCTGTGATTGGCCAAAGCATGCGGGTCATAGTGCATGCTTGGCAATTATTAGCCAGCAATGCACTGCGGTGACGCTCGAATCTGGAGCGAACGCCCCATAATGTTGAATCTTCGGTGAACGATGTTCGAGTCAAACTCATGTTTGACTCGAAGCTCATCCCTAGTCAGCTCAAATAAAGCTTTGTACAGACATGATAATGTCCCTCTTTGGTTTCTATACATCTTTTAATACATGTATTTTGCTTGTTTTAGAAACTGCAGCATAGTATTGCATTTTTTGTCGCGTCTGTATTCTTCCAGAACACCAAGATCCTTTTCAATCATTGACTTTGCCAGTTGTTCTCCTCCTAGAATGTATGATGCGTGAATATTTTTAGCCCCTAAGTGCATAACTTTACATTTATTAACATTAGGGCTCATTTGCCACATAGTTGCCAGATTAAACAGTGCATGAAGGTCTGTTTGTAAGTTGGAGAGATCCTGTGATGACATTTTTCAGAAAGAGACAGCCACATAGTGATCGAATGCAAATCAGTGTTTTACCAGCTTTAGGAAGCAGTACTAAGCGCTGAATAATTGCTCTTTTAAAATTAAGTGCCTTTATCTTGCCAGCAGTGCCGGGACAAGGTCATCCGATGCCCAGGGCGAAGACGGCAAACTGCGCCCCCCCGGGTTTTCAGAAAAAGTCAGTGTCATTTTAAAACAAGAAAATACTTAAACCACTACAAATTTAAAATAGGTTTAATTTGATAGGAACAGAGTTCACTCACACATTTTAACTATATGTATTTTTATTAGAGGCACTTAAAGTGGAGTTCCACACACTTTTGAAAGGTGGTCTTAAAAGAAAGACCAACTCTCCACCCCTCGTTTTTGGATATTAAAGCATTTTTTTTCTTCTATCATACCTTTTTATGAAGTTCATAGTGTACTTCCGATCCATCCAGTCTGCGGCACAGGACGTCATCTCCTTTTGTGCGGCGAACCCCCCGCTGTCTTCTGGGACCTGTGTGTGTCCCAGAAGAGCAAACATGGGCCCTGAAATCAACTTACACTTGCCAAAATCCTAGTGTGCACATTCTGTCTCATAGCTGTTTGTTTTTAAAATAAGCGTGGCTGTATGTCCCCATTCCACACACAGCCGCATCATTTGTCTCTTTCATTGGGCCTTTGAAAAGACTACACTAGCCATCTGCCACCTCGGCAGATGAGTCTATAGAGAGCACACACATTACCTCCTCCTTCCACCCTGGGAGCAATCACAGACTTTGTGTGCTCTCTTACTTGACTTCCTCCCATTGTTCACCCCCTCTCTCCTTCCATTCCAACCCCCCCTAAAGTGACAGCATCAAAGTGAATACAGACTGGAGAAGCGTTTTTGTTTAGTCTTCGTGCTGTTTTTTTTTTCCATTTTTGGTGTTGGGTCCATCTTAAAACTCATCTCAGACTCAAGGGGCCTGGTATAGAATTTTCGGGGAACTTCACGCACAAATATATATTTAAAAAAATTAAATGTGGTACTCCCAAACAACCACAAAAAGTTGTGGAAGCTTATATTCATAGTCCCTTGATAAATCCAGTATAACATGAAAAAACTTTGAAAAGAAAACTCTAACCATATGCAGTTCAAGCGGAAAGATTTCTGGGAGATAATGGATTTAATGTTCATCCTGCAGCACCTTTAGACCAGGATCAGGCAGGATTTGCACTCATGAAAGAAGAAAGAAAGAAGCCACATGAAAGAAACAATGGGTGCAGGTATGTCAGCAACTGGTAATTTTAATATAAAGAAATCACAGAGAGCTATTACATTGTAACAAAAGTACTGAACAGTCAGCATAAAAGCTGTCAGACTGAGCATATTCTGCCTGTATAGTACTTCCGGAGCTATGTTCTACGGCTGTGTGTGAGCATCTGCATTGCTGATCGCAGACTGTCATTTGTTGCAATGTAATAGCTCTCTGTTATTTGTTTATATTGGTTACCAGTTGCTGACATTCCTGCTCTCTCTGTTTCTGCGAAGAACATTCCACATTGAAGTGGTAGTAAAGGCCTTTTAATGATTTATACATACAGGTAAGCCTATAATAAGGCTTAAAAAACACAATTTAAGTGCAGCACAAATGATAAATAAATAAAGTCCATGAAAAGAAAAATCCTTTGTGGTAAAACCAATCCTATGTGGAACAGCGATCCTCTTCACTCACACACATATAGAATGCTTACCAGAAAGGGTGGACCTCTTAAATTACAGGAGGTCATACGAGCGTGAATCCCATACAGACTGGATGGACACAGCACGGCCCTTCTGGCTATCCTCAATGATTACCGACAAACACCTCTTCAGTGCGGTAGTGTAACAGGCGAGCTTCCAATGCAGTTCAAAAAACAGCAATCACCCAAGAAAAAAGAGGAAATAACCTAAGAGCAGTCCGATGGGTATAGCCATATAGGCAATTTATTGAAAAGATTAAAAACCACTCTTTAAAAATCGCGCTGACACAGCGCTATAGGACAATATAAGTACAAGGCTGAGACACAGACTGTTCGCGTCCGAACAGCTGTGAGATGGCAGCGGGTGACTTCAGAGCAAAAACTCCGCCCCCTTCGTCCGTACTTATATTGTCCTATATATACACATCGGACTGCTCTTAGGTTATATCCTCTTTTTTCTTGGGTGATTGCTGCTTTTTGAACTGCAATGGAAGCTCACCTGTTACACTACCGCACTGAAGAGGTGTTTGTCGGTAATCATTGAGGATAGCCAGAAGGGCCGTGCTGTGTCCATCCAGTCTGTATGGGATTCACGCTCGTATGACCTCCTGTAATTTAAGAGGTCCACCCTTTCTGGTAAGCATTCTATGTGTGTGTGAGTGAAGAGGATCGCTGTTCCACATAGAAGGATTGGTTTTACCACAAAGGATTTTTCTTTTCATGGACTTTATTTATCATTTGCGCTGCACTTAAATTTTGTTTTTTAGTTTGATTTATGGGCTTGGTGAAAACCTAAAGTGTTCAGCTTGCATTTATTTTATATTAATTTTAGTTTGCGCTGATTGTTCTTATTTTTTAGTATAATAAAGCTTACCTGTAGGTACAGTAAATATCTCCCAAACTACACTCTCAATGGTCGGCGTGCTGTCCATAGACAGAGAACCATGCTGCGGCTGTGACTCCCAGGCGCATGCGCGAGAGTGACGTCATCGCGGCCTGTGAACCCGGAAAGGTAGATCGGGTGAAGATGGAAACCCCAGGGGGAGCTGTGACAGCGCTCCGCTGGAGGGCTTTGTTTTCAGGTAAGTCTTTCATAATGTGCTAGTATGGAATGCATACTAGCACATTATGCTCTTAACTTGCAGGGAGAAGATTTTTTCTTCTTTTCTTCTTCACAAATACAGGTATGCCTATAATAAGTTTTACCTGTAGGTACAGTAAATATCTCCTAAACTGCTCTCTCAAAGGTCAGTGTGCTGTCCATAGACAGAGAACCTTCCCACTCCGATGACATTATCGGCGCAGTGTACAGTAAATATCTCCTATATGGCGCAAGTTTAGGAGATATTTCCAGTACCTATAGGTAAGCCTTATTCTAGACTTACGCATAGGTACAAGTACTACAGGGAGGTTTACAACCTCTTTAAGCCACTGCACCTACCCAATGTTCTGCTGTGAAAAAGCATGATGCACATTGTACTTAAAGCGAGCCTTTCCTTTCTTAAGTAAAGTAAAATGTTGCCTTTGCTCCTCCTCTCCCATAGCATCTCCTCACCTTCCCTTCCTCTGGTGCTCTCTGCAGCTGCTATGAGTGAATCAACATAATTCAGAATACATTTTGGCTTAAATTTATGAAGAAAAATAATTTCTGTTATAAAAGTTTGCTAATAAATAAAGAAAAACATGTTTTGTTTTCAACATTTTTGGTATTTTTTTTATTTAGGTAGCAAAAAAAAAAAAAAGTGGTGATTAAATATTACCAAAATGATGCTCAATCTGTTTTAAAAAATGATAAACATTTAATTTGGGTGCAGTGTTGCATGACTAATTGTCATTGATTAAATATCATGTGACAGTGCTGAAATCTTAAAATTGGCCTAGACAGGAAGGGGGTGAAAAGTGTCCAGTATTCCAGTGGTTAAACAGAATGGTTGGAACTCAGTGCTGATCCTATATACACAGAAAAACATTTGTTTTGCCATTTAGGTACACACATGGAAATTGTTTCTCAACGTTTTTGAACAGACAAACATTAGATCTTGATTCAGAGTGCCTACAGATAAAGGTGATAGACTTGAACAAACTACATATTCAGTTTACATGGTATATTCATTTTCACAATCTAAATAAAAAAACACAATCTTGTCATACAGAAATGCAGTTCTCTTGTCTGTATGACATACAGCTCTCTTGTCTGTATGACAAATTTTGTCATACAGACAAGAGAGCCCCCCACCCCCCGCCCCCCTCCTGAACCGTACCAGGCCACATGCCCTCAACATGGGGAGGGTGGTTTGGAGTAGCCCCCCCTAAAGCACCTTGTCCCCGTGTTGATGGGGACAAGGGCCTCATCCCCACAACCCTTGCCCGGTGGTTGTGGGGGTCTGCGGGGGGCTTATCAGAATCTGGAAGCCCCCTTTAATAAGGGGACCCCCAGATCCCAGCCTCCCCCCCTATGAGAATTGGTAATGGGTACATTGTACCCCTACCATTTCACAAAAAAGTGCCAAAAATAGTAAAAAAGACAGGAGACACTTAGGGACAAGTCCTTTATTAAAAGATAAAAAAATAAAAATGTCCCACAATGTAAATCCATCTCGTGCTGCCGATGAGCTGAAAAAAGGGGGACATCCATGGGAGGCTCCCGCTGAGTGATGCTTCTTCTTGGTGACAGCTGTTATGTAGCTGAGGACGGGGCCACCTGGTGATGTAAATGGGTGACCCCGCCCCCTCTGACATCACATGATGTCAGAGGAAGGCGGGGTTGCCCATTTACGTCACCGAGTGGCCCCGCCCTCAACCCCCCACTGGGCAAGGGTTGTGGGGATGAGGCCCTTGTCCCCATCAACATGGGGACAAGATGCTTTGGGGGGCTACTCCAAAGCTCCCTCCCCATGTTGAGGGCATGTGGCCTGGTATGGTTCAGGAGTAGGGATGAGCTTCGAGTTCAAGTCGAACCCATGTTCGTCGAATTGTGAACGATATGGGCCGTTTGTGCCAAATTCGAGTGGCGCATCATGGCCCATAATTCACTGCGGCATTGCAGTGCATTAGTGCATTGCTGGCTGATGATTGGCCCGCATGCTTGGCCAATCACAGCGCCGTGTGTACAGAGAGCCGTAATTGGCCAAAGCCAGGGTGGCTTTGTCCAATTATGGCTCAGGGGTTTAGTACACGCCCCACACTATATAAGGCCGCTTGCGTGGCGGCCTTGTGTAGTGTGTTGAGGCGGCAGAGAGAGATAGATAGACAGATAGACAGTGTCATTTGATTTAAGTTAGATAGAGTAGGCAGGTTGAGTCAGTTAGCTGCACTTACAGTGTAATGTTATATATATATATATATATACACTGTATTCAGTTTAGCTAGATCTGTTGCTGTAATTCTCTTCCTAATATACTGACAGGCAGGCAGGTGTTTTTACAGTATTTACAGTTAGTGTACTGTGTACCCTGCACAGTTGCACCTACAGTATAGCTATCTGAAGACAAATGCTTGTGTTCTTCTTCTGATCCTATTAATAGCACAGGCAGGCTCTTGAAGTATTTACAGTTAGTGTACTGTGTACCCTGCACAGTTGCACCTATAGCTACCTGAAGACAAGTAATGGTGTGCTTCTTCTGATCCTATTAATAGCACAGGCAGGCTCTTCAAGTATTTGCAGTTAGTGTACTGTGTACCCTGCACAGTTGCACCTATAGCTACCTGAAGACAAGTGCTTGTGTTCTTCTTCTGATCCTATTAATAGCACAGGCAGGCTTTTAAAGTATTTACAGTTAGTGTACTGTGTACCCTTCACAGTTGCACCTACAGTATAGCTACCTGAAGACAAGTGCTTGTGTTCTTCTTCTGATCCTATTAATAGCACAGACAGGCTCTTGAAGTATTTACAGTTAGTGTACTGTGTACCCTGCACAGTTGCACCTACAGTATAGCTACTTGAAGACAAGTGCTTGTGTTCTTCTTCTGGTCCTATTAATACCACAGGCAGGCACCTTGAAGTATTTACAGTTAGTGTACTGTGTACTCTGCACAGTTGCACCTATAGCTACCTGAAGACAAGTGCTTGTGTGCTTCTTCCGATTCTATTAATAGCACAGACAGGCTCTTGAAGTATTTACAGTTAGTGTACTGTGTACCCTGCACAGTTGCACCTATAGCTACCTGAAGACAAGTAATTGTGTGCTTCTTCTGATCCTAGTAATAACACAGGCAGGCTCTTGAAGTATTTGCAGTTAGTGTACTGTGTACCCTGCACAGTTGCACCTATAGCTACCTGAAGACAAGTGCTTGTGTTCTTCTTCTGGTCCTATTAATAGCACAGGCAGGCTCTTGAAGTATTTACAGTTAGTGTACTGTGTACCCTGCACAGTTGCACCTAAAGTATAGCTACCTGAAGACAAGTGCTTGTGTTCTTCTTCTGATCCTATTAATACCACAGGCATGCACCTTGAAGTATTTACAGTTAGTGTACTGTGTACCCTGCACAGTTGCACCTAAAGTATAGCTACCTGAAGACAAGTGCTTGTGTTCTTCTTCTGATCCTATTAATAGCACAGGCAGGCTCTTGAAGTATTTACAGTTAGTGTACTGTGTACCCTGCACAGTTGCACCTATAGCTACCTGAAAACAAGTGCTTGTGTTCTTCTTCTGATCCTATTAATAGCACAGGCAGGCTCTTGAAGTATTTACAGTTAGTGTACTGTGTACCCTGCACAGTTGCACCTATAGCTACCTGAAGACAAGTGCTTGTGTTCTTCTTCTGATCCTATTAATACCACAGGCAGGCAGCTTGAAGTATTTACAGTTAGTGTACTGTGTACTCTGCACAGTTGCACCTATAGCTACCTGAAGACAAGTGCTTGTGTGCTTCTTCTGATTCTATTAATAGCACAGGCAGGCTCTTAAAGTATTTACAGTTAGTGTACCTACAGTATAGCTACCTGAAGACCTGTGTTCTTCTTCTGATCCTATTAATACCACAGGCAGGCAGCTTAAAGTATTTACAGTTAGTGTACTGTGTACTCTGCACAGTTGCACCTATAGCTACCTGAAGACAAGTGCTTGTGTGCTTCTTCTGATTCTATTAATAGCACAGGCAGAATCTTGAAGTATTTACAGTTAGTGTACTGTGTACCCTGCACAGTTGCACATATAGCTACCTGAAGACAAGTGCTTGTGTTCTTCTTCTAATCCTATTAATAGCACAGGCAGGCTCTTGAAATATTTACAGTTAGTGTACTGTGTACCCTTCACAGTTGCACCTACAGTATAGCTACCTGAAGACAAGTGCTTATGTTCCTCTTCTGATCCTATTATTAGCACAGGCAGGCTCTTGAAGTATTTACAGTTAGTGTACTGTGTACCCTGCACAGTTGCACCTACAGTATAGCTACCTGAAGACAAGTGCTGGTGTTATTCTTATGATCCTATTAATACCACAGTCAGGCAGCTTGAAGTATTTACAGTTAGTGTACTGTGTACCCTGCACAGTTGCACTTATAGCTACCTGAAGACAAGTGCTGGTGTGCTTCTTCTGATCCTATTAATACCACAGGAAGGCATTCTGCTAGCTGCTGTATAATCAGTATATGTATACATCCCAGTTTTGTGCAGCTACATCTCACTGCAGTGCAGGCCATTAGTATGTCTGGAAGGCCAACAAGGAGAGGCAGACAGTCACAGGCCAATAAAGGAGGGCAAGCAGGCTCTGTGTCTAGAGGCAACAGTGCTGGTTGTGGACACGGTGCATCCTCATCAGCACGTGGCCGTGGGACACGCTTGTCCTTTTTTTCGTCAGCTGGCCATGTTGAGCCGCAACATGCGGAAGACTTGGTAGAGTGGATGACCAACCCGTCCTCATCCTCCACATCCCCTCTCACCCGGGCTCAGGGTACGTTGTCTGGCAAAGCAGCGGCCAACGCGGCCTCTTCCCTCGGCTTAATGGCATAAGTCACTCCTTCCCTAGCCCCACCATGTACTCCTGAGGAGTCCCCCGAACTGTTTGACCACAGTGTTGGGTACATGCTCCAGGAGGATGCCCAGCGTTTTGAAGGCTCTGATGATGGTACTCAGCTAGAGGAAGGCAATAACGTGAGCCCAGACAGAGAGGGTGCCCAAGAAGGACAGCAATCTGGCAGTCATGTTCCCCCAGCTACAGCATACTGCCAGGTTTGCTCCAGTGATGAGGAGGGAGGGGATGATGAGGTCACTGACTCCACGTGGGTGCCTGATAGGAGAGAGGAGGAGGAGGAGGCACATCACAAACGAGGCAGGATGCCCTCCAGGGGCCAGCTTAAGGGCAGCACACTGACTGCATCACACCGCAGAGCTCCGCATGTGCAGGGCGCTGCTGTCTCTGTGTGTTATTCCAAAAGTTCTTTGGTGTGGGCCTTTTTTGAGACGAGTGCATCAGATCCCACTGCTGGTATTTGCAACATATTCCTCACGCGTATCTCGTGTGGCCAAAACATCAACCGCTTGGGCACCACATGCATGACCAAACATATGTTGACCTGCCATGCAGTTCGATGGCAAGCGTACCTAAAAGACCCACACCAAAGAACAAAGAGGACCTCTCCTTGCTCCTCATCAGCTGGGATCTCCAACCCCACTATACCTTCAGTCCTCTCCGAGACCTGCACTGAGAGGAATGAAGGTGTAGAATTAGGTGTGTCACAGCCAAGTACTTGCGGGCAATCTACGTCAGATTGTACCAGGCAAATTTCCCTGCCCCACCTGCTGCACCGCCGAAAGAAGTTTGCTCCCAGCCATCCACATGCCCAGCGGTTGAATGCTAGCTTGGCTAAATTGCTAGCACTTCAACTGCTGCCTTTTCAGTTGGTAGACTCTGCCCCCTTCCGTGAGTTTATGGAATGTGCGGTTCCTCAGTGGCAGGTTCCCAAATGCCACTTTTTCTCACGGAAGGCGATTCCGGCTCTCTACCGCATGTAGAAGGCAATGTCTTGGCCTTGCTGGAGGTGCATATTACCGCTGACTCATGGTCCATCAGGCATGGACAGGGACGTTACCTATCTTTAACGGCGCATTGGGTGACTCTTCTGGCAGCTGGGAAGGATGCAGGACAAGGTGCAGTAGCCACGCCTCCAAAATGCTACTACTGGTGATTCTGACACACCTCTCTCCTCCACCCCCTCCTCTTCTTCTTCCTCCATGGCCTCTTCCTGTGCTTTGTCTTCGGAACCAGCGGTGCTCTGTAGGCGTTCAAAGGGGCTACGCAAGTACGCAGGCCAAAAGATGCCATGCTATGCTTGAGCTGGTGTGCTTGGGGTACAGGAACCACACTGGGGCAGAGATTCTGTCAGCTCTGCAGGGGCAGGCTCAGAGGTGGTTGACGCCATGCCAGCTTCAGCCAGGAATGGTGGTTTGCGACAATGGCACCAACCTCCTCTCTGCCCTCCGACAGGGACAACTGACCCATGTGCCCTATTTGGCTCACGTCCTTAACTTGGTGGTGCAGCGGTTCTTGGGCAGGTACCTGGGCTTACAGGATGTCCTGAGGCAGGCCAGGAAAGTCTGTGTGCATTTCCGCCGGTGATATAATGCCAGTGCTCGGCTGGCTGACCTCCAAAAGGAATTTAACCTGCCCAAGAACTGCCTAATCTGTGACATGCCCACCAGGTGGAACTCAACGTTGGCCATGCTGCAGCAGCGTGGAGAAGGTGGCCGTCTGACCGGTGCGTTCAGACAATTTTTTAGTCCGCAGCCCCAAGGTATGATCGGTTCCAGCAACCATCGCCAGCGTCTGTTTTACATGGTGCAGGAATACCTAGGGGCAAGATCTGACTTGGACACCTTTCCCACCGAAAATCCTCTGGGTTACTGGGTCTTGAAGATGGATCACTGACCAGAGCTTGCACAGTATACAATTGAGCTACTGGCCTGTTCTGCATCCAGCGTTCTTTCAGAATGCACATTCAGTGCTGCTGGAGGCTTTGTAACCGATCACAGGGTGCGCCTGTCCACCGACTCGATCAATCGACTGACCTTCATAAAAATGAATCAGTCTTGGATTACCACCAGCTACCAAGCACCTGATGCTGATGTAACCGAATAATTTTTTTTGAAATGTCAGATCCCTTCAAGACCTCCTCAGTGATCATGCTGATAGCTTGTAAGAATATTTTTGATGCTGGGCGCTGTCACCAGTGGCTAAGGCCCAATTTTTCAGCCCCTGTTTAACAGGGGCGTGTAATTTCAATGTTTGATGCAATATTTTGCAGGAGGGTTCATTCCTGCGCTCCAACTAGATCATCTGCGAGAGGTTGCAGTGTTGTGGCACCAGTGCCTAAGGCCCAATTTTTCTGCCCCTGTTCAACAGGGACATGTAATTACAATTCTTGATCTAATATTTCACAGCAGGGACCGTTACTGCGCCCACCAAGAGTAACTGTGAGAACTTACAGTGTTGTGGGACCACCACCACCACCACCAAAGGCCCAATTTTTCTGCCCCTGTTCAACAGGTGCATGTAATTACAATTCTTGATCTAATATTTCACAGCAGGGCCCATTCCAGTGCCCACCAAGAGTAACTGTGAGGACTTACAATGTTGTGGCAACACCACCACCACCACCAAAGACCCAATTTTTCTGCCCCTGGGTGCCCCTGGAAGACGTAATCCCTTTACGAAATGCAGCGTAGGGCTGAGCGGCATCACCGCGTCACCTCCCACTGTTGTTGCGAAGACCAGCAGGACGGGCTGTCTGTGTGCATCCGGGCCGGTGCCACAGACTGTTCTTCTCCAGAGAACGTTTTTCCTTGATCTATATGTGAGTGTATACTTTATTTTATTATAATAAAGCCATTTGATTTTACACTATCGGAGCCCTCCCCTTCTTTTTTCATGGTCACCCCACTCCGCTGAGAGTAAAGTTTTTTTCCTGGGGATCCATCCATCTGCTTCACAGTCCCTGATGTCCCATTCCAGCTCCCATCTTGGCTTTATGGTGGTCCGGAACAGCAGGATTTAAACAGCTTACTCAGACCCTCTGTAACGGGGGGTCATGGGTTTCTGGTAAGCGGCCAGGCACTCTATCTATGGTGGTGGACCCAAGCACTTAAGTTTCCATTTAATTGGACCTTCACTGGAGTCTCATGTCTGGACTCTTTAAATATATTTGGGTGTTCCTGTATGGACTATTATTCACTATTTCATTCAATTATTTTGCACAATTTATTGTAGCCTTTGTTGTTTACACTTTTGGTACACACCTCTTTTGGATATATGACTATATGCATATTAGGTGATGTTTGATCACCTTTATATTTACATTCACTGTGTTCTGTTAAAAGCGCGAGTCACCAGTTTTACATTACATTAAAGCCGCAAGCAGTTTTAAATGACTTTTATTCCTTTAAAAATGTCATTTTGTGCAGGGACTGTTCTAAGCATGGGAAACACGCGTCACTTTACAGGCATACTATAGACACTAAAATCACTGCTCCCGAAAAAACAGCCATTTTTAAAACTTTTTTTTGCATTGATACACGTCCCCTGGGGCAGGACCCGGGTCTCCAAACCTTTTTTAGGACAATACCATGCAAATTAACCTTTAAAATTAGCACTTTTGATTTTGAACGTTCGAGCCCCATAGACTGGAATGGGGTTCTAAAGTTTGCGCAAATTTTTGGTCCATTCGCAGGTTCTGGTGCGAACCGAACCAGGGGGTTTTCGGCTCATCCCTATTTAGGAGGGGGGGCGCCCTCTCGTCCCCCCCTCTTTTCCTGCGGCATGCCAGGTTGCGTGCTTGGATAAGGGTCTGGTATGGATTTTGGGGCGGACCCCTATGCCATATTTTTTATTTTGGCGTAGGGTTCCCCTTAAAATCCATACCAGACCTGAACTGTCTTGTTTTGATTTTAGGGGGGACCCCTATGCCATTTTTTTTAAAATTTGGCACAGGGTTTCCCTTAATTTCAATACCAGAACTGAAGGGCCTGGTATAATTTATGGTGGGACCCCCACGCAATTTTTAAAAAAAAATTGGCTCGGGGTTGCCCTTAATATTCATACCAGACCCAAAGGGCCTGGTAATGGACTGGGGGGGGGGGGACTCATGCATTTTTTTCAATGAGTTGTATCTATATTGCCGAGACCCGACAATTCATTACAGCCGCGATCAGTTTGAAATGACTTTTTTCCTTTAGAAATGTCATTTTGTTGTGGTATTGCTCTAAACACGGGGAAAACTGTGCCACTTTACAGGCATACTTTAGACACCTCCCAGGCATGATATTTAACCACTTCAGCCCCGGACCATTATGCTGCCTAAGGACCAGAGGTCTTTTTCCAATTTGGCACTGCGTCGCTTTAACTGCTAATTGCGTGGTCATGCAATGCTGTACCCAAACTAAATTTGCGTCCTTTTCTTCCCACAAATAGAGCTTTCTTTTGATGGTATTTGATCACCTCTGCAGTTTTTATTTTTTGCGCTATAAACAGAAAAAGACCGAAAATTTTGAAAAAAAATGATATTTTCTAATTTTTGTTATAAAAAAAAATCCAATAAACTCAATTTTAGTCATACATTTAGGCCAAAATGTATTCGGCCACATGTCTTTGGTAAAAAAAATGTCAATAAGCGTATATTTATTGGTTTGCGCAAAAGTTATAGCGTCTACAAACTAGGGTACATTTTCTGGAATTTACACAGCTTTTAGTTTATGACTGCCTATGTCATTTCTTGAGGTGTTAAAATGGCAGGGCAGTACAAACCCCCCCAAATGACCCCATTTTGGAAAGTTGACACCCCAAGGAAATTGCTGAGAGGCATGTTGAACCCATTGAATATTTATTTTTTTTGTCCCAAGTGATTGAATAATGAAAAAAAAAAAAATATTTACAAAAAGTTGTCACTAAATGATATATTGCTCACACAGGCCATGGGCCTATGTGGAATTGCACCCCAAAATACATTTAGCTGCTTCTCCTGAGTACGGGGATACCACATATGTGGGACTTTTTGGGAGCCTTTCGGGGGCCCCGAAAACCAATCACCGCCTTCAGGATTTCTAAGGGCATAAATTTTTGATTTCACTCCTCACTACCTATCACAGTTTTGAAGGCCATAAAATGCCCAGATGGCACAAACCCCCCCAAATGACCCCATTTTGGAAAGTAGACACCCCACGCTATTTGCTGAGAGGCATGTTGAGTCCATGGAATATCTTATATTTTGACACAAGTTGCGGGAAAGTGACACATTTTTTATTTTTTTTTGCACAAAGTTGTCACTAAATGATATATTGCTCACACAGGCCATGGGCATATGTGGAATTGCACCCCAAAATACATTTAGCTGCTTCTCCTGAGTATGGGGATACCACATGTGGGACTTTTTGGGAGCCTAGCCACGTACGGGGCCCTGAAAACCAATCACCGCCTTCAGGATTTCTAAGGGCATACATTTTTGATTTCACTCCTCACTACCTATCACAGTTTTGAAGGCCATAAAATGCCCAGATGGCACAAACCCCCCTAAATGACCCCATTTTGGAAAGTAGACACCCCAAGCTATTTGCTGAGAGGCATGTTGAGTCCATGGAATATTTTATATTTTGACACAAGTTGTGGGAAAGTGACACATTTTTTATTTTTTTTTGCACAAAGTTGTCACTAAATGATATATTGCTCACACAGGCCATGGGCATATGTGGAATTGCACCCCAAAATACATTTAGCTGCTTCTCCTGAGTATGGGGATACCACATGTGGGACTTTTTGGGAGCCTAGCCGCGTACGGGGCCCTGAAAACCAATCACCGCCTTCAGGATTTCTAAGGGTGTAAATTTTTTATTTCACTCTTCACTGCCTATCACAGTTTCGGAGGCCATGGAATGCCCAGGTGGCACAACACCCCCCCCCCCCCCCAAATGACCCCATTTTGGAAAGTAGACACCCCAAGCTATTTGCTGAGAGGCATGGTGAGTATTTTGCAGCTCTCATTTGTTTTTGAAAATGAAGAAAGACAAGAAAAAACAATTTTTTTTTCTTTTTTCAATTTTCAAAACTTTGTGACAAAAAGTGAGGTCTGCAAAATACTCACTATACTTCTCAGCAAATAGCTTGGGGTGTCTACTTTCCAAAATGGGGTCATTTGGGGGGGTTTTGTACCACCTGGGCATTCCATGGCCTCCGAAACTGTGATAGGCAGTGAAGAGTGAAATCAAAAATTTATGCCCTTAGAAAGCCTGAAGGCGTTGCTTGGTTTTCGGGGTCCCATACGTGGCTAGGCTCCCAAAAAGTCTCACACATGTGGTATCCCCGTACTCAGGAGAAGCAACAGGATGTATTTTGGGGTGTAATTTCACATATTCCCATGGCATGTTTGAGCAGTATATCATTTAGTGACAACTTTGTGCAAAAAAAAATTTGTCTCTTTCCCGCAACTTATGTCACAATATAAAATATTCCATGGACTCGACATGACTTTCAGCAAATAGCTTGGGGTGTCTACTTTCCAAAATGGGGTAATTTGGGGGGGTTTTAAACTGTCCTGGCATTTTATGCACAACATTTAGAAGCTTATGTCACACATCACCCACTCTTCTAACCACTTGAAGACAAAGCCCTTTCTGACACTTTTTGTTTACATGAAAAAAAAATTTTTTTTTTGCAAGAAAATTACTTTGAACCCCCAAACATTATATATTTTTTTAAAGCAAATGCCCTACAGATTAAAATGGTGGGTGTTTCATTTTTTTTTTCACACAGTATTTGCGCAGCGATTTTTCAAACGCATTTTTTGGGGAAAAAACACACTTTTTTAAATTTTAATGCACTAAAACACACTATATTGCCCAAATGTTTGATGAAACAAAAAAGATGATCTTAGGCTGAGTACATGGATACCAAACATGACATGCTTTAAAATTGCGCACAAACGTGCAGTGGCGACAAACTAAATACATTTTTAAAAGCCTTTAAAAGCCTTTACAGGTTACCACTTTAGATTTACAGAGGAGGTCTACTGCTATTATTACTGCCCTCGATCTGATGTACGCGGTGACACCTCACATGCATGGTGCAATTGCTGTTTACATTTGACGCCAGACCGACGCTTGCGTTCGCCTTTGCGCAAGAGCAGGGGGGGACAGGGGTGCTTTTTTTTTTTTCTTTATTATTTTTTTGCTTTTTTATCTTATTTTTAAACTGTTCCTTTCCTTTTTTTTTTTTTAATCATTTTTATTGTTATCTCGGGGAATGTAAATATCCCTTATGGTAGCAATAGGTAGTGACAGGTACTCTTTTTTGAAAAAATTGGGGTCTATTAGACCCTAGATCTCTCCTCTGCCCTCAAAGCATCTGACCACACCAAGATCGGTGTGATAAAATGCTTTCCCAATTTCCCAATGGCGCTGTTTACATCTGGCGAAATCTAAGTCATGAAATGCTCGTAGCTTCCGTTTTTTTTTCCATAGAGATGTTTGGAGCCACTCTGGTCTCTGATCAGCTCTATGGTCAGCTGGCTGAGACAGGAGAGCCAGAGAAAAACACAGAAGACGGTGGGGCATTCCCTCCCACTGCTTGTAAAAGCAGTCTAGAGGCTAATTAGCCACTAGGATTGCTTTTACATGAAAGCTGACCGCTGGCTGAAAAGAATGATACCAAGATGATACCTAAACCTGCAGGCATCATTCTGGTATAACCACTCAAAGTCGTGAATGGTGTACCTGAAGACAAAGAAATGGTTAACAATAAAACACAGTAAACGGTAAAGTATAAAAAATTGCATACCTGAAAAGCAAACATGATAAAACATAATAACAATAAAACATTGCAGAATAGAATACAGTAAAAAAGAGCAGAACAATAGAGAGAGATTAGAGAGAGAGAGAACAATAAAACAACAACTATTTTTTTTTATTTTATATATATATTTTTTTTTTTACACTTTTTTTTGTAACTAACTTTTATAACTGTAACCGGTTCCAGATTCGGGTCTCTCAAAATGCAATGGCATCTTGGGAGACCCTGTGAAAGTGTGCCTAGTCTGTGCAATGCTGTACCCTACGCTAATACTCAACTAGTGAATGGTAGCGTTCAAAACATTCACCAATGCAAAGACCAGGATTGTCAGGACAGGAGGGACAATAATAACGGGTGTCACGCCTATATCCGCGCTTGCTGCGGACATGACATCTTTTTTGGGGGGGTTCGTTGGGTAGGGGTACTCGGGAGGACATAAAGAAAATGCCTCTCATGCAGCCGACTGCATTTGGTTGGGGATGTGAATGGGAGAAGTACGGGCGCTGCAGAATTGGTGGGTTCCCAATTAAGATTGGCGAATGCAGCAGGAAGGGCACTATGGGCACGACGGGCCTGTGTTTGTCTTCTTCTTGGTGGCAGTGGGACACTACTTGTGTTTGCCACCTCACCAGCTTGAACTGCACTTATGGGACTCGCCACGTCACCAAGTGTTACTGCAGTGTTGGTTTGACTACGACCGGGGTGTACTAGGCCACTGGTGCTTGCCAGTTCACCAAAACGCTACCAAAAAAACTGTTAGCGATCGCAGGGATCAGGCCTGACGCTGCGAACGCTGCAGTTATGCGTTTAGTGTTTTGTAAGTGACAGTGATCGATCAATACTGCACTTGGGTGGGCTGGGCCGGGCAGAGGGGCAAAACGCAGGTGCTAGCAGGTATCTGGGCTGATCCCGCTAACACTGCGTTTTTGGGAACCCTAAACTGCTGGGGACGCTAGTATAGATCTGATCGGATCAGATATTGATCCATTCAGATACTATACCACTAAGGGAGGCATATGCTGCGTGCGTGGGTGTTAGCGGTACTGGCGCTAACCTGATGCTGCCTGGGGCTGGTGCTTGCCAGTTCACCAAAACGCTACCAAAAAAACTGTTAGCGATTGCAGGGATCAGGCCTGACTCTGCGAACGCTGCAGTTATGTGTTTAGTGTTTTGTAAGTGACAGTGATCGATCGATACTGCACTTGGGTGGGCTGGGCGGAGGGGCAAAACGCAGGTGCTAGCAGGTATCTGGGCTGATCCCACTAACACTGCATTTTTGGGAACCCTAAACTGCTGGGGACGCTAGTAAAGATCTGATCGGATCAGATATTGATCCGATCAGATACTATACCACTAAGGGAGGTGTACGGTGTGTGCGTGGGTGTTAGCGGTACTGGCGCCAACCTGACACTGCCTGGGGCTGGTGCTTGCCAGTTCACCAAAATGCTACCAAAAAAACTGTTAGCGATCGCAGGGATCAGGCCTGACTCTGCAAACGCTGCAGTTATGCGTTTAGTGTTTTGTAAGTGACAGTGATCGATCGATACTGCACTTGGCTGGGCTGGGCTGTGCGGAGGGGCAAAACGCAGGTGCTAGCAGGTATCTGGGCTGATCCCGCTAATACTGCCTTTTTGGGAACCCTAAACTATGGTGATCAGTGGTGAAAGGGTTAACTAGGAGGCAATCAAGGGGTTAAAACATTTATTAGGTAGTATATGGGGGTCCCTGTCGCTATAAAACGATGACGGCGAACCTAAATATTTACCTCCCTAACTAGCGTCACCAGCGACACTAATACAGCGATCAGAAAAATGATCGCTTAGCGACACTGGCGATGGGGGGTGATCAAGGGGTTAAAAGTTTATTAGGGGGGGTTAGGGGGGTATCCTAGACCTAAAGGGGGCTAACAATAACTGCCCTAACACAGTAACTGTCACAAACTGACACCATGCAGTAATCAGAAAAAATTAAAATAAAAAAACTGCTTGGTGTCAGTGTGACGGGGGGGGGAGAGGTGATCGGGGGGAGGATCGGGGGGTAATCGGGGGGGATCGGGGGTGTACTGTATGCCTGGCGTGTTCTACTGTATGTGTGTGTTTGTGTAACTCACGTTGCAGTTTTCTCTCCTCGGCGCCGGAACGGAAAATACCGAGCCGAGGAGAGATGACATCATTTCCTTTGCTGCTGTTTAGCATACAGCAGCAAAGGAATGATTTGATTGGCCGGCGGCGATCGCGAGGGGTGGGCCACGAACGGATGGTCTCCCCATCATCTCTGATCGCTGCTGGTCAGAAGCGGACCGCCTCGGGCACCAGGAGGGGGGGGGCGATCGGACTCCCCGCC
Source organism: Aquarana catesbeiana (assembly GCF_042186555.1). NCBI lineage: Eukaryota > Metazoa > Chordata > Amphibia > Anura > Ranidae > Aquarana > Aquarana catesbeiana. The sequence continues at coordinate 146,678,874 of NC_133330.1, forward strand.
CGCGGGAGGCAGATCACGTATATGTACGTGATTCTGCCTGCCCGTGCCACCTTGCCGACGTACATCGGCGTGAGGCGGTCCTTAAGTGGTTAAAGGAATATTTCATTTTTATTGATTCACTTTAAGCCTTATTAAAATCACTGCTCCCGAAAAAACGTCAGTTTTTAAAACTTTTTTTTGCATTGATACATGTCCCCTGGGGCAGGACTCAGGTCCCCAAACACTTTTTATGACAATAACTTGCATATAAGCATATAAAATGAGCACTTTTGATTTTTCATGTTCGTGTCCCACAGACTTTAACGGTGTTCACGTGTTCGTCCCAAATTTTTGCCTGTTCACATGTTCTGGTGCGAACCGAACCGGGGGATATTTGGCTCATCCTTAGGTGCCAATGACTAGACCATTTTTAGGAAGCATGCAGATGAGCATGTCTATTTAAATCTAGGACATTCAGGGTCTGGTGTCCTCTTTGCCAATGACATCATGCCAGGATCAATAGAGCTCTCCAAGGCCCTCAGTAGGAAAATTGTGGATGAGTCTGGCATGAGGTTTAAAAAGATTGCAAAATGAACAGAAAAAATTAAGTGGCAAAGATTTCAAACAACTTATCTGTGTCCAGGACTGGCCTTTCCAACAAATTAACCCAAAAGCATCGTTTGATGCTAAAATAAGTCGCCAAGAACTCTAAAATTAAATTGCAGGATGTTTAGGTAACTCTTATCTGCGGTAAAAGTGCATCTGCCTACAATCAGAAAAAGATTGCATCTAAACAGATTACATGAGAGGCATGAAAAATGCTTTGCTGACCCCCCACCCTCAAAAAAAAAAATAGAGCAAGATTATATTTTGTCATTGAACCTAAAGACAAAAAACAAGGCTTCAGAAACAATGTGGACCGATGAAAAGAATTGATAGCGTTGTTTGCCCGTGGTAATAGTAGACATGTTTGGCCAAAAGAGAAGACCAAATTTCAGGAGAAGAAAAATATTTCATGGTGGTGGAAATGTTATGCTTTGCGGTTACTTTGCTGTTTCAGAGTCTGGGCAGCTTGCAGTCATCACATCAATTATACATTCTGCATCATATCAAAGTGTGCTTGAGGAAAATGTGAGGCCATCTGTCCAAAAGTTGAACGTTCACTAGAAATAAGTTTGTTTCAATGACCTAAAGCACACTAGCAAATCCACCAAGGAATGGCAAGTAGAGATGGAGGGATATGGACTTCCCTGGTCAAAGCTTTGATTTGAAGGTGGATTTTGAAATGGGCAATTGAAGCAAGGAAGCCCACAAATATAATAAAGAAAGTTTACTCAATGTCAGAGACTGCTGGTCAATTATACAAAATGCCTAAATGAAGTCATGCGTGCTACAAGAGACAATGCCAGCTGTGGATGCCAAGAGTGTACTTATTTTTCCCACAGTACACTCTTGTGGATGTTGCTATCATTTAGCATTTTTAATGCACAAATAAATGATTACAAAGCTATTTTTTGTGTTCTTATTTAAGTATATCACCGTTATCTGCAGACACTGCTGGAATAAGATCTAATGATTTAATGTGTGCCTGTTGAAATATGTGGAAAAAGTCAGCAATTTCCATGAGGTACAATTAATCACTTATGTATGTATATGTATGTATGTCTATATATATATATATATATATATATATATATATATATATATATATATACACACACATACATATATTAATATTTTTTAGAAATATATATATATATATATATATATATATATATATATATATAGCGTATTTAAAAAAAAAACTAAACAGTTTTTACAACAGTAATAACTATAAAAGATTGGTGTAATGATAGAATTTTCTGAATTTAGCAACTCTATTGTCAAGGCATTTATAGTGCAAATAATAGCAAAGTAACAAAGCAGTCACTTGGGTTTAAGCTTTGTGACGGCGGCTTTATTCTGTCATTATGAAGCCATGATAAATCCTTGAAATGTTGCCATCATTTAGAATTTCTTAATGCACAAATACATGCTTTAGTGATTTCTCACTACATCTAAAATAAACTCTTGAGAAGGTAAAAATTCCCAAGGGGGAAAAGCACAGAATCTTTGGAAGCCCATCAAAGTCTGTGCCAAGGGAACTGAAAGTGACAAAGCGTGAACGATGCAGGATACTGGGCTTCCTAAAAAGGTTCCTATGAAACCTGACTCATCCCTCAGCCCTGAGAAGCAATGTGGACAGACACGACCTGATGAGACCTTCTGACTCAACGCAGCGGAGACGGAACGCCATGCCGGAGTCCAAATCCTTCCTGACAGATCAGAGCATATTCAGGCTTATCATCTTATTGCTAGAAATGTGGAAACCGCATAGTTAGGCTTTAAAATATTGTCAAACAACTATTAAGGCTGGTGTATTCCCATTCCTTTTCTATGACAACCTGAAAATTCTGTGGTTTTTGTTTTTATTTTTGCCATAATTTGGCTTGCATGTGTTTCATTCAGATATAATCCTTCATCTATCAGCTCAGGAATCTCAAGAATCAGTACACACAGTATTCTGTAGATTAAGAGTTCCAGGGCTTATAGGATTAATAGAAGAGTCATTCGTATATTAACATAGTAATAGCTTAATTTTTAATCAGAATTAGATATTTTAAGTAATTTGCTATTTTGGTCCTATGCATAGGAGTGAGTAACTTCATAGGTTATACAATGCAAAAGGGCTGCAGCCATCTGTTTGCAATGCTGTTAGGGCACGATAGTCCAGCTTTAACTCAGGTTTTCTAGTGTATTCTATCCTTTTTCTATGACAAACCATTGTTGAAGCCCTAAAAAAAAAATTGTTAAATCTGATGCTTGTACCAAAAAATGTTTTAGAAGGATTCCAAACTAGGCACTCCCACACACCCAGATGATAGGTTTATTGTTTGCTCTTTCTACATGCAATCTGGTTTACTGGTTACCTCAATGCAGACAGCCAAAAATTTATTTTTACATAGTATAATTTACTTATCTCCAGGGCCACTGATAGGGCAGTACAGTCTGCCCTGTTGTTCCGGGACCATATCAGTTCATCAGGGGGGCCCAGACAGATTTATAATGCAGTTCTTAAAAAAAAAAAAAAAAAAATATGCTCACTAAATTACACCCCCTGCTCCTACTTGCTTAGGGGGTGCATAAATATATTTTACCAGGCCCCATCAGGGGCACATGAGGTCACGAGGTGGGAGCTGAGGAGGGACTAATTTTGAATTTTTGGGTGGAGGTATATAATCTTGCGCCCAGCTGCATTCTCCAGTCATCCGGCGGCTGCTCTGCTTCCATGGTGCTTTGCGGAGTGATCTGTACAGTACCCACTCCGCTGTCTCAGGGACTGATGTGAGACAGCTGACAGGGAGGGAGCGGTAAAGCTAATCCTGGTGACAGTGGTGGCGGTTAGTGTGTAGCATGGCAGGCACTGGGCAGCACACAGTGAGTTAAGATGTTACAACACCTGTTGTAATCTTAATAGAATCACCCACATCCTCTCACAGTGCCTTATGAGTCTCAACATAGGTTAATCAGTTACACAACAGAGGTGGTGCTCCATGGCTCTGTCAAAGTGTGTCACATGCTGTTGTGTGCTGACTTTGTTACTTTATGAGTGTACTGTGTGTTACAGATTGTACCACTGTGCAGCCATAGCAAAGTCAGCACCCAACAGCATGTGACACAGTTTGACAGAGCCATGGAGCACCTGCTGTGCTGTGTGGATGATTATCCTAATACTATAGAGCATCATGCACACAGGATGCTTTAAAATTGCCCCTACTCGCAGCAGCCTTTTGCCAGAAAAAAAGTCTGACGCTTGTAAAAGTGTCTAACGCTTTAACAAGCGTTTAGGCTCATTTAAAGACATCAAGCACTTGGACATTCATTTGATTGGCCAGGATAATAAGTTATTCTGGTCACTGAAATTAATTTTCGCTCAAGTGCTAAACGTGCCTAGCGTTAAAATGTGAGGAGCATTTACATATACTGTATTGAGCGTTTGTTTGGTCAACACTGCTGCTCCTGGACGCACTGGCCCTGTTTTTTTTTTCCTGCTTGTAAATGCCCCTGCCACTAAAAGATTCTAAAATTCTATGCGTGCATAGACACATAGTATAACATGGAGGGGTGTTTGGAAGCAGTAAAAAAAATGGGTGCACAAGGCCTAAAGATCACTGCACTGTGAGATGCTACTGTACACTTGGTTTTTTTTTTTTGGTTTTTTTTTTGGGGGGGAGGGGGGTGAAAACACACAGCTGAGCTGCATTTTTACAGTCCCAACCATTCCCCTTTGACCACTGTTTTATATCAGAGCTGGGGCCATGCTGCGAGCATGTCCTTTTAAACACATACACACGTTTCCAGCTGGGGTCAGCAACCAGGACTGTGTATATATTTGTAAAAGCAACTGTCAGGTTTCATGTGGTGATACGAGCAGTTCTAAAGTCACCATTCACTTCCACAACTGTTGCACCATATCTCCCCCCTCAATTTTTAGGCAGGGGTGGGGTCGAGGGAGAGGCCAGGGGTAGGGTTGAGGGCGAGGTTGAAGGGGGCCCCGTCAGGTAGGCTGTACAGGGCCCTATGATTTCTAATAGCTGCTCTGCTTATCTCTTACATAAAGATGCAGTTTATTATAGTCATAATGTGCATAAGGCCTTTTGTGGCTGCTAGACATGTGCGCCCTCAATAAATTAGTTTTGTTTCATTCCGTTTCATATTGGAATTGATTCATATTTCGTAATTCGTGTCCGAAATTTTGTATGAAATACGAATTTTCATTAGGTTTGTTAACTTTTTGTAACAATTACGAATGTTCATTATGATGAATTTATCATTATGAGGGGCTCCCACCATCCCTGCACTGTGCTGACTTCCTGGGTTTTTAACTTTTAGGTTCGTTAACTTTTCGTAACAATTACCAATGTTTGTTATGATGAATTTATCATTATGAGGGGCTCCCACCATCCCTGTGCTGACTTCCTGGCTTTTTAACTTTTAGGTTAGTTAACATTTCGTAACAATTACGAATGTTCATTAGGAATTTAGATCCGAAATTCGTAAACGAAATTTCGTATTTCGTACAAAATACGGAAGCATAGCAATTCGTATTTCGGATCCTGCCGAATGTACAAATTTACGGAAATTCGTACGAATTTTCGATTCCTACGAAACTATTCGCACATGTCTAGTGGCTGCATGTCATGAAACAACGTTCCATTACATAAAGTTGAACTGTATTATACTGACAAAGTAAGAAGGAAAAGTATCAGGAGGAGGCCCTGATGCAGAAACAGCATCTTGTTTGGCTGGGGGCCGGTGGGGAATAAGTAAAAATACCATATTCCCTGCCCCCTCCCCCCTGGCATTTTCCCCTCACTGTCTGGAGCAGCCTGGAGTTAAAGGTGAAAAAACATCTGTCAATACCGCCCCCCCAGCCCCCCCCCCCTTTTTACTTACCTGACCCCTCGAAAGTCCCGCGCTCGCTCCTGAAATCCTCTTCGCCGCTCAGCCTGGTCGTTGTTTGGTTAGACAGGATGGATTTAAAGCAGCGCAGCCATTGGCTCGCACTGCTGTCAATCACATTCAATGACACGGCGCACCTGGGGGCGGGGCCAAGTGATACAGTGAGCGGCTATGGCCGCTGGCTGTATCACGGGAGCGCGCCCGCAAGCACTCAACACCATGCGAGGGAGCTCGCATGAAAGTGTTGAGTCCTTGCGGGGGGGAGCCGAGACAGCCGCCGAAGGGACCCCAGAAGACCAGGTTCGGGGCCACTGCAAAACGAGCTGCACAGTGGAGGTAAGTATAACATGTTTGTTATTTAAAAAAAAAACAAAAAACTTTAGTGAGCCTTTAAGCTATGTGTGTATATGGAAAACAAATTCTTATTGTATAATTTTCATTTGCGCTGCACTTCTTTTCCTGTGTGTGAATATATATATATATATATATATATATATATATATATATAAAAATGAGACAAAGATAAATAATTTCAGAACTTTTTACACCTTTAATGTGACCTATAAACTGTACAATTCAATTAAAAAACAAACTGAAATCTTTTAGGGGGGAAGTAAAAATAAAAAACTAAAATAATCTGGTTGCATAAGTGTGCACACCCTCTTGTAACTGGGGATGTAGCTGTGTTCAAAATTAAGCAATCACATTCAAACTCATGTTAAATAGGAGTCATTACACACCCACCATCATTTAAATTGCCTCTGATTAACCCCAAATAAAGTTCAGCTGTTCTAGTGGGTCTTTCGTGACATTTTCTTAGTCGTATCCTACAGCAAAAGCCATGGTCCGCAGAGAGCTTCCAAAGCATCAGAGGGATCTCATTGTTAAAAGGTATCAGTCAGGAGAAGGGTACAAATACATTTCCAAGGCATTAGATATACCATGAAACACAGTGAAGACAGTCATCATCAAGTGAAGAAAAGATGGCACAACAGTGTCATTACCAAGAACTGAATGTCCTTCCAAAATTGATGAACAGACGAGAAGAAAACTGGTCAGGGAGGCTGCCAAGAGGCCTACAGCAACATTAAAGGAGCTGCAGGAATATCTGACAAGTACTGGCTGTGTGGTACATGTGACAACAATCTCCCGTATTCTTCATATGTCTGGGCTATGGGGTAGAGTAGCAAGACAGAAGCCTTTTCCTAGGAAGAAAACCATCCAAGCCCTGCTAAATTTTGAAAAAACATATCTGAAGTCTCCCAAAAGCATGTGGGAAAATGTGTTATGGGCTGATGAAACCAAGGTTGAACTTTTTGGCCATAATTCCAAAATATATGTTTGGCGAAAAAACAACACTGCACATCACCAAAAGAACACTATACACACCGTGAAGCATGGTGGTGGCAGCATCATGCTTTGGGGCTGTTTTTCTTCAGCTGGATCAGGGGCCTTAGTCAAGGTAGAGGGAATTATGAAAAGTCCAAATACCAGTCAATATTGGTACAAAACCTTCAGGCTTCTGCTAGAAAGCTGAACATGAAGAGGAACTTCATCTTTCAGGATTACAACGACACAAAGCATACATCCAAATAAACAAAGGAATGGCTTTACCAGAAGAGGATTAACATTTTGGAATGGCCCAGCCAGAGCCCAGACCTGAATCCAATTGAAAATCTGTGGGGTGATTTGAAGAGGGCTGTGCAGAGGAGATGCCCTCGCAATCTGACAGATTTGGAGTGTTTTTGCAAAGAAGAGTGGGCAAATATTGCCAAGTCAAGATGTGCCCTGCTGACTCATACCCAAAAAGACTGAGTGCTGTAATAACATCAAAAGGTGCTTCAACAAAGTATTAGTTTTAGGGTGTGCACACTTTATGCAACCATATTTTATTTTTTTATTTTTACTTCCTTCCACCTAAAAGATTTCAGTTTGTTTTTCAATTGAGTTGTACAGTTTATAGGTCACATCAACCCCTTCCTGAGGTTGGTACTGCGGCAACTTGGCTTCCCTGGGCGAAATGACGTTACTTTACGTCAGTTCGCCTTTTGACCACTAGGGGGCGCACGTGCGCGTCATCAGAGGCGCGCGCCAGTGGCTCCCTGCTGATGCAAGTGCCCGATTACTTGTGACAGGGCGAGAACCGGATCTGTGTATGTAAACATACAGATCCCGGGTCTCTCAGGGGAGAGAAGGCAGATTGTGTGTTCATACTAAGTATGAAATGATCACCGATGACTCTCTCTCTCTCCTCCTAGTCAATCCCCCCCCCCCCCCCCACAGTTAGAACTCACACTAGGGAACACAGTTAACTTCTTGATCGCCCCCTAGTGTTAACCCCTTCCCTGCCAGTGACATTTATACAGTAATTGGGATATTTATTATAGCAAAAAGTAAAAGATATTGTGTTTTCTTCAAAATTGTCGCTCTTCTTTTGTTTATAGAGCAAAAAATAAGAACCACAGAGGTGATCAAATACCACCAAAAGAAAGCTCTATTTGTGGGAAAAAAAGGACGTCAATTTTGTTTGGGCACAGCATCGCACGACCACACAATTGTCAGTTAAAGCGACGCAGTGCCATATAGCAAAAAATGGTCTGGTCATTGAGCAGCCAAATCTTCCGGGGCTTAAGGCTCGATTCACACCTATGCATGTTGCTTTTGAGCGTTTTTGGAGGTTTTTTTTTCATGCTTGCCACGTTTTTGAGCCGCGTTTTTGCGGCGTTTTTGCCGCGTTTTTGCCGCGTTTTTGCCGCGATTTGCGTTTTGCGTTTTTTTTTTTTTTTTTTTTTTTTTTTTTTTCATTTTTTTTTACAGTCTTAAAAAAAAATTACAAAAAAAAAAAAAAAAAAAAAAAAAAAACGGCAAAAACGCACCAAAAACGCATCAAAAACGCATCAAAAACGCTGCAAAAACGCAGCACTTGCGTTTTTGATGCTTGTCCATTGAAAACCATTACATGCAAAACGCTGCTTTTTGCATGCAAAAAAGTCCCCGACCCTTTCCAAAAACGCTGAGATACAAAAAAGCATTGATGTGAACATGTTCCATAGGAACCCATGTTAAAAAATTCCCGTGCATTTCTGCAAAATGCAAAATGCATCAAAAAACGCGCTAGTGTGAATGGGGCCTTAGACTCGATTCACACCTATGCATGTTGCTTTTGAGCGTTTTTGGAGGTTTTTTTTTCATGCTTGCCACGTTTTTGAGCCGCGTTTTTGCCGCGTTTTTGCCGCGTTTTTGCCGCGATTTGCGTTTTGCGTTTTTTTTTTTTTTTTTTTCATTTTTTTTACAGTCTTACAAAAAAATTACAAAAAAAAAAAAAATAAAAAAAAATAAAAAAAAAAACGGCAAAAACGCACCAAAAACGCACCAAAAACGCATCAAAAACGCTGCAAAAACGCTGCACTTGCGTTTTTGATGCTTGTCCATTGAAAACCATTACATGCAAAACGCTGCTTTTTGCATGAAAAAAGTCCCCGACCCTTTCCAAAAACGCAGAGATACAAAAAAGCATTGATGTGAACATGTTCCATAGGAACCCATGTTAAAAAATTCCCGTGCATTTCTGCAAAATGCAAAATGCATCAAAAAACGCGCTAGTGTGAATGGGGCCTAAGTGGGTAAAGGTGGAAAAAGTTCTGAAATTACATATCTTGTTACAACCAAAAACGTAAATGTATTTTATTGGGATTTTATGTGATAGACCAACACAAAGTGACACATAATTGTGAAGTGGAATGTAAAGGATGAATGGTTTTCAATTTTTTTTACAAATAAATAAGAAAAGTGTGGTGTGCATTTGTATTTAGCCCCCTTTACTCTAACCTAAATAAAATCTAGTGGAACCAATTGCCTTCAGAAGTCACCTAATTAGTATAAAGAGTCCACCTGTGTGTAATTTAATCACAGTCTAAATACAGCTGCTCTGTTAAGCCTTCAGAGGTTTGTTAGAGAACCTTAGTGAACAAACAGCATTATGAAGGCCAAGGAACATACCATACAGGTCAGGGATAAAGTTGTGGAGAAGTTTAAAGCAGGGTTAGGTTATAAAAAAATATCCCAAGTTTTTAACATCTCACGGAGCACTGTCACAATCCATCATCCAAAAATGGAAAGAGTATGGCACAACTGCAAATCTGCCATGACATGGCCAAGATATGCCCGTCCACCTAAACTGACAGGCCGAGCAAGGAGAGCATTAATCAGAGAAGCAGCCAAGAGGCCCATGGTAACTTTGGATGAGCTGCAGAGATCCACAGCTCAGGTGGGAGAATCTGTCCACAGGACAACTATTAGTCGTGAACTCCACAAATCTGGCCTTTATGGAAGAGTGGCAAGAGGAAAGACATTGTTGAAAGAAAGCCATAAGAAGTCCCATTTGCAGTTTGTGAGAAGCCATGTGGGGGACATAAACATGTGGAAGAAGGTGCTCTGGTCAGATGAGAACAAAATTGAACTTTTTTGGCCTAAAAGCAAAACGCTATGTGTGGCAGAAAACTAGCACTGCACATCACCCTGAACACACCACCCCCACTGTGACACATGGTGGTGGCAGCATCATGCTGTGGGGATGCTTTTCTTCAACTGGGAAGCTGGTCAGAGTTGATGGGAAGATGGAGGAAGCCAAATACAGGACAATCTTAGAAGTCTGAGTCTGCAATTTAGAAGTTAGGGTCTGCAAAAGACTTGAGACTGGGTCGGAGGTTCACCTTCCAGCAGGACAACGACTCTAAACATACAGCCAGAGCTGCAATGGAATGGTTTAGATCAAAGCATAATTATGTGTTAGAATGGCCAAGTCAAAGTCCAGACCTAAATCCAATTGAGAATCTGTGGCAAGTTCACAGACACTCTCCATACAATTTGACAGAGCATGAGCTATTTTGCAAGGAAGAATGGGCGAAAATTTCACACATGTATATATATATTTGTATATGTTTTGGATAGATTAAGTTTGAGGAGGTGCTGTGACATCCGGACTAAATATGTCTATTAGTGAATAAGTGATACGCGAGGAGACTGAGGGAGTGTGCTGAGGGGTAGACAGATAAATTTGGGTGTCATCGGCGTAGAGATGATATTGGAGCAGCTGACAGCTGACCCAGGGAGGAGGTGTAGATTGAGAATTGGAGAGGTCCAAGAACAGAACCTTGGGGGACCCCAACAGAGAAAAGAAGAGTAAAGAGTAAAGAGGAAAGGAGGAAGTAGAATTGTAAGTAACACAAACATATATACACAACCCTATACCTACAGTTTATCTAGAGCAGGGGTAGGCAACCTGGAGCCCTCCAGCTGTTGCAGAACTACAAGTCCCATCATGCCTCTAGGAATAATTGTAACTCCCAGCCTTGCAATGTCTCATGGAAAATGTAGTTCCACAACAGCTGGAGGGCTACAGGTTCCCTACCCCGGATCTAGAGGAAGGCACAAAAATCATGATTCAATTTACTCAGCAGGGGAAAAAAAATCTTTCTGATTCCCCGAGAGGCAACCAATCAGATATTCCCTGGATCAACTTTACCTATAAATATTAGTATCCAGATTATATTATGTACATTTAGGAAAGTGTTCAGACTTTTTTAAGCAATCAATGGAGCTGGACAGGACCATCTCTTGAGGAAGTCTATTTCACATTTTCACAGCTCTTACTGTGAAGAAACCTTTCCATATTTGAAGATTAAATCTCTTTTGCTCCAGATGTTAAGAGTGCCCCCTTAACCTCTGTGATGACCTTAAAGTGAATAACTCAACACCAAGCTCACTATATGGACCACTTATGTATTTATACATGTTGATCATATCACCCCTTAACCACTTCAGCCCCGGAAGGATTTACCCCCTTCCTGACCAGAGCACTTTTTACAATTTGGCACTGCGTCGCTTTAACTGCTAATTGCGCGGTCATGCAATGCTGTACCCAAACGAAATTTGCGTCCTTTTCTTCCCACAAATAGAGCTTTCTTTTAATGGTATTTGATCACCTCTGCCATTTTTATTTTTTGCGCTATACACGGAAAAAGACCGAAAATTTTGAAAAAAAATGATATTTTCTACTTTTTGTTCTAAAAAAAATCCAATAAACTCAATTTTAGTCATACATTTAGGCCAAAATGTATTCGGCCACATGTCTTTGGTAAAAAAAATGTCAATAAGTGTATATTTATTGGTTTGCGCAAAAGTTATAGCGCCTACAAACTAGGGTACATTTTCTGGAATTTACACAGCCTTTAATTTATGACTGCCTATGTCGTTTCTTGAGGTGCTAAAATGGCAGGGCAGTACAAAACCCCCACAAATGACCCCATTTTGGAAAGCAGACACCCCAAGGAAATTGCTGAGAGGCATGTTGAGCCCATTGAATATTCATTTTTTTTGTCCCAAGTGATTGAATAATGACAAAAAAAAAAAAAAAAAAATTACAAAAAGTTGTCACTAAATGATATATTGCTCACACAGGCCATGGGCATATGTGGAATTGCACCCCAAAATACATTTAGCTGCTTCTCCTGAGTATGGGGATACCACATGTGTGGGACTTTTTGGGAGCCTAGCCGCGTACGGGGCCCCGAAAACCAATCACTGCCTTCAGGATTTCTAAGGGCGTACATTTTTGATTTTACTCCTCACTACCTATCACAGTTTTGAAGGCCATAAAATGCCCAGATGGCATAAACCCCCCCCTCAAATGACCCCATTTTGGAAAGTAGACCCCCCAAGCTATTTGCTTTGAGGCATGTTGAGTCCATGGAATGTTTTATATTTTGACACAAGTTGCGGGAAAGTGACAATTTTTTTTTTTTTTGCACAAAGTTGTCACTAAATGATATATTGCTCACACAGGCCATGGGCATATGTGGAATTGCACCCCAAAATACATTTAGCTACTTCTCCTGAGTACGGGGATACCACATGTGTGGGACTTTTTGGGAGCCTAGCCGCGTACGGGGCCCCGAAAACCAATCACCGCCTTCAGGATTTCTAAGGGTGTAAATTTTTGATTTCACTCTTCACTGCCTATCACAGTTTCGGAGGCCATGGAATGCCCAGGTGGCACAAACCCCCCCCAAATGACCCCATTTTGGAAAGTAGACACCCCAAGCTATTTGCTGAGAGGCATGGTGAGTATTTTGCAGCTCTCATTTGTTTTTGAAAATAAAGAAAGACGAGAAAAAAAAAATTTTTTTTCTTTTTTCAATTTTCAAAACTTTGTGACAAAAAGTGAGGTCTGCAAAATACTCACTATACCTCTCAGCAAATAGCTTGGGGTGTCTACTTTCCAAAATGGGGTCATTTGGGGGGGGGGGTTTTGCCACCTGTGCATTCCATGGCCTCCGAAACTGTGATAGGCAGTGAAGAGTGAAATCAAAAATTTACGGCCTTAGAAAGCCTGAAGGCGGTGCTTGGTTTTCGGGGTCCCGTACGCGGCTAGGCTCCCAAAAAGTCTCACACATGTGGTATCCCCGTACTCAGGAGAAGCAACAGAATGTATTTTGGGGTGTAATTTCACATATTCCCATGGCATGTTTGAGCAATATATCATTTAGTGACAACTTTGCGCAAAAAAAAAATAAAAAAAATAAAAAATTGTCTCTTTCCCGCAACTTGTGTCACAATATAAAATATTCCATGGACTCGACATGCCTCTCAGCAAATAGCTTGGGGTGTCTACTTTCCAAAATGGGGTCATTTGGGGGGTTTTGAACTGTCCTGGCATTTTATGCACAACATTTAGAAGCTTATGTCACACATCACCCACTCTTCTAACCACTTGAAGACAAAGCCCTTTCTGACACTTTTTGATTACATAAAAAAATAATTTTTTTTTGCAAGAAAATTACTTTGAACCCCCACACACTATATATTTTTTTAAAGCAAATGCCCTACAGATTAAAATGGTGGGTGTTTCATTTTTTTTTTTCACACAGTATTTGCGCAGCGATTTTTCAAACGCATTTTTTGGGGAAAAAACACACTTTTTTAAATTTTAATGCACTAAAACACACTATATTGCCCAAATGTTTGATGAAATAAAAAAGATGATCTTAGGCCGAGTACATGGATACCAAACATGACATGCTTTAAAATTGCGCACAAACGTGCAGTGGCGACAAACTAAATACATTTTTAAAAGCCTTTAAAAGCCTTTACAGGTTACCACTTTAGATTTACAGAGGAGGTCTACTGCTAAAATTACTGCCCTCGATCTGACGTTCGTGGTGATACCTCACATGCATGGTGTAATTGCTGTTTACATTTGACGCCAGACCGACGCTTGCGTTCGCCTTAGCGCGAGAGCAGGGGGGACAGGGGTGCTTTTTTTTTTTCTTTATTATTATTATTTTTTTTTATCTTATTTTTAAACTGTTCCTTTCATTTTTTTTTTTTTTAAATCATTTTTATTGTTATCTCAGGGAATGTAAATATCCCCTGTCATAGCAATAGGTAGTGACAGGTACTCTTTTTTGAAAAAATTGGGGTCTATTAGACCCTAGATTTCTCCTCTGCCCTCAAAGCATCTGACCACACCAAGATCGGTGTGATAAAATGCTTTCCCAATTTCCCAATGGCGCTGTTTACATCCGGTGAAATCTAAGTCATAAAATGCTCGTAGCTTCCGGTTTCTTAGGCCATAGAGATGTTTGGAGCCACTCTGGTCTCTGATCAGCTCTATGGTCAGCTGGCTGAATCACCGGCTGAATTTTCAGGTTCCCTGTTGAGACAGGAGAGCCAGAGAAAAACACAGAAGACGGTGGGGCATTCCCTCCCACTGCTTGTAAAAGCAGTCTAGAGGCTAATTAGCCGCTAGGATTGCTTTTACATGAAAGCCGACCGCTGGCTGAAAAGAATGATACCAAGATAATACCTAAACCTGCAGGCATCATTCTGGTATAACCACTCAAAGTCGTGAATGGCGTACCTGAAGACAAAAAAATGGTTAACAATAAAGCACAGTAAACGGTAAAGTATAAAAAATTGCATACCTGAAAAGCAAACATGATAAAACATAATAACAATAAAACATTGCAGAATAGAATACAGTAAAAAAGAGCAGAACAATAGAGAGAATAGAGAGAGAGAGAACAATAAAACGACAACTATTTTTTTTATTTTATATTTTTGTATGTGTTTTTTTTTTTTTTTTTTTTTTTGTAACTGTAACTTTTATAACTGTAACCGGTTCCACGTTCGGGTCTCTCAAAATGCGATGGCATCTTGGGAGACCCTGTGAAAGTGTGCCTAGTCTGTACAATGCTGTACCCTATGCTACTCAACTAGTGAATGGTAGCGTTCAAAACATTCACCAATGCAAAGACCAGCATTGACAGGACAGGAGGGACAATAATAGCAGGTGTCACGCCTATATCCGCGCTTGCTGCAGACACAACATCTTTTTTGGGGGGGTTCGCTGGGTAGGGGTACTCGGGAGGACATAAAGAAAATGCCTCTCATGCAGCTGACTGCATTTGGTTGGGGATGTGAATGGGGGAAGTACGGGCGCTGCAGAAGCGGTGGGTTCCCAATTAGGATTGGCGAATGCAGCAGGAAGGGCATTATGGGCACGACGGGCCTGTGTTTGTCTTTTTGGTGACAGCGGGACACTACTTGTGCTTGCCACCTCACCAGCTTGAACTGCACTTATGGGACTCGCCACGTCACCAAGTGTTACTGCAGTGCTGGTTTGACTACAACCGGGGTGTACTAGGCCGCTGGTGCTTGCCAGTTCACCAAAACGCTACAAAAAAAACTGTTAGCGATCGCAGGGATCAGGCCTGACTCTGCGAACGCTGCAGTTATGCATTTAGTGTTTTGTAAGTGACAGTGATCGATCGATACTGCACTTGGGTGGGCTGGGCCGGGCGGAGGGGCAAAACGCAGGTGCTAGCAGGTATCTGGGCTGATCCCGCTAACACTGCGTTTGTGGGAACCCTAAACTGCTGGGGACGCCAGTATAGATCTGATCGGATCAGATATTGATCCGTTCAGATACTATACCACTAAGGGAGGTGTACGGTGCGTGCGTGGGTGTTAGCGGTACTGGCGCTAACCTGACGCTGCCTGGGGCTGGTGCTTGCCAGTTCACCAAAACGCTACCAAAAAAACTGTTAGCGATCGCAGGGATCAGGCCTGACTCTGCGAATGCTGCAGTTATGCGTTTAGTGTTTTGCAAGTGACAGTGATCGATTGATACTGCACTTGGATGGGCTGGGCCGGGCGGAGGGGCAAAACGCAGGTGCTAGCAGGTATCTGGGCTGATCCCGCTAACACTGCGTGTTTGGGAACCCTAAACTGCTGGGGACGTCAGTATAGATCTGATCGGATCAGATATTGATCCGTTCAGATACTATACCACTAAGGGAGGTGTGCGGTGCGTGCGTGGGTGTTAGCGGTACTGGCGCTAACCTGACGCTGCCTGGGGCTGGTGCTTGCCAGTTCACCAAAACGCTACCAAGAAAACTGTTAGCGATTGCAGGGATCAGGCCTGACTCTGTGAACGCTGCAGTTATGCGTTTAGTGTTTTGTAAGTGACAGTGATCGATCGATACTGCACTTGGGTGGGCTGGGCCGGGCGGAGGAGAAAAACGCAGGTGCTAGCAGGTATCTGGGCTGATCCCGCTAACACTGCGTTTTTGGGAACCCTAAACTGCTGGGGACGCTAGTATAGATCTGATCGGATCAGATATTGATCCGTACAGATACTATACCACTAAGGGAGGCGTATGCTGCGTGCGTGGGTGTTAGCAGTACTGGCGTTAATCTGACGCTGCCTGGGGCGACGCATATCACCGCCGGGCGATCAGGGGGCTTAACCTTTATTCGGTAATAAACGGCGGGTGCCCTGACACTATAAAAAATAAACGAACTAAGCAGCGTCACCCGTAACGGTTATACGATGATCAGTGGTGAAAGGGTTAACTAGGGGGCAATCAAGGGGTTAAAACATTTATTAGATATTATATGGGGGTCCCTGTTGCTATAAAACGCTGACGGCGAACCTCAATATTTACCTCCCTAACTAGCGTCACCAGCGACACTAATACAACGATCAGAAAAATGATCGCTTAGCGACACTGATGACAGGGGGTGATCAAGGGGTTAAAACTTTATTAGGGGGGGTTAGGGGGGTACCCTAGACCTACAGGGGGCTAACACTCACTGCCCTACCACTTCTAACTGTCACAAACTGACACCAATCAGTAATCAGAAAAAAAAAAAAAAAATACTGCTTGGTGTCAGTTTGTGGCACAGGGGGGGATCGGGGGGCGATCGGGGGGGGGGTCAGGGGTGTTTTATGTGCCTGGCATGTTCTACTGTGTGTGTGTGTGTGTTTTGTGCACTTACATGTCTTCTCTCCTCGGCGCTGGAACGGAAACTGCCGAGCAGAGGAGAGATTACATCACATCCTCTGCCTGTGTGTACTACACACAGGCAGGGGAGGATTCCGATTGGCTGGGAGCGATCGCGAGGGGGGGCCACGATCGGATGGTCTCCCCCTCGCCTCTCAACGCTCCCAGTCAAATGCCGACCGCCGCTGGCACTGGGGGGGGTCCGATTGGACCCCCCGCCCGCGGGAGGCAGATCACGTATGGGTACGTGATTCTGCCTGCCCGTGCCATTCTGCCGCAGTATATCTGCGTTAGGCGGTCGGCAAGTGGTTAATCTCCTCTTCTCAAGAGAGAATACATTCAGATCCTTCAATCTTTCCTCATAGCTTCCTCCATGCCTCGTATCAGTTTGGTTGCCCTTCTCTGCACTTTCTCCAGTTCCCCAATATCCTTTTTGTCAGAGAGGTTACCTGGTTGGGCTCCGGTGCGCACCGGGGCGCGTTGGTGAACGTGTTCCTGTGCGTGCTGGGGCGCGTCTTCCTGGGGGCACTGGCGTGTCTGGTCTGGCCGGCCGTGGCGTGCAGGGTGGCGTCTGGGCGTGCGTGCGTACGCGCGTTCGCCTATGGGTGTTACTGCGGGCATGCCTGGTAGTGTTGGCGTGCACGCCGGTGTTCGGGGGCGCGCTCGGGCAGCCTGATAAGCTCCTGCTCAGCATCAGTTCCAGTATTCCTGAGTTCTACCTGCTGCTTGAAAGACCACCTTTCTCCAGGATCCAAACACCAGGCCCTCATACCACTCCGTATTCGCGGGCTTCCTGTCTGCTCTATCAGGGGCCCTGAATCGGATACGTAAGGGAGCCTACCCTCTGCCCAAGCGGACTCACCTGTCTGGTAAGTGAGGGACCTGACAGTATCAGGCAGCCATGACTGAGTCCGGGCAGGGGGCCTCCCCCATGGATGAACTTTGCAGGCACCTAGCGGGCCTCACCCAAGCAGTTAAAAGCTTACAGGAGGGCTATACAAGACTAGAAGGACAGGTCCAGGCCCTCTCAGCATCTCCTCAGGGAGCAGCACCTGCTAACCCCACCTCAGCGCCCTCTGTAGTAATGCTCCCACCAGAGCCCAGGGTGCCTACACCTGAAAAGTTCTCTGGAGAATGTTGCAAGTTCCGGGCATTCCGCAACGCATGCGAGCTGTATTTTGCCTTACAACCCCATACGTTTTCCTTGGAGGCCACCAAGGTGGGGTTCGTCAAATCTCTTTTGACTGGCGAGCCTCAGACCTGGGCCCATCACCTGCTGGAGCAAAAAGCCAGATCTCTGGATTCCTTGAATGACCTCTTCATAGCAATGTCTCAGTTATACGAGGACCCCCAGCTAACAGCCACGGCAGAAGCCGCTTTGCACTCCCTACAACAAGGCCGCAGAGCGGCCGAAGATTACGCTGTGGAGTTTAGGCGTTGGAGCTCTGATACGGAGTGGAACGACGCGGCCTTGCGTCACCAATACCGGCTGGGGTTGTCTGACCCTCTTAAAGACGAATTGGCACGTGTAGGGGTACCTCAGACACTGGATGAGCTCATAAACCTGTCAATCCAGATTGACTGCCGCCTTAGGGAGAGACGTTCTGAGAGGTCCATTGGCCACCCACGCCTCACTTGGATGTTGCCCAGGGCTCCTAGTGCCCCGAACCAAGCTCCTCCTGTCTCGTCTGTTCCAACCCAGGAAGCTCCTGAACCCATGCAGCTAGGACTGCTCCGTCCCTCTTTGACCCCAGAAGAGAAAACGCGCAGACGCACACTCAATCTGTGCCTGTACTGTGGAGAGTCTGGACACTTTGCAAGGGCATGCCCCAACAAAAGACGTAAGTGCCTGCCGTCCTCCTCTTTGTGTGCACCTGTTTCACCCAGATCCGGTAACCATCTAACACTTTCTGTTATATTACAGCTACCTGGAAGGAACATCCCAGTACCGGTCATTATTGATTCGGGAGCATGTAGCGGATTCATTGACCGGACTTTTGCTGAAAATCATCATATCCCTATCCAACCCAAGGCCCAGGGACTGGCTGTTTTCTTAGCGGACGGCTCCACCTTCAGCTCTGGACCTGTTACCCAGGAAACTGTTCCTCTACTGGCCACCATTGGCCCGGAACACCAGGAACTTTTACGCCTGGATGTCATCTCCTCTCCTCTCTTTCCAATTATCTTAGGAATGCGTTGGCTACAGGCTCACAATCCCAGTTTCAACTGGTCCACAGGCAAGATCCAGTTTTCATCTGAGTATTGCAAACAACACTGTTTACGGGGGACCCCCATGACATTATCTCAATGCCTCTGCCTAGATTCAGAAACCAAATCTTATCAAAATCTTCCCGAACCCTACCAGGATTTCCTGGATGTGTTCAGCAAAAAGGGGGCAGAAACTCTTCCGGTACATAGACCCTACGATTGCCCGATAGAATTGTTACCCGGAACTGAAGTTCCCTTCGGGAGGATTTTTCCCTTAACTGAGCAGGAGCTGGGCACCTTGAAAGCCTATATTGACGAAAACCTAAAGAAAGGATTCATTCGTCCCTCCACATCTCCAGCAGGTGCAGGCATCTTTTTCGTGGAGAAGAAATATCACTCCTTACGTCCCTGCATCGATTACCGGGAACTCAATAAAATTACTATAAAGAATAGATATCCGCTACCTCTAGTGCCCGAACTATTTCAGAGATTAGGATCCGCTACCGTCTTCACCAAGCTGGACCTCCGCGGAGCCTACAATTTGATCCACATAAGAGAGGGGGACGAATGGAAGACGGCCTTTGGTACTCGATTCGGGCACTACGAGTACCTCGTCATGCCCTTTGGCCTGTGCAACGCACCAGCCACATTCCAGCACTTCGTCAACGATGTCTTTTGTGACTTTCTGGACCTATACGTCATCGTTTATCTGGACGATATCCTGGTTTTCTCTGCTTCCCTGACTGACCATCGCAAACACGTGCGAAACGTACTTACCCGACTTAGACAACATGGGCTTTATGCCAAACTCGAAAAATGCGAGTTCGAGCTCCAATCCATCCAGTTCCTAGGCCTGGTCATCTCTCCTGACGGTATCAAAATGGACCCGCAAAAGGTATCTGCTATCTTGGATTGGCCTGCACCTGTAGACAAAAAAGGAGTACAGCGCTTTATTGGCTTCGCCAATTTTTATAGAAAATTCATTAAAGGATTCTCTTCAATAATAACTCCCATTACGGAACTCATCAAACAGGGAATCCGGTTCTGCTGGACCCCTAAGGCGCAAGTGGCCTTTGAAAAACTCAAAGATCTGTTTACTTCAGCCACTATCCTCAAACATCCCAATCCTGCCTTGCCTTTCGTCTTAGAAGTGGATGCTTCCGAAGTCGCGGTTGGAGCCGTGCTCTCACAAAGGTGCTAAAGCACTCCTGTACCCTGTGGGATTCTTTTCACGCAAGCTCTCCTCTTCCGAGAGGAACTATGACGTGGGAGATCGGGAACTTCTAGCCATTAAGGCAGCTCTGGAAGAATGGCGTTATCTCCTGGAGGGTGCAGCTCACCCCATTTTGGTCTACACAGACCACAAAAATTTTGAATATCTAAGGACGGCTAAGAGACTAAAACCCCGGCAAGCCAGATGGGCACTTTTTTTTTCCCGATTTATTTTTCACATTACCTACAGACCCGGATCCAAGAATGTCAAATCCGACGCCCTCTCCCGAATGTTCCTTGATTCAGAGAAGACCCTGCCTCCAGACACCATCCTCCCTTCTGGGAATTTCCTGATCTTACAGGAGGATCTAATCTCTCAGATCAGACGGTCCTCTATGGGAATGTCATCACCTGCTGAAGCTTGTACCAAAGATGGGCTGTTCTGGTACAAAAACAAGATTGTGGTCCCTGAAGAGCTAAAAGTACGGGTGTTAAACTTGTGCCATGATCACAAATTGGCCGGTCACTTCGGCACACGGAAGACAATTGATCTCGTCCAACGCACCTTCTGGTGGCCTCACCTTGCTAAGGATTGCAAGGAATACGTTCAGTCCTGTAATACTTGTGCCAGAAGCAAGAGTAGCCGGGCAAGAGCATGGGGTCTGTTGAGACCATTACCAGTCCCAGAGAGACCGTGGGCCATGATTTCAATGGACTTTATTGTTGAACTCCCCTATCAGAAGGTTTCTCTTCCATCTTTGTTGTGGTAGACAGGCTGTCTAAAATGGCCCACTTCTCCCCATGAAGGGCATCCCTTCGGCCATGGAAAGCGCTACCATCTTTATCAAAGAAATCATCAGATTGCATGGAGTACCAACCAACATAGTTTCCGACAGAGGCGTCCAATTTACCTCCAGATTCTGGAAAGCCCTCTGTGGCTCCCTAGAGATTGAATTATCATTTTCTTCGGCCTATCACCCCCAGTCAAATGGACAAACCGAGAGGACGAATCAGACCTTGGAACAATACCTCCGCTATTTTTCTGCATTCTCCCAGGATGACTGGGCTTCCCTGCTCCCCATCGCGGAGTTCTCTTACAATAACTCACTGCACTCAGCTACCAATCAGTCACCATTCTATGCTAACTATGGTTTCCATCCATCGTTCTTGCCTGGGTCTATTCCCGAGTGCCCTGTCCCTGCAGTATCCGAAACCTTGGACTTTTTCTCAAATAATAACAAATTACTGCAGGATACCATGACCAAAGCTCAAGAAGACTACAAAAGAATATTTGACAGGAAGAGACGTGGAGAACTTGCTCTGGAACCGGGCAACTCTGTCTGGTTATCTACTACTAACCTTAAGTTGGCCTGTCCGTCCAGAAAACTAGGCCCTAAATACTTGGGTCCTTTTCTGGTTAAAAGAGAAATTAACGATGTGGCATATGAGCTTGATCTTCCTAACACCCTGAGGATACACCCAGTCTTCCATGTGTCCCTCTTGAAGCCGGTCACCCCCAACTCCTTTGCTGGCCGTAGTATTGGCCCACCCAAGCCTATCTTAGTTAATGGCGAAGAGGAGTTCGAGGTGGAGGAAATTTTAGATTGCAGAAGAAGACGCAACCAAGTTCAATACCTTGTAAAATGGAAGGGCTATGGGCCCGAAGATAATTCTTGGGAGCCAGAGAGCAACTTGCACGCCAGGGAACTCCTACAGTCATTTAAAGCTTCTCATGCCTCAAAGATGGCCCAGCTGGGCATCCGGAGTCTGCCCTTGAGGAGGGGGCACTGTCAGAGAGGTTACCTGGTTGGGCTCCGGTGTGCGCCGGGGCAGTTGGTGCACATGTTCCTGTGCGTGCTGGGGCGCGTCTTCCTGGGGGCACTGGCGTGTCTGGTCTGGTCGGCCGTGGCGTGCAGGGTGGCGTCCGGGCGTGGGTGCATTCGTGCTAGCACGCGTTCGCCTATGGGCATTACCGCGGGCGTGCCTGGCAGTGTTGGCGTGCACGCCAGTGTTCGGGGGCACGCTCGGGCACGTGCGGGGGCGCTTTGGCAAATTGGTGCGTGCACGAGCGCGGCGTTTTGGCGCCAATCGGCCTATTTAGGTCTGTCTCTGTCCCTGTTCGGTGCTGCCTGATCAACAGCTCTGTGTCTAGTTCCGTGATCCTCTCTGTGTTCCGTATCTCTGAAGTTTGACCCGTTGTGACCCGGCTTGCCTTTTGGACTTCCTTGACTGCTGCCTGAACCCGACCCCGGCTTGTTTGACCTTGCTTCTGCCTGCTCCCTTTGTACCTTTGCTGCCAGCCCGTTGCCGACCTCTGCCTGTGTGTGACCAGCCTGATAAGCTCCTGCTCAGCATCAGTTCCAGTATTCCTGAGTTCTACCTGCTGCTTGAAAGACCACCTTTCTCCAGGATCCAAACACCAGGCCCTCATACCACTCCGTATTCACGGGCTTCCTGTCTGCTCTATCAGGGGCCCCGAATCGGATACGTAAGGGAGCCTACCCTCTGCCCAAGCGGACTCACCTGTCTGGTAAGTGAGGGACCTGACACTTTTTGTGAACTGGTGCCAAAAACTGAACTGCATATTCCAGGTGAGGTCATACTAATGGTTTGTACAGGGGTAAAATGATGTCTCTCTCTCTGGACTCTATACTTCTCTTCATACAAGAAAGGACTTTGCTCGCTTTGAAAACCGCTGCTTGGCATTGCATGCTATTATTGAGCTTATTACCTACTAGAACACCCAGATCCTTCTCCACCATTGATTCCCCCAGTTGTACTCCCCCTAGTATGTATTTTTAGCTCTCAAGTGCATAACTTTACATTTATCAACATTAAACCTCATTTGCCACATAGTTGCCCAATTAAACAGTTCATTGAAGTTGGCTTTTAAGTTGGAGACATCCTCTAAGGATGCTATTCCACTGCATGGCTTGGTGTCATCTCCAAAGCCTGAAATGGTACTTTTAATCCCAGACCCTATATCATTTATAAATATATTAAAAAGTCCCAACACTGAACTTGGGGTACACCACTAATAACCCTAGACCATTCAGAGCATGAATCATTAACCACTACTCTTTGAATATGATCTT
The DNA here is from genome assembly GCF_042186555.1 of Aquarana catesbeiana. Classification (NCBI taxonomy): domain Eukaryota; kingdom Metazoa; phylum Chordata; class Amphibia; order Anura; family Ranidae; genus Aquarana; species Aquarana catesbeiana. The sequence continues at coordinate 146,702,218 of NC_133330.1, forward strand.
TTAGTCAGTTTTCTATCCATTTTCAAACAAATTTTTCCAGGCCTGTAGACTTAACCTTACAGATTAGCCGTTTGTGGGGAACTATGTCAAACTCTTTTGCAAAATCCAAGTATATTACATCCACAGCTACTGCTTTGTCTAAGGTTTTACTTACCTCCTCATAAAAATACATCAGATTTGTTTGACAACTTCTTCATGAATTCATGCTGTCTGTTGCTTAAAATATTTTTTTACAGCAAGAACTCATCTATGTGGTCTTTTATTAAACTCTCCAGTATCTTCCCAACTATGGAAGTTAAACTCACATGTCTATAGTTACTTGGTAAAGACTTTGATCCCTTTTTAAATATAGGTACCACATTGGCCTTAAAGCAATCTAGTGATACTATTCCAGTCAATAACCACTTAAGGACCACCCCATGCAGATATACTGCTGCAGGGTGGCCCTCCTGAGCGAAATCACGTACAGGTCTTGATTTTGTGCAATGGGTCTGGGGTGCACGTGCGGGCCGCTGGCGCTCCAGTTGTGATTGGATACAGCGGGGGCCAGTGGGTCCGGTGGCCGCGATGGTGGTCAGGTGCTTTTTTCACCTTTATGCTGTCTAAATATTTCTGCACCATATCAATTGTGAACCATTGTGGATCATTGGATATATTGCCTCATAGGGACAGCCCTCCAGATATACAAAACTGCTCTGAGTTTCCAATGATACTTTTAAAATCTTCTACTCACCCTTCTCCAAGTTGTTTACTCCAATCATATGGTCACTGCAGTGAACTAACTGAGAGCGCTATATCTCATTTTTTTTAGGGATGATGAAGATACCTGTAAAGTATATTCCACCGATATAAAATATGCTTTGAACCTATACTTACAATGTTAACATTTGACCATATGAACAATTTCACAGGCTTTACTGTGTTGGTAATATTGTACTGTATATAAACACAGACATCTATAGTAGCACTTTCTGCATATAGCCATTTTTTAGGAAATCATGGACACCGGATTGCCTCTGTAGTGTATCAAACTTGTCTTGCAACCAGTCCATATTGATATCAGTAGTATATCTCTTATATATTTTTTTTTTACATAAATATATTTCCTGTTTTCGAGTTAGTGATCTTCATGGTATACTGGATCATCGTGTCCAGTTCTTTACTGATTTGGATTTGTAGGGAAAAGATGTATCAGAAAATAATGAGCAGCTGTCGTGCCTGATGCTCTTTTGAGACTATGCTACACAGACATAGAGTCAGCATGTCAGTATAATTGTAGCCAGTCTGAGTCAAAGTTTCATTCTGTCCAATCAACCGATGCATTTAGCTATTTCATTAGGTCATTGAACTTACAAGCCCTTAACAATAGTTCTTTCCAGAGCCTACTAATCAGTCTCTAGCAGACACAGGATAATTCCCAACTTGCTCTGAGACAATGACCTTGGTTCAAAGTTCATTCCATGTAATATTAAGTTGGTTCAAAGTTCATTCCATGTAATATTAAGTAATGGAAATATGCTTTATTTTATTCTAACACATTGATTACTGACATTTTCTTTTTTAGTTTACAGAATATCTGATAGTGGTATTAGGCAAAGGTAGCTTAGGAAAGCAGTATATTTTGGCACCTAAATGTGTAATTTACAATTCATTTGTCTTGGAGCTTTAACACAGAAACTTTTGGCAAAGTATTTGGGAGAATAATATGTAAGGCTAGGTTCACACCTATGCCTTTTGCAGTGCATTTGTAAATATGCAGAAATGCACTAGAGTCCATTTTACTGCTTTCCAACCATCTCATGTAGGAGTACGACAGCAAAGCAGCTCTCCTGCGCTGGATCACGTACTAGGAGCATGATCCAGTACTTCCAGGTAAGGTGATTAGTCACAGCACAAGCCAATCGGCGGAACCCGACCAGTGATCGACCGCCGGCACCCACTGATTGGCTAAGAGGATGACAGGACTGAGCTCTGTGAATGTAAACAATACCGAGCTCTGTCCTGTAAAGCAGGGAATAAAACCCAGCACATCCCTTAGTAAAGCACCTCACAGTGAATGTACCAAGCACTGTTAGGCACACATTTAACCCTTTGATCGCCCTGGATGTTAACTTCTTCCCTGCCAGTTTCATTAGTACAGTGTCAGTGCATATTTTTAGCATGGATTACTGTATTAGTGTCACTGGTTCCCACAAAGTGTCAGTCAGTGTAAGACTGCCCGTCAGACTCAAGTCAATGATTACATCTATTACTAGTATTAAAAAATAAAAAATAAATTTAAAAAATCCAGTATTTCTACCATAGTTCGTTGATGCTATAACTTTCATGAAAACCAATCAATATACACTTATTGGAATTTTTTTTTACCAAAGACATATAGCAGAATACACTTTGGTCAAAATTTATTAAGAAATTAAATTTTTTTATTGGATATATTTTATAGCAGAAAGTAAAAAATAAAAAAATTTTTTTTTCTAAATTTTTGGTCTGTTTTTGTTTATATCGCAACAAAAAGGCTGCACAATTGTCAGTTAAAGTAACGCAGTGGCAAAAAGCAAAAAATGGCCTGCTCATGAAGGGGGGTAAATCTTTCAGAGGTCAAGTAGTTAACATTGGTAAACAATTTAACATTAGTTTCTATGGGTCACGTTCACATCTATGCAGGTTCCACTGGTGCATTTTTTAGAAAGGTGCAGGGACCTTTTTACATGCAACACGGTGCATTTTTGGATTCATAGACTTCAATGGAATCACATCGAAAACACATGTACATTTGTTTTTGGGAATTTTTGGTGCAAATTCCTGCATGACAATAGATACCTCCTCCTAGTAACATTAACACATCCCAAAAATTAAAACAGTAAAAACAGATCAAAAACACGCATGAAAAAAACGCACTAGAAAACAGGCCTAAAAAACACATTAATCACACATGCATAGATGTGGTGCAGAAAGCACAGATGCCAATCTGAGTGTAGAGGGTTAGATCATTTAATGCAGAATATGGATACTGGTACTCACAAAGGTAATAGGGTAACAGGCATTTAGCACATCAGTGCAATGGCGTCTATGAAGCTGTACTGTCAAGATGGCTTCTGCGGTCTGGCACTCGAGGGGGACCATGTCGGTGGTTACAGACACTTCCTGGTGTCCTGGAACACAGAGAGAGCCGAAGATGACGTCACTTGCAGTCCGCGGTGTGAGAATGGAGAACCCTCTACACTCAGATTGGTGCCTGTGCTTTCTTCCCAGTTGTTCCTGAACTGCTTCTCGCTTATCACTGGGCTGCCTTTCAAGTGGACATATACGGACATTATGGATTTTTAACCACTCGCCAACTGCCCACCGTGGATTGACAAAAAATCCCACAATCACACAAATCACCGTTCTGTCAGGGGAGAGGAGACAGATTGTGTGTTCCTAGTATATAGGAACAACGATCGGTCTCCTCCCCAAGTCAGTCCCATCCCGCCACAGTTAGAAAACATAGTTACATAGTTACATAGTAGGTGAGGTTGAAAAAAGACACAAGTCCATCAAGTCCAACCTATGTGTGTGATTATGTGTCAGTATTACATTATATATCCCTGTATGTTGCGGTCATTCAGGTGCTTATCTAATAGTTTCTTGAAGCTATTAATGCTCCCCGCTGAGACCACTGCCTGTGGAAGGGAATTCCACATCCTTGCCGCTCTTACAGTAAACAACCCTTTACGTAGTTTAAGGTTAAACCTCTTTTCTTCTAATTTTAATGAGTGGCCACGAGTCTTGTTAAACTCTCTTCTGCAAAAAAGTTTTATCCCTATTGTGGGGTCACCAGTACGGTATTTGTAAATTGAAATCATATCCCCTCTCAAGCGTCTCTTCTCCAGAGAGAAAAAGTTCAGTGCTCGCAACCTTTCCTCATAACTAAGATCCTCCAGACCCTTTATTAGCTTTGTTTCCCTTCTTTTTACTCGCTCCATTTCCAGTACATCCTTCCTGAGGACTGGTGCCCAGAACTGGACAGCATACTCCAGGTGCGGCCGGACCAGAGCCTTGTAGAGTGGGAGAATTATCGTTTTATCTCTGGAGTTGAACCCCTTTTTAATGCATGCCAATATTCTGTTTGCTTTGTTAGCAGCAGCTTGGCATTGCATGCCATTGCTGAGCCTATCATCTACTAGGACCCCCAGGTCCTTTTCCATCCTAGATTCCCCCAGATATTCTCCCCACAGTGTATAGATTGCATTCATATTTTTGCCACCCAAATGCATTATTTTACATTTTTCTGCATTGAACCTCATTTGCCATGTAGTTGCCCACCCCATTAATTTGTTCAGGTCTTTTTGCAAGGTTTCCACATCCTGCGGAGAAGTTATTGCCCTGCTTAGCTTAGTATTGTCTGCAAATACAGAGATTGAACTGTTTATCCCATTCTCCAGATCGTTTATGAACAAATTAAATAGGATTGGTCCCAGCACAGAACCCCGGGGAACCCCACTACCCACCCCTGACCATTCTGAGTACTCCCCATTTATCACCCTCTGAACTCGCCCTTGTAGCCAGTTTTCAATCCATGTACTCACCCTATGGTCCATGCCAACAGACCTTATTTTGTACAGTAAACGTTTATTTGGAACTGTGTCAAATGCTTTTGCAAAATCCAGATACACCACGTCTACGAGCCTTCCTTTATCTAGATGGCAACTCACCTCCTCATAGAAGGTTAATAGATTGGTTTGGCAAGAACAATTCTTCATGAATCCATGCTGATTACTGCTAATGATACCGTTCTTATTACTAAAATCTTGTATATAGTCCCTTATCATCCCCTCCAAGAGTTTACATACTATTGATGTTAGGCTAACTGGTCTGTAATTCCCAGGGATGTATTTTGGGCCCTTTTTAAATATTGGTGCTACATTAGCTTTTCTCCAATCAGCTGGTACCATTCCAGTCAGTAGACTATCTGTAAAAATTAGGAACAACGGTCTGGCAATCACTTGACTGAGTTCCCTAAGTACCCTCGGATGCAAGCCATCTGGTCCCGGTGATTTATTAATGTTACGTTTCTCAAGTCTAATTTTAATTCTGTCCTCTGTTAACCATGGAGGTGCTTCCTGTGTTGTGTCATGAGAATAAACACTGCAGTTTTGGTTACTGAAGCCCCCCGATTCACTCGTGAAGACTGAGGAGAAGAATAAATTTCACTACCTTCGCCATCTCCCCATCCTTTGTAACCAGATGTCCTTCCTCATTCTTTATGGGGCCAATATGGTCTGTCCTCCCTTTTTTACTGTTTACTGTTTACTGAATTTCTTGGGATTTTTTTTGCTCTCCTCCGCTATGTGTCTTTCATGTTCTGTCTTAGCTGTCCTAATTGAACCCTTACATTTCTTGTTGCATTCTTTATAAAGTCTGAATGCTGAGGATGATCCCTCAAGCTTGTATTTTTTGAAGGCCTTCTCCTTTGCTTTTATATGCATTTTTACATTGGAGTTAAGCCATCCAGGACTTTTGTTCGTCCTTTTAAATTTATTACTCAATCTCTCCTCCGTATTCTTTGTTCCTAATATTTTATCCCAATTTATGCCTTTTAGCAAGGTTTGTAGTTTAGGGAAGTTGGCTCTTTTGAAATTCAGTGTCTTTGTATTCCCTTTGTGTTTCCTATTTGTGTGATTTATACTGAAACTAATTGACCTGTGATCGCTGTTACCTAAATTGCCCCGTATTTCCACATCCATGATCAGGTCTGTATTGTTGGTAATCAGTAGATCCAGTAATGTTTTATTTCTAGTTGGTGCGTCTACCATCTTACCCATAAAATTGTCCTGCAAGACATTAAGGAACTGGCGAGTCTTAAATGAATGCGCGGTTCCCTCCGCCCAGTCTATGTCTGGATAATTAAAATCCCCCATTATGATAACACTTCCCATCCTTGCTGCTAATCCAAATTGTGATAGGAGATCTGTCTCCACTTCCTCCCTCAGGTTAGGGGGCCTATAGCATACTCCCAGTATTATTTTCCCCTTAGCTTCATCCCTTTGGAGCTCTACCCATAAGGATTCCACCTCCTCTCTAGCTCCCTCAGTGATGTCATCTCTCACATTCACTTGTACATTATTCTTAATATATAGGCATACCCCTCCCCCTTTTTTACCCTCTCTATCCTTGCGGTATAGGGTATACCCCTGAATGTTTGCCAGCCAATTATGAGAGCTGTTGAACCAGGTCTCTGAAATTCCCACAAAATCCAAATCCTCCTCGTACAACAGTATCTCTAGTTCACCCATCTTGTCCGCCATGCTCCTGGCATTGGTGAACATGCCAGTCGCATATTGTCCTCATATTGGGTGTTTCGAGATTGCAACTAGGACTTGCTACTATATTCACCTTGTCTTTTTGTGCTTTGGTTAACCTACCACTAATGCCCCCAATACTACCCTCTGGAATATCTTCCGCGCTGGCTATCTCTGCCTCTGGACCCTCCCCCCAATCACCTAGTTTAAAAACCCCTCTACCTTTTTGGCCATCTTCATTCCCAGCAGATCTGCACCCTCCTCATTTAGGTGCAGTCCGTCCCTTCTATAGTACCGTTTACCGACTAAGAAGTCGGCCCAGTCCTCCAGGAACCCAAACCCCTCCTTACTACACCAGCTCTTCAGCCACTTGTTTACTTCCCTAATCTCTCTCTGCCTTTCTGGTGTGGCTCGGCGTACCGGTAGTATTCCTGAGAATACTACCTTGGAGGTCCTTTTCCTCAATTTCGCTCCTAAGTCCCTAAAATCGTTCTTTAGGACACTCCATCTGCCTCTGACTTTGTCATTGGTGCAAAACACACTGATGGAACACATTTAACCCCTTGATTGCCCTCTAGTGTTAACCCCTTCCCTGCCAGTGACATTTATACAGTAATCAGTGCATTTTTATAGCACCAATTGCTGTATAAATGTCACTGGTCCCAAAAAAGTGTCAAAAGTGTCCAATCTGTCCGCCTCAGTGTTGCAATCCAGATAAAAATCGCAGATCTCCGCCATTACTAGTAAATAAAAATAAAAATGCCATTAATCTATGCCCTATTTTGTAGACCCTATAACTTTTGTGCAAACCGATCAATATACGCTTATTGCGATTTTTTTTTACCAAAAATTTGTAGAAGAATACATATCAACCTAAACTGATAAAGAAATTTATTTATTTATTTATTTATTTTAATTTTGGGATATTTATTATAGCAAAAAGTAGAAAATATTGTGTATTTTTCAAAAGTGTCGCTCTTCTTTTGTTTATAGCGCAAAAAGTAAAAACTGCAGAGGTAATCAAATACCACCAAAAGAAAACTCTATTTGTGGGAAAAGATGGACATACATTTTGTTTGGGTACAACGTCTCACGACTGCGCAATTGTCAGTTAAAGCAGGAAGGTGGTAAATCCTTCCGGGGTTGAAGTGGTTAATAAGCAATTCCCCATTGTGCTCCCCACAGTCCTTACATAATTTTTAGTCTATCTGACCCTATTAGCTGACACTGTGCTGGTTTATAAGCACTAATTCATATGTGACATGCATAGATGTAAACCTAGTCTAAATATTTTTTTTTCTGTAAAAGCACTCTCTCTGTAGCTGGCTTTTACACAGTACAGTAATCTTGCTGGTACAGATAAATAATTGAAATATATCTGGTTATTCTCAATTTTACATTTATCTTTACCAAGGAATTGAGTTAAATTTAGGCCCAGTATTATCTATAGTACATAATGAATATGATTTCTATATGAAATATTATTTTATCTGCAAAAACCTAACAGAGAATTTGCCTTATCCCAGAGTGGTAGCAATGTGCAGAATATCTGTGTCAATTTGTGTGAAAACTATAATTTAGTGTACCTATATACTGTAGGTGGAAACACAAATAAATCATAGTACTGAAAAGTACAAGGCTAATGCCATCTGGTCAGATTTTAACTGTCATTTTTCAGGAAAATTTTCACAAGGAAATAATAACAGATTGGCCAATGGTACTATTTTTTTCTTGATCCAGTCTTTAGAATCTTTAGAATGAACCTAATTGGGCATATTGCGGTATATGATATTTTATACAAAATGAAATAGACTTTTAAAGCAAATTACATCGTTTTTGTATAAAACCTGACTAGCCTAAATATTTATTTTAGTTTTTGATGGTGGGGAACAGTAAAAAAAAAAATTGTAGAGTTTTGATTTCTGTCTATGACACCATTGGGGAGATTTTCTCTTACACTCTGTTTATCTGACACCCATGTAAGAAATGGGGGAAGTGGCTGCTACCAAGACTGAAAAGAACAGCAACAAAAACATTGTCAGATGTTCTAACCCTTCCTTGCTCTACTAAAAATGTGTTCTTGTCTGAGCTATTCCTGTTACTGTCCTTCAAATATGGTATATACCAGTAGCACTAAACCCTTCCCCATCCTGTACAAAGCTAAATAAAATGTTTTGGCTGAAGACATGCTTGAACAGTGTGTAATCTTCTAAATACTTTAGACTTTATTTTATATGTTAGTCGACTGTCTATTTGGGATTTTTAAAGCATTTATAAAGCATTTAAAAATGGTACAAAGCTACATAAATTGTTGGTGCTTTTAATCACAGAAAACAGATGAGAGCATCCACTGTTGTTTCACACTTTTGTCAGTTTGTAAATAACTTGTACAGAATTGGCATTACTAAAAGTTCACTATAATTTATATATTATATTTTAATTAAACAATGGCAGTAATATCATATCATACATGTTTTTGATATGACACACTTACCTAACCTACAGTGGTCTTAGGTAAGTGTCATTACCATAACTATTTAAACAGTGCTAGACATCAACTGAGACTAAATAAACCAACACATTTATTTTTTAAGGTTTTCAACTGAAAGTGTGTGTTGTGACTTTATTATGTAGTTTGGCTTTAGAACATGTAGCTCTTGATTGATATAGTAATTTGTGTCTAATAATTAAAATGGTTACTGGGATGATGAGAGTTTTTACATCCACTACAAAATGGAATTAAATCAATTGAATTAAATTTTGTGTGATTACATTCTTTTTACTATGCTAGTATAAAACATGTATTTTCCCTTGCAAAGTAACATCAATTCAACTTTGAAACTGTTTTTAGATACAAGGCTAAATTGTTTGGCACTTTTATTTGTATTTTAAAGCTTTACTTTTAGTAATTGAAACTTTCAACACTTGCAGCTCATAAAAGTGTAGGGCATTGACTAAACCTATCTTTAAACGTGGACTTTAAATTTTTATTGCCACACATACAGTAACAAGAGAGAATGGCCAGATTTATTTCCAGTAACATGCTCTCTGAACCTTTTATTTTTCATTGCTTCAGCAAAGGATTATGGGTATGTTATCTTTAATGAAATCCTCATTTAATTTCAGCTGAATTTCATGCTTTGGTGGAAAGCTGCAGTTTGGCTTTTTTTTTTAATGAATAATGTATTTTTATCCAACTAATAACCATGGGCTAATTTTGAACAATAGTGTTTGATGATAGAATTCAAAAGAAAAAGACGGAACCTTAAAATATTTCAGTAGAAAAAATAAAATAAAACATTCACAGTGTTGTGGAATCTCACTTATTTTGTTTTCTTATGGACTTATTTTGAAAATGAAGGTAAGGTTTAGTAACAGCAAAACCAAAGATCTAAATGGTTGAATTGCAATTTAGAATAGATAATTACTGACCCTGTAAATATGGTTGGAACCCAATTCTAAGCACAAACATAACAGCAGATATTGTTCTTTAATATATCATTTGTGTATTTTATATAGGTAGCTGTGGTAAAGCAGATACATGCTATCTATGTGTCACAGACATGAGTGAAAAACAGCATAGTGCCAAATTTAGTCCAGAAAGGTTTGAGGAGAAGTTATATTGGCTTATCTCGCAACTCTCTGCCACCCACTGGCAACTGTGACAGCTCATTCTACAGCAGAGCATAGTGAGATGACTAGGGACTGCCCAGCACACCCAAGTTGACCACTGTGCATTCGGACAAACAGTGCACTTGTGTGCTCTCTGTTGTTGAACTTCACTGTGCTATAAATCCAAAATGATCCTTCAATGTTTCTTATTTTGCATTTGGTCATTTATAGGCAGACAATATATTATATTATTTATTTCATACATGCAAGAATTGTGTATACCCTGCTGTGGCCTGTTCTTTAGGCTGCTTTTGCAATGCTTCTTTGAAAAAAATGCATAAAAAATGCATATTTTTTTTCATGCATTTTTTTATACATTTCCGGGGCGTTTTCTGGTTGACTTGCAGCATGCACTTGTGAAACATGGAGATGTGACTGAAAAAAATGTGCCAAAAATGCTACCGCGCCATGTTTTTGATGCATTTTTGACACATTTTCTATTCATTTCAACGGGGAGCTGTGTTTTTGTTGTGGGTTTGAAACGTGCACTAAATATGCATACATGTCCTACTTACCAGCTCTGTGAAATGGTTTTGCACAGAATAGCCCCATTCTTCTTCTTTCTGGGTACCTCGCCGGTGGTTCTACCCTCCCCTTCTGCTGAGTGCCTCCAACAAAAAGCCTCTTGCCATGGGGGCACTTGAGCATGCTGCTTGCTCCTGGGCCTAAGGGGGGGGGGCAGGGATTGAAGTTGCACAGAGCACTTTTCTACTAGGTAAAAAACCTTCTGCCTTTAGGACCACACTAAAGGAAACATGTTTCTTACATTTTTCTTGTATTTTTAGCAAGGTAATGTCAGGGCTCACCTCAGCCCTCGTTCTCAGAGCAGGCCGCTCAGCTGTCAGTTAATTGCCAGGTCTAATCTTTCCACAGTGACTCACTTGGTGATGATATCCTGCATGTCAGTTACTTAAGCTGTTCAATCTAGATCCTCTCTGCCTTCACCTTGGTCAACACATCCAGAGACTCTCTCCTGTGTACCTGTTGAAGACTCGCTTGGCTGACGCCCCTTATGGTTCCTGATCCTGCTTACTGTTCCACTACGCTGATTCTCCGGTTTCCTGGCCTGTCCAGAAGTACGCTGATCTCTGGCTAACTGACGTCCTGACTTGTCTGACTATCCGTTCTGGTTATCGAACTCTGGCTATGCTTTGACTATGTTGCTCTGTTTACCTTTTACTATTATTATTATTATTAAACAAGTATGATTTTAACTGCACTTCTGTCTCGGTCTGATTCATGGTTTCTGACAGTAGGCGAAGGCCATGAATTCAAAATATGCAGTCAATCCACTTGTTGGTAATATTTTTTCCAGATTGGATGAGCAGGATCACACGTGGATCAGTTTACCGTAGCATTACAGATGCTCCTGAGTCGCACGGCTCACCTGGAATCTCCCCCTGTGTTGCAGGCCATCCCTGCTGCTGCTCCAGTTTCTGTGCAGGCACCCTCCTCGAGTATTACCTCTTTAAAAGGTATGTCCGGTTCCACTCTGCTTCCCCAGCGATTTGGAGGCAATCCAGTTCAATGCAGAGGGTTTCTCAACCAGGTTGAGATATACTTTGAGATGCTGCCCCAGGTGTTTCCCACAGACAGAAGCAAAGTAGGTTTGGTGATATCTTTGCTTTCTGAGAGAGCCTTGGCCTGGGCAAACCCTCTATGGGAGACGCAAAAACCCATTGTCCTGAGTTACCCAGAATTTGTGGCTTAGTTTAAAAGGGTATTTGACGTTCCTGCAAATACCCTGCCAAGTTCCTCATGTCCATCAAACAAAGTATGAGAACTGTTGCAGATTATTCCGTACTCTGGCAGCAGAGGTTGCATGGAACAATGAGGCCCTTGTGGCTGCATTTTTTCATGGTCTCTCGGATACCATCAAAGATGAGATAGCAGCCCGAGATATACCCACTGAGCTGAAGAAGTTGATAACGTTTGCCATCCTCATTAACTCCAGACTCAGAGAAAGACTCTCTATTAAGGAGCGCTTGCGGAAGCCTCCTGAACGTTTGTCTCCGAACTTTGCAGTCCCACCCTTCGGTCCCTCACCTCCCACTCCTCCTGGTACCGAGTCGGTCAGTAAAGGTGAACCCATGCACTTGGGCTTCACACGTCTCTCTGTGGATGAGAGAGCCCTTAGGAGGAGGTAGAGATTGTGCCTTTATTGTGGCTAGGCAGGACACTTTTTGAAGTCTTGACCTACCCGTCCAGTGAATGTTCCAACCTTGAGGTCCTGTAACAGACAGACATTAGGTGGCATTGTTTCGTCCCCAGTTATCCAGAAGGATAAGCCCCTGGTTCCGGTTACCCTTTCTTGGTCTGAGTCATCCGTCAAGATACAGGCTCTAATCGACTCTGGGTTTGCAGGCCTGTTCATTGATGCTGCCTTTATATCTAAGCACTCGATTCAGCTGTAGCTGCATGCCACTCCACTTGCCATTGAGGCTCTTGATGGGAGACCTCTACAGCCTGCCCATGTGACTCACGAGACTACTCCATTGTCCATGGCTATAGGGGCGCTTCAACATGAGATAATCCAAATCCAAGTTATTTCCTCACCTAAGTTTCCGCTGGTTATTGGTTATCCTTGGTTACAGAGGCACAACCCCTCTTTTGATTGGCTTCATGCTGAGGTTCTCTCCTGGTCGCCACAATACAGCAAGACATGTTTCCAGAATGTGGCTAAGGTCCTATGCATCTCTCAACCCTCCTCCCTGTTGGAAGAGCACCGCGATTTTAGCGATGTCTTTGACAAAGGTCAAGCCGGTAGCTTGCCTCCACACCGGTCATATGATTGCGCAATTTACCTTCAATTGCCATACCCGCTCGTGGTTGGGTTTACCCTTTGTCGGTCTCAGAGGATAAGGCCATGGAGGAGTATGTTGCAGACACACTTTTGAGGATTCATCTACAAGTCCTGGTCCCCTGCTGGTGCTGGTTTCTTCTTTATGAAGAAGAGTGGTGAACTGAGACCTTGTATTGATTATAGGGGTCTCAATCATTTGACGATTAAGAATGCTTATACAACTCCATTGATTATGGAGCAACCGTTTTCATGAAGCTTGATTTGAGAGAAGCATACAATCGTGTGAGGATCAAGGAGGGCGACGAATGGAAAACTTTGTTTAATACCAGAACAGGTCATAATCAGTACCTCGTAATACCATTTAGCCTTTGCAACGCTCTGGCAGTTTTACAGGAATTTATTAACAAAGTCCTCTGAGATTTGTTGCAGCTATGTGTCCAATCTGTATATTGGAGAAGTGCGAGTTCCATCGTGAACAGGTTAAATTCTTTCGTTATGTAATTTCCACTGCCGGTTTTTCAATGGACCCAGAGAAACTTTCAGCAGTCCTACAGTGGCCCCGACCCGTGAGTATACATCCTCTGCAACGTTTTCTTGGCTTTGCGAATTATTATCAAAAGTTGATTCGTAACTTCTCATCTCTGGTAAAGCCCCTGACTGATATGACCAGAAAAAACGGTAACCCACAGAGTTGGTCTTCGAAGTCCATTAAGGCCTTTGAGAGTCTCAAGGCTGCCTTTGTTTCTGCTCCTGTGTTGGCACATCTTGATCTTACGTGACCCTTTAACCTTGAGGTTGATGCTTCTGAGACTGGAGTAGTAGTAGTAATAGGAGTAGTAGTAGTAGCCCTTCTGTCTCAACGTCCTGCCTCTGAGAGCGCTATGAATCCTTGTGGCTACTTTTCCAAGAAATTGTCACCTGCAGAATGCAATTATGAGATTGGGGACAAAGATTTGTTAGCGATCATTTTAGATCTTAAAGAATGGAGGCATCTCCCCGAAGGTACCACTGTGTCGGTTCTCATTCTTACTGACCGTAAGAATCTCACATTCTTGTCTGAGGCTAAACGCCTCTCTCACAGAAGGGCGCGATGGGCTATTTTCTTGTTAAGTTTCAATTACATTGTCTCATTCTTACCCAGTACTAAGAATGTAAGGGCTGATGACTTGTCGTGACAATTTTACTCCACTTCCAAGATGGAGTCAGTTCCGGTTCCTTTGATTCCTCCTGAATCTTTTTCTGGCTACGGTTCGCACCAGTCTCACTTCTCTTTTGGGTGACAAAATTCTTGCTGCTTAGGTCCATGCTCCTCCTGAGAAACCTTGTGACTGCTGCTTTGTCCCAGAGAGTCTCCGTACTGCCGTGCTCCAGAATTACCATTCTCCCAAGGCTGCTGGCCACCCAGGGAAGAATCAACCCTTTTGGGCCATTTCCCAACAATCCTGGTGGCTTAGTCTACATGCTGATGTAGCCACCTTCGTAGCTGCTTGTTCTGTGTGTGCTCAGAGAAAGATACCACGACACTTTCCAGTGGGCCTCCTACAACCCATATCTAATGGAGAAAGGCCTTGGACCCACTTTCCATGGATTTCATTGTGGTGTTACCCAACTCTCAGGTCAACACAGTTATCGTTATGGTGGTTGATCGGTTCTCGAAGATGTCTCATTGTATTCCACTTAAGAAGTTGCCCACATCTAAGGAACTGGCTTCCCTTTTTGCTCGGGAGATCTTTCGCTTACATGGGCTAACCAAGGTGATTGTCTCGGACAGGGGTAGTCAGTTTTTGTCTGGCAAGCCTTTTGTGCACAGTTGGGAATTCAGCTTTCTTTCTCCTCTGCGTATCACCCGCAGTCTAATAGGACCGCAGAACGAGCCAACCAGTCCTTGGAGCAGTTTCTATGTTGCTATATTTCTGACCATCATAACCTAGTCAGACCTCTGGGCAGAGTTTGCTCACAATAGTGCCTTGAATTCTGCTTCCCGATTGTCCCAGTTTATGGCAAACTATGATTTCCAACCATCCATGCTGCCTGACTCGTTTGTTCCGCAGAGCATTCCTGCGTTAGAGGAGCATCTCCTTGGTCTTCGTGCCATTTGGGTACAAGTCCAGAAGGCCTTGCAACATGCCAATGATAGGTATAGACTCCATGCTGACCGCACACACCTGCCTGCGCCTTCCTACCAGGTTGGGGACAGAGTCTGGCTGTCATCTCGCAACCTCCGACTCCGTGTTCCCTCACTGAAGTTGGCTCCTCAGTTTATTGGGCCTTTCCGTATTCTCTACAGGATTAACCAAGTGGCTTACACTTTAGACCTTCCTTCCTGTATGCGTATCTCAAATATATTCCATGTCTCCTTATTAAAACCTTTAGTCTGTAACAGCTTCACCACCTCGGTTCCACATCCTCACCCAGAACAGGTTGAGAACCATGCAGAGTATGAAGTACAGTCCATTGTTGAATCCCGTAGGTTTCATGGGCACAGACAGTACCTGGTGCATTGGAAAGGGTATGGTCCGGAGGAACGCTCCTGGGTCTCATCCTCGGACGTACATGTCCTCCTCCATGCTTTCCATAGATGTTTTCCCCTCAAACCTGGTGGTCCTCCGAGGGGGACGAGTCATTGAGGAGGGGGTACTGTCAGGGCTGGGCTCATCCCTTCCTTGTCAGAGCAGGCCTCCCAGTTAATTGCCAGCTCTAATCTTTCCACAGTGACTCACCTGCTGATGATATCCTGCTCGTCAGTCCTGCTGGTTATTAAACTTGTTCAGTCCAGATCCTCTCTGCCTTCGCCTTGGTCAACACATCCAGAGACTCACTCCTGTGTACCTGTTGAAGATTTGTTTGGCTGACGTCCCTTCTGGTTCCTGATCCTGCTTGCTGTTCCACTACGCTGATTCTCCGGTTTCCTGATTTCCTGGCCTGTCCTGAAGTGTGCTGATCTCTGGCTAACTGACATCCTGGCTTGTCTCACTATCCATTCCCGTTACCGAACTCTGGCTATGATTTGACTACGTTGCTCTGTTTACCTTTTACTATTATTATTATTAAACAAGTGTGATTTTAACAGCACTTCTGTCTCGGTCTGATTCATGGTTTCTGACAGGTAACAACTCATTAGTGTGAAAGGGCCCTTAAAGTAATTGTGAACATACAATGTTATAGATACTTTCTAATACAGTTCTAACTATGCAGGCATCATAACTGTTTTTGCTTAATTGCAGAAATGATCTCTCTTACATTTTTTACAAGAATAAAAAGTTCTGTCATGTGACCATGCATCTTGTCTTTATGATAGTGAGGGCCAGAGTGGCAGACACAGTGTGCCTGTGTTTCATAGTCTGTTCAGCCTTAGATAAGATCCAGGCTGTGCTTGAGCATAGGGTATGTGCCAGAGGAAGACTGGGAGTTGTCGGTTGTGTGTTAGCTGAAAAAAACGATACAATACAATGCCAGTGCAGGCATGCCATGTGTCTGCACAGTGTCCTATACCTCTGAACAGACAGCTAAAGGATGAAAATCCCTCTGGGAACCACATAATTTCTTGATGCTGCAATCAGAACCTGCGATCAAGCATGAACTCAATAATATCCTAAAAGCTTTGGACTCTGTACACTACTAAGAAATTGGCAAAAGTGAATGTCAATTTTCAAACTTCAGTTTAAATCTTCTGCAGTGCTTGTCATCAAGAAATGTGGCTCCTAGGTATGAGATGTCATTCAGATATGCCATGTAATTAGGCTCTAGGTGAGACAATACAATAACAAGACCATTATTCCCTACATTGGAGACCCCAGCTGTTTTGGAGGTGACTGCCTTCATTTTTTGGGGGGTCAGCATTTCTGTGCTCGATGAATGGCTCTGACATCACCCAAATTTCCAAAATACACTCTGAATACTCCGCCAGTGAATTCAGAATCACATATTTCAGAGTTTCTGTGAATGTCCAGACAAGAATATCCACGCATGTTCCTGAAGAAGCCGTAAGGCGAAACATGTAGAACAAACAGTGTGGTATTTTGTCTGGAAGAAGTGTATTGTTATATACTGTCTTTCTTTCATGTATCTGTGTTACAATAAAATACTTTTTTTTTTAATTATTATAAACTGTTGTTAATGAGTATATGAATAGCACCCAGAAAGTCCCACCCATTCCCCGTCAGGGGCTCTTTTTTCTCTTTACAACACAAAGGGACATTGGTGTCATATAAACAATTTGGGGAATTGATCACTTCAAACTCTCAAACAATTTTTTAGGGTAACATACATTTTACTAGTTTTCTATTCTGGAGACACACCTTTTGCATTGTGTCACACTACTTGTGTTTTTAACCACTTCAGCCCCGGAAGGTTTTACCCCCTTCCTGACCAGAGCACTTTTTACAATTCGGCACTGCGTCGCTTTAACTGCTAATTGCGCGGTCATGCAATGCTGTACCCAAACGAAATTTGCGTCCTTTTCTTCCCACAAATAGAGCTTTCTTTTGATGGTATTTGATCACCTCTGCCGTTTTTATTTTTTGCGCTATACACGGAAAAAGACCGAAAATTTTGAAAAAAAATGATATTTTCTACTTTTTGTTCTAAAAAAAATCCAATAAACTCAATTTTAGTCATACATTTAGGCCAAAATGTATTCGGCCACATGTCTTTGGTAGAAAAAATGTCAATAAGTGTATATTTATTGGTTTGCGCAAAAGTTATAGCGCCTACAAACTAAGGTACATTTTCTGGAATTTACACAGCCTTTAATTTATGACTGCCTATGTCGTTTCTTGAGGTGCTAAAATGGCAGGGCAGTACAAAACCCCCACAAATGACCCCATTTTGGAAAGTAGACACCCCAAGGAATTTGCTGAGAGGCATGTTGAGCCCATTGAATATTCATTTTTTTTGTCCCAAGTGATTGAATAATGACAAAAAAAAAAAAAAAAAATTACAAAAAGTTGTCACTAAATGATATATTGCTCACACAGGCCATGGGCATATGTGGAATTGCACCCCAAAATACATTTAGCTGCTTCTCCTGAGTATGGGGATACCACATGTGTGGGACTTTTTGGGAGCCTAGCCGCGTACGGGGCCCCGAAAACCAATCACTGCCTTCAGGATTTCTAAGGGCGTACATTTTTGATTTTACTCCTCACTACCTATCACAGTTTTGAAGGCCATAAAATGCCCAGATGGCATAAAACCCCCCCAAATGACCCCATTTTGGAAAGTAGACACCCCAAGCTATTTGCTTTGAGGCATGTTGAGTCCATGGAATGTTTTATATTTTGACACAAGTTGCGGGAAAGTGACAATTTTTTTTTGCACAAAGTTGTCACTAAATGATATATTGCTCACACAGGCCATGGGCATATGTGGAATTGCACCCCAAAATACATTTAGCTGCTTCTCCTGAGTACGGGGATACCACATGTGTGGGACTTTTTGAGAGCCTAGCCGCGTACGGGGCCCCGAAAACCAATCACTGCCTTCAGGATTTCTAAGGGTGTACATTTTTGATTTTACTCCTCACTACCTATCACAGTTTCGGAGGCCATGGAATGCCCAGGTGGCACAACCCCCCCCCAAATGACCCCATTTTGGAAAGTAGACACTCCAAGCTATTTGCTGAGAGGCATGGTGAGTATTTTGCAGCTCTCATTTGTTTTTGAAAATAAAGAAAGACGAGAAAAAAAAAATTTTTTTTTCTGTTTTCAATTTTCAAAACTTTGTGACAAAAAGTGAGGTCTGCAAAATACTCACTATACCTCTCATCAAATAGCTTGGGGTGTCTACTTTCCAAAATGGGGTCATTTGGGGGTTTTTTTTGCCACCTGGGCATTCCATGGCCTCCGAAACTGTGATAGGCAGTGAAGAGTGAAATCAAAAATTTACGGCCTTAGAAAGCCTGAAGGCGGTGCTTGGTTTTTGGGGTCCCGTGCGCGGCTAGGCTCCCAAAAAGTCTCACACATGTGGTATCCCCGTACTCAGGAGAAGCAACAGAGTGTATTTTGGGGTGTAATTTCACATATTCCCATGGCATGTTTGAGCAATATATCATTTAGTGACAACTTTGCGCAAAAAAAAATAAAAAAAATAAAAAATTGTCTCTTTCCCGCAACTTGTGTCACAATATAAAATATTCCATGGACTCGACATGCCTCTCAGCAAATAGCTTGGGGTGTCTACTTTCCAAAATGGGGTCATTTGGGGGGGTTTTGAACTGTCCTGGCATTTTATGCACAACATCTAGAAGCTTATGTCACACATCACCCACTCTTCTAACCACTTGAAGACAAAGCCCTTTCTGACACTTTTTGATTACATAAAAAAATAATTTTTTTTTGCAAGAAAATTACTTTGAACCCCCAAACATTATATATTTTTTTAAAGCAAATGCCCTACAGATTAAAATGGTGGGTGTTTCATTTTTTTTTTTCACACAGTATTTGCGCAGCGATTTTTCAAACGCATTTTTTGGGGAAAAAACACACTTTTTTAAATTTTAATGCACTAAAACACACTATATTGCCCAAATGTTTGATGAAATAAAAAAGATGATCTTAGGCCGAGTACATGGATACCAAACATGACATGCTTTAAAATTGCGCACAAACGTGCAGTGGCGACAAACTAAATACATTTTTAAAAGCCTTTAAAAGCCTTTACAGGTTACCACTTTAGATTTACAGAGGAGGTCTACTGCTAAAATTACTGCCCTCGATCTGACGTTCGTGGTGATACCTCACATGCATGGTGCAATTGCTGTTTACATTTGACGCCAGACCGACGCTTGCGTTCGCCTTAGCGCGAGAGCAGGGGGGACAGGGGTGCTTTTTTTTTTTTTTTTTCTTTATTATTATTATTATTTTTTTATCTTATTTTTAAACTGTTCCTTTCATTTTTTTTTTTTTAAATCATTTTTATTGTTATCTCAGGGAATGTAAATATCCCCTATCATAGCAATAGGTAGTGATAGGTACTCTTTTTTGCAAAAATTGGGGTCTATTAGACCCTAGATTTCTCCTCTGCCCTCAAAGCATCTGACCACACCAAGATCGGTGTGATAAAATGCTTTCCCAATTTCCCAATGGCGCTGTTTACATCCGGCGAAATCTAAGTCATAAAATGCTCGTAGCTTCCGGTTTCTTAGGCCATAGAGATGTTTGGAGCCACTCTGGTCTCTGATCAGCTCTATGGTCAGCTGGCTGAATCACCGGCTGCATTCTCAGGTTCCCTGTTGAGACAGGAGAGCCAGAGAAAAACACGGAAGACGTTGGGGGGGGGCATTCCCTCCCACTGCTTGTAAAATCAGTCTAGAGGCTAATTAGCTGCTAGGATTGCTTTTACATGAAAGCCGATCGCTGGCTGAAAAGAATGATACCAAGATGATACCTAAACCTGCAGGCATCATTCTGGTATAACCACTCAAAGTCGTGAATGGCGTACCTGAAGACAAAAAAATGGTTAACAATAAAGCACAGTAAACGGTAAGGTATAAAAAATTGCATACCTGAAAAACAAACATGATAAAACATAATAACAATAAAACATTGCAGAATAGAATACAGTAAAAAAGAGCAGAACAAGAGAGAGAGAATAGAGAGAGAGAGAACAATAAAACGACAACTATTTTTTTTTTATTTTATATTTTTGTATGTGTTTTTTTTTTTTTTTTTTTTACACTTTTCTTTGTAACTAACTTTTATAACTGTAACCGGTTCCAGGTTCGGGTCTCTCAAAATGCGATGGCATCTTGGGAGACCCTGTGAAAGTGTGCCTAGTCTGTGCAATGCTGTACCCTACGCTAATACTCAACTAGTAAATGGTAGCGTTCAAAACATTCACCAATGCAAAGACCAGGATTGTCAGGACAGGAGGGACAATAATAGCGGGTGTCACGCCTATATCAGCGCTTGCTGCAGACACAACATCTTTTTTGGGGGGTTTCGCTTAGTAGGGGTACTCGGGAGGACATAAAGAAAATGCCTCTCATGCAGCCGACTGCATTTGGTTGGGGATGTGAATGGGGGAAGTACGGGCGCTGCAGAAGCGGTGGGTTCCCAATTAGGATTGGCGAATGCAGCAGGAAGGGCACTATGGGCACGACGGGCCTGTGTTTGTCTTTTTGGTGGCAGCGGGACACTACTTGTGCTTGCCACCTCACCAGCTTGAACTGCACTTATGGGACTCGCCACGTCACCAAGTGTTACTGCAGTGCTGGTTTGACTACGACCGGGGTGTACTAGGCTGCTGGTGCTTGCCAGTTCACCAAAACGCTACAAAAAAAACTGTTAGCGATCGCAGGGATCAGGCCTGACTCTGCGAACGCTGCAGTTATGCGTTTAGTGTTTTGTAAGTGTCAGTGATCGATCGATACTGCACTTGGGTGGGCTTGGCTGGGCCGGGCGGAGGGGCAAAACGCAGGTGCTAGCAGGTATCTGGGCTGATCCCACTAACACTGCGTTTGTGGGAACCCTAAACTGCTGGGGACGCTAGTATAGATCTGATCAGATCAGATATTGATCCGATCAGATACTATACCACTAAGGGAGGTGTACGGTGCGTGCGTGGGTGTTAGCGGTACTGGCGCTAACCTGACGCTGCCTGGGGCTGGTGCTTGCGAGTTCACCAAAACGCTACCAAAAAAACTGTTAGCGTTCGCAGGGATCAGGCCTGACTCTGCGAACGCTGCAGTTATGCGTTTAGTGTTTTGTAAGTGACAGTGATCGATCGATACTGCACTTGGGTGGGCTGGGCCGGGCGGAGGGGCAAAACGCAGGTGCTAGCAGGTATCTGGGCTGATCCCGCTAACACTGCGTGTTTTGGAACCCTAAACTGCTGGGGACGCTAGTATAGATCTGATCGGATCAGATATTGATCCGTTCAGATACTATACCACTAAGGGAGGTGTACGCTGCGTGCGTGGGTGTTAGCGGTACTGGCGCTAACCTGACGCTGCCTGGGGCTGGGGCTGGTGCTTGCCAGTTCACCAAAACGCTACCAAGAAAACTGTTAGCGATCGCAGGGATCAGGCCTGACTCTGTGAACGCTGCAGTTATGCGTTTAGTGTTTTGTAAGTGACAGTGATCGATCGATACTGCACTTGGGTGGGCTGGGCCGGGCAGAGGGGAAAAACGCAGGTGCTAGCGGGTATCTGGGCTGATCCCGCTAACACTGCGTTTTTGGGAACCCTAAACTGCTGGGGACACTAGTATAGATCTGATCGGATCAGATATTGATCCGTACAGATACTATACCACTAAGGGAGGCATATGCTGCGTGCGTGGGTGTTAGCGGTACTGGCGCTAATCTGACGCTGCCTGGGGCGACGCATATCACCGCCGGGCGATCAGGGGGCTAAACCTTTATTCGGTAATAAACGGCGGGTGCCCTGACACTATAAAAAATAAACGAACTAACCAGCGTCACCCGTAACGGTTATACGGTGATCAGTTGTGAAAGGGTTAACTAGGGGGCAATCAAGGGGTTAAAACATTTATTAGATAGTATATGGGGGTCCCTGTCGCTATAAAACGCTGACGGCGAACCTAAATATTTACCTCCCTAACTAGCGTCACCAGCGACACTAATACAGCGATCAGAAAAATGATCGCTTAGTGACACTGGTGACAGGGGGTGATCAAGGGGTTAAAACTTTATTAGGGGGGGTTAGGGGGGTATCCTAGACCTAAAGGGGGGTAACACTCACTGCCCTAACACTGTAACTGTCACAAACTGACACCATGCAATAATCAGAAAAAAAAAAAAAATACTGCTTGCTGTCAGTTTGTGACGGGGGGGGGTAATTGGGGGGGGGATCGGGGGGGATCGGGGGTGTAAAGTATGCCTGGCATGTTCTACTGTGTGTGTGTGTTGTGCACTTACATGTCTTCTCTCCTCGGCGCTGGAACGGAAACTGCCGAGCCGAGGAGAGATGACATCACATCCTCTGCCTGTGTGAAACTACACACAGGCAGGGGAGGATTCCGATTGGCTGGGAGCGATCGCGAGGGGGGGGCCACGATCGGATGGTCTCCCCCTCGCCTCCCGACGCTCCCAGTCAAATGCCGACCGCCGATGGCACCGGGGGGGGGGTCCGATCGGACCCCCCGCCCGCGGGAGGCAGATCACGTACGGGTACGTGATTCTGCCTGCCCGTGCCATTCTGCCGCCGTATATGTGCGTTAGGCGGTCGGCAAGTGGTTAATGTTAGGTCTCATTCAGCTTTTGAATATTCTCCAATGGTTGGATTAGCTTACCCACATTAACCGGTTCCTGAACGGCTCACGTACTTTTACTGATGCTACTACTACTAAGTAGGAAACAACGATCTGTCTCCTCCCCTAGTCAGTCCTTTCCCCATACAGTTAGAACACGCTGAAGGAACACACATTTAACCCTTGATCGCCCCTAGTGTTAACCCCTTTCCTGTCAGTGACATTTACACAGTAATTAGTGCATATTTATAGCACTGATCCCTGTATAAATGTCAGTGGTCCCAAAAATGTGTCAAAAGTGTTCGATCTGTCCTTCGCAATACCACAAAAAATTTCAGATCACACCGCCATTACTAGTAAAAAAAAAAATAATAATAATAAAAATGCCATAAAAATGCCATAAATCTTTCCCATAGTTTGTAGACGCTTTAACTTCTGCGCAAACCAATTAATATACACTTATTGCACTTTTATGTTTACCAAAAATATGTAGAAGAATACATATTGGCCTAAACTGATGAAGACTTTTTTTTTTTTTTTTTAAATTGGGGGATATTTATTCTAGCAAAAAGTAAAAAAAGTTTTTTTTCCAAAATTGTTGCTCTTTTTTTGTTTATAGCGCAAAAAATAAAAATCGCAGAGGTGATCAAATACCACCAAAAGAAAGCTCTATTTGTGGGAAAAAGGACACAAATTTAGTTTGGGTACAGCATTGCAATTGTCAGTTAAAGAGACGCAGTGACAAATTGTAAAAAGTGCTCTGGTCAGGAAGGGGGTAAAATCTTCCGGGGCTGAAGCGGTTAAAGATACTGGCAATCAATAAAGCACAACAACAGCATAGGATGACAGCACAGAGAAATTGACTCTTCTGAATGACTAAAGCAGGATTGAAATCTCTGAGCTCTTGAAACATTATGGCCTCCCTCCAGGCAGATTCACACTTAAACACTGCAAGTCATTTAAAGTTCTTTTTACTGCTTACTTTGTGCCATGCATTTACAGTACACTTCCTTTCTCTTTTATTGGCAAGTAACTAGTCAGTAAATGCCAGAAATGTTAACTAAAATACAATGATGTGTATAAACCAACCTTTTTCGTCATTTGACATTGATGTTGCTGACTGCTTGATCAGCATCAGTATTGTATTTTGTTTAGACTAATTTTCCTTGATGTAACAGACATCTACAACATATTCTTACACAATTAAGAAAATCGTTATTTTTATTTTTTTTCTATGTCTTTGCTGAAAATAATATAACATTTTAAGCATATTCTGATGATAACTCTCTGTTAATTATTCTACAAAGTATAGTGCTTATGTGCCACAGATATTTATTGGTTAATTGTTGCTCTCTCAAGGAGAATACCTGATTTTCCCATTCTGTAATGCTTGAAGATTACTTTTTGTAGTCTTTGGTTGGACTGATAATATTTTCTATCAGTTTTATTTATTAGTTACTGTATGCATTAAATTGCGATCATTTCAATTGTAAATATTGAAATTAGTTTTACCTTTATAAATATTAATACATTAGTTACTTCCTAGATTTCATCTTAATGAGTCCTTGGACAACCAATTCAGTTCCATGTGGTTTGTGCAACTCATGCTTTGCCACTCAGTGTTGCCATTCATGTAATTTGTTCCTATCCTGCTTGCAGTGCAACATGAAATGTGACAGAGTGGGGGGAAAGGTTTGTGATTTTTGTTTTAGCTGCTTGTCTCCAACTGACCTCACCCTGGTGAATCAACAATTGAACAAGGAAGCAAGGTTTATTATTTAATTTCCAGGTTAAGTGCAGCCACAGCAGCTGGGGAAGTAGCTTATAAAGTACAATATGGCAGGGGAGACATCAGGGCCCCATGACTCCACCCCCTTTGCCCTGATCATGTGACAGGAGCCGGTGCTATACAAGAAACAGTTGGCTCTGCTTCCTCTAGTGCCGACTCTGTTCTTCACACTGATGCTCGGGGATGGTGAGTCAGGAACCCACTATCTGGGCTTGCTGATCCACCATCCCAGAGTAGGAGGTAGCGGGCCACATCAGAGGGCACCAACGGTTGGGCACCCCTGCTGTGAGGCATGCATTGTGTGTTTCTGTGTGGAGGCCTCCACTCCTCAGCAGCTGGACAAAGGTGACAGCTGGGAAGGTCATCCTGTTTGTGGAGGAGGAGGCCTCAATAGAAGAATAGGCCCCGGCAGCATTACATCACCCATCCATATGAACCAATGTATGGACAGACACCCTATACCAGTGCAAGAGGGGGAGGGGGGGGTCACATGACTCACCAGAGACAGACAGGTCACTGATCATAGAGTCACGCAGGGGATGTTTGCTTCCGTTCCGCTGGGACATGTCAGTGCTGCGCCTCTATAATGACACTACGGAGCAGAGCGGCTGCTTTACATGCAGCAGAGGCATCCCCTGCATACATCTAGATGTGCATGTTTCATTCCAGCCAGCAGCGCCGGCACCCACTAGAGGTTATAACATTGTTACAGAGGTATTTATAATACAGCACAGAAAACAAACATAGTGCAGTCGTGGAGTAGGGAAACCAGTGGCCGGACGCCAAAGGCAGCAGTAAGCCCTAGACAGCTGCCTAGTTTGCCTAGTTGTAGCACCAGCCCTGGGTGACATCTGGGGTTTAACCACTTCTGACCCCCGTCCTAACAGAGCACTTTTTACAATTAGGCACTGTGTTGCTTTAACTGGTAATTGCGCAGTCATGCAATGCTGTACCCAGACAAAATTTGCGTCCTTTTCTTCCCACAAATAGAGCTTTCTTTTGATGGTATTTGATTGCCTCTGTGAAATATGTGGAATTTTTATTTTTTGCGATATAAAAGGAAAAAGACTGAAAATTTTGAAAAAAAATTATATTTTCTACTTTTTGTTATAAAAAAGTTTAATAAACTCAATTTTAGCCATACATTTAGGCCAAAATGTATTCAGCCACATGTCTTTGGTAAAAAAATGTCAATAAGCGTATATTTATTGGTTTGTGCAAAAGTTATAGCATCTACAACCTAGGGTACATTTTCTGGAATTTACGCAGCTTTTAGTTTAAGATTACCTATCTGATTTCTTGAGGTGCTAAAATGGCAGGGCAGTACAACTCCCCCACCCCAAATGACCCCATTTTGGAAAGTAGACACCCCAAGGAAATTGCTGAGAGGCATGTTGAGCCCATTGAATATTTTATTTTTTTGTCACAAGTGATTGTGTAATTTTTTATTTTTTTTGTCATTTTTCAAAGTTGTCACTAAATGATATATTGCTCACACATGCCATGGTTATATGTGGAATTACACCCCAAAACACATTCTGCTGCTTCACCTGAGTATGGAGAGACCTCATGTGTGAGACTTTTTGGGAGCCTAGCCGCGTACAGGACCCCGAAAACCAATCACTGCCTTTAGGCTTTCTAAGGGCGTAAAATAGTGATTAAACTTCCTCACTACCTATCACAGTTTCGGAGGCCATGGAATGCCCAGATAGCACAAATCCCACCCAAATGACCCCATTTTGGAAAGTAGACACCCTAAGCTATTTGCTGATAGGCATGTTGAGTCCATAGAATATTTTATATTTTGCAACAAGTTTCGGGAAAATTACCTTTTTTTTTTTTTTTTTTTTACACAACACTGTCACTAAATGATATATTGTTCAAACATGGCATGGTTATATGTGGAATTACACCCTAAAATACATTCTGATGCTTCTCCTGAGCACTGGGATACCACATGTGTGGAACTTTTTGGCAGTCTAACTGCGTACAGGACCCTGAAAACCAATCACCGCCTTTAGGCTTTCTAAGGGCGTAAAATGGTGATTTCACTCCTCACTGCCTGTAACAGTTTCGGAGGCCATGAAATGCCCAGATAGCACAAATCCCACCCTAATGACCCCATTTGGAAAGTAGACACCCTAAGCTATCTGCTGAGAGGCATGTTGAGTATTTTGCAGATCTCACTTTTTGTCACAAAGTTTTGAAAATTGAAAAAAGAAAAAAAAAATACATTTTTCTTTTCTTTCTTCATTTTCAAAAATAAATGAGATCCTTGGGGTGTCTACTTTCCAAAATGGGGTCATTGGGGGGGGGGGGGGTTGCTATCTGGACATTTCAGGGCCTCCGTAACTGTGATAGGTAGTGAGAAGTAAAATCACAATTTTACGCCTTTAGGAAGCCTGAAGACGGTGCTTGGTTTTTAGGGTCCTGTACGCAGCTAGGCTCCCAAAAAGTCTCACACATGTGGTATCCCCATACCCAGGAGAAGCAGCAGAATGTATTTTGGGGTGTAATTCCACATATAACCATGTCATGTTTGAACAATATATCATTTAGTGACAACTCTGTGTAAAAAAAATAAATAATTTTCCCGAAACTTGTGTCAAAATATCAAATATTCCATGAACACAACATGCCTCTCAGCAAAAAGCTTGAAGTGTCTTCTTTCCAAAATGGGGGCATTGGGGGGGGGGGTTGTGCTATCTTGACATTTTATGGCCTCCGAAACTGTGATAGGTAGTGAGGAAATGAAATCACCATTTTACGCCCTTAGAAAGCCTGAAGGCGGTGATTGGTTTTCGGGGTCCTGTACACGGCTGAGCTCCAAAAAAGTCTCACACATGTGGTATCCCCATACTCAGGAGAAGCAGCAGAATGTATTTTGGGGTGTAATTTCACATATGCCTATGGCATGTTTGAGCACTAGATCATTTGGTGACAACTTTGTGCAAAAAAAAAAAAAAAAAATTCCCGCAACTTGTGGCAGAATATAAAATATTCCATGGACTTAACATGCCTATCAGCAAATAGCTAGGGGTGTCTACTTTGCAAAAAGGGGTCATTTGAGGGGCTTTTGAACTGTGCATTTTATGCACAATATTTAGAAGCTTATGTCACACATCGCCCACTCTTCTAACCACTTTCTGACACTTTTTGTTTACATGAAAAAATATTATTTTTTTGCAAGAAAATTACGTTGAACCCCCAAACATCATATATTATTTTAAAGCAAAGGCCCTACAGATTAAAATGGTGGGTGTTGCAATTTTTTTTTCACACAGTATTTGCGCAGAAATTTTTCAAACACAATTTTTTGGGAAAAAACACACTTTTTTAAATTTTAATGCACTAAAACACACTATATTGCCCAAATGTTTGATGAAATAAAAAAGATAATCTTATGCCGAGAACATGGATACCAAACACGACATGATTTAAAATTGCGCACAAACGTGCAGTGGCGACAAACTGCATACATTTTTAAAAGCCTTTAAAAGCCTTTACAGGTTACCATTTTAGATTTACAGAGGAGGTCTACTGCTAACATTACTGCCCTCGATCTGACCTTTGCAGTGATACCTCGCATGCATGGTGCAATTGCTGTTTACATATGACACCAGACCAATGCTTGTGGTCGCCTTTTCGCGTGAGCATGAGGGGGGGGCAGGGGTGCTTTTTTTTTTTTTTTAATTTTTAATTTTGCTTTTTTATTATATTTTTAAACTCTTCCTTTCATTTTTTTCATCATTTTTATTGTTATCTCAGGGAATGTAAATATCCCCTATGATAGCAGTAGGTAGTGACAGGTACTCTTTTTTGAAAAAAATGGGGTCTATTAGACCCTAGATCTCTCCTCTGCCCTCAAAACATCTGACCACACCAAGATCGGTGTGATGAAATGATTTGCCAATTTCCCAGTGGCGCTGTTTATATCCGGTGAAACCTAAGTCATGAAATGCTCATAGCTTCCGGTTTCTTAGGCCTTAGAGATGATTGGAGCCATTCTGGTCTCTGATCAGCTGTATGGTCAGCTGGCAGAACCACCGGCTGCTTTCTCTGGTTCCCTGTTGGGACAGGAGAGCCCAAGAAAACCATGGAAGACGGAGAGAGGGGGAGGGGATGTTCCCTCCCGCTGCTTATAAAAGCAGTCTAGAGGCTAATTAGCTGCTAGGACTGCTTTTACATGAAAGCCGACCGCTGGCTGAAAAGAATGATACCAAGATGATACCTAAATCTGCAGGCATCATTCTGGTATAACCACTCAAAATCCAGCAACATACCAGTACGTTGCTGGTCCTTGTTGGGCATACATTGTAATGTTCTTTTTTTCATGCAGCCTGTGGGATGAACAAAAAAAAGAGACTGATCAGTGGGTATGCTCACCATTAGACTACCACCCTTCATCCACCCACTTCTAATGATGGGCATACATGCACCATTTTCTTTTAACTGTGGTTGTGAGATCACCACCTACAGCGCTGGAGTCGCTGATTTACGTATCAGGGGAGCAAACGCTGTTGCTGTCAAGATAAATAAATCAGTGCTGCAGCTGAATGGCGCACCTGCTAAGCAAATGATGGTTAACAATAAAATAAAGTAACATTAAAGTATAACAGTAAGACTTACCACACCTGCAAAGCAAATACAATAAAACATAGTAAAAATAAAACATTTTTTTTTAAGGCAATCTGTGCCTAAAAAATATATGCCGAAGCATGGGGGCATCCGCCCCTAATGTGAGGAGCAAATTGCTCCTCCACCCCTGCCCCCATGCTTCGGCATATATGCTCTTTTTTTTTAACTGTGGTGGTGAAATCACCACCAACAGCGGTGGAGTCACGGCTTTACATATCGTGGGAGGAAATGCTGTTTCTGTCAAGATAAATAAACCCATGCTGCAGCTGAATGGCGTACCAGAAAACAAAAAAATGGTTAACAATAAAACACAGTAAACAGTAAAGTATAAAAGAATTACAAAAAGCAAACATGATAAAACATAGTAACAATAAAGCATTGCATTGTAGAATACAGTAAAAAAGAGTAGAACAATATAGATAGAAGAGAGAGAGAGAGAGAGAGAGAGAGAGAGAGAGAGAGAGAGAGAACAAAAAACAACAACTATTTTTTTTATTTCATATATTTTTGTTTTTTCTTTAACTTTTTTTTTTTTACACTTTTTTTTGTAACTGTAATGGTTGTAGTGGTTGTAACTGTAACGGTTTCAGGTTTGGGTCTCCCAAAATGAGATGGCATCTTTGGAGACCCTGTGTAAGTGCCCTAGTCTTTGCAGTGCTGTACCCTACGCTAAAACTCCACCTCTGAGTGGTAGCGTTCATAACATTCACCAATGCAAAGACCACAATGGTTAGGACAGGAGGGACAAAAATAGCGTGTGTCACGCCTTTATCCGCTCTTTCTACAGACACAACATTTTATTTGGGGGGCTCGTTGGGTAGGAGTACCAGGGAGGATATACAAAAAATGACGAAAAATACGGGATTCTACAAGCCACTGGGGAAAGCCCTGGCGATTAGATCGCACGGTGCCACATGCTCCAATTTGTTGATCAAACAAGTGACTAAAAAGTGGCACGCTCGTGCAATAATTGTCCACATACAAGTGGTACCCCTTTCTGAATAAGGGTGACACCAAGTCCCACACAATCTTACTAGCACTCCCTATGTAATCTGGGCAGTTCTCCAGCTCTACATGACTATCTTTTCCCTCGTAAACCATAAAACGATATGTATAGCTTGTGGCCCTGTCACAGAGCTTATACATCTTGACCCCATATCTATCACGCTTGCTGGGAAGATACCGTTTGAAAGACAAGCGGCCAGAAAACTTAATCAGGGACTCATCAACGCAGACAACTTGATGGGGAGTAAACAAGGCTGCAAAACGTTGAAGTGGTTTATGAGGAGCCGAATTTTGTAGAGCCAATCGTATCCAGGGTCACCCCGAGGACGACAGAGTTCATTGTCATTGAAGTGCATGAACCGCATGATCTGCTCGTATCATGCCCTGGCCATGGAAGCAGAGAACATGGGTGTATGGGTCAGTGGACCAATATGACCGCAACTCACTCTTTTTAGTTACGCCCATGAGGAGGGATAGGCCCAGAAAGAATCTTAAATTTGGAAACTGTAATTGGTTTCCATCCTGTGGCAAGGGTTAGCTGGGGATTTGCAGTGATGAATTGACCAGTATACAAATTGCTTTGGTCCACAATAGATCTATAGAGATCTTCGGTGAAAAACAGCGAATAAAAATCAAGTGACGTAAAATCAACTGTTTCCACCTGAATTGGCCAGTGAATGGGGGAAGTACGGGTGCTGCGGAAGTGGTGGGTTCCCAATTAGGATTGGCAAATGCAGCAGGGAGGGCACTATGGGTTCGATGGGCCTGTCTTTGTCTTCTTGGTGACAGCGGGACACTACTCGTGCTTACCACCTCCCCAGCTTGAACTGCACTTATGGGACTCGCCTTGTCACCACGTGATACTGCAGTGCTGGATGTACGACCAGGGTGTACTAGGCTGCTGGTGCTTGCCAGTTCACCAGAAGGAATAGCGGCGCTAGTACTGGCTCTCTGCTCCATACTAGGGACCTGTGGTTCTTGCACCTCAACGACAGCAGAAGAACGGGGTCTGGTACGCCTGACCTTGGCAGGGACCACAACTCTGTCCTCAGAGCTATCTGTCAGGGTGCCGCTGCTGTCTACAGGTTCGTATTCTGAACCTGAATCTGACAGATGAGTGACTTCTTCTTCACTCATCTGTCATGTTCAGAAATGTGTAGGCCTCTTCACTAGTGTTCCTTTGATTTGACATTTTGGTCTCTAAATTTACTGGTACACCACTGAGACTCACAGGAAAAAAAGCTCCTGACTGTCAGCGACTGATTCAAATGCTGCCAAAAAAACTGTTAGCGTTCGCAGGGATCAGGCTTGACTCTGCGAATACTGCAGTTATGTGTGTTGTGTTTTGTAAGTGACAGTGATCGATTGATACTGCACTTGGGTGGGCTGGGCTGGGCTGGGCAGAGGGGCTAAACGCAGGTGCTAGCAGGTATCTGGCTGATCCCGGTAACACTGCATTTTTGGGAACCCTAAACTGCTGCGGACGCTAGTATAGATCTGATCAGATATTGATCTGTTCAGACACTATACTACTAAAGGGAGGTGTATGGTGCGTGCAATGGTGTTAGCGCTACTGGCACTGATCTGATGCTGCCTGGGGTGATGCAGACCCTGACTGACACTAAAACCTAACTTATATCACCCGCCGGGCGATCAAGGGGCTAAACCTTCTTTTTGTAATAAACGCAAACCAACTAACCAACGTCACCCGTAACACTAATACGGTGATCGCTGGTGACAGGGGGTGAAAGGGTTAACTAGGGGGCAATCAGGGGGTTAAAACCGTTATTAGGTAATATATGGGGGTACCTGAGGCTATAAAAACCTGACGGTGAAACGAATTTCCTAACTGACTAACTAGCATCACAAGTGACACAAATATGGCGATCGATTAGTGACACTGGCGACATGGGGTGAAGGGGTTAACCAGGGGGTTAAAACCTTTATTAGGTAGTATATATGGGGGTACCTGAGACTATAAAAACCTGACGGTGAAACTAATCACCTAACTGGCTAACAAGCGTCACCAGTGACACAAATACCTTTGATAGATTAGTGACACTGGCAACAGAGGGTAAAAGGGTTAACTGGGGGGAGATCAAAGGGGTTAAACCTTTATTAGGGGGGTTTAGGGGGGTAACCTAGACCTAATGGGGCTAATACTAACTGCCCTAACACTTATTGAAGTCACAAATGACACCAATGCAATGATCAGGAAAAAAATCTGAAAACTGGAATTGGTGACACAGTGACAGGGAATGAAAGGGTTAACTGGGGGGCGATCTGGGGATGATCAGGGGGTGGAAAGTGTACCTATGCGTGCTAATGTCAGTGTGCTGTTGGTGTAACTCACGGTTAGCTGTCTCCTCTCTCTCACTGGTATCCAAAAGACCCCACGAGGATAGGTGACATCACTTCCTCCTGCCTGTGTTTACACTTACACAGGGAGGGGAAGGTTTCATTTGTTGGGAGCGATCACCAGGGCCAGACCATAAATCATTGGTCTCGCCCTTGAGACTGATCGCTCCTCTAACGAACCCGACCACTGCGGGCACGGGGGGGCGTACAGGAACGCCCATTTGCCCACCCGTGCCATTCTGCTGACGTACATCGGCGTGCGGCAGTCGGGAAGGGGTTAATAGACCTCTGACGACTCAATACTCCAATGTGATATCAATGAAGGTAAGTATAAAAAAAAAGTTAAAAAAGTAACAGTGAATAAACAAAAAATGTTTTTTTTTAACCACTTCAGCCCCGGAAGGATTTGCCCCCTTAATGACCAGGCCATTTTTTGTGATACAGCACTGCGTTGCTTTAACTGACAATTGCGCGGTCGTCCAACCCTGTACCGAAACAAAATTGACGTCCTTTTTTTCCCCATAAATAGAGCTTTCTTTTGGTGGTATTTGATCACCTCTGCGGTTTTTATTTTTTGCGCTATAAACAAACAGTGACAATTTTGAAAAAAAAAACATTTTTTTAACTTTTTGCTATAATACATATCCAAAAAAAAATGTATTTATCAGTTTAGGCCGATATATATTCTTATACATATTTTTGGTAAAGAAAATCGCAATAGGCTTATATTGATTGGTTTACGCAAAACTTATCGCGTCTACCAACTATAGGATAGATTTAGGGACTTTTATTTATTTTTTATTGTTTTTACTAGTAATGGGTAAACATAGTAAAAATCTTCGATTTTTTGCGGGACAGAAACATTGCGGCAGACAAACTGACCTCAAATTACACTTTTTGGGGACCAGTGACATTATTACATTGATCAGTCAAATGCTGATATAAATGCTATAAAAATGCAGTGATCAATGCAAAAATTACACTGGCAGTCAAGGGGTTAACAGTAGGGGGCGATCAAGGAGCCTGGCGGACAAGATGGGTGAACTAGAGATACTGTTGTACAAGGAGGATTTGGATTTTGTGGGAATTTCCGAGACCTGGTTCAGCAGCCCTCATGATTGGCTGGCAACCATTCAAGGTTATACCATTTATCGCAGGAATATAGAGGGTAAATAAGGGGGAGGGGTATGCCTATATATCAAGAATAATGTACAAGTGAATGTTAGAGATTACATCACTAAGGAAGCTAGGGAGGAGGTGGAATCCTTATGGGTAGAGCTCCAAAGGGATGAAACTAAGGGGAAAATAATACTGGGAGTATGCTATAGCCTCCTAACCTGGGGGAGGAGGGAGAGACGGATCTCCTATCACAATTTGGATTAGCAGCCAGGACGGGAAGTGTTATCATAATGGGGGATTTTAATTATCCAGACACAGACTGGGCGGAGGGAACCACGCATTCGTCTAATGCCCCGTACACACGGTTGGACATTGATCGGACATTCCGACAACAAAATCCTAGGATTTTTTTCCGACGGATGTTGGCTCAAACTTGTTTTGCGTACACACGGTCACACAAAGTTGTCGGAATTTCCGATCGCCAAGAACGCGGTGACGTAAACCACGTACAACGAGACTAGAAAAGGCCAGTTCAGAACCAAGCGCGGCACCCTTTGGGCTCCTTTTGCTAATCTCGTGTTAGTAAAAGTTTGGTGAGAGACAATTTGCGCTTTTTCAGACTTGTGGTTTTCAGATCGTTTTCTGCTCTTCAGTTTGTGCTTGTGGGTTTGTATCTGGTCTTCAGTGCGTGCAAGCAAGCTACACGTGACTTGTCATTGTGTTCTTGTTCGTTCGTTACTGTTTTTCAGGTCGCTCTTCACAGGCCTTGCTGTTCTTCAGTGCGTTCTGTTAATTCGTTCTAAACAGCCGGCCATTTTCTAGCCATGTTGCGTATACGTACTCCTCGTAGAGTTCGTGCTGTGCGGGGGCTTGGTGTTGGGGTCCTGACCTTGACACAAGTCCAGTCCATGAACAGGGTGGGGAGGAGTTCATGGACCAAGAATTGGTTGCTTCAGCGTGACCAGTTTTGTCACATGCCTTTGCTCCGTGAGATCCGTGAGAATAATCTTGATGATTTCAGGAACTTTCTCAGGATGACGGACCCCGTATTTCACCGTTTGTTGGCTTTGCTGACCCCCTATATTAGCAGGCAGGATACCTGCATGAGGCAAGCCATCACTTCGGAGCAGAGGCTCGTCGCCACCCTGCGGTACTTGGCGATGGGGAGAAGCCTGCAGGACTTGAAGTTCTCGACAGGCATCTCCCCCCAGGCTCTGGGGATCATTATCCCAGAGACCTGTTCTGCCATCATTCAGGTCCTGCAGAAGGAGTATATTAAGGTAAGATTTTTATCCTTTAATATCACATTTTATTGTATATAATGTTTGCTAATATATTGTATTTCTTTCCTCATTCCCTAATTACCATGATTGTAATATGCTGTGAATGTCGCCTTTGTTCTCATGCATGCTGGATTTTTATGTATTTTTTTTTTTGGTCCTTCATACTGATTTGCCTTCACTGACCTCCCCAGCATGGTCTCCTGGCCCTATATTCCCCTCATGTAGTCACTTAACAATGTATTTTATCAGCTCCATAGTAGTGCTTTATCCCAAACACCCCCTAAAATGTTTTTAAATGTGATTTGTGCTTTAAATTCAGGCAGAGTGCCAGAGGCTTTTTTTGGGGGTCCCCAAATCATTTGGAACCCTCCCTTCCCCCAACTGCTAAGTCAGCTGATACCAATTCTCTATCTATCCTCAATCATCTATCTGCTGACTTTGCCAAACCCATACACACTATACCCATCTCTTCTGTGCTCAGATTTATGGATGAATTCCCCAAAGCATGTAGTGCAAGGGCCTGCCTGTATGCTTTCAAATGGTACTGTTTCAAGTTTTTGTATCCTGTTATTATCTTGATAGGTAATAGCAGAATGTCCAAATGTGCTCAAATGTGTACAGTGTGTATTTATATCTTTGTATTATGACACTTCTTACCTGTCCAGTGGGCTGCCAATAGTGTAACTAAGGAGGGGCTGTTCCAAGTAATACACATTATTTAGGCAATCATCTCTCAATGAAGTGGAGAGGGTTACCTGTCCAAGAGCTCCCCCCCTATAATGTTAGAAATGGCCCATGACAGGGGGGAGAGGGGGAATATGATAGGTGTACCTTATACTTTGGTCTTTAAAAATTCCCATAAATCAATGTTATCTTGATGTTGGCCAAGAATGTTTGTGATTAATCTGCTTTCCATGTTTATGTGCAAAAAGCCTAATTTTTTTTGTTTTCCTCAACAGTTTCCTTCCACGCCACAGGAATGGCAGACTGTGGCCTCCCACTTTGCCCAGCGGTGGGACTTTCCTAACTGCGGAGGGGCAATTGATAGGAAACACGTC
This sequence comes from Aquarana catesbeiana, assembly GCF_042186555.1. Classification (NCBI taxonomy): domain Eukaryota; kingdom Metazoa; phylum Chordata; class Amphibia; order Anura; family Ranidae; genus Aquarana; species Aquarana catesbeiana. Next base: position 146,738,435 of record NC_133330.1, read on the forward strand.
CACATCATCCCACCACCCAACTCGGGGTTGTACTATTATAATTATAAGGGGTTCAATAGTATTGTGATGTTGGCAGGGGTGTCGGCTACTTATGAGTTCCTGTATGTGGACGTGGGGAAGAATGGCCGGATGTCCGATGGTGGAGTCATCGCCCAGACCGAGTTCTACAGGCGTCTCCAGAATGGCAGCTTGGACTTGCCACCTCCAGAAGACAATGTGGAAGGACTCCCATTTGTCTTCATTGCGGATGAAGCCTTTGTGCTGGGGGACCATCTTATGTGGCTATTCCCGATGAGGACCCTCACCCCGGACCAGAGGGTTTTTAATTACCGGCTGGCCAGAGCCAGAAGAGTGGTGGAAAACATGTTTGGAATCATGGCCAGCCGGTTCCGCCTATTTCTTACACCCATACATATGGCGGAGTATAAACTGAATCACATTATCCTGGCATGCTGTGTTCTACACAACTTTTTATGGAAACATTCTGCCAACTATGCTGGCTCAGTTGGGCCTGAAGCCGGAATTCAAAATGAACCAACCCTGACGGCGCTTGAAAGTGACCGTCCTGGCTTGCCCTCCCTGAGTGCCCGTGATGTCCGGCTAAGATACCTGGAATTCTTTGCGGGTAGGGGGGCTATCAATATGCCAGACAATGTGGGAAACCTTTATCAATTAAAAAAATAACATTAAGCAAATCTTTGGTGACATTTACTGCTTGTGTTTGTTTTAGCTGACCCTGACAGAAATGTGTGGAGTCCTGAAAATGGCGTGATTGTGTAACCTTACAAAGCACTGTTGGGTGTTATTTACTAAAGGCAAAGACACTTTGCACTACAAGTGCACTTGAAACTGCACTTGTAGTGCAAAGTGGATTTGCCCTTAGGAAATAACCCCCATTGTCACAGAAAGCAGCAATTAGAGCACCACAAAAGTGTTGGAGCGTTGAGACAATTATCTACACATTCTTGATTTACAATCTTTTTAATACCTGCACAATCACATGTGCATTTAGAAAAGGTTTTTAAAACAAACCATGTTTGTTGTATAACAATTTTTGGGGTGGCATTAGAAAAAGTAGAAATGTCCATTTAAGATAAAATAGGCATGTTTCAAACCAACAAGAAAGACACAAATCTTGAACTTACAAAGTTCACATTTTTGTAGAAATTGAAGGCAATATCAGACATGAGTATTTAGGAACTGTGTTTGATATTACGTTCAGATGGGGTGAAGTCACCCCAGGAAAAGCCAAATTTTGAAGATGCACACCAATTTACGAATGTCAACATGTGCTATCTGCCATCACGGGGGATCAAGGGACGTGTTTTGGGGGAGCAACCCCTTCCTCTCAGCTACTTTATTATTGAGGAAGGGGTTGCACCCCCAAAACGCGTCCATTGATCTCCCGTGATGGTAGATAGCACATGTTGACACACTGTGTGCCTCTTCAAAATTTGGCTTTTCTACAATTCAACAAAAAATTTAAAAATCTACAATTCAACAAAAAATTTAAAAACATAAAAGAAAGGGATTTGGAGGGGGTTTTAAACTCTCCCCAAAACATCAATGATGTTATTATTTTTTTGAATAACATCATTGATGTTTTTCTTGATATTTTCCAATACAACATTACACCCCATGATCTCCCCAATCAGGATCTGTGCACTTTCCGAGGTGAAATGCCCTGGATCCACAACATCATGATCACCTAAAAAGATAGAAACCAAAAAAAACATGTATTATAAATATTCCGGCATCCATCTCTTACCTGAGCCTGTGGTCGTAGACACTCACCTGTTGTGGTGACTAGTTCCACCACGTCTTCCTCCTCCTGCTCTTCTTGTCTTTGGGGGATTTCCCCTTCTTCCAGAGGTGGGGGGTCTGTGGTCTCCTCGGATGAGGGTGTCCTCCGAGTCTTTTCTCCCCTATGTAAAAAAAAAATGGTATACTTAGCACACAGATATTTGATGGCAGAAATATAAAAAAAAATAAATAAAAATAAATAAAAAATAAATATGAAACATTGCTTGGAAGTGGGGTACAATTGTCTGTTTTGGGAGAGTTCCAAGATGTAGAATTTTGAGTGTCCTTTGTCAAGCTTCAATACTTTACCTGTTTTGTGCAAGCTTACAGATGAAGACACCCCTATAGTATACACTGGAGCACCTGTGTGGGCCCCCTAATAAAAAGGGTGTTCTTGTGTCCCACACTAGTGCTCCAGTGTCCAGATGTGAAAACTGCTGCTGAGTGTCCTCTCCTTACACAGAATCGAGTTTGCATTTCATTCTAGTAACAAACCCATCTACACAACAAATTATTTTCATACAAGTAGGCCCTAAAAAATGTGGGCAAATGCATATGGCAAAAACAATGGTGTTTTATAGGCCGAAAGAAAAATGTTGGATACGAATGAATATTGTGCCCATGAACATGAAAGTTGCCATTTTAAACTGTACAATGGTTAAGAAAAACACATGGAGCAGCACGAATGTAATAAACACAAAAAGAATAGGAACACAGGACAACTACTTACTTTTTTGCAGCACTCCCTGGATCTTTCGGTACTGCTCATGCTCTCTTAATTTCAGGTCCGACCACTGCTTCCTGAGCTGATCTTTCGATCGACGTACCCAGAAATTCCGGTGCAGATTTTTGACCACTTTCGCCATTATCTTGGCCTTTCGGACATTGGGGTTGGGGTAAGGTCCATACTTTCCATCATAGTCGGCCCTCTTCAGGATGTCAACCATCTCCAACATCTCCCCAAAGGACATATTTGATGCCTTAAATCTTCTCCTTCTGGATCCAGCCGTTTCTGGCTCCGGGCTTTTCTCCCCCTCCTCCTCGTTGCTATATTTAGCACGCACCTGCTCTGACTTCGCCATGTGCTCTTCCCCCGAAAAGGGGGAAAAGGGGTGGGGAATAGACTAGAAAGAATGTCAGGGGCGGGCGGAGTTACACGCATGCGCAGTGTGTATAAAGCGTAACACGCGTGCGTAGTACGTACGATCTGTGAGGAGGAAGGAGTATCGGAGGCGCCGATCGTGATAACGAAGGTAAGATCTAAACTTGGGCCTATACTGCTTCTAGATCGAGGCCTATATTGTAACAAGATTAGGAGAGTTTTGCCTGACATTAGGGTTTGTCTTGTGTTGTGTCTTGCAGTGAAAATGGATATCTTGAAAGATAACGACTTTATGGCAATCTTCATTGATATGTTCAGGGAGCTGCCTTGTCTATGGGAGATAAACCACCCTGAATATAAGAACAAAACAAAGAGGAAGGCAGCACTGGATCAATTGCTGGAATTTGTGAAGACGGTGATCCCCACGGCAGACATCACCTATTTGAAGATCCTAATTGGTGGCCTGAGGAGCACTTATCTAAGGGAGCACAAGAAGGTCCAGGATTCCCAGAGATCCGGAGCTGCAGATGACATTTATGTCCCCAGGCTGGGGTACTATGACAGGCTGCATTTTCTGGCAGGTCAGACTGAACCCAGGTCATCACTCTCCAGTCTTCCTTCCAGGCTTCCTTCCCCCCCAGCTGAGGCTTCTGACGCCCAACCTGGGCCTTCCGGGCAGCAACATGTGGAGGAGCCCGGCTTGAGCCAGGTATAGCATTCCTCTAAATATTTCTGCTTGTCCAATCAATGATGTTAACTAGATGTTAGTTTGGAGTACTAATTTATGATTGTGATTGATGATGCAAAAACTAAAACCATGTCTCTTTTTCATACACAGGGATGTCTCAGCCAGGAGGTGGCCGGGCCAAGCAGGCTGCCTGATACCCAGGTCCCTCCCCTACACCTTCAAAGACAAAGTGGCAGGAAGATGAGTAACCTGGAGGAGGCTGCCATAGGCCTCTTTTGGAAGGCTACAGAGGCCCTGAGAACCCCCCACACTGTGGAGGAGGACTTTGCTTGCATAACTGCCTGCAAAATGCTGCAGATGGAGGAGGGCCAACGACTCCTGTGTGAGTCCCTAATTTTGGAAGCTCTCAATAAGGGGTTGAGGGGCCAAATAACATGTGCTACCCACATTTGTGACCTCACACATAGTCCTCCTCCTCCAGGTCCTACTACTCCTCCTCCTCCTCCAGGTCCTACTCCTCCTCCTGCCACATCTCCAACATCAGAGCCACAGCCATGAAGGAAGCGTGGAAAGAAGACCAGAAAGTGATGACCCTGGGTCCAGTCTGGTCTGGCAAAAGATGCAGCCTCTTGTAGTACCACAGCCTGGGGACACAGATGTCATCTGCTGCTTTCATGATCTCTGGGACTTCTGGAACAGACTGCACTCCCTTAGATAAGGACTCCGCAGGCCACCAATTTTGATAAATAATTGGTGTGTGCCCTGGGGGTCCAAGGCTTCGCCAATTTCTGCTGTTTCTCCAGTGTTGCCTCCCTCTTTGTTTGGTTCTGAGCCCTTAATAAAGGATTTTTTGTTTCAGTTATACTTGCCTATGTGTGTTTTCCTTAAAAAAGGACAGTTGGTTTGTGAGGAGGCAGGTACATTTCAAAAATACTATGTGAAATTAACAAGGGACACCAACACCAAGCAACCGTCTTGAGATTAAATAATATAAGATATCAATGGTGTTGTGGTAACTTGACACACAAAACACACACAAAAATATTAGGGAGTAAAACTAACCAAAAAATAAAACAAATATCAGCCTTGAAAAAAATACAAAACCAAAAAAACCAAAAACAAAAACAGCCTTTAAAAAAAAAAAAGAAAACAACCCAAAAATAATTTTGTCAGATGTGACAAATCAAAATATATTGAGGGATTCCCGATAAATAATAAAGAAAGAAGTTTGAGAGAAGTCTGTGTGAATATGAGCAGCAAAACTACTTCATTCTTCTCACATTATAAAGAAGAAGAGAGTGCGCTGTATTAAACCATTTTTTACATTGCAGCGTGACGAAACTGCTGTATCCATTGCGAACGCTAATTTTACCAGACCGAGCTGTTCCGTCTCTGAATTTCTTCTGAGCATGCATGGCACTTTGTGCATCGGAACTGGCCACACACACGGTTGGAATTGACGCGATCGGATTTTATTGTCAGGAAATTTTATAGCCCGCTCTCAAACTTTGTGTGTTGGAAAATCCGATGGAAAATGTCCGATGGAGCCCACACACAGTCGGAATGTCCGACAACACGCTCCGATCGGACATTTTCCATCGGAAAATCCGACCGTGTGTACGGGGCATTAGGCTCGCCAGTTCCTAAATGTCTTGCAGGACAATTTCATGGGTCAGATGATAGACGCACCAACTAGAAATAAAGCGTTACTGGATCTACTGATTACCAACAATACAGACCTGGTCACGGATGTGAAAATACAGGGCAAATTAGGAAACAGCGATCACAGCTCAATTGGCATCAGTTTAAATCACACAAATAGGAAACATAAGGGGAATACAAAGACACTGAATTTCAAAAGAGCCAACTTCCCTAAACTACGAACCTTGCTAAAAGGCATAAATTAGGATAAAATCTTAGGAACAAAGAACACGGTGGAGAGATGAGTTTGCTGTAGCCTCCCTGGCGGTTTTCCCGAGTGTGGCTCGGGGTTAAAATTCAGTACCATTTGCGGTAACCCCGAGCCACACTCGGGATCGCATTGCAGGATCCTGGGGCGGCGTTACTTACCTTGTCCCCGGGATCCTGCGATGTCACCCGCAGCGTCCGAGGGCTCCGTCCTCCTCCGAAGCCTCTCCGTGCCAGGCTCCGTTCCCTGCGAGCGGCGTGACGCACGGGGGCGGAGCCTGGCGGCAAATAAAAAAAAAAGTAAAAATCATAACACATACAGTACTGTAATCTTACAGATTACAGTACTGTATGAAATGATTTCACATCCCTTTTGTCCCCAGTGCTTTGGCCCATGCCCTGCATGCAGTTTTACATGATATACACTGTTCTTTCTGCCTGGAAACTGGAGATTGTCCATAGCAACCAAAAAGTGTCCCTTTACGTCAAAAGTGGCTTTAGACCAGCTAGAAAACAGCGATAGTAAATTAGAACACTTGCAGAATTGTGCGATAGTGAATTGTGGGGAAATTTATTTTATTACTATTTTTTTTAATTTTTTTTAATTATTTATTTTTATTTATTATATTATAATTTATGTTTTTGTGTTTCAAACTTTATCATACCCGGGATATCTACTAGACTCTTGTTTGGACAGATTTAAGTGTGTTATTGTTAAGATTTACAGACCTACAATATAAAACGCCAAATTTCCATGCAAAATAATTGTACCGCTTTCAGCACCTAAAATCCGAAATAATCATACCGCCAGGGAGGTTAAGACCATATTAAATAAGGGTATTAGCCAATGCATCCCAATGGGAAATAAATTTAAAAGAGCGAACAAAAGTCCTGGATGGCTTAACTCCAATGTAAAAATGCATATAAAAGCAAAGGAGAAAGCCTTCAAAAAACACAGGTTTGAGGGATCATCATCAGCATTCAGACTTTATAAAAAATGCAACAAGAAATGTAAGGGTGCAATTAGGGTGGCTAAGATAGAACATGAAAGACATATAGCGGAGGAGAGCAAAAAAAAATCCCAAGAAATTCTTTATGTAAACAGTAAAAAAGGGAGGACAGACCATATTGGCCCCATAAAGAATGAGGAAGGACATTTGGATCAAAGGATGGGGAGATGGCGAATGTATTGAATTTATTCTTCTCCTCAGTCTTCACGAGGGAATCAGGGGGTAACCAAACTGCAGTGTTTATCCTCATGACACATCACAGGGAGCACCTCCATGGTTAACAGATGACAGAATTAAAATTAGACTTGGGAAACTTAACATTAATAAATCACCGGAACCAGATGGCTTGCACCCGAGGGTACTTAGGGAACTCAGTCAAGTAATTGCCAGATCATTGTTCCTAATTTTTACTGACAGTCTACTGACTGGAATAGTACCAGCTGATTGGAGAAAAGCCAATGTAGCACCAATATTTAAGAAGGGCCCAAAATACATCCCTGGGAATTACAGACCAGTTAGCCTAACATCAATAGTATGCAAGCTCTTGGAGGGGATAATAAGGAACTATATGCAAGATTTTTGTAATGAGAACGGTATCATTAGCAGTAATCAGCATGGATTCATGAAGAATCGTTCTTGCCAAACCAATCTACTAACCTTCTATGAGGAGGTGAGTTGTCATCTAGATAAAGGAAGGCTCATAGATGTGGTGTATCTGGATTTTGCAAAAGCATTTGACACAGTTCCCTATAAACGTTTACTGTACAAAATAAGGTCCGTTGGCATGGACCATAGGGTGAGTACATGGATTGAAAACTGGCTACAAGGGCGAGTTCAGAGGGTGGTGATAAATGGGGAGTACTCGGAATAGGCAGGGGTGGGTAGTGGGGTTCCCCAGGGTTCTGTGCTGGGACCAATCCTATTTAATTTGTTCATAAACAACCTGGAGGATTAGGTAAACAGTTCAATCTCTGTATTTGTGGACGATACAAAGCTAAGCAGGGCAATAACTTCTCTACAGGATGTGGAAACCTTGCAAAAAGATCTTTTACAAATTAATGAGGTGGGCAACTACATGGCAAATGAGGTTTGATGTAGAAAAATGTAAAATAATGCATTTGGGTGGCAAAAATATAAATGCAATTTATACACTGGGGGGAGAACCTCTGGGGGAATCTAGGATGGAAAAGGACCTGGGGGTCCTAGTAGATGATAGGCTCAGCAATGGCATGCAATGCCAAGCTGCTGCCAACAAAGCAAACAGAATATTGGCATGCATTAAAAAGGGGATTAACTCCAAAGATAAAATGATAATTCTCCCGTTCTTTAAGACTCTGGTCTGGCCGCACCTAGAGTATGCTGTCCAGTTCTGGGCACCAGTCTTCAGGAAGGATGTACTGAAAATGGAGCGAGTACAAAGAAGGGCAACTAAGCTAATATAGGGTCTGGAGGACATTAGTTATGAGGAAAGGTTGCGAGCACTGAACTTATCCTCTCTGGAGAAGAGACGATTAAGAGGGGACATGATTTCAATCTACAAATACCGTACTGGTGACCCCACAATAGGGTAAAACTTTTTTGCAGAAGGGAGTTTAACAAGACATGTGGCCACAAATTAAAATGAGAGGTTTACCCCTTAACTACGTAGAGAGTTCTTTATTGTAGGAGTGGCAAGGAGGTGGAATTCCCCTCCACAGGCGGTGGTCTCAGCGGGAAGCATCGATAGTTTCAAAAAAACTATTAGAAAAGTACCTGAACAATAGCAACGTACAGGGATATACAATGTAATACTGACATATAATCACATACATAGTTTGGAGTTGATGGACTTGTGTCTTTTTTCAACCTCACCTACTATGTAACTATGTAACTGTGCGTATCTTTTCAGAGCATTGGTCCTATGGGCTTCTTTTCTGAGAGACCTAACCTTGTCCCTAGGGAGTGGAAGGTTGATACTTTTTGGGCTTGTAAGGGTGTATGATAGAAGGTGCTTTGGTTGAATAAGTAAAATACTCAGGCCAATAGAGTCCTCTTAAAGTATTGCAAGGGCTCATTTTAAAAAAAATTTAAAATAACAAACATGTTATACTTAGCTCCTCTGTGCAGTTGGTTTTTCACAGAGCAGCCCGGATCCTCCTCTTCTCGGGTCCCTCTTTGCTGCTTCTGACCCCTCCCTCCTATCGAGTGTCCCTACAATCAGCAGCTTCCTATGGGGGCACTCGAGCCAAGTCACAGCTCTGTGTGTGAGCCAATGACACCACTGCTGTGTCTCAGCCAATCAGGAGGAGTGTCCCGGATGGCTTAGACGCTCGTGGACATCGCTGGAGAGAGATGGGGCTCAGGTAAGTAATTGGGGGGTGATGGGGAGGCTGCTACACACAAAAAGGCTTTTTATCTTAATGCATAGAATGCATTAAGATAAAAAACCTTCTGCCTTTAAAACTCCTTTGACCACTTGCTGACCACCCTCTGCTGTTATACTGCAGCAAGGTGGCTCGGCTGTGCGAATCAGTGTACATGTATTGCGGCTCGTGCACTAGCTTTTTGTGGGCGCGCTCACAATCGTTCCCCACAGTGACAGAACGGGGATCTGCCATAGTAAACAAGGCAGATCTCCCTTCTGACAAGGGATCACACAGAGATCCTGTCTTTCTGCTATGCAGGAAGACGGATCTGTGTGTTGCCTCAGGCAACCCATCCCCCCCACACACTTAGAAACACACTGAGGGAACACAGTTAACCCCTTGATCGCCCCTGTTAACCCCTTCCTTGCCAGTGCCATTAGTACAACGTCAGTGCATATTTTTTAGCACTGATCACTGTAATAATGTCACTGGTTCCCAAAAAAGTGTCAAAAATGTCAGTTAGGTCTCCTATCTGTCCGCCGCAATGTCGCAGTCCCACTAAAAATCACGATTTACTAGTAAAAAAAAAAAATTATTAAAAATCCCTTTAATCTATCCCCTATTTTGTAGACGCTATAACTTTTGCGCAAACCAATCAATTAATGCTTTTTGGGATTTTTTTTTACCAAAGATATGTAGCAGTGTACACATTGGCCTAAATTGATGAAGAAATTAGATTTTTTTAATTTATTGGGTGTGTTTTATAGCAGAAAATAAAAAAATATTGTTTTTTTTTCAAAATTGGCGGTCTTTTTTGTTTATAGCGCAAAAAATAAAAACCGCTGATCGAATAACACCAAAAGAAAGCTCTGTTTGTGAGAAAAAAAAGAACATCAATTTTATTTGGGTACAGCGTTGCATGACCACGCAATTGTCAGCTAAAGTAACCCAGTGTCGTATCGCAAAAATTGGCCTGTTCATTAAGGGGCAAATCTTCCGGGGCTGAAGTGGTAATTATTGATGGGTCTGGGGACTCACTTAGGTCTATTCAGACTTGGTTGCAGGTTGGATTAGGTGGGGAGAGGGGAGAAGAAAACAAAAACAACAAAAACAAAGGGAGGAGGAGGAAGGGGGTGGTGGGGTGCTTAATGTATTCCAAATTACTCCATCGAAGCAAAGCTAAATTTGTTGAAGAGATTTGCAACAGTAGAGTGAAAGAGGGTTTGGGAGTTTAGGTGTAATTAATGTAACATGAGATGATATTCATGTATGTCATTGAGTGCCGTTGTGGGGGGTTATTCCACTTTCTTGAGGGTATTCGTTTGTTGATTTAAATAAAGCCAACAGACCCATATGTGGGTGAATTTGGAAGGTGTGTCTTTTGCAATGGCAATACGTTCTTCCATGTCAGCTATCTTGTGTATTCTGTTATACCATTCACCCTCCTAAGGTTTTTTTTACTGGACTTTTTCTTTTTTATTTTTTTTTTTCTGCATCCGACATACAAGGTTAATTTCTGTCTATTGTAGAAGTTCAGGGGGCAATAAATATACACTGCTAAGACAGATAAGCATATGTTTCTAATTGCATAAAGGGATGATACTGAGTTCTGATTTCAGCCCTTCTCTACTGGAAACTCACAGTTTATTTTAACCCCCCTGGCGGTATTCCCGAGTCTGGCTCGGGGTGAGATTTTAGTACCAAAAGCGGTAACCCCGAGCCAGACTCGGGATCGCATCGCTGGATCCTGGAAGACGCGACTCACCTTGTCTCCGGGATCCCGCGATGTTCTCCCGCTGTGTTCGGCGGCCGGATCTTCCGCCCGATCCACTGTGTGCCCTGGCTTCCGTTCCCTGCGAGCGTAGAGACGCAGGGGGTGGAACCGGCGGCAAATTCAAATAGTATATAACACAAACACACTGATACATTGTAATCCTATTGGATTACATTACTAAATATAATAAATATAATAAAATTGACCTCAGATTGCCCCCCAGTGCTTTGTCCAGTGCCCCTGCCTGCAGTTTTACTGTACTTTGTGTCTGGAAACTGCAGAGCGACCATGGCATCCAAAAAGCGCGCTTCAACCTCAAAAGCGGCATATGACCTGCTGGAAAACAGCGACAGCAAGACAGAATCGCTTGCAGAAGTGAGTGATAGCGAATCATGGAGAAGTTCGTCATCAGGCACGGAAAGCGATTTCAGCGATGATCCTGCGACTTTGCCCAGCGATGTGCGGACTTGGTGCTCGATTGATTGCGGTACGGAGCACACAGCACCCCCAAGATTCCCGTTTACCGGAGCGCCTGGTATAAAAGTGGAGGTTAAAGATGACAGCCCCTTGGGATACCTCCAACTCTTTTTGACTGATGAAGTCATAGAAAGAATTGTTACAGAGACCAATCGGTACCAGGAACAACAAGCTGCTACACCTCAGAGGTTTTCAAGGAGCAGAAAATGGGAACCAGTGACCAAGGAGGACATCTGGAAGTTTCTGGGCCTAATTATTCTCCAGGGAGTGGTGGGGAAACCCCTGCAGAAATGGTACTGGACAACCAACAAAATATTAGCCACTCCTTTTTTTGGCATCATAATGTCGGAATACAAATTTTCTCTCATAATGAAATATCTGCATTTTCAAAATAATGACGAATTTGATGAGACTTCTCATCCAGCTCCAAAACTGAAAAAAATTTGGGACTTATATCAAATTATTCAGAAAAATTTCCAGCAGACCTATGTACCAGACAGAGACATCAGTATCGACGAAAGTCTTATGGCCTACAAAGGAAGACTTAGCTGGATACAGTACATCGCGTCTAAGAGAGCACGATTCGGCATAAAATCATTCATGCTCTGTGAAGCCAGCACTGATTATATATGGAATTCGGTCCTTTACACCGGGAAAGGGACCAAATTCAACGACAGATTCAGTCAATATGGAATGGCAACCGCTTCTGTTCTCACTTTGATTGAGCCATTGTTGAATCAGGGGTACTGTGTAACCACAGATAATTTTTATACTTCTCCAGAACTCTATGAGTTCCTTCTACAACACAAGACGGATGCATACGGGACTGTTAGAGCTAACCGGCGTGACATGCCGCCAACCTTTGCCAAAAAAAAGCTCACTGCAGGAGAAATAGTTGCCTGGCAAAAAGGCAAAATGATGGCACTAAGACGGCGAGATAAAAAAGATGTGTGCCTAATGAGTACCATTCACAACACCTCTACTCTCATGGTACATACAAAAGGTGGAAAAGATGTTATGAAACCTCAACTCGTAATGGACTACAACAACACAATGGGAGGTGTTGACAGAGCTGACCAGCCATGACTTTTTACCCTGCTATGGGAAAGCAACAAAAAAATATTACAAAAAAATCTTCAGGCATCTTCTTGAACAGTGCCTGTGGAACGCTTTCATTCTTCTAAAAAAAAAGAGTGACAGGCCTGTGATTCATGCAGACTTCGTTTGGAAAGTTGCAGAACTCATATTTCTGAAGCACCAAACACCAACCACTGTAAATCGATCTGGACATCGTGCTGCTGGCGTTGTGAACCCGGAACGTCTGACAGGTCGACACTTTGTGGACCACATTCCACCAACGGAAAAGAAGGCAGCACCCACAATAAAAATGTACAGAACTGAACTTAGGGGTCATTCATACCACAACGCACATGATACAGCAATCACAGTAACATGCTGGTTTTGTTGTCATTCATTCTTAATTTCACTTCAATACATATATATAGTGGGCTATAGTGTATCAAAACACAGATGTAAATGCTCTGTAGGTTGCTGCAAATTGTACAAGGTGTCAATGTCTATGTGTTGAGGCATGATAAAGGTCTATTCAGAATGACTGAGCTGGCTTAACACAACCTGTGTCAAAGCATAATAATACATGCATTAACACATGTGCATCTTGATTTAGACAAGCCCATTTCCACATCCCATTTCCATATGTACGAAATTAAACTACTTTCTGCTAGCAATTTGTGAATAGACAATTTGCGGTTTATTGAATTTGGTAGGCTGATGTAATGTGTAATGAGGAAACTAATAGCTAATTTTGCTGTAAGGTTTATGTACCACAAAAAAAAAAAAAAAAAAACCTTAATTGTGTCTTGTTTGAATATGTTTGAATATGCAGTAGTCATTTTATAAAACAGAGCTACAATCCTCAGTAACAGTGCAGATGCATAAATAAAAAGATGTATTGAAGATGTTTCTACGTGCTTTTTCAGTGAACTTTCTATCTTTTGCAGTTTCAAAGACCCAATGACTTCTCCCCAGCTTTTCGATTTGGCACTGTTCCTAATGGCAGCACTGAAAGAAACATCCGCAATAACTACCTCGAAATGCATACATACATGGTGAAATTTAACCAAAAATCTGTACAAGATGCTCTGCTATCTTTAAAAACTGGGTAAGCTGTGGGCAAGAAAATAACAGGGGCCTTGGCAGGGTGATTATTGTCTGAATTCTTTGTACAATTTCATAAATATGTAACAATGCAGAGGCTGCAAAATCATACATCTTATATTAGCAAATGTAAGTAAAATATAATATTATTATATATTATTAAAGCGGAGGCCCGCCCAAAAAAAAAAAAAATTAAAAATGAGCAGCTAAACATACTAATATAATAATACACATACTACACATAATAATAGGACACTTACCTGTCCTGGAGTCCAGCGATGTTGGTACCGCAGCTGATGTTCCATCAGCTGTCCAGTGCTGCTGCCGTCATTGCGGGTTAGGGTACCCGGCAGTGTAGCCTTTCAGCTTCACACCGGGAACCCTACTGCGCATATGCGAGGCCCGCTCCTCTCTCCTACTGGCCCGGCGACAGGGGAAGGAGGAGGGAGGAGGAGGGAGCCCCAGCCGTGACATCATTAGCCTCGGTTGAGGCTTCCGGAAGTGGGAAAGGATACCAGTCACAGACAGGTATCCTGTCCCCCCTCCCCCCCCGAAAGGTGCCAGTTGAGGAGGAATCAGGTGAGCGGAAGTTCCACTTTTGGGTGGAGCTCCGCTTTATTATTATATTATATAAAGACACAAGTCCATCTAGTTGAACCAATATATAGAACATGTAGTTCAGAAGAGCTCTTTTTAAGTTAATCATATCTAGGTAAGGATTGGTGGAATTGTCAGAAACTGGTTAGAGCTGAAACCAGCAAAAGATTTGCAGATTATGCTTTACAGAATAAGCCCATTTTACACTTCCCAGAAACCATCAGGCTGCTGTTGCTTTACTGTACCTCCCAAAAAGGTGGTTTACCAAGAGAAATATTAAGGTCAATAATCAGCTTTTTACCTTTTATTTATTTCTAAAGCAAGGTAAACCTGCACTAAATATTTTGTCATCTCAGTTCTTTAGGACTGAAGACAATTCTACTTTTGCTAACCTATCAGTGTCTTGACGGATTTTCATTTATTCTGTCCAATTGCAGTCGGTGCCTGTGCTGTTCCCAGCAGTCTTGGCAATCAGTGAATTCAGTTGGGTTGGTTTACCAAAGGCAAATAGGCTGTTCACTTTGCAAGGGATGTTTAATTTTGCAAGGACATTTTTCCATAACTTGGTGAATGATTAGAAGCACTGCTGACTCCCATCATCCACACATGTGCAATCAAAAATGCTGTTTTTTTTAAACCTTCCTTGCAAATTATTGGATATTTTTTTTGCGAGGCAAATTTGTACCACATTCACTAAGCTAAGCTAAAATATCCTTACAAATTGAATATTCCCTTGCAAAGGGAACATCCTATTTACCTTCAACCCCAAAGCATCAACCATGCTAACTTTAATGATTTCCCAAAGAAGTTTATACCATCAAGCAAATTACAAATATCAATTTTGTATGTAGTATAAATGTACCTTACTAAATTTACGTGCAATTTTATTATTAAAGCTTTAAGTACAGTATTTATATATACTTATGGATTATTGTTTCTTTTATTGTAGAAAACTGGATGCCTTTATCTATGATGCTGCTGTGCTAAACTACATGGCAGGGAGGGATGAAGGTTGTAAGTTAGTGACCATTGGCAGTGGCAAAGTGTTTGCATCCACTGGTTATGGAATTGCTATACAGAAGGACTCCGGATGGAAAAGACAGATTGATCTTGCAATTCTGCAGTTGTTTGGTGACGGTAAGTACAGTCTGAACGCTGACTATTAGGAGGCATAGGTATATAACAAGTGCAGCACTTACAAACCCAAACTAAAATCATAAAATTAAATAGCAATGAAAAATACTGCTACTGAGCATGTGCAAAAGAACGGCGACCATCTTTGATGCTGGAATTCTGTGTTGCTGTACCCTGTGGTATGCTGTTACTTCTGGATGTTTGTAAGTGCTTAGACTTAATAAATTCCTTTTTACGGGTGGTTTTATGCTATGTAGAGTTACTCTTTCATTATGTGAACAATGGTGCTACTAAGCTAATTCCCAGGGGTGCAGCGGTTTCTTGCAAGTTGTGGATGTATATGATGACAACTGATAGCAAATTTCCTGGTGTCTCTGTGGATGAGTGGAGGATGGAGAGAGTGCCCTTTCCCTGGGGGAATTGCACTATGCACATGTGACCACTCTTATATGGAGTGTCACATTATTTGGCAAGCGTTGTGTGTGACCAATGACACCTGGGAGACCTTTCAAGTGTTTGATGGTGACGGCCTGAGGAGCTCATCCTTTTTTCTCATCATGGCTTGTCGGGCTGTTTTTATTCTGTCCTAGTGTATTTTCTGTTGTATATGCCACTATATGATTTCTTTGATTTAAGCCTTTTTTTTATTTATGATTTTGTATATTACCACAATATCATGGTTTATGTAAAGCCTTTTGATTACACATATTGCTGTTAACAATAGACATTTGGGGAAAGGCCTATGGCTACACCACCCTGAATGTGCCTGACCTCATCTGATCTTGGAAGCTAACAGGGTTGGGCCTGGTTAATACTTGGATAGGATACATTGGGAGTAAGATCTCGGTGATTCATAGGTTTATTTTTCATTACCATTTAATTTTATCATTTTAGTTTTGGGTTTGTGAGCGCTGCACTTGTTATAAACCTACTGTATATCTGTTGTCCTGAGCATCTAGGCACAGTGTCTATGGCTAATATATGCATAGATTCACCTGAGTGAAGATATTTCACTTCTATTTCTATAAAAACGCATAGATAGGATAGACAAAAGGAATGGTTGGCTTAAATTTTAGTAATACCATTAAATATGCCACATTCAAGTGCATCAAGAATAACTGTTCATAAAGCAATAATTTATACTTGTTGAAATTGTGTTGACAAGGGGTATGGCGCTTCCTATGGGGTAATGTATGGGAGGGGTGGTTTGTTGTATTCACAGGTGGTTTCCCCCAATATAATCCTAATAGAGGTACCTAGTACCCGCAGGGAAACTTAGTTACCATAAATATATATGTCTGTCTGTACCTCCACACATATATATATATATACACGTACACCCGTATATATCAGCAGAGATAAATAATAGTTGTGGACAAGGAACTGTCTTCAGTGGTGGTTCACTCAGAACCCTATATTAAGGGGTGTGAGCTAGGACCCCTACAGCTGTGATAGGTCTGCACCATATGCCACCACAAAGTGAAATAGCTATGCCGTATATGTGTAAGACATGTATATACTCTACTAATGCAAAATAATCCAAACAATAAATATAAATAAACTCTGCTTAAACAGTGCGAAATAAACATATATAAAAGTATGTTGCCAAACTGTTACATATTCTAATCAAAATTGGTGCAAGTAAACATATTATAATCAAAATTAGTGCAAAGAAAACCCAGTTAACAGTTTTTCGGTGATTATAGTCCTTAAAGTGAAATAACTTGTTCAGACCCAGTGTTCCAAGCAATTTCGTGACTTGAGTGCTCTTGGATAATTCCTGTGACTTTTGTGCTCCCCCTCACGGTTCCCCACTCACCAGATCCAACAGCCCCAGAAGGGGCAACCAGCATAAGATGTCTCAATCACGGTCTCCTCTCCACAGCGGTCATGCGGGGCATTCGGGATGATTTCCGTGCTGTTGGTTTTCCCAATGGATTCCCGGATCCTCCAGCCTCAGACGGGACAGATTGCATGGGGTATTGCGGTCACAATTTTCTCTCCCCCACCGTCCTACCGAGCATCCAGGTAGTTCCCTTACTATTGGGTTCAATGTTCACAATGGCTCCCTCATAGAAAGAAAAAATAGGAGGCTCCCATGGTATAGTATGTATGGAAACTTTTATTCAAAAAACTCCATCACCATACAGAGGAGTAAAAATAAAAATAAAAATATAAAAAATAAAAATTAAAATTAAAATTAAACAAGGATAAGCTAAGTTGAATAAAATAAGCAGTCTGCTAGCTCAGGGTACAGAGAAATGCCTGAGAACAGGCCCGTACCAGTAAAAATGCGTACCGCTGGTTGGAGCTGTTTGCGCTCCACCTGCGTTCCAGACAGGGTCCGTACCCGGAAGTGACGTAGCGTGCGTGGCGCCGTCGTACGCGTTTCATCATTGACGTCTTCAGCAACGGTCCGTTGCTGTTCTCAGGCATTTCTCTGTACCCTGAGCTAGCAGACTGCTTATTTTATTCAACTTAGCTTATCCTTGTTTAATTTTAATTTTTATTTTTTATATTTTTATTTTTATTTTTACTCCGCTGTATGGTGATGGAGTTTTTTGAATAAAAGTTTCCATACATACTATACCATGGGAGCCTCCTATTTTTTCTTTCTATGAGGGAGCCATTGTGAACATTGAACCCAATAGTAAGGGAACTACCTGGATGCTCGGTAGGACGGTGGGGGAGAGAAAATTGTGACCGCAATACCCCATGCAATCTGTCCCGTCTGAGGCTGGAGGATCCGGGAATCCATTGGGAAAACCAACAGCACGGAAATCATCCCGAATGCCCCGCATGACTGCTGTGGAGAGGAGACCGTGATTGAGACATCTTATGCTGGTTGCCCCTTCTGGGGCTGTTGGATCTGGTGAGTGGGGACCCGTGAGGGGGAGCACAAAAGTCACAGGAATTATCCGAGAGCACTCAAGTCACGAAATTGCTTGGAACACTGGGTCTGAACAAGTTATTTCACTTTAAGGACTATAATCACCGAAAAACTGTTAACTGGGTTTTCTTTGCACTAATTTTGATTATAATATGTTTACTTGCACCAA
The DNA here is from genome assembly GCF_042186555.1 of Aquarana catesbeiana. Taxonomy (NCBI): domain Eukaryota; kingdom Metazoa; phylum Chordata; class Amphibia; order Anura; family Ranidae; genus Aquarana; species Aquarana catesbeiana. Next base: position 146,756,510 of record NC_133330.1, read on the forward strand.
TTTTGATTAGAATATGTAACAGTTTGGCAACATACTTTTATATATGTTTATTTCGCACTGTTTAAGCAGAGTTTATTTATATTTATTGTTTGGATTATTTTGCATTAGTAGAGTATATACATGTCTTACACATATACGGCATAGCTATTTCACTTTGTGGTGGCATATGGTGCAGACCTATCACAGCTGTAGGGGTCCTAGCTCACACCCCTTAATATAGGGTTCTGAGTGAACCACCACTGAAGACAGTTCCTTGTCCACAACTATTATTTATCTCTGCTGATATATACGGGTGTACGTGTATATATATATATATGTGTGGAGGTACAGACAGACATATATATTTATGGTAACTAAGTTTCCCTGCGGGTACTAGGTACCTCTATTAGGATTATATTGGGGGAAACCACCTGTGAATACAACAAACCACCCCTCCCATACATTACCCCATAGGAAGCGCCATACCCCTTGTCAACACAATTTCAACCAGTAGAGAATCCCTAGGGAAGCTCTTTTAAGGGGGGCAGCATACCTAAATTATTGTTCTAAGCGCAGCTCTTTATATTTAATTCAATAATTTATACTTGGCCACATAATATACAGTATCTAATTAACAGATTCAATATATACAGTGGCCACTTTCTGCACACCTATGTAGTATCAGGTAGGACCCCCTGTTATTATCAGAACAACTGAATTTCTTGTGACTGGGTTTCAAGAAGATGCTGGAAGCTTTCAATAAGTGTATATCCAGCCAAAAATTATTAGTTTTGGATAGAGTGGAAAAGGGTTAGAACCCCTGTTTGGTTTTTATTGCTATCTGGGGCTCTATTAAATAAATTATCCCTCACTTTCTGGCTTGCTGACAAAGTTTTACCAACCAGGAAGTGAGAAGAACTCTCCAACAGTGAGAGTTTTTTTTAGACAAGGTTTATAAGGTTGAAAAAAAGACACAAGTCCATCCAGTTCAACGTGTGTGTGTGTGTGTGTGTGTGTGATTTTAATTCTCTACATTTCTATTTTCTACTTTTTTGCAGATCCCTACCTTTTGTTATTCTGAAGGAATAGCTGTTTGTTTGTCTGTGTCCATGTTCTGAGTGAATCTGCATGGGAGTGACTTTATAATTATCAGCCAGTTGCTGCACCTGCAGGGCTCTAATAAGGAAATTGGCAAGGTCTGCATCCCTTTAGATGTGATGTCCCTTTGGGAGTATGTCACCAAAAATGAAATTTTTGTTGCAGGGGATGCTCAAAATATGATATGTATTTTAGTGCAGATTTCTGGGAAAACCAGTAAGCCAATACCTCAAGCAGGAAATTACATATCTAGGGGCTTTCTGTACACCGTTTCTGTACAGAACACTTCCAGGTAGCCATATTGCATTGGATTGCATTTTACAGAGTTTTACAGCACTGCAGACTGAAAAGTAAAGGTAATTTTTAATAACATTAGTTTACAATATGACTTGTATTGCAATTGTATAACCTATAATATTTTTTTTTCATTTGCTATTTTTTTACCCATGAAAGTGAAGTTATCCTTTAAGTCTGTGATCCACAAGCACCCCCAGTTCCTCTGCCATCATTGATGATTGACGTAATAGACCTCATCTGCCATGTAGCTGCCCAATCCCCTATTTTGTCAAGGTCTTCCTGTAATAATGCTATATCCTGTACAGAAGTTATTTTGTAATTTGGTATCATCAGCAAACACTGAAACTGAGCTCTTAATTCTAATTTCTATATCATTATAAACAAACAACTCACAACATTGACCATTCACAGAATTCCTAATTTATCATTACCCTTTGGACCTGTTAATGTAACCAGTTTCCTATCTATGTACATAAAATTTAATTAAAGTGGTTGTAAACTCCAATCTTTGACTTGTACCTACAGGTAAGCCTATTATAAGACTTACCTATAGGTACTGTAAATATTTTATAAACGTGCACCTTTAGGAGATATTTACTATATATGCAGCCAATTATGTCATTGGCACATTTGCTCTAAAAGAATGGCCACTCGTGCTGTACCTTCAGAATCCTGTGCCATAAACAGCGGCTCCCCTGTGCATGAGTGACATCATTGCGGCTCTGGCCAGTCACACAGCCTGAGCCCATGGACCTGGAAGGAAGACGGGTGAAGATGGAAGCAGCCTCCAGTGATGACAGCGCATCGCTGGAAGGCTTCGTTTTCAGGTAAGTTTGACATAATGTGCTAGTATGTGATGCATTATTATGGCACATTATGGCTTTACCTTGCAGGTCAGAAAAAAAAGTAGCCTGGTGGTTTACTACCGCTTTAACACCAACAGGCCTTATTTTATAAATTAAACTTACTTTGTAGAATAACATTTCTGTCCCTGTTGCAGGTTTTTCCTCAATTCCTTTCTGGTGAATCCATTGTCACCAGAACAAAATGTCTGGTGACAATGGATAGAAGTCAGTCAGTCTCTCCAAAAGAACCTTGGATAACAGTTCAAACTTGAGAGAAGTTCTTATGCCTGCCCACTTTATCCAACAATTTAAAAATAGTTTTTAGCTTAATATACACTTAGGGGATTTTGGTTTAATCCCAAGTTATTTATAATGTGCATGCCAAATGTTATTTCTACCATCTGCATGCCACTGCAGAATTCAAGGTTACATAGTTACACAGGTTGATAAAAGACACACGTCCATCTAGTTCAACCAAAAAAAAAAAAAAAAAATAATAATAATACAATCCCAAATACACAATCCTTCACCCACAGTTGATCCAGAGGAAGACAAAAATCCCCAGCAAAGCATTTTCCATTTTGCTACAGCAGGGGAAAAAATTCCTTCCTGATCCCCCGAGAGGCAATCGGATTTTCCCTGGATCAACTTTACCTATAAATGTTAGTAATCAGTTTTATTCTGTACATTTAGGAAATAATCTAGGCCTTTTTTAATGCAATCAACTGAACTTGCCAGAACCACCTTTGGAGGGAGTCTATTCCACATTTTCACTCTTATGCCCCGTACACACGGTCGGACATTGATCGGACATTCCGACAACAAAATCCTAGGATTTTTTTCGACGGATGTTGGCTCAAACTTGTTTTGCGTACACACGGTCGCACAAAGTTGTCAGAATTTCTGATCGCCAACAACGCGGTGACGTCAACCACGTCCGAGACGAGACTAGAAAAGGCCAGTTCAGAACCAAGCGCGGCACCCTTTGGGCTCCTTTTGCTAATCTCGTGTTAGTTAAAGTTTGGTGAGAGACGATTCGCGCTTTTTCAGACTCGTGGCTTTCAGATCGTTTTCTGCGGTTCAGTTTGTGCTTGTGGGTTTGTATCTGCTCTTCAGTGCATGCAAGCAAGCTCCACGTGACTTTGTCATTGTGTTCTTGTTCGTTTGTTACTGTTTTTCAGGTCGCTTTTCACAGGCCTTGCTGTTCTTCAGTGCGTTCTGTTACTTCGTTCTGAGCAGCCGACCGTTTTCTAGCCATGTTGCGTATACGTACTCCTCGTAGAGTTCGTGCTGTGCGGGGGCTTGGTGTTGGGGTCCTGACCTTGACACAAGTCCAGTCCATGAACAGGGTGGGGAGGAGTTCATGGACCAAGAATTGGTTGCTCCAGCGTGACCAGTTCTCTCATATGCCTTTGCTCCGTGAGATCCGTGAGAATAATCCTGATGATTTCAGGAACTTTCTCAGGATGACAGACCCCGTATTTCACCGTTTGTTGGCTTCGCTGACCCCCTATATCAGCAGGCAGGATACCTGCATGAGGCAAGCCATCACTCTGGAGCAGAGGCTCGTCGCTACCCTGCGGTACTTGGCGACAGGGAGAAGCCTGCAGGACCTCAAGTTCTCGACAGGCATCTCCCCCTCAGGCTCTGGGGATCATTATCCCAGAGACCTGTTCTGCCATCATACAGGTCCTGCAGAAGGAGTATATTAAGGTAAGATTTTTATCCTTTAATATCACATTTTATTGTATATAATGTTTGCTAATGTAATGTATTACTTTCCTCATTCCCTAATTACTATGATTGTAATATGCTGTGAATGTCCCCTTTGTCCTCATGCATGCTGGATTTTTATGTCATTATTTTTTTTGTCCTTCATACATATTTGCCTTCACTTACCTCCCCAGCATGCTCTCCTGCCCCTATATTCACCTCATGTAGTCACTAAACAATGTATTTTATCAGCTCCATAGTTGTGCTTTACCCCAAACACCCCCTAAAATGTTTTGAAATGTGATTGGTGCTTTAAATTCAGGTGGAGTGCCAGAGGCTTTTTTTTTGTAGTGTCCCCCAATCATTTTTATTAACCCTCCCCCCAACTGCTAAGTCAGCTGATCCCAATTCTCTATCTATCCTCAATCATCTATCTGCTGACTTTGCCAAACCCATACACACTGTACCCATCTCTTTTGTGGTCAGATGCATGGATGAATTCCCCAAAGCATGTAGTGCAAGGGCCTGCCTGTATACTTTCAAATGGTAATGTTTAAAGTTTTTGTATACTGTTATTATCTTGATAGTTAATAGCAGAATGTCCAAATGTGCTCAAATGTGTACAGTGTGTATTTATATCTTTGTATTATGACACTTCTTACCTGTCCAGTGGGCTGCCAATAGTGTAACTAAGGAGGGGCTGTTCCAAGTAATACCCTGTATTTAGGCATTCATCTCTCAATGAAGTGAAGAGGGTTACCTGTCCAAGATCCCCCCCCTATAATGTTAGAAATGGCCCATGAGAGGGGGTGGGAGGGGGAATATGATAGGTGTACCTTATACTTTGGTGTTGTAAAATTCCCCTTAATAAATGTTATCTGGATGTTGGCCAAGAATGTTTGTGTCTAATCTGCTTTCCATGTTTATGTGCAAAAATACTAAGTTTGTTTTGTTTTCCTCAACAGTTTCCTTCAACGCCACAGGAATGGCAGACTGTGGCCTCCCACTTTGCCCAGCGGTGGGACTTTCCTAACTGCGGAGGGGCAATTGATGGGAAACACATCCACATCGTCCCACCCCCCAACTCGGGGCCGTATTATTATAATTACAAGGGGTTCAATAGTATTGTGATGTTGGCGGTGGTGTCGGCTAATTACGAGTTCCTGTATGTGGACGTGGGGAAGAATGGCCGGATGTCCGATGGTGGAGTCATCGCCCAGACGGAGTTTTACAGGCATCTCCAGAATGGCAGCTTGGACTTGCCACCTCCAGAAGACAGTGTGGAAGGACTCCCATTCGTCTTCGTTGCGGATGAAGCCTTTGCGCTGGTGGACCATCTTATGCGGCCATTCCCGATGAGGACACTCATCCCGGAACAGAGGGTTTTTAATTACCGGCTGGCCAGAGCCAGAAGAGTGGTGGAGAACACATTTGGAATCCTGGCCAGCCGGTTCCGCCTATTTCTGACACCAATCCATATGGCGGAGTATAAACTTAATCATATAATCCTGGCGTGCTGTGTTCTACATAACTTTTTACGGCAACATTCTGCCAACAATGCTGGCTCAGTTGGACCTGGGGCCGGAATTCTAAATGAAACAACACTGACGGCGCTTGAAAGTGGCCGTCCTGGCTTGCCCTCCCTGAGTGCCCGTGATGTCCGGTTAAGATACCTTAAGTTCTTTGCGGGTAGGGGGGCCATCAATATGCCAGACAATTTGTGAAGCCTTTATCAAATAAAAAAAAAAAAAAATCTTTGGTGACATTTAATGCTTGTGTTTGTTTTAGCTGACCCTGACAGAAAAGTGGGTAGTCCTGAAAATGGCGTGATTGTGTAACCTTATACAAAGCACTGTTGGGTGTTATTTACTAAAGGCAAAGACACTTTGCACTACAAGTGCACTTGGAACTGCACTGAAACTGCACGTGTAGTGCAAAGAGGATTTGCCCTTAGGAAATTAGCCCCACAAAAGTGTTGTAGCGTTGAGACAATAATCCACACATTCTTGATTAACAATCTTTTTAATACCTGCACAATCACATGTGCATTTAGAAAAGGTTTTTAAAACAAACCAACATGTTTGTTGTATAACGTTTTTTGGGGTGGAATTATCAAAAATAGAAATGTCCATTTAAGATAAAACAGGCATGTGTAAAACCAACAAGAAACACACAAATCTTGAACTTAGAAATAGGGATGAGCTTCGTGTTCGAGTCGAACCCATGTTCGACTCGAACATCGTCTGTTCGCCCGTTCGCCGAATTGCGAACGATATGGGCCATTCGTGCCAAATTCGTGTGGCGCATCACGGCCCATAATTCACTGCGGCATCGCAGTGCATTGCTGGCTGATGATTGGCCAAGCATGCACTATGATCCGCATGCTTGGCCAATCACAGCGCCGTCTGAACAGAGAGCCGTAATTGGCCAAAGCCAAGCAGGCTTTGGCCAATTATGGCTCAGGGGATTTAGCACACGCCCCACACTATATAAGGCCGCCTGCACGGCGACCCTGTGTAGTGGGTGTTCATAGATAGAGAGAGAGAGAGAGAGAGAGACAGACAGTGTCATTTGATTTGAGTTAGATAGATTAGGCAGAACAGTCAGTCAGTTAGCTGCACTTACAGTGTATTGTGTATATATATGCATCCCAGGTGTTGCATATATATATATACACTGTATTCAGTTTAGCTAGATCCGTTCCTGTTATCTTCTTACTGACAGGCAGGCTTGTCTTGTTACAGTATTTACAGCTACCTGAAGAAAATTGCTGGTGTTCTTTTGATCCTATTAGTACCACAGTCAGGCAGCTAGACTATTTACAGTTAGTGCAGTGCGTCCTGCTCACAGTGTTCAGCTAAAACTACAAGTTAGTGGGGTGCGTCCTGCTCACAGTGTTCAGCTAAACCTACAAGTTAGTGTGGTGCGTCCACCTCACAGTGTTCAGCTAAACCTACAAGTTAGTGCGGTGCGTCCTGCTCACAGTGTTCAGCTAAAACTACAAGTTAGTGCGGTGCGTCCACCTCACAGTGTTCAGCTAAACCTAGAAGTTAGTGTGGTGCGTCCTGCTCACAGTGTTCAGCTAAAACTACAAGTTAGTGCTGTGCGTCCTCCTCACAGTGTTCAGCTAAACCTACAAGTTAGCGTAGTGAGACCTCTGCACAGTGTTCATCTAAAGCTACAAGTTAGTGCAGTGCGTCCTGCTCACAGTGTTCAGCTAGATCCGTTCCTGTTATCTTCTTACTGACAGGCAGGCTTGTCTTGTTACAGTATTTACAGCTACCTGAAGAAAATTGCTGGTGTTCTTTTGATCCTATTAGTACCACACTCAGGCAGCTAGACTATTTACAGTTAGTGCAGTGCTTCCTGTTCACAGTGTTCAGCTAAAACTACAAGTTAGTGGGGTACGTCCACCTCACAGTGTTCAGCTAAACCTAGAAGTTAGTGCGGTGCGTCCTGCTCACAGTGTTCAGCTAAAACTACAAGTTAGTGCTGTGCGTCCTGCTCACAGTGTTCAGCTAAACCTACAAGTTAGTGTAGTGAGACCTCTGCACAGTGTTCATCTAAAGCTACAAGTTAGTGCAGTGCGTCCTGCTCACAGTGTTCAGCTAGATCCGTTCCTGTTATCTTCTTACTGACAGGCAGGCTTGTCTTGTTACAGTATTTACAGCTACCTGAAGAAAATTGCTGGTATTCTTTTGATCCTATTAGTACCACAGTCAGGCAGCTAGACTATTTACAGTTAGTGCAGTGCGTCCTGCTCACAGTGTTCAGCTAAAACTACAAGTTAGTGGGGTACGTCCACCTCACAGTGTTCAGCTAAACCTACAAGTTAGTGGGGTGCGTCCTGCTCACAGTGTCCAGCTAAACCTACAAGTTATTTTTTTGCGAGCTCTGCACAGTGTTCAGCTAAAGCTACCTGTAGAAGGTTGGTGGTGTTTTCCTGATCCTATCACTACCGCAGGCAGCTAAAAAAGCTACAAGTTAGTTTTTTGCGAGCTCTGCACAGTGTTCAGCTAAAGCTACCTGTAGAAGGTTGGTGGTGTTCTCATACTACAGGCAGGCAGTTGATTTTGCTAGCTGCAGTATCAGTATATATATATATATATATATATATATATATATATATATATATATATATATATATATATATATATCCCAGCTTAGTGCAGTTACAGGCCATTAGTATGTCTGGAAGGCTAAGAAGGAGAGGCAGACAGTCACAAGCCAATAAGAGAGGGCAAGCAGGCTCTGTGTCTAGTGCTGGTCGTGGAGACGGTGCATCCTCATCAGCACGTGGCCGTGGGACACGCTTGGCCTTTTTTTCGGCAGCTGGCCGTGTTGAGCCGCAACATGCGGAAGAATTGGTCGAGTGGATGACCAAGCCGTCCTCATCCTCCTCATCCTCTCTCACCCATGCCCAGGGTACTTTGTCTGGCAAAGCAGCGGCCTCTTCCCTTGGCTAAATGTCATCAGTGACTCCTTCCCTAGCCCCACCATGTCCTCCTGAGGAGTCCCTCGAACTGTTTGACCACAGTGTTGGGTACATGCTCCAGGAGGATGCCCAGCGTTTGGAAGGCTCTGATGATGATACTGAGCTCGATGAAGGCAGTAACGTGAGCACGGACAGAGGGGGTGCCCAAGAAGGACAGCAATCTGGCAGTCATGCTCCCCCTGCTGCAGCATACTGCCAGGTTTGCTCCAGTGATGAGGAGGGAGGGGATGATGAGGTCACTGACTCAACATGGGTGCCTGATAGGAGAGAGGAGGAGGAGGAGGCGACACATCACCAACGAGGCAGAATGCCCTCCAGGGGCCAGCCTAAGGGCAGCACCTTGACTGCATCACACCCCAAAGCTCCACATGTGCAGGGCGCTGCAGTCTCTGCGCGTTATTCAAAAAGTTCTTTGGTGTGGGCCTTTTTTGAGACGAGTGCATCAGATCGCACCGCTGCTATTTGCAGCATATGTCTCAAGCATATCTCGCATGGCCAAAACATCTCCCGCTTGGGTACCACATGCTTGACCAGACATATGTTGACTGCCATGCAGTTCGTTGGCAAGCGTATCTAAAAGACCCACACCAAAGAACGAAGAGGACCTCTCCTTGCTCCTCATCAGCTGAGATCTCCAACCCCACTATACCTTCAGTCCTCTCTGAGACCTGCACTGAGAGGAATGAAGGTGTAGAATTAGGTCTGTCACAGCCAAGTACTTGTGGGCAATCTGCTTTTGGTACACAGACGTCAGATTGTACCAGGCAAATTTCCCTGCCCCAGCTGCTGCACCACCGAAAGAAGTTTGCTCCCAGCCATCCACATGCCCAGCGGTTGAATGCTAGCTTGGCAAAATTGCTAGAACTTCAACTGCTGCCTTTTCAGTTGGTAGACTCTACCACCTTCCGTGAGTTTGTGGAATGTGCGGTTCCTCAGTGGCAGGTACCCAAACGCCACTTTTTCTCATGGAAGGCGATTCAGGCTCTCTACTGGCATGTGGAAGGCAATGTCCATGCCTCGCTGGACAGGGCGGTCAGCGGTAAGGTGCATATTACCGCTGACTCATGGTCCAGCAGGCAAGGACAGGGATGTTACCTAAGTTTCATGGCGCATTGGGTGACTCTGCTGGCAGCTGGGAAGGATGCAGGACAAGGTGCAGTAGTGTTGGAGGCTGTTCTGCCACCACGCCTCCAAAATGCTAATGATTGTGACACACCTCTCTCCTCCACCCCCTCCTCTTCTTCTTCCTCCATGGCCTCTTCCTGTGCTTTGTCCTCGGAACCAGCGGTGCTCTGTAGCCGTTCAAGGGGCTACGCAAGTACGCAGGCCAAAAGATGCCATGCGGTGCTTGAGCTGGTGTGCTTGGGGGACAGGAGCCACACTGGGGCAGAGGTTCTGTCAGCTCTGCAGGGGCAGGTTCAGAGGTGGTTGACACCACGCCAACTTAAGGCAGGAATGGTGGTTTGTGACAATGGCACCAACCTCCTCTCTGCCCTCCAACAGGGACAAATGACCCATGTGCCCTGTTTGGCTCACGTCCTTAACTTGGTGATGCAGCGGTTCTTGGGCAGGTACCCGGGCTTACAGGATGTCCTGAGGCAGGCCAGGAAAGTCTGTGTACATTTCCGCTGGTCATATAATGCCAGTGCTCGGCTGACGGACTTCCAAAAGGAGTTTAACCTGCCCAAGAACCGCCTAATCTGTGACATGCCCACCAGGTGGAACTCAACGTTGGCCATGCTGCAGCGGCTGCACAGAGGGCCATCAATGAGTACCTGTGCGACTATGGCACCAGGACAGGGTCAGGGGAGCTTGTTTTTTTTCCCCCACGCCAGTGGGCCATGATCAGGGATTCATGCACTGTCCTGTCACCATTTGAGGAGGCCACGAGGATGGTGAGTAGTGACAGTGCATGCATCAGTGACACTGTCCCCCTTGTCCACCTGTTGGAGCACACGCTGCGTGGAATAATGGACAGGGCACTTGAGGCAGAACAGAGGCAGGAAGAGGAGGACTTCCTTAGCTCTCAAGGCCCCCTTTATCCAGACAGTGTTCCTGCGTGCCTGCCGATCACACAGGAAGAGGAGGAGGAGGAGGAGGAGGAGGAGGAAGATTGTGTCAGTATGGAGGTGGAGCCTGGCACTCAGCATCAGCAGCAGTCTTTAAGGGATCAGTCCCAAGAAACACATGGACTTGTACGTGGCTGGGAGGAGGTGGCTGCGGACCATGTCGTCCTTAGTGACCCAGAGGACTCCGTACCGAATGCTTCAGCAAACCTACGCTGCATGGCCTCCCTGATCCCGCAAAGCCTGCGGAAGGATCCTCGTATTCGTGGTATCAAGGAGAAGGACCAATACTGGCTGGCAACCCTCCTTGATCCACGTTACAAGGGTAAGGTTGCGGACCTTATCTTGCCATCGCAGAGGGAGCAGAGGATGAAACATCTTCGGGAGGCCTTGCAGAAAGGTCTGTGCAACGCGTTCCCAGAGACTGGGAGGTTACAAACTCTTGTTTCTGGACAACGTGTTGCTGAGGCTTCGGTCGGTCAAAGAAGGAGCGGTGGAGAAGGTGGCCGTCTGACCGATGCGTTCAGACAATTTTTTGGTCCGCAGCCCCAAGGTATGATCGGTTCCAGCAACCATCGCCAGCGTCTGTTTTACATGGTGCAGGAATACCTAGGGGCAAGATCTGACTTGGACACCTTTCCCACCGAAAATCCTCTGGGTTACTGGGTCTTGAGGATGGATCACTGGCCAGAGCTTGCACAGTATGCAATTGAGCTACTGGCCTGGCCTGCATCCAGCGTTCTTTCGGAACGCACATTCAGTGCTGCTGGAGGCTTTGTAACCGATCACAGGGTGCGTCTGTCCACCGACTCGGTCGATCGACTGACCTTCATAAAAATGAATCAGTCTTGGATCACCACCAGCTACCAAGCACCTGATGCTGATGTAACCGAATAATTTTTTTTGAAATCTCAGATCCCTTCAAAGACTGTCTATGCTGATGCTGGGTGACTATCCCTGAGTAATTATCCTCTTCCTCAATCATCACGCTGATAGCTTGTAAGAACATTTTTGGTTCTGGGCGCCACCACCAGTGCCTAGGGCCCAATTTTTCAGCCCCTGTTTAACAGGGGCGTGTAATTACAATTTTTGATGCAATACTTTGCAGCAGGGCTCGTTTCTGCGTTACAGCTAGAGTATCTGTGAGGGGTTGCAGTGTTGTGGCACCAGCACCAGTGCCTAAGGCCCAATTTTTCAGCCCCTGTTTAACAGGGGCCTGTAATTACAATTTTTGAATCAATACTTTGCAGCAGGGCTCATTTCTGCGTTCCAACTAGAGTATCTGTGAGGGGTTGCAGTGTTGTGGCACCAGCACCAGTGCCTAAGGGCCAATTTTTCAGCCCCTGTTTAACAGGGGCCTGTAATTACAATTTTTGATGCAATACTTTGCAGCAGGGCTCATTTCTGCGTTCCAACTAGAGTATCTGTGAGGGGTTGCAGTGTTGTGGCACCAGCACCAGTGCCTAAGGCCTAATTTTTCAGCCCCTGTTCAACAGGGGCATGTAATTACAATTCTTGATCTAATATTTCACAGCAGGGCCCATTTCTGCACCCACCAAGAGCGAGTGAGGACTTACAGTGTTGTGGCACCACCACCAAAGGCCCAATTTTTCTGCCCTTGTTCAACAGGGGCATGTAATTACAATTCTTGATCTAATATTTCACAGCAGGGCCCTGTGAGGGCTTACAGTCTTGTGGCCACAACAACACCTAAGGCCCAAATTTCTGCTGAGTATATAGGGCAGGCCCCTACTTTCAAACATCTAACTTACAAACGACTCCTACTTGCAAATGGAAGGAGACAACAGGAAGTGAGATGAAATCTACCCCTAGGAAGGGAAATTCTCTCCTGTAAGAGTTAATATGGGAAAAACATTTCTCCTTTCCACTGATGCTTTCCAATCCTTGTTCCACAAAAAAACCCAAATTTTCAAAAAACATTTGTCATTGGGACAAAAAGTGAGGTGAAATCTTCTGAAGAGGAAGAAAGACAGCAAAACAAATGTCACAGGGGTGATAACCCTTCCCTATGTTTTCCAAAAAGCTTAAAAAAGATTTTTTGGCTGGAGCTAAACACGTTAAAAATGTACCCGTTAAAAATTACAGATTCTACTTAACAACAAACCTACAGTCCCTGTCTTGTTTGCACCGCCTGTATACTGCTGTTCAGAGTATATAGGGCCTGGTGGCCCCACACCTTTCCTTATTTTAATTTGGGTGCGGGGTTCCCCTTAATATCCATACAAGACCCAAAGGGCCTGGTAATGGTCTGGGGGATACCCATGCCGTTTGTCTCACTGATTTTCATCCATATTTCCAGGACCCGACATTACATTAAACCCGCAAGCATTTTGTGCAGGTACTGTTCTAAACACGGGAAACACGCGCCACTTTACAGGCATACTATAGACACACCCCAGGTACGATATTTAAAGGAATATTTCACTTTATTTTTTTACTTTAAGCATCATTAAAATCACTGCTCTCGAAAAAACGTCCGTTTTTAAAAGGTTTTTTTGCATCGATACAAGTCCCCTGGGGTAGGACCCGGGTCCCCAAACCCTTTTTAGGACAATACCATGCAAATTAGCCTTTAAAATGAGCACTTTTGATTTCGAACATTCGAGTCCCATAGACGTCAATGGGGTTCTAACGTTCGTGCAAATTTTCGGTCCGTTCGCTGTGGCTTGCATGCATCCGTGGAAGGCAGGGGTAGGTGAAGCTACATATACATAACAAACAAACCCCCCCCCGTCCTTCCCCCCTCTTTGGGGAAGTAATATACATGTGATAAGAGTACCCAGAGAACAGCATTCCCCATCTACAAACACTAAAGCAAGCGCCACTTCTTCTGCAAGCACTCCTTGCTCCTTGTTCTAATTGTCATCATCCTTTTGCATAGAAATCAACGACAACACAGCAGGTAGGTGATCAATGGATCATTTAACCTACAAATGACTATTGGCATATAGATATATATGGCAATTGATCAATTATATCTCTTTAATCAATTTAGATGAATTTTTCTTTTCAATTATGCCCCTGAAGAAGGACTGAAATAGAATGCACCCCTAAACGCGTCGGGCTTGAAAAGAACCCCACCATCTAAGTGTTATCTACTAACAGAAATAGATACAGAATTTTCTTGAATCATGTTTATTATATAATATGTTTTCGTTGTTTGCAAATGTTTGCACTGTTTTTAATATGAGAACTCTTTAAATAAATATAAATATTGTTTTATTCTATATATGAATGTGTACTTTCTCACTCTATATAACTCTTATATGTGCAAGTGCCGGAAAAATCCAATTAGGGGAACCCTCTTTCTTTGAATAAGCTTTCTGGATGTGGCACGGCCCCTTTTTTTCTTTTCTAACCTAGGAGAACCAGTCATCCTCTTTTATGACGTTCGCAGGTTCTGGTGCGAACCGAACTGGGGGGTGTTCGGCTCATCCCTACTTAGAAAGTTCACATTTGGTAGAACTTGAAGGCAATATCAGACATGAGTATTTAGGAACTGTGTTTGATATTGTGTCACCCCAGGAAAAGCCAAATTTGCAAGATGCACACCAATTTACGAATGTCAACATGTGCTAGCTCGTGTTTTGGGGGTGCAACCCCTTCCTCACAGCTACTTTATTATTGAGGAAGGGTTTGCACCCCCAAAACGCGTCCATTGATCTCCCGTGATGGCAGATAGCACATGTTGACACACTGTGTGCATCCTCCAAATTTGGCTTTTCTAAAAATCGGGAAAACATTTTTAAGATTTTAGCACACAAAAAAAAAAGGGATTTGGAGGGGTTCTAAACTCGCCCCAAAACATCAATGATGTTTTTATTTTTGTTTTTCTTGAGGTTTTCCAATTCTAAATTACACCCCATGATCTCCCCAAACAGGATCTGGGCACTTTCTGATGTGAAAGGATCTGGATCCACAACATCACGATCACCTAAAAAGATAGAAACCAAACAAAAACAGGTATCAAAAATATGCCAGCATCCATCTCTTACCTGAGCCTGTGGTCGCAGACACTCACCTGTTGTGGTGACAATTTCCACCACATCTTCTTCCTCCTCCTGCTCTGCTTGGGTTGGGGGTATTTCCCCTTCTTCCCGAGGTGGGGGGTCTCTGTTCTCCTCGGAGGAGGGGTGTCCTCTGAGTCTTTTCTCCCCTATGTAAAACAAAAATGGGATACTTAGCACACAGATATTTGATGGCAGAACTATAAATAGGAAACATTGCTTGGAAGTGGGGTACAATTGTCTATTTTGGCCGAGTTAAAAAATGTAGCATTTTCAGTGTCCTTTGTCAAGCTGCAATACTTTACCTGTTTAGTACAAGCTTCACAGATGGAGATCCCCTTATAGTATACACTGGAGCACCTGTGTGGCCCCCTAATAAAAATGGTGTTCTGGGGTCCCACACTAGTGCTCCAGTGTCCAGATGTGAAAACAGCTGCTCAGTGTCCTCTCCTTACACAGAATCTAGTTTGCATTTCATTCTAGTAACAAAGCCATCTACACAACCAAATTAGTTTCATACAAGTAGGGCGTCAAAAATGTAGTCAAATGCATATGGCCGAAACAATGGTGTTTTATAGGCCGAAAGAAAAATGTTTGATACGAACAAATAATGTGCCCATGAACATGAAAGTTGCCATTTTAAAATGTACACTTTTAAAGCACATGGAGCAGCACGAATGTAATAAACACAAAAAGAATAGGAACACAGGACAACTACTTACTTTTTTGCAGCACTCTCCAGATCTTTCTGTACTGCTCATGTTCTAGTAATTTGAGGTCTGACCACCGCTTCCTGAGCTGATCTTTCGATCGTCGTACCCCGAAATTCCGGTGCAGACTTTTGACCACTTTCGCCATGATCTTGGTCTTTCTGACATTGGGGTTGGGGTAAGGTCCATACTTCCCGTCATAGTCGGCCTTCTTCAGGATGTCGACCATCTCCAACATCTCCCCAAAGGACATATTTGAGGCCTTAAATCTTCTCCTTCTGGATCGGGACATCTCCGGATCCGGGCTTCCCTCCTCCTCCTCCTCCTCCTCGTTGCTGTAATTAGCACGCACCTGCTGTGTCTCCACCATGTGCTCTCCCCCACTGCGCCGAACGAAAAGGGGCAGGGAATAGACTAGAAAGAACGTCAGGGGCGGGCGGAGTTACACGCATGCGCAGTGTTTATAAAGCGTAACACGCGTACGTATTACGTACGATCTGTGAGCGGAGGAAGGAGCATCGGAGGCGCCGATTGTGATAACGAAGGTAAGAGCCAAACTTGGGCCTATACTGCTTCGAAATTGAAGCCTATATTGTAACAAGATTAGGAGAGTTTGGCCTGACCTTAGGGTTTTTCTTGTGTTGTGTCTTGCAGAGAAAATGGATGGCTTCAATGACCACAATTTCCTCCCCCTGTTCATAGACAAGTACAGGGAGCTGCCCTGTCTGTGGCAGGTGAGACATCCCCATTATAATCATAAACAAAAGAGGCAGGCAGCGCTGGAGACACTGCTGGAGTTGGTGAAGCCGGTGCTCCCCACAGCAACCATCCCTTATTTAAAAGCCAAAATTGGTGGCCTGAGGAGCACTTATCTTAGGGAGCGCAAGAAGGTCAGGAGGAGATTCCCAGAGGTCCGGAGCTGGAGCAGATGACATTTATGTCCCCAGGCTGTGGTACTATGAGAGACTGCGATTTCTGTCAGACCACACTGAAGTCAGGGAATCCCTCTCCACTCTTCCTTCCACTCTTCCTTCTACCCCAGCTGAGGCTTCCGATGTCCAACCTGGGCCTTCCAGCCAGGAAGAAGTGGAGGAGCCCAGCTGGAGTCAGGTATAGCATCCTTCTACAGATTTCTGGTCAATAAAGAAATTATCTTTACTAGATGTTATTATTGATCACTAATTGCTGATTGAAAAAAGTGTTTTACATATCAATAGACAGTAGTGGGCACCCAAAATTGGGACAAGAATGAAAAATGCTGGGCACAGAATGATAGTCTGTTATATTTGTTCACATTCAATTTGCAACAGTCAGGAGGTGAAAATTGTGTGTGATTGATGACTAAAAAACTAAAACTATGTCCCTTTTTCATACACAGGAAGACCTCAGCCAGGAGGAGGCTGTGGAATGTGGCAGCCAGGAGGAGGCGGGGATTAGTGTCAGCCAGGAGGAGGCGGGGCTAAGTGTCAGCCAGGATAAGCCTGGGACCAGTCTGACCGAATCGCAGGTTCCTCCCCTCCGCCTTCCATACAAAAGACCCAGGAAAGGGAGTCACGTTCAGGATTCTGCACTCAGGCTCATTCAGGAGGCTTCTACGTCCCTCAGAGCCTTACCCACTCCTGAAGAGGCCTTTGCCTGCATGGTTGCCACCAAACTGCAGGGCATGCAGGAGGGTCAACGCCTCATGTGTGAGCAACTTATTTATAAAGTCCTAACTAAGGGAGTGAGTGGGGAAATCACACCCAAGACCGACGTGATTGAGTTGGAACATCCTCCTCCTCCTCCTGCTGCCACAACTCCACCACCAGAGCCACAGCGTGGAAGGAAGCGTGGAAGGAAGACAAGAGAGTGATGACCCTGGGTTCAGTCTGGTCTGACAAAAGCTGCAGTCTCTTGTATGACCACAGCCTGGGGACACAGATGTCATCTGCTGCTTTCCGGATCTCTGGGACTTCTGGACCAGACTGGACTCCCTTACATATAGACTCCTCAGGCCACCAATTTTGCTTGAAAATAGTTGATGTGTGCCCTGGGGTCCAAGGCTTCACCCCTTTCTGCTGTTTCTCCAGCATTGCCTCCCTCTTTGTTTAGTTGTGAGCCCTTAATAAAGGAATTTTTTGGGAAAATTATACTCTCCTATGTGTGTTTTCATCCAAAAAGGACAGTTGGTTGGTGAGAATTCAGGTACATTTCGAAAGTACAATGTGAAATTAACAAGAGACAACAACACCAAACAATCTCCTACAGATTAAATAGAACAACATATCAATGGTGTTGTGGTAACTTGACACACAAAACACACACAAAAATATTCTGGAGTAAAAATTAAAATACAATAAAACAAAGATCAGCCTTGAAAAAAAGACAAACCAACAAAAAATAATCTGCCTTAAAACCAAAAAAACAAAAAACAACACAAAAATAATGTCAGATGTGACAAATCAAAATATATTGAGGGAATCCCGATAAATAGTAAAGAAATAAGTTTGTGAGAAGTCTGTGTGAATATGAGCAGCAAAACTACTTCATTCTTCTCACATTATAAAGAAGAAGAGAGTGCGCTGTATTAAACCATTTTTAACATTGCAGCGTGACGAAAGTGCTGTATCCATTTCGAACGCTAATTTTACCTGACCAAGCTGTTCCGTCTCGGAATTTCTTCTGAGCATGCGTGTGCGTCGGAACAGGCCACACATGGTTGGAATTGACGCGATCGGATTTTGTTGTCGGAAAATTTTATAGTCTGCTCTCAAACTTTGTGTGTCGGAAAATCCGATGGAAAATGTCTGATGGAGCCCACACACGGTCGGAATGTCCGACAACACGCTCCGATCGGACATTTTCTATCGGAAAATCCGACCATGTGTACGGGGCATTACTGTGAAGAAACCTTTCCATATTTGGAGATTAAATCTTTTTTCCTCTAGATGTAGACATTCATTAAACCAGTCATTATTTTCCAGTCTTCTGCTGTCCAGTTTTTTGTGATTTCATGCCCAATGTAAACTAAATTTACTGTGCTTAGCAGACAGTTGTTGAAACCCATCGTGGCAGCTCATTTTCTTCAAGGTTTATTGTATTGTGCATTAAGGTGCCCTTCTCCATGCCACTGTTTTTAAGGGTTTTTTGAACAGTTAGAGCAAAAATAGACCTCCACACTCTGTGTCACAGGATTGGAGTAGGGGGGTAAATTATGTGCCTCTCAAAAACAGACATGTGTTGGCAACCATATAAAATACAATTTTATTAGTGCATATAAAATATACAAATATTACAAAAACATTCCATATCCTTTCTATATTACTATTCAATAGCATAATGTATGTTCAAAAAGGCTTGGTGGATCAAAATGTTTCACACATAAAATTGCTTCATCAGGATCCACTTGCCATAAATATTATTATTATTATTTAAGGTACTGGTATAGCTCCGTCAATTTACGCAGCGCTTTACATATACATTGTACATTCACATCGGTTCCTACCCTCAAGGAGCATGGTACAATATCTATCATGGAAAATAACAAATGACAAATTAATCATATGAATAACATTTACATACTTACAAACCATGTACATGCATCAGTCATTATCAGTATACATTTTTTTAGACTCAGTATCACAGAAGGAAATGGACAGAAAAAAATGTGTATATATATATATATATATATATATATATATATATATATATATATATATATATATATATATATATATATATATACAGCTCTTTGATCTTCACCATAGTGGAGTTTGGAGTGTGACCGTTTGAGGTTGTGGACAGGTGTCTTTTATACTGAAAACAAGTTCAAACAGGTGCCATTAATACAGGTAATGAGTGGAGGACAGAGGAGCCTCTTAAAGAAGAAGATACAGGTCTGTGAGAGCCAGAAATCTTGCTTGTTTGTAGGTGACCAAATACTTGTGTTCCACTATAAATTTGCAAATAAATTCTTTCAAAAATCAGACAATATGATTGTCTGGATTTGTTTCCACATTTTGTCTCTCATAGTTGAGGTATACCTATGATGACAATTAGAGGCCTCTCTCATCTTTTTAAGTGGGAGAACTTGCACAGTTGGTGGCTGACTAAATACTTTTTTGCCCCACTGTACAGTGGGCAAAATAAGTATTGAACATGTCACCATTTTCTAGGTAAATATATTTCTAAAGGTGCTATTGACATGAAATTTTCACCACATATAGGTAATAACCCATGCAATTGATACATACAAAGAAACCAAAACAAATAAGATCAGAAATTAAGTTATGTGTAATAAAATAGAATGACACAGGGAAAAGACTATTGAACACATGAAGAAAGGGAGGTGCAAAAAGGCATGGAAAGCCAAGACACCAGCTGAAATCTATCAGTGCCTAGAAAGAAATCCTGCCCCTTGTCAGTGCAAATTTACATCAGCTGGTTCAGTCTCAACTGATGGCCTACAAAAAAGTGTCTTATTACCAAGGTGTCGCACAAGAAACATCTCATGATGGGTAAAAGCAAAGAGCTCTCTCAAGACCTTTACAACCTTATAGTTGCAAAATATACTGATGGCATTGGTTAAAGAAGGATTTCTAAACATCTGAATGTTTCAGTGAGCCCTGTTGGGGTCATAATCTGGAAGTGGAAAGAACATCATTATATCATAAACCGGCTATGACCAGGTGCTCCTCGCAAGATTTCTGGAAGAGGAGCAAAAATAATTATCAGAAGGGTTGACCAAGAGCCAAGAACCACTTGTTGAGAGCTTCAGAAAGACCTGGAATTAGCAGGTACAATTGTTGCAAAGAAAACAATAAGTAATGCACTCAACTGCCATGGCATGTATACACGCTCGCCACACAAGACTCCATTGCTGAAGGAAATGAATGTTGAAGCTTGTTTAAAGTTTGCTGCACAATATTTAGACAAGCCTATGAAATAGTGGGAGAATATCGTATGGTCAGATGAGACCAAAATTGAACTCTTTGGATGCCATAATACACACCATGTTTGGAGGTCTAATGGCACTGCACATTACCCCAAAAACACCCCCATACCAACAGTGAAGTTTGGAGGTGGGAACATCATAGTGTGGGGCTGTTTTTCAGGATACGGTACTAGAAAACTTTACGTCATTGAAGTCAGGATGAATGCAAAAATGTACCAAGACATTCTTGATAAAAATCTGCTGCCATCTACAAGGATGATGAAGATGAAATGAGGGTGAATATTTCAGCAAGACAATGATCCCAAACACAAAGCCAAGGAAACTCTCAATTGGTTTCAAAGAAAGAAAATAAAGCTGCTAGAATGGCTCAGCCAATCAGCTGACTTGAATCCAATTGAAAATCTATGGAAAGAACTAAAGACCAGAGTTCATAGAAGAGACCCACCGAACCTTCAAGATTTGACGACTGTTTTGCCCCGTACACACGGTCGGACTTTGTTCGGACATTCCGACAACAAAATCCTAGGATTTTTTCCGACGGATGTTGGCTCAAACTTGTCTTGCATACACACGGTCACACAAAGTTGTCGGAAAATCCGATCGTTTTAAACGCGGTGACGTAAAACATGTACGTCGGGACTATAAACGGGGCAGTGGCCAATAGCTTTCATCTCTTTATTTATTCTGAGCATGCGTGGCACTTTGTCCGTCGGATTTGTGTACACACGATCGGAATTTCCGACAACGGATTTTGTTGTCGGAAAATTTTATCTCCTGCTCTCCAACTTTGTGTGTCGGAAAATCCGATGGAATATGTCCGATGGAGCCCACACACGGTCGGAATTTCCGACAACACGCTCCGATCGGACATTTTCCATCGGAAAATCCGACCGTGTGTACGGGGCATTAGTGTGGAAGAATGGGCCAAAATCACACCTGAGCATTGCATGCGACTAGTTTCTCCATACATGAGGCGTCTTGAAGCTGTCATTACCAACAAAGGATTTTGTACCAAGTATTAAATACATTTCAGTTAGCGTGTACTCAATACTTTTTCCCTGTGTCATTACCTTTTATTACACATAACTTCATTTCTGAACGTATTTGTTTTGGTTTCTTTGTATGTATGGATTGCATGGGTTGTTACAGACGTGTGGTGAAAATGTCTTGTCAATAGGCTGGATTCACACTACTGTGAATCAAATGCGGATTTCCAATTCGCATGTCAGGAGATTGTGACTGACTCTCTGTGGAGCTGGTTCACACATCTCCAGAGCGGCTCCAGTGCGAATTGCACAGGAGTCCTGTGCGTCTTCTGGACCGTTTCAGGTCCAAATTCAGCCAAAAATTCAGACTGAAATCAGACCTGAAACGGTGAACAGGGATGCTCCGGCCCTAGGTGTGAGTCTGAACCCAGTCTTAGAAATAGATTTACCTAGAAAAATGGTGACGTGTTCAATACTTATTTTACCCACTGTATATACAGTATATATAAATATATATATATATAAATATACACAGTATATGTGTGTGTGTGTGTGTATATATATATATTAATAATTATGTATCCCTTAAGTCTCCAGGAGCAAAAATAGTCCTATGATTACACAGGTGTTTGCTGTTACAAGCTGATTGCACTCTTCCATGCTGCTGTTCTGCCTCTCTAGTCTGAGCTGGAAATATTATCCTCCCACTGTCAGGCAGGAGATCACCCCATCTGACAGTGTCTCGATAATCTCCAATACCAGGTACTGCAACTTATAGCGCTTCACTGCCACTCTGCAGACCATGAAGATCCACCTTAGGGGCAGTCCTGTTATATTTAAATGCTTAAGTCTATCTTTCTTGGTGAGGTGTGTTGCCTTAAACCAGAATTTCACTCTCTCAATCAACATTGACTACTTTTAATCCTTATGCTGCTAGCATTAGCAAATATATAGGAAAGTATATTATATTTATTTGTATTAAACTTTTTTTTTATTTTTTCAGTTATTTCCTGGTTTCCAGGCCTAAGCAAATGGTGTCATACATCCCAGGAGTCTGCGGGAGGGGAGGAGGATTTAAAAGCTAAGCACACTCTCCTGCATTCATGCCTGAGCTAAGAGCAGATGAATTCCAGAAAGTAAATGCTACATGAATCATTTGCTCTTACTTAAGATGGCCATGGCCCGAAATGCAAGGAGGTGTTTTTCAAAGTGATTTCTCAGCAAAATAAAGCATAGAGCTATACTGTAGATGGATGAATGAGCTTGCTTTGAATATTAAAAATAAATTAGTGTAGTTCCGCAGTGTAACCACACTTTCATGCTGCATTCCCAGTGCAAACACTTACTTTAATCTTTCTCAGAATATCAGAAGGAAGAATGCAGCTTGGATCTTTATTAATATTATATCAGATAAGAAAATCTACAGGACAGAATATAATTTTTTGATTCCTTTTTTTTTCAAAAAACATATCGATATGATAAATGTTCTTGCTATCCCATTTGCTGAATGTGATAAGAATCTGTTTATTTTTGTAGGGGAAATGGAAGAATTAGAAGCTCTATGGCTAACTGGCATCTGCCACAATGAAAAAAATGAAGTGATGAGTAGTCAGCTAGACATTGATAATATGGCTGGAGTCTTCTACATGCTGGGTGCAGCCATGGCACTAAGCCTCATCACATTCATAATGGAGCACCTCTTCTTCTGGCAGTTCCGCCACTGCTTTATGGGTGTCTGTTCTGGGAAACCCGGCCTGGTGTTCTCTATTAGCAGGGTAAGTTATTCAGCAGTCATTCCTAATGATAATTTAATATTCATATGTACAGCAAGTATTGTCAATAAACTTGGTACCATAAATTTGTCTTTGTAGGTAAATTGCAAATCAAGGTTAATTTGAGATAGCATTAGATAACAAGGAAACATGGACATATAATTGCCACAGTTTTTATTACTATAATATTTTCACAGTCCATCTTAACTAAGCAAAAAAATTTAGTTATTTTTTTCCCTTGTCAACTTAAGTCACTACTAGGTTGTATATGTTCTTTGTACCTTAATTTTGGTGATGGGCAATGGACTTTTTGTTTGCATTAAATGTGTTTTGCATTCTCATACAAGTCTAAGAGGATGCAAAATCCACTTGAGCAGGACAAATGCAGGTCATAAGGCGATCAACTCCTGATCAATTTAACCTGTTAATGATTTCTGAATGATCTCACAAGCATCTCAGACTAATGTCAAACCGATGCCATCGATACAAGACCATAGCCGTTGACAGGGGCCCAGAGTATTGTGCTCATGGCTTATGTATACACTGTTAGGCTCATAAATATCAAGGAAACAATTGGTATAGCAAACACTATCTTGCCTATCTTGTCAATCAGCCTGGGGGTGGAGGACCATGCTAATTAGTGAGTTCTCTTCTATGCAATCCCTGTCAGAACCTAGGTGCAGAAGAGGATTTAAATGTTCACGTCATCAGTTGGGGAATGGGGGAATGATTGCAGTGAGAATAGAATGGTGAAATTTCTGACTTTGACAAAAGTTCAAGGTTGTATTAGAGATACAGTATAGGGTGGCTTATAAAGCACATGGACATTGGATAAAGACAATGAAAATGTATCATCACACTTTAAGACATTTGTGGATGTTGGTATACTATATTAGTTTGTAAGTTTAAAAAGTATTTATTGTTTAGACACATACCACTAAACAATGCAACAACTACTGAGCATTTCTGTGCACTTCAAAATGTGAGAACATTTTTCTGTGCACTGTTGTCTAAAGTTAATCAGAAAAAAGCGGGTAGCATAGAAAAAATACTTTCGTTGCATGTAGCAATCAGAAATGGCTTTCACTTTCTTACCTGTAATATAACATTTTATGCTATTGAGTATCCAATAATTTTTCATTTGTACATTTTATTTCATTTAATCCTTTTGAATTTTGAATTTATTTTTAATGAATCCTTTTGTACTCTGATCATTCATTTAGATTGTTATGTATTTAGTTTAATTGCTAAAACAAGCACCATTAAAGTAGAAAAAGCAACAGTTGTTGACCAGGCAAAGAAACAATTAACAGTATGAAGTTTTCATATACCATTGCAGTTCTTATAATTGTACACAATATGTGGAAATTTGTGTCAAGGCAAACGTGTACTTTGTTTATTCACAGCAACACTTACTCTACTTCCCACCCCCTGCTCTTTTTCAGCCAGTGTAAATGAGGAAAATAGTCTCTACACTGCTAGCAGGAGTAAGAGGAAATGAAAGGAAGCTGAAAATGTGCTGCTTGTAAAACTAAACACAGTCAAACAGATAAACCCCTAATACTTCTAATAGATAACCTCATTTATGAAAATATATTGTACCACTATAACATATTCTAAAATCAGGCCACCTATTCTGGCTATTATTATTTAAATAATTTAGCCTAGGGAGAAAGACTGCCACAGAGACTATCATTGGTAACGTGTGATATAGTCACATAACACTAGGAGAATCGTTTGTCTGCAAAACAGTCAAAATGCATGACATGGGAAAATTTTGTACTGTCAGGTAGCCCCTTTTGTGCAGAATAATGAAAGAAAGATAGAGAGGTGCATGTCAAATCTTGGAATCACTGTCTAGGTCAGATCTGAGATTTAGTGCCTTTAAAATTTTTGACTGAAGAGTAATAACTTAAAAGGTAAAGCACACTGATTATGTTTAAGGATTGCTACATATGAAAAAATGTTTTGGCTTTCTGTGTAAGTGATCACATTGGGGTTGATTTACTAAAACTGGGGAGTGCAAAATCTAGTCCAGCTGTGCAAGGTAGCCAATCAGCTTCTAACTTCAGCTTGTTCAATTAAGCTTGGACAATAAAACCTGGAAGCTAGTTTCTATACACAGCTACACCAGATTCTGTGTGTACCAGTTTTAGTAAATCAACCCCATTATCTCAAGCATAACTGCTAAGCCTGGGTTCACACTAGCCTGATCTCAGAGATCGCATGTGATTCGCACCCACACTGCAGGTGCCGATCACATGCGATATCTGAGCAATGAGAGTTCAGCCATACAGTTGTATGGCTGAACTTGCATTGGATTTGCACAGAAAATAGTGCAGGGACTTGTTTTTCCTCGCACTAGAATCGAATCGCATGGGTCTGGGGGTGTCATTAACTTTGTTAATGACACCCACAGCGGTTCGCAGAAGGCAGTGTGAACTGCCTGCGGGAGAGCAGCAATGCGGAAACTGGGGCTGGAATTGCACTGGTTCCCGCATTGCACTAGTGTGAACCCAGGTTAAATACTCAAAAGTGAGTCAGCTATCTGTAGCAGAGTAGTGTGATAATATATATTTTTTTATTAATACAAGCACAAGGACTTATATCTAAGTAAGTCATGTTTGGGGTTTGATAGTCTATGCCTACTTACAAATGCTTGTATTTGAAGGTGGTGAGATGGGTATATAGAACATTTCACTTTATAAGTCTGTCTTTGCACATATCCCTCAAGATACAACTTTTCTGTCCTTCAGCCCCAAAGGCAAGATCAAATTGTGGTATAAAGCCAGGTTTTATATTGTGGAGCCTAGCCACTGATGCCACAGTTTATGTGCCATGTTAAAGACAAAACTTTCCATAGACTACAATGGCACTTCACCAGTGCATGTAGTTGTATATGAATGACTGTCATTATGGTCTATAGAAATTCCTGTCTTCGGCCTCATGCATTAGCTATTTTTTTTTTTTGCACTTTCTTCAAATTAGGAAGCTCCATTTATTAACTTCACAGCACTGTACAATGCAGTAAAACCATATTGACTTACAGTACTAACTTACAATAGGACGAAATGTGTGTTTTCCATGACAGTCTAAATGTAGAGCAACACACTTTAAATTGGTATACACAACCACCATAAAACTACAATCACATATAAATGGTGCTTTAAATAATCTTTAATAATTTGCAGATACACCAAAATGGAATCCCAAATCTATACATTTTTCCAAAAGTAGGTTCCTCAGATCCACATAATAGTGAGCTGACACTCCACCTGACAACACACTGAGCAACTTACCAGTGGTTGAGATCTCTAGGTAATAGAAGGTCAGATTAAGCTTGTATGCAGTTAAGTCCAAACTTTCATCAACATACCTTTATCTTATTTAAGATCATACAATTGTTCTTTTACCTCATCTTTAGTAGGTGATATCCCTCAATAAAAGCTTTTTTAGGAACAACATCCAGTAAAGATTCCTACTTCATTCCTGCTGGCTCCGCCCAACAGGTTTTGGCCTATAGGTTA
This sequence comes from Aquarana catesbeiana, assembly GCF_042186555.1. NCBI lineage: Eukaryota > Metazoa > Chordata > Amphibia > Anura > Ranidae > Aquarana > Aquarana catesbeiana. Next base: position 146,782,959 of record NC_133330.1, read on the forward strand.
CCATCATGGGCTGCAGTGTGAAGTTAAAAATAGGATTATATAAGGCATATTTTCTCCCCCCGTTATGGCCATTTCCATCCTCCTTCAAACATCATCTTGGCCTATTTCTAGGACCTGTATCAAACAGCCACAGGACCTGGTCAGCATTACATGGCTACTGATTTACCTAGACCACCCCTCTGTATACAGCATACTGAGGCATACCTGTTACCAAAATTAGCCAGCCTCCCAGAACAACCAAAATCATGTGGCTAAATGATGTAATCAGGCCAATCCTCCTTATGTCATGACCCTTGATCTGAACAGTAGCTAAACAACCACCAAAATGTTGTCAGCTATTGACTGCAAATGCACACAATACACATAAATAAGGAAATATGCCCTATAGTAGAATAAAGCTAAATAGAATATATAGCAATCTGTATGTCTAATATAGAACATTTTAATAATAATAATACCAATAGGACTTGCAGTACTAGTCCACGTTCTCCAAGTTTGCATGGTAATGTGCATGGTATTACAGGAGGCTAAAACAAAGGCAGATTTGGGTCATGCTTAAAATACAGATAAGTGTTTAAAAATAAAAACATAAATAAAAAGAATTTTTTTCTTTTTTCCTAAAAAATAAAAACATAACTGGATAAAAGAGGGCCTTTTATATATGCTTACTTTACACTTTAAAGTGTTTGTTACCCTAAAAAAAAATGGATCCTGTTCGTTAAAGCATGCTATACAGCACAGTGCTTGTGTTACGTAATTTGGCCCCCGTATCACCTGAAATACATGGTTGATCCTGCTTGGCTTATCATGGCTGCTGAGCCCTGACACCATGGTCAGTCTATGTGCCTCCATCATCCGCAGCTCTCCTCTGACCTCCTCTGTCCTCCTTTCCTCCCTCCCTCCCTGCCTGTCAGCTCTTACCAGTGCCACTCTGCTCCCCTCCCTGCTGTTTTAAAATGATGTGATGTTAATAGAATAGCCTCTGTTAGATAACAACATGTTGTATCAGAAAAATGTAAAATAAAATTTTGATTATAGATAACATGTGCCCCAGTATCTGTGCTCTATAAAAAATATGACAATTTCTACCTTTTTTTAAAACGCCGCTCAGCGCTCACGTCACTGCTTGGCTCTCTCCTCCTCATCTCCCCTCCTCCCATCTGACGTCAGCGGGAGTTCTTGGCCCCTCCCACTGTAGCTGTCAGACTGGGAGAGGAGAGAGCTGAGCAGTCAGGTGAGCGTCAGGAGACGCTCTGAAATAAGGTAGAAATAGTCATATTTTTTATAAAGCACAGACACTGGGGCACATGTTGTTATCTAACAGAGGGGATTGTATTAACATCACATAGTGGCTTTACACCAATATCCAGTTCCCAGCCATGTTGCCTTTTTTGCATTGTACAAATCGCAATGCAAATTAAAGAGATGCTGGAGCGAGTGATTTAATTTGTGAAATGCTCCAATGATTTATAGCCAAGGACCTGCTGATGTGATTTACATAAACAACCCTCAACAAAGTAATTGCTGCTAAGACTATTTGGTCTAGGAATTCATGGCAGGCTGTATGCTTAAAGTATTCCTTTCATTTTAATAAAATAAAAATGTTTCAACTGTTTAACTGTCACAGATTTGGATATTGGTAGAGGCAATTGGGTTGATTTACTAAAACTACAGAGAGCAAAATATGGTGCAGCTCGGTATAGAAATCAATCAGCTTCCAGGTTTTTTGTAAAAGCTTAATTTATCAAGCTAAAGTTAGGAGCCAATTGGTTATCATGCACAGCTGTACCAGCTTTTGCACTCTTCAATTTCAGTAAATCAACCCCACAGACATCAGGAATTATAGATAACTCTGTATATAGGGCTACAAGTAAATAGGATAATTCCCAGCATGAATAGAATATTTTTACCAGTTCAAGGCTTCCAATATTGTTTGTGTATATAGACCACGCTGCCAAAATGAGAATCAAAATTACTAAACTGTGGGCCACATGTAAATGTGCACACAATGAATAAACAACACCAGAAAAAACAATGAATGTATCAACAATTCCCATTCAAATAATAATTGCTTAAAAAACAAAAGGTAGGTGAACAAGTGCTGGTGCCATTCGTACACATGTGACCACTTCAGGTACCCCACATGGATGTACACTCACCACACTGGATGGACCTTCTATAACTAGATAGGTCTCACTGCACTTTTTTTGGTTTGGCCCCCTTTGTATCTTGTCACCAATTTGACTATTCACATGTACCAGGATGCGATTCCTTCCAATACCATACACTGCCACTCAAAAATCAGTATCAGGTTAATTGCGCAAAGCAGCCAACTTTATTGAACCATGTAAAACCTTACAATTACATCACACTCACATGTATGTAAGCCTATAGACCAGCACCAGGTAAATACAGCACTTTCTGATAAAGCCATGAGACTGGAAACTGACTTGCGCTCCAGGGATGTGATGTGACATCACCAGAAGTGACGTATCGGCTAGAGGATTCTGTTTTTTAAGTGGCAGTGTATTGCATTGGAAGCAATTGCATCCTGGTACATGTGAATGGTCAAGTTGGTGACAAAAAGAGTAATGGTGAATCCGCGCAGTGGAGATAAATGCAACTATAGCTCAGAATTGCTGCCTCCACAAATGCAATTGCCACCTAGGTGGAAAAAGCTGTGCTGAAAGAAAGTCAGATGTGGGTGTGGTGCTATTCTGGTGTCAGGCAAGGTACCATACCTCTATGCTTATCACCTGCTAATAGACCAGTGTGAGGTTTTTGGGATGACTTGAATTCCCAAAACACTTTATCCCCAAAAAACAAAAACATAAATAATATTAATAAAATATATGAAAATATTGCGTGAATGATTTCCTTCAGATAGTGGCTGACTAATCCTGCTCACCATCTACCAAGTGGTACTACTAGCAAAGTGTATTCTGGTATCAGGCAAGGTACCATACCTCTGTGCTTATCACCTGCTAATAGACCAGTGTGAGGTTTTTGAGATGACTTGAATTTCCAAAACACTTTATCCCGAAAAAACAAAACCATAAATAATATTAATAAAATACATGAAAATATTGCGTGAATGATTTCCTTCAGATAGTGGCTGACTAATCCTGCTCACCATCTACCAAGTGGTACTACTTAGCAAAGTGTACAATTGTTACATACATTCATCAAAATGTCCATGAGGGAGGGGGAGGGGGGGAAGGAGAGGAGGGGTGGAGGAAAAATGGAGGGGAAGGGAGAAGAAGGAATATGAGGTCCAGGCAGTGATAAAGTGACTTGTGCTCAGAAACAGGTGGTGATCCAAAAAACAAAAAAAAAATATTGTTTTAAATAGTCCAAATTCGAAAGTCCCAGGTTATGCTATGCCTGCAAACTTTTTCCTCTTGGTAAAACAATATTGTGAAAAACAATCTTCTTATTCCAGTGTGCTTTCGTGACTGTGCCTTTAAATGTGCTCCTACTGTGCGAACACTCACCGGATACTGTCACCCCTGCAGGGGTATTGCGTGGTCACAGTTTGTGCCACTGTGCAGCAGTCTCTGGCTTGCCAGATCGTGTTTATGTTAACATAAAAAAGAAGGGGTGCCCATAGCGTAAAAACATTTAAAAGTTTTATTCAAAGATAAATAGAATGGTACTCACATTATGAAAATGTCAATATAGCATGAAAGATCTGAATTTGAACCGTCAAAAAGCCTAGGTATGATCTGTTTAGGAGATGACGCAAGACGTTGGTCAGGCTACGCCCTACGCGTTTCGTCATTGGACGTCTACAGGAGCGTGCCGCTTGCTACATCTCCTACCCTTATATAGTGTGCGGTGTTCATGCTGCACATGCTCATTCAGTTTAACAGTGCCCATTTTGCCTGTGGTTTTTGCAGACCGAAGTCCCTGCCAATTACCTATCTACTGCAATTTAGGAGTTTATTCCCACTAGGTGTGGTTTGTATTGAAATTGGTGACTCCGCAGATCTTATTCCTCAAAACTGGGTTGGTGACACCGTTCTTTTAATATGTTTTTAATCGGTGTAGTTGTTTGCGCAGGACAGCTTTTAATGAAATACCACATATCATAGCCAGGGTTCCTTATAATGGTTTTGCACAACAACATATAGAAAAAAGGAAAAATATTTAATAATTAAAATAAAAATAAAATTAAAATTAAGATGAAAAATAAAACCACCTATAATTAAAAACATATAGGAACAAACACTGTAATTAATAAATGTTAAAACAAGGTATCCCTTGAGATGTATATGAACTATGCAAATATTTATATTCCTATAAAATTGTTAATTTGAGATTGGAGAGGTTCCATAAAAGGAAGCGTTTCATTAAAGGAGGTTATCTATATTAAATATGACAAAGCATCATTCTCTTGATCAGTTACAGTAATCCATGGATTTTGTTGATGATACTAGAGTTTATATGTTTATATGTTAGATGGAGGTAAAGTATTGAGAAGAGGAGTGCGGATAAGGCATAACAGGTGTGTAAATTGAAACCAGAGACATATAGTGGGCTTTGATTGAATCTAGTATATTCCAATGTTTAGGTCAACTGTAATATATTCATACATGTATGGCTTTCTAACTGCGAGTCCATAGAGTGCATGGCCTGGGAGTGAAAAATGTTAATACATTATTATTTCTGTCAGTACTAGGATCCCTTTAGGACCCAGCACAACTCACCTGACACAGCCTTTGCCTGGGAAACAACAATGATTGGCCAGCTCACCTTTAAATCACTTGTATCAGCATTCAATCATTGCTCGTGTTAGAGTTTACCTTGTGTTTGATCCAGTTGATATCTGCTCTGTATATTTTGTGTATGACCCGGCTCGTTTGACCCTGTTTGCTTGCTTCTGATTCGGTACCATTTGGACTCTGATCTTCCTGTGTATGACTCAGCTTGCCTAGACTACGCTTTGCCTGATTCTACTGTAGTACCTTCATCTGCAGCGGTGAACTACAAGCACCAGACATCTATCCTCACCTGCAGCGGTGAACTACAAGCACCAGACACCATCTATCCTCATCTGCAGCGGTGAACTACAAGGTCCGGCAAACATTTACCTACATCTACAGCGGTGAACTACAAGTCCCAGCTGACCTGCTCTGCTCAGACCTGCTCATGGTATATGCTCTTGTTCTTTGAAGTCTTTGCATAATCAGAACACCTGAACTGTTACCTGTTATATGCTCCTAGCTTGACATTAACACGAGCCATACATAATAAAGGAAACCTATCATGGATCCTGAGCAGGCTCAGTTGTTTGCACAGGAACTTTGCCGCTTATCCCATCAAGTTCAGGAAATGGCCACAGAGCTCACCAAGGTGCAATCTCCTTCTATTACCACCCCTACAAAAACTCCATCTGAACCAAAAATTCCTTTGCCTGATCGGTTTTCTGGTGACCGTAAAGGGTTTTGTAACTTTAAAAACAGCTGCAAATTATATTTCAAGTTAAGGCCATCCTCGTCTGGCCCTGAAACTCAGAGGGTTCAAATCATTATCTCTCTACTACAGGGTGACCCCAAGGCATGGGCCTTTAACTTGGAACCAAACTATCCAGCCTTGCTAACAGTAGATGCCTTCTTTGAAGCCCTAGGGTTGCTTTATGATGATCCAGATCGTGCTGCTACTGCAGAATCAACCCTGCGTAACTTAAAGCAAGGAACTACCACAGCTGAAATGTATTGCTCAGAGTTTCGCAGGTGGGCCCCGGAATCTGGCTGGAACGATGCAGCACTCCGCAGCCAGTTTAGAATGGGCCTTTCAGATGCAATTAAGAATGTTCTGGTCAACTTCTCCTACCCAGCCTCACTGGAGGAGGCTATGAGTTTAGCCATTAGAATTGACCGCCGCCAGCGAGAGAGGAGACGAGAACAAACTACAGCTGTGGCAAACTATATACCTCCCTTGCCACCTGACTATTCCACCTCCAGTGCCAAATCTGAGGAAGAACCTATGCAGTTAGGCTCCACCCGGTTATCTGCCCAGGAACACACGCACCGGCGTAACATGGGACTCTGCTTGTATTGTGGCCTCAAGGGTCATATGCTCTGTTCATGCCCTACACGTCTGGGAAACTCCAGGACCTAGGTAATTGCGGGGAGGTTACCTTAGGTCTGCTCTCATCTCCTCAGGGGGACAATCGTATTCTTTTACACGCTGTCATTCACTTTGGGACAGGGGCTCATGAACTGCTGGCCTTGGTAGATTCTGGAGCCGCTGAGAATTTTATTGATAAGACTCTGATTACCTCTTTGTCCCTGGAAACTCCTGCTCTAGATTGCCCAGTCCGCCTGATTTCCGTGGATAATCGGCCTCTCTCACAAGATCTAGTGCTCCAAGCCACCAACCCTTTCCAGTTATAATTGGGGGCTTTGCATTGGGAGAAGATTTCATGTCTTGTCATTGACTCTCCATCCACTCCTTTGATCCTAGGCCTTCCTTGGCTTCAGAAGCACAATCCTGTAATTGACTGGCGAACAGGAAATATTCTGGCTTGGTCCAATCAGTGTAAAAAGAACTGCATCCAGCACCCTGTTCGACTTGCTACCTGTCAAGTGGGAATGGAACAGATTCCACTTTGTTATAAGGACTTTTGGGATGTGTTTTCTAAAGGGATTGCTGACACTTTACCACCTCATTGCAGTTATGATTGTCCCACTGACCTCTTGCCTGACACTACACCTCCTCGAGGGAGAGTCTTTCCACTGTCTGAGCCAGGGAATCTTGCCTTGCAAGAATACATCCAGGAAAACCTAGCTAAGGGTTTCATCCATCCCTCCACTTCTACCGCAGGAGCAGGATGCTTCTTTGTCCCAAAGAAGGATGGGGGACTGAGACTTTGTGTTGATTACAGAGGTCTAAATAAAATAACTGTTCCCAATCGGTATCCTCTTCCTCTCATCACAGAATTGTTCTCTCAAATCCAGGGAGCCAAAATCTTCTCCAAACTGGACTTAAGGGGAGCCTATAATCTAGTGCGCATACATGCAGGCGACGAGAGGAAGACAGCCTTTAACACCAAGGATGGTCATTACGAATGTCTTGTCATGCCTTTCGGTCTCAGAAATGCACCAGCTGTCTTTCAGAACTTTATGAATGACATTTTCCGTGACATGTTGGGTCGCTTCATGCTTGTATATTTAGATGACCTTTTGATATATTCTCCCAATCTTGAAACACATCAGAAACATGTCTGCTCGGTATTGGCCCGATTAAAGATTCACTCCCTTTTTGTAAAGCCTGAAAAATGTTCTTTCCATGTTAAACAAGTACCTTTGCTAGGCTACCTAATTTCTGACACAGGCCTCACCATGGATCCAGCCAAGATTCAAGCCATTTTAGACTGGGCACCACCTTCAGACCTGAAGGCAGTTCAGCACTTCCTGGGCTTTGCAAATTTCTATCGAAAATTCATTAAGAACTTTGCCACCATTGCACATCCCATCACCTCTCTCACCAGGAAGACTCCGACTACCTTTAAATGGACTACTGAAGCCCAGGCAGCCTTCACTCAGTTAAAGAAAGCCTTTACCTCTGCACCAATCCTATGCCATCCTGTTCCTGAGCTACCTTTTATTTTGGTGGTAGATGCATCTGAAGTAGGGGTGGGGTCACTCTTGTCACAAAAGGATCCTGTAAATGCTGCCATCCACCCCTGTGCCTACTTGTCTCGGAAATATTCCTCAGCAGAGCGCAATTATGATATAGGCAACAGAACTTCTAGCCATAAAGCTCGCTTTGGAGGAATGGAGACATTGGCTGGAGGGAGCTCGCTATCCATTCATAGTTCTGACTGACCACAAAAACCTTGAATACATCCGTTCTGCTAAAAGACTGAACTCACGTCAAGCCAGGTGGTCATTGTTCTTCTCCAGATTTGACTTCACAATTTCATATTTACCAGGACCAAAAAACATTAAGGCTGACGCCTTGTCTCGCAGCTTTTTATCAGAGTTTCCTCCTCCGCTTCCTCCACAACCCATTATCTCTGAGGATAGGATTTTGGCTTTCACCCAGACTGACATCTCTGAGGCCTTGTTACCTGCACAGGCTGAAGCCCCTCCCTCCACTCCCTCCGCTTTTTGTGCCGCTGGCTCTTCGTTTGCAGGTATTGCAGCAGGTACATGCATCAAAACCTGCAGTACATCCGGGGTTTAGACAAACTTTTGTGATTATCTCTCGCAACCTTTGGTGGCCATCGATTAGGCAGGATGTGTTAGCCTTCGTCCAGGCCTGTGAAGTTTGTGCCAGAAGCAAGAGCAGTACCTCTAAGCCGCCCGATCTCCTACGTCCTCTACCAATACCTACCTGTCCCTGGACCCATTTATCTATGGACTTTATCACTGACTTGCTTCCATCCCAGGGATGTTCCATGATCTGGGTGGTGGTAGACAGGTTCAGTAAAATGGCCCACTTTGTTCCGCTTCCGAAACTTCCATCTGCTAAAGAACTGGCATCTTTATTCATTAAACATGTTTTCAGGCTCCATGGGGCACCAATTAACATTGTCTCAGACCATGGCTCTCAGTTTATAGCCCAGTTTTGGAAGGCCCTTTGCTCTCAGCTGGGGATTAAGTTATCATATTCTTCAGCATATCATCCTGAGACAAACGAACAAACAGAAAGGACTAATCAGACTCTAGAGAAGATGGTACGTTGTCTGATGGCCAATGATGAGGTGGAGTGGGTCAACTTCCTGCCATGGGCAGAGTTTGCCTTTAATAATTGTGCCAGCACATCTATAGGGACCTCTCTTTTCTCATGTGTTTACGGGTTGCATCCTCGTGTGTGCTCCTTTGATCTGCCACCCTCTGATGTGCCAGATGCCAACACCACAATTGAAAATTTCTCCAAAATCTGGTCTGATGTTAATCGTGCTATTTCTCGCTCTGTGCAGGCTTTTAAGAAAATGGCTGACAAGAGGCGCTCAAAGGCACCAGGATATAAAGTTGGCTATCATCTAGGAATCTGTCCCTGCATGTTCCATCTAAAAAACTTGGCCCAAAATTCATCAGGCCCTATGAAATTTTGGAGATTGTTAATCCTGTATCCTATAGATTAAAACTCCCCCCATCCATGCGAATTCCAAATGTCTTTCATGTTTCATTGTTGAAACCTGTTCATTCCAGCCTCTAATTAAATGAACCAGAGCCTGTGGATGTGTTGGACACTCAGGAATATGAAGTGGCATTTACTCTTGATTCCAGACGAGTGCGCAATTCCTTACAATATCTCGTTCATTGGAAAGGTTTTGGCCCAGAGGATCGATCTTGGGTCCCAGCTCGTGATCTTCATGCTGACCGACTTAAAGGGGTTGTAAAGGTAAAATTTTTTTTAAAAAAATAACAAACATGTTATACTTACCTTCACTGTGCAGCTCGTTCTGCACAGAGTGGCCCCGAACCTGGTCTTCTGGGGTCCCTCGGCGGCTGTTTCAGCTCCTCCCCGCAAGCATTAACCACCTTAATGCGAGCTCCCTCGCATGGTGGTTAGTGCTTACGGGCATGCTCCCGTGATACAGCTGGCGGCTATAGCCGCTCACTGTATCACTCGGCCCCGCCCCCCAGCGCGCCGCGTCATTGGATGTGATTGACAGCAGCGCAAGCCAATGGCTGCGCTGCTTCCAATCCATCCACTGTAGCCAATCAGCGGCCAGGGTGAGCGGAGGAATAGATGTCGGGAACGAGAAGCTGACTTTCGAGGCGTCAGGTAAGTAAAACGGGGGGGCTGGGGGTGTCGGTATTGTCAGAAGTTTTTTCACCTTAATGCATAGAAAAAATGTTTACCTTTACAACCCCTTTAAGAAGAAGTTCCATCTTCGTTACCCAAGTAAGCCTGGGGGTGCAGGAGCAACCCCTCGAGAAAGGGGGGGTACTGTCAGTACTAGGATCCCTTTAGGACCCAGCACAACTCACCTGACACAGCCTTTGCCTGGGAAACAACAATGATTGGCCAGCTCACCTTTAAATCACTTGTATCAGCATTCAATCATTGCTCGTGTTAGAGTTTACCTTGTGTTTGACCCAGTTGATATCTGCTCTGCGTATTTCGTGTATGACCCGGCTCGTTTGACCCTGTTAGCTTGCTTCTGATTCGGTACCGTTTGGACTCTGATCTTCCTGTGTATGACCCAGCTTGCTTAGACTACGCTTTGCCTGATTCTACTGTAGTACCTTCATCTGCAGCGGTGAACTACAAGCACCAGACATCTATCTTTACCTGCAGCAGTGAACTACAAGCACCAGACACCATCTAACCTCATCTGCAGCGGTGAACTACAAGGTCCAGCAAACATCTACCTACATCTACAGTGGTGAACTACAAGTCCCAGCTGACCTGCTCTGCTCAGACCTGCTCATGGTATGTCTTGTTCTTTGAACTATTTGCATAATCAGAACACCTGAACTGTTACCTGTTATATGCTCCTAGCTTGACAATTTCAGATGTAATTCTCTCAAAAAAGTGGATCAAATGCAATATAGTCTTAAAGCCATCAGACACTGCCCGATGGCCTATACCACATCCTTAATTATGTTCTTGTTGGAATGATCCACCAAGGTTACTAGTAATAAGAATATATGTAATTTTATAATTTTATAGGGTATTCTGATGGGAACAAAGCATGATGAAAAATGGAAAAAAATGATAAAAAAAAAAAACTTGCAAGGCTCCAGGATTTACTGTTGTAAAAACATCCTATAGACGGTTATGTGGGTCGGATGTAGTATAATCATAAAGTAATTATAAATCCCCCACTATTTGTGTCAGGGGATGATTATTATGTCTTTCAAGGCATTGTTTTAGTGTTTACTTAACATGCCCCCAAGACTAAAGCTAAAAGTTGCTGAGGAAACAGTTTAGGTCCACATCAATGTTCATTCCTATTGGTTGGAGGGTATCTAACTGGAAAATCCACTTAGTTTCATTTTGCGAGATCTTAATTCTTTTATTGTCGCCTCTCCAGTGTCCCTTTATTTTGTCAATAGCATAAAAGACCATGCAAGTTGGATCTTTGTTGTGATAGTCTCTGAAGTGCCTAGAGACACTGTGTTTGTTGAATCCATTTTTTATGTTGGTAATGTGCTCTCTAATTCTAACGTGTAACTGCCTGGTTGTTCTTCCAACATATTGTTTATGGCACGGGCACTCAAGTACGTAGGTGACATGAGTATTATTGAAGGTTATTAGTTCCTTTATATTATATTCCCTTCCATTGGCTGTGGACCTAAATTTTGTTATTTTTTTAGATGTTTTCTTACTGACTCTACATGGTAAACACTTCCCACATTTGTGAAATCCTTTTAATTTTTTTACTATTTTGATCTGTTTTGGGGGGTCAAGGGCATTGTGTACTAACTTATTTCTGAGGGTTCGGGCTTTTCTGTAAATGAAGATGGGTCTCTTCGGCAATATGGGGTTTAGAACTTTGTCCGATTGCAGAATAGGCCAGTGTTTTTTTATTATGGATTCCATAATCTTATATTGTCTGTTGTATCCTGTCAGGAATGCCAGATCCAGCTTCTTATTCTTTTCTTTCCTGTGATGGTCCGGTTTACCTTCTATTAATATTTTTCTGTCCATATTTTTCACTTTTTCTTTTAGATTTATTAACTCCTTCCTTTAATACCCTTTTTCCACAAATCTATTGATTATGATGTCTGCTTGTTCCTCATACTAATTTTTTATTGCTGCAATTTCTGAATATTCGCATGAGTTGTCCCTTAGGGATATTCCCAATCCATTGTGGATGATGGCAGCTACTGGTTGGGATGTAACCGTTTCTGTCCGTGGTCTTGAAAAACGTTTTTGTGTTTAGATATCCATTATTTTTATAAACCTATAAATCAAGGTAGTCTATGCTTTGTCTGTTTCAGTTTCCCAAAAACGTGAGCCCATAGATGTTGTGATTTATCTCGTCAAAAAAGGATTGCAGCTCCTCTTCTGTGCCGCCCCACACTATGACAATGTCATCTATGTATCAACGGTACAGCTTCAAATTTCTTCTGTTTATGCTATAAATTTGTTCTTCCTCCCACCTGTTGAGGAACAAGTTAGCTACGCTGGGGGCATACTTGGCCCCCGTGGCTACTCCCTTTACTTGGATGTAGAAATCCCCTTTGTGCCAAAAATAGTTATAGCTCATGGCCAGTTCTAATCCATCCAATAAGTACCTAATTTGTTCTTCTTTCAGGTTGGTTTGTGAATGTAGTGCCCATTCCACACTACTTAAGCCGTCCTTCTGTATGATGTTTGTATACAGAGAATTTACGTTGATGGTTACAAGAATGTCCTCTTCATGTATTCTGAAATTACTCAACTCTGCAATCAATTGCCTGCTGTCTTTCAGGTAGGATTTTCCCTCCGCTACCAGAGGTTGTAAATATCCATCTAGGTAAGCTCCTAGTCTAGAAAACAGTGAATCTATGCCACTTATTATGGGTCTGCCGGGGGGGGGGGGTAATTTGGTTTTTATGAATTTTGGGGACATAATAAATGACTGGAGTTTTTGCCGTCTCGGGGACTAGATACTTTGCTTCCTTTTTGGTTAGAATTCCTCTTTTTTCACCCCTTTAAATATATGCCTTCATTATTCAGGAAGAGGTCACCATTCAGGGGAAACAATGGCCCCTTTGGACCACAAAGGGGGTGAAAACCTTTCAGGTTCCCACCCAGGAATCGAAACAATGGAGACCCCCGACAAGAGTGGAATCCAAGGGCAACCAGACACACAGACACAAGACCGAGGAACAGAATACAGGAAGAAATACAATGGGAAGACAGAATGGAACAAACACACAGACCACAGAGATGGGGAAGAGGAAACGAACAAGAGGAAAGAGAGGAGGGAACAAGAAAAAGAAGAAGAGAGTACTAGGAGGAGGCATTTTTAACCTAAGCGAAGCAGCCTTCAATGAAGAGGAAATGAAGGTGCTTGACTTGGGTCTCAAATATGCCCCAGATAAAAATCTAGACCCCTTCGAAACATATATAGACCTCAAAAAATTCGTAAGAAAATTTAATATTAAAACATTTTTCCTAACGAAAGATAAAGATAGGGAACAAACAGAGAAGGATCCTCCCCTTTTTTAAGCATTCCAAACTTAAAAACAATTCTATATTCAACCCTAATATGCAACAAAACGAAAGTCTCATGGTCTTTAAAAAGATGGTTGAACAAGACCTAAGGAAGATGAAACCAAAGAAAATAAAAAACAACATCTGGAACACCATCAAGGAAACTGAGAAGAAAAAAGATATAGTCATCCGGCCGGCTGACAGGGGCGGAGGCCTTGTCATATTAAACAAGAGGGATTATGAATTAGAAATGGAAAAACTATTGAAAACACCCGACACATACAAGAAACTAAAGGGCAATCCAAAAATTCATAAAAACCAAATTAACCCCCCCCGGCAGACCCATAATAAGTGGCATAGATTCACTGTTTTCTAGACTAGGAGCTTAGCTAGATGGATATTTACAACCTCTGGTAGCGGAGGGAAAATCCTACCTGAAAGACAGCAGGCAATTGATTGCAGAGTTGAGTAATTTCAAAATACATGAAGAGGACATCCTTGTAACCATCGACGTAAATTCTCTGTATACAAACATGGCTTAAGTAGTGTGGAATGGGCACTATATTCACAAACCAACCTGAAAGAAGAACAAATTAGGTACTTATTGGATGGATTAGAACTGGCCATGAGCTATAACTATTTTTGGCACAAAGGGGATTTCTACATCCAAGTAAAGGGAGTAGCCACGGGGGCCAAGTATGCCCCCAGCGTAGCTAACTTGTTCCTCAACAGGTGAGAGGAAGAACAAATTTATAACCTAAACAGAAGAAATTTGAAGCTGTACCATCGATACATAGATGACATTGTCATAGTGTGGGGCGGCACAGAAAGAGAAGCTGCAATCCTTTTTTGACAAGATAAATCACAACATCTATGGGCTCACGTTTTCGGCAAACTGGAACAGACAAAGCATAGACTACCTTGATTTACAGGTTTATAAAAATAATGGATATCTAAACACAAAAACGTTTTTCAAGACCACGGACAGAAACGGTTACATCCCAACCAGTAGCTGCCATCATCCACAATGGATTGGGAATATCCCTAAGGGACAACTCATGCGAATATTCAGAAATTTCAGCAATAAAAATTAGTATGAGGAACAAGCAGACATCATAATCAATAGATTTGTGGAAAAAGGGTATAAAAGGAAGGAGTTAATAAAACTAAAAGAAAAAGTGAAAAATATGGACATGAAAATATTAATAGAGGGTAAACCGGACCATCACAGGAAAGAAAAGAATAAGAAGCTGGATCTGGCATTCCTGACAGGATAAAACAAACAATATAAGATTATGGAATCCATAATAAAAAAACACTGGCCTATTCTGCAATCGGACAAAGTTCTAAACCCCATATTGCCGAAGAGACCCATCTTCATTTACAGAAAAGCCCCAACCCTCAGAAATAAGTTAGTACACAATGCCCTTGACCCCCAAAACAGTTCAAAATAGTAAAAAATTTAAAAGGATTTCACAAATGTGGGAAGTGTTTACCATGTAGAGTCAGTAAGAAAACATCTAAAAAAATAACAAAATTTAGGTCCACAGCCAATGGAAGGGAATATAATATAAAGGAACTAATAACCTGCAATAATACTCATGTCACCTACGTACTAGAGTGCCCGTGCCATAAACAATACGTTGGAAGAACAACCAGGCAGTTACACGTTACAATCAGAGAGCACATTACCAACATAAAAAATGGTTTCAACAAACACAGTGTCTCTAGGCACTTCAAAGACTATCACTACAAAGATCCAACTTGCATGGTCTTTTATGCTATTGACAAAATAAAGGGACACTGGAGAGGCGACAATAAAAGAATTAAGATCTCGCAAAATGAAACTAAGTGGATTTTCCAGTTAGATACCCTCCAACCAATAGGAATGAACATTGATGTGGACCTAAACTGTTTTCTCAGCAACTTTTAGCTTTAGTCTTTGGGGCATGTTAAGTAAACACTAAAACAATGCCTTGAAAGACATAATAATCATCCCCTGACACAAATAGTGGGGGATTTATAATTACTTTATGATTATACTACATCCGACCCACATAACCGTCTATAGGATGTTTTTACAACAGTAAATCCTGGGGCCTTGCAAGTACACTACAGCTAACTGCTACTAAGAGGTTTACTAAATATTAACGACATTCAACACATGTCTCCAGCTTATAAAATTTTCGGGCAATATGCTTTCGCTTTATATATATATTATTCTTGACCTAAAAAAATGAGGATAATACAACCCACTTGATTTCAAACAACAACAAAGTCCAACATAAATGCTCACACAACAACTCCAGAGGTCACTGGGCAGTATACAAACGTTGCCAAAAATATTTACAAATACATTATATTCGACCTAAGCAAGAAAATGCAACATATTTAACTGAAGTTTAATATATGCCTTTGGCTCCAATAAATATATATATATATATATTTATATATTTTTTTTTTTTTCTATTTTTTATCATGCTTTGTTCCCATCAGAATACCCTATAAAATTATAAAATTACATATATTCTTATTACTAGTAACCTCGGTGGATCATTCCAACAAGAACATAATTAAGGATGTGGTATAGGCCATCGGGCGGTGTCTGACGGCTTTAAGACTATATTGCATTTGATCCACTTTTTTGAGAGAATTACATCTGAAATAAGAATGTATTAACATTTTTCACTCCCAGGCCATGCACTCTATGGACTCGCAGTTAGAAAGCCATACATGTATGAATATATTACAGTTGACCTAAACATTGGAATATACTAGATTCAGTCAAAGTCCACTATATGTCTCTGGTTCCAATTTACACACCTGTTATGCCTTATCCGCACTCCTCTTCTCAATACTTTACCTCCATCTAACATATAAACATATAAACTCTAGTATCATCAACAAAATCCATGGATTACTGTAACTGATCAAGAGAATAATGCTTTGTCATATTTAATATAGATAACCTCCTTTTATGAAACGCTTCCTTTTATGGAACCTCTCCAATCTCAAATTAACAATTTTATAGGAATATAAATATTTGCATAGTTCATATACATCTCAAGGGATACCTTGTTTTAACATGTATTAATTATAGTGTTTGTTCCTATATGTTTTTAATTATAGGTGGTTTTATTTTTCATCTTAATTTTAATTTTATTTTTATTTTAATTATTAAATATTTTTTTCTATATGTTGTTGTGCAAAACCGTTATAAGGAACCCTGGCTATGATATGTGGTCTTTCATTAAAAGCTGTCCTGCAAAACAACTACACCGATTAAAAACATATTAAAAGAACGGTGTCACCAAGCCAGTTTTGAGGAATAAGATCTGCGGAGTCACCAATTTCAATACAAACCACACCAAGTGGGAATAAACTCCTAAATTGCAGTAGATAGGTAATTGGCAGGGACTTCGGTCTGCAAAAACCACAGGCAAAATGGGCGCTGTTAAACTGAATGAGCATGTGCAGCATGAACACCGCACACTATATAAGGGTAGGAGATGTAGCAAGCGGCACGCTCCTGTAGACATCCAACGACGAAACGCTTAGGGTGTGGCCTGACCAACGTCTTGCGTCATCTCCTAAACAGATCATACCAAGGATTTTTGACGGTTCAAATTCAGATCTTTCATGCTATATTGACATTTTCATAATGTGAGTACCATTCTATTTATCTTTGAATAAAACTTTCAAACGTTTTTACGCTATGGGCACCCCTTCTTTTTTATGTTAACATAAACACGATCCGGCAAGCCAGAGACTTTTTCACAGTGGCACAAACTGTGACCACGCAATACCCCTGCAGGGGTGACAGTATCCGGTGAGTGTTCGCACAGTAGGAGCACGTTTTAAAGGCAGTCACGAAAGCACACTGGAATAAGAAGACTGTTTTTCACAATATTGTTTTACCAAGAGGAAAAAGTTTGCAGGCATCTTTGACTATATCTAGTCAAAGCTGTCAACAGAAACTATACCTTTGAACGCCTCATTGCACTAAATTCTTTACAGAGTGTGACTTTTGACAAATCCTGGTCTATATGGCCTTATAAGCTGTGACTTAAATGATATTAGAGGTGATTATACCATTAACAGAACCAGTAGGTCCAATACTGTACCTATTTATCCTTTTGTACAATTATATCTTCTGATTGTATATCACTATGAGATGTATATCACTTACTACCCCTTATTTATTGATTTAAGTTGTATAACCCATTTTCCTCCATTTACCCATTTCCCCCTTTTTCCTTTCTGTACCCATTTCTTGAAATACTCAATAAAAACTTATTGATTAAAAAAAAAGTTTGCAGGCACAGCATAACCTGGGCCTTTCGAATTTGGACTATTTAAAACAATATTTGTTTTTTTGTTTTTTGGATCAACACCTGTTTCTGAGCACAAGTCACTTTATCACTGCCTGGACCTCATATTCCTTCTTCTATCTTCCCCTCCAATTTACCTCCACCCCCCTCTCCTCCCCCCCCTCCCCCTCCCTCATGGACATTTTGATGAATGTATGTAACAGTTGTACAGTAGTACCACTTGGTAGATGGTGAGCAGGATTAGTCAGCCACTATCTGAAGGAAATCATTCACGCAATATTTTCATGTATTTTATTATTATTATTTATGTTTTTGTTTTTTCGGGATAAAGTGTTTTGGGAATTCAAGTCATCCCAAAAACCTCACACTGGTCTATAAGCAGGTGATAAGCGTAGAGGTATGGTACCTTGCCTGACACCAAAATAGCGCCACACCCACATCTGACTTTCTTCCAAGTTGGTGACAAGATACACAGTGGGTCCAACCAAAAAAAAAGCCCAGCGAGACCTATCAAGTAATGGCAGCAGCACCTGTTCACCTACCTTTTGTTTTTATTTTTGTCTGTGGCACAGAGTTTTAACACAGCTAAACTGAAAAAACCCTTACAAAACACCAAAACAGAAAGCAGGCAGACTATAGCGATGTTAAGGCTTGCTTTAAACTCTTATGCCACCTACACACGATCGGACATTCCGACAACAAAATCCTGGGATTTATTTCCGACGTATGTTGGCTCAAACTTGTCTTGCATACACACGGTCGCACAAATGTTGTCAGAAATTCCGATTTCGAAGAACGTGCTGACGTACAACGCGTACGACGACACTATAAAGAGGAAGTTCAATTGCCAGTGAGCCACCCTTTGGGCTCCTTCTGTTAATCTCGTGTTAGTAGAAGTTTGGTGAGAGACGATTCGCGCTTTTCAGCCTCGTGCTTTTCAGATCGTTACTGCTCTTCAGTTTGTGCTTGTGGTTTCGTATCTGGTTTTCAGTGCATGTAGCCAGTTCGTATCTGGTTTTCAGTGCGTATTTTTATAGTACGTATTTGATTCCCAGTGCGTTCTTGTCCGCTTGTTTCTGATTTTTAGCTCACTCTTCTCAGGCCTTTCTGTTTTTTTGTGTTCTGTTAGTTCGTTCTGACCAGCCGACCGTTTTGAAGCCATGTTGCTGGTACGTACTCATCGTAGAGTTCGTGCTGTGCAGGGGCTTGGTGTTGGGGTTCTTACTTTTACCCAAGCCCAGTCCATGAACAGGGCGGGGGCAAGTTCATGGATGAAGAATTGGCTGCTCCAGCTAGACCAATTCTCTCACATGCCTTTGTTGCGGGAGATCCGTGAGGATAATTCTGGTGATTTCAGAAATTATCTCCGGATGACGGACCCCGTTTTTCACCGTTTGTTGGCTTTGCTGTCCCCTTATATTATGAAGCAGGACACCTGCATGCGGCAAGCCATCACTCCTGAACAGAGGCTAGTCGCCACCTTGCGGTACTTGGGAGAAGTCTACAGGACATCAAGTTCTCGACAGGCATCTCCCCCCAGGCTCTGGGGATCATTATTCCAGAGACTTGTTCTGCCATCATACAGGTCCTGCAGGAGGACTATATTAAGGTAAGATTTCTCCTTTAAAATCACATTCTATGTATTTAATGTTTGCTAATGTATTGTACGTCTTTCATCATTCCCTAATTACCATGATTGTAATATGTTGTGAATGTCCTCTTTATCCTCGTGCACGCTGGAAGTTTTTCAAGTTCCTTTTTTGTCCTTCATGCATATTTGCCTTCACTAACCTCCCCAGCATGCTATCCTGGGCCCATACACGCCTAGCCTAGTCACTTAACAATGCATTTTGTCAGTTACATAGTAGTGCTTTACCCTAAACACCTCCTAAAATGTGTACACATGTTATTTGTGTCCTTAAATTCAGGCAGAGTGCAAGAGGCCTTTTTTCGGGGTCCCAAAATCATTTGGAACTCTCCCTCCACCCAACCGCTAAGTCAACCGATACCAATCCTCTATCTGCTGACTTTGCCAAACCCATACACACTATACCTACCTCTTTTGTGTTCATATTTATGGATGAATTCACCAAAGCATGTAATGAAAGGGCCTGCCCGAATACTTTCAAATGCTAGTTAGTGTGTATTTATATTTTTGTATTATGACACTTCTTACCTGTCCAGTGGGCTGACAATAGTGTAAGTAAGGAGGGGCTGGCCAAAGTAACACACATTATTTATGCATTCAGCTCTCAATGAAGTGGAGAGGGTTACCTGTCCAAAACATCCCCCCCCCTAAAATTTGTACAATGGGCCATCAGGAGGGGGGGGGAATCTGATAAGTGGACCTTAGATTTTTTTTTTTTCTTTAAATACTCCTTAAAATCAATGTTATTCTGATGTTGGCAAGAATGTTTGTGTCTAATCTGCTTGCAATGTTATGTGCAAAAGCACTAATTTTTATTTTTCTTGTTTGACTCAACAGTTTCCTTCAGCGCCACAGGAATGGCAGACTGTGACTTCCCAATTTGCCCATCGGTGGGACTTTCCCAATTGCGGAGGGGCAATAGATAGGAAACACGTCCACATAGTCACACCCCCAACTCGCGGTCATACTATTACAACTATAAGGGGTTTAATAGTATAGTGATGTTGGCGGTGGTGTCAGCAACATATGAGTTTCTCTATGTGGACGTGGGGAAGAATGGCCAGATGTCAGATGGTAGAGTCATCATCCAGATCGAGTTCTACGGACGGCTCCAGAGTGGTGGCTTGGAATTGCCACCTCCGGAGACAAAGTGGCTGGTCTGCAGCTCGTCTTTGTCGCTGATGAAGCGTTTGGGCTGGGTGATCACCTGATGCGGCTGTTCCTCATGAGGACCCTCACCCCGAACCAGAGGGTTTTTAACTACTGGCTGGCCAGAGCCAGAAGAGTCGTGGAGAATGTTTTCGGGATAATGGCCAGCCGGTTCTGCCTATTTCTTATGCCAATCAACATGGCGGAATATAAACTTATCCACATAATCCTTGCATGCTGCATTCTCCACAAATTTTTAAGGAGAAATTCTATGAACTATGTGGCCTCAGTTGTGCCTGAGGCCGGATTTCAAGACCAAACCCTGACGGCGCTGGAAGCTGGCCGTCCTGGCTTGCCCCCCCAAAAGCGCATGTGAGGTCCATCTAAAATATATGGAGTACTTTGCAGGTGGGGGGGCCATTGATATGCCAGAAAATGTTTAAGAAACCGTTTTTTAAAAAAATTGTATTTTAAACTGAAAAATATTTCCTTTGATTTACTGCTTGTGTTTCTTTTAGCTGTCTCCTAGGTTCTCCAATGGGCTTTTCTTTTTGGCCATTTTCTTCAATAGTGCAAGCGTAATTTATTTAATACATGAGGTGACAATCTCTTCTTCAGCTAACTATTATGTTGTGGGTCTTCTACACACACACACACCTTGTTTTTGTTTTTAATGTATTTAATGCATTAAGGATAAAAATATTCATCATTTTTTGGTTTCACACATGGAGACACCCCTAGTATCCACTGGAGCACCTGTCTGGGACACCCTAAAAAGTTTGTTCTGGTGTCCCACACTAGTACTCCTGCATCCTGATGTGTAAACAGCTGCTGAGTGTCCTCTCCTTACACTGAATCAAGTTTGCATTTCCTTGTAGTTACAAACCCATCTAAACAACAATATACTAAACTTTTAAGACAAATAGGCCTGAACAAATGTAGTTAACCTGCATCTGCCAAAAACATCATATTAGAGGGCGAACGAACAATGTTTACTACGAACGATTACTGTGCCCACGAACCTAAAACTTGCGATTTTAATCAATACCACAGTAAAGAAAAGCACGTGGAGCAGCATGCAAGTAATAAGAATAATAGGAACACACGACAAATACTTACTTTTTTGCATAACTCTCTTGATCCTTCTGTACTGATCCTGCTCCCTCAATTTCAGGTCTGACCAGCGTTCCCTCAGTTGATCCTTGATCGTCGTACCTCAAAATTCCTGTGCAGACTTTTCACAACTTTAGTCATGATCTTGGCCTTTCTCGCATTTGGATTTGGGTACGGTCCATGCTTCCCATCATAGTTGGCCTTCTTCAAGATGTCCACCATCTCCACCATCTCTAAAAAGGACACATTTGAGGCCTTAAATCTCCTCCGGAATTGGGATGTTCGTGGCTCTGGGCTTTTGTCCTTGCTGCTGTCTTCATGCACGTGTTCTTTCTCCTCCATGTGCTCTCCCACTGTGCAGAAAGAGAAGGGGTGGGGAAAATACTAGAAAGAAGGCCAGGGGCAGGCAGAGTTTCACGCATGCACAGTGTATATAAAGCATAACACACGTGCAACCTACGTACGATCTGTAAGCTGAGGAAGCAGTAGCGGACGCGCCGATCGTTCTAATGAAGGTACAATTTTAACTTGGGGCATCAGTGGCCTATACTGCTTATAGATTGGGGCCTATATTGGGACAAGATTAGGAGAGTTTAGCCTGACATTAGGGTTTGTCTTGTGTTGTGTCTTGCAGATAAAATAGATTGATTCAACGATCATGATTTCCTCCCCCAATTCATTAATTTTTACAGAGAGCTGCCCTGTCTGTGGCAGACAAAACACCCCTTTTATATAAATTGACTAAAGAGGAAGGCAGCACTGGATAAATTGCTGGAATTTGTGAAGCCGCAGATCCCCACAGCAACTATTTGAAGTGCAAAATTGGTGGCCTGAGGAGCACTTATAATAAGGAGCGCAAGAAGGTCCAGGATTCCCAGAGATCAGGAGCTGCAGCAGATGACATTTATGTACCCAGGCTGTGGTACTACGACAGACTGCGATTTCTGTCAGTCCAGACTGAAATCAGGCCATCACTCTCAACCCTTTCTTCCACTCTTCCTTCCACCCCAGCTGAGGCTTACGACATCCAACCTGGGCCTTCCAACCAGGAAGAAGATGTGGAGGAGCCCAGCTTGAGTCAGGTATAGCATTGTTAAACAGATTTCTCAAAATTGTGTGTGATTGATGAACAATAAACTAAAACTATATCCCTTTTTCATACACAGTAAAGCCTCAGCCAGGAGGAGGCTGTGGAAAGTGGTAGCCAGGAGTTGGCAGGGGAAAGTGGCAGCCAGGAGGTGGCAGGGGAAAGTGGCAGGCAGGAGTTGGCGGGGGTAAGTGGCATCCAGTTTGTGGCCGTGCCCAGTAGCCTGACCGAATCCCAGGTCCCTCCCTTCTGCCTTCAACAAAAAAGGCCCAGGAAGGGGAGGAGCATGGAGGAGTCAGCACTTGGGTTAATTCGGCAGGCTTCTGCGGCCCTCAGAACCCCCCAGTCTCCTTGAGGCCTAGGAAGGTAGCGTGTAAGGAAGACAAGGGAGTGATGGCCTGGGTTCGGTCTGGTCTTGCAAAAGACGCAGGCTGTTGTATGACCACAGCCTGGGGACATATATGTCACCTGCTGCTGTTCCTGATCTCTCGGAGTCTTGGACCTGATTGTGCTCCCTATTAAATGGACTCCTCAGGCTACCAATTTTGCATGTCAAATAGTTGATGTGTGCCCTGGGGTACAAAGGCTTCGCTAATTTCACCAGTTTATCCAGCGTTGCCTTCCTCTTTATTTTGTTATTACCCCTTAATAAATGTCTATTTATTTTAAAAAATCATTGGCTATGTGTTTTAATTAAAAAAAACATAGTTTGTTTGTGAGTAGGCACATTTCAAAAATACAATGTCAAATTAACAAGGGACACCAACACCAACCAATCTCCTTGAGGTTAAAAAATACAAGATAATAATGGTGTTGTGGTAACTTGACACACAAAATGACAAAAAATATTATGGAGATCACTAGAAAAAAAGGAGATCTTGATAAAAAAAAATTTAAAAAAGATCACTATAAAAATAAAATTGAAACATTATTATGGAGATCTGACGAAAAAAATAAAAAATATTATTCAGGAGATCACAAGAAATACTAAAGAAATCAGTTTGTGAGAACTCTGTGTGAATATGAGCAGCAAAACAACTTCATTATTCTAGCATTAGAAAGAAGAAGAGAATGTGCTGCATTAAAAGATTATTAAATTTGCAGTGTGACAAATGTGCTATGTCCATTACGAATGCTAGTTTTACCAGACCGAGCGCTTCCGTCTCGTACTTGATTTAGAGCATGCGTGAAATTTGGTGCGTCAGAATTGTCTACACACACTCGGAATTTCCGACAATGGATTTTGTTGTTGGAACATTTGAGAACCAGCTCTCAAATTTTAGTTGTCGGAAATTCCGACACACGGTCAGAATTTCCGACAACAAGCTCCCATCGAACATTTGTTGTTGGAAATTCTGATCGTGTGTACGCGGCATTAGGCTGGGTTCACACTTGAGAATGCAGTGGCTCACAGCCGGAGCCCTGTATGTCTCCATTCACTGTTTCAGGACCAATTTCAGCCCAAATTTTGGGCTGAATTCGGACCTGAAACGGACCAAAAGACGTACAGGGCTCCTGTGCAATTCGTACCGGACCTGCTGTGGAGATGTGAGAAGAGATCACAGTCTCCTGATATGGCAATTGGAATGCAGAGAAACCAGCATCCAATTCGCAATAGTGTGAACCCAGCCTTACATATTTTATGTTTTATTTGTTAGTTGAGGCCTTTTATGGAACTTTAAATGTGTACTGATGAGCTAAAGAAAAAAGTCCCTGCAAAAACAAAATGATCTGTCAGTTAATTCAGGTGGAAATACCCAGTTTTCCACAGGTTCGTCCTCTGCCATTTTAAAGGACAGACTCAGTGAAACTTGTGTTGTACTAGTGTCACCCTAATGCTATGTACACACGATCGGACATTCCAATAACAAAACCGTGGATTTTTTTCCGACGGATGTTGGCTAAAACTTGTCTTGCAAACACACGGTCACACAAATATTGTCAAGAACACGGTGACGTACGACGAGCCGAGAAAAATGAAGTTCAATAGCCAGTGCAGCTCTTATGCTTGATTCCGAGCATGTGTGGACTTTTGTGCTTTGGAATTGTGTACACACACTCGGTATTTCCGACAAGTCTTCTTGTCAGAAAATTTGAGAACCTGCTCTCAAACAGTTGTTGTCAGAAATTCCGACAGCAAATGTCCGATGGAGCATACACACAGTTGGAATTTCCGACAACAAGCTCATATCGAACATTTATTGTCAGAAAATCCTATAGTGTGTACGGCCCATAAGAGTGTCTGCTTCTACCACTCAATACATTGTTTATGGTCATTTTCCAGTTTGACAACTTTTACTGTGCTCTTTGTCCAGCTCTCTGTGCAGTTCAAACTAAAGAATTTACCTGAATTGCATATGGGAGAACATAATTTTTGTCTGTTGAAAATTAGATCTATTAGACACCATCTAAACAGAGAGAACAAATGTGCATAGATTATGGCTTTATTGCATTGTCCTATTCCTGGATGAAGCTCTACATTTATCACAGGCTTTTTAAATACTGTAGATGTACTTTTGATTTCCTGGCTATAGCTACTGTGGTATTGCTTCAAGTATCTGTCAGTTAAATTTTCTTACTTTATTTCTGATTTCTCTATCTATCCATTTCAGATTTTCAATACTGCAGTTTTACTACTATTTTTTTTCCTCAATCCTTTGTGAAATCATGTAAATACTAAATTGAAATGAACCATTACGATTTTCTTTTGTAAACAGAGCGACCATTAACATTAAACAATGTGGTTGCTGAGCGGTGATTTGGGATTGGTGGGTCATTTATCCTATGACTGGTGACTCTGTGCTAGCTTTATATGGATATATATTCCACTAAAGGTAAGACCAGAGCTTGTCTTGCATTTATAATGCATATACGGTGGCTTGCAAAAGTATTCGGTCCCCTTGAACTTTTCAAACTTTTGCCACATTTCAGGCTTCAAACATAAAGATATAAAATTTTAATTTTTTGTGAAGAATCACCAACAAGTGGGACACAATTGTGAAGTGGAACGAAATCTATTGGATATTTTAAACTTCTTTAGCAATTAAAAAACTGAAAAGTGGTGCGTGGAAAATTATTCAGCCCCTTTACTTTCAGTGCAGCAAACAGAAGTTCAGCGAGGATCTCTGAATGATCCAATGTTGTCCTAAATGACTGATGGTGATAAATAGAATCCACCTGTGTGTAATCAAGTCTCTGCATAAATGCACCTGCTCTGTGATAGTCTCAGGGTTCTGTTGAAAGCGCAGAGAGCATCATGAAGACCAAGGAACACACCAGGCAGGTCCGTAATACTGTTGTGGAGAAGTTTAAAGCCGGATTTGGATACAAAAAGATTTCCCAAGCTTTAAACATCCCAAGGAGCACTGTGCAAGCGATCATTTTGAAATGGAAGGAGTATCAGACCACTGCAAATCTACCAAGACCTGGCTGTCCCTCTAAACTTTCAGCTCAGACAAGGAGAAGACTGATCAGAGATGCAGCCAAGAGGCCCATGATCACTCTGGATGAACTGCAGAGAACTACAGCTGAGGTGGGAGTGTCTGTCCATAGGACAACAATCAGTCGTACACTGCACAAATCTGGCCTTTATGGAAGAGTGGCAAGAAGAAAGCCATTTCTCAAAGATATCCATAAAAAGTCTCGTCTAAAGTTTGCCACAAGCCACCTGGGAGACACACCAAACATGTGGAAGAAGGTGCTCTGGTCCGATGAAACCAAAATCGAACTTTTTGGCCACAATGCAAAACGATATGTTTGGCGTAAAAGCAACACAGCTCATCACACTCAACACACCATCCCCACTGTCAAACATGGTGGTGGCAGCATCATGGTTTGGGCCTGCTTTTCTTCAGCAGGGACAGGGAAAATGGTTAAAATTGAGGGGAAGATGGATGCAGCCAAATACAGGATGAAAACCTGTTGGAGTCTGCAAAAGACCTGAAACTGGGACAGAGATTTATCTTCCAGCAAGACAATGATCCCAAACATACAGTAAAATCTACAAAGGAATGGTTCACAAATAAACGTATCCAGGTGTTAGAAAGTCAAAGTCCAGACCTGAATCCAATCGAGAATCTGTGGAAAGAGCTGAAAACTGCTGTTCACAAACGCTCTCCATCCAACCTCACTGAGCTCAAGCTATTTTGCAAGGAAGAATGGGCAAGAATTTCAGTCTCTCGATGTGCAAAACTGATAGAGACATACCCCAAGCGACTTGCAGCTGTAATCGCAGCAAAAGGTGGCTCTACAAAGTATTAACGCAAGGGGGCCGAATAATTTTGCACGCCCCACTTTTCATTTTTTTTATTAGTTAAAAAAGTTTTAAAAATCCAAAAGATTTCGTTCCACTTCACAATTGTGTCCCACTTGTTGGTGATTCTTCACAAAAAATAAAAATTTTATATCTTTATGTTTGAAGCCTGAAATGTGGCAAAAGGTTGAAAAGTTCAAGGGGGCCGAATACTTTCGTAAGCCACTGTATATTCTTTGACCAGTAAATCTTAAAACATTCAGGATAAGGGCTTAACTAGGAATTTTAATGTTTAACACTGTATGACAGACTTTTTCTGCCATAGTAAATTTTCAAGGACAAAACATTGAACTTTGGTATAGCCCATGTAATTTGGTACATTTATAATTACCTTAATTAAAATGATTTTAATATATTATACATTTGTAAAATGCTATTAGTATATTAATTTAAATGAGTGATTCACATAAACATAACATTAAAAGATGAGCAGGATAAAAAAAAAATAAAAATGAAAAGACACATTAAAGGCCAGCTTGCCTTGTGCTGCAAAGAGCCTTGTCATTAATGTGCACTTAATGCCAAAATAATGTATTAAGGTATTAAAGTTGGTTTTCATCTTATTACTATAAATGGAGGTTTAAAGCAGAGCATTGAGTATTCCTTTTGTAACATTTTATCTAACACATTTAGTAATAGATGTGTGCCTTAAGAGATTTCTAATGTAGATTTTATAATTAAGATAATGAAATGTACTAAAAATCATTCTTTAAGCAAAGGTAGACTGGACAATGTATGCTAGTATGCATCAAACTATTGCATTCAGGTACTAGACATATCTCAGCACATAAGCACTTTTTTTTTGTGTCACCATTTCTGGGACTTGAAATAAGACAAAGAAACCAGTTTATAAGCCCATCATAATTCAGTACAGATCTAACATGCACATGGAGTTTAGGAATTTAACTCAAACTTAAAGTAACCCAGTCTTCTGATCTCAAGATTGTCTCAAACTGATGTGGAAAGCATGCAGTATTTGCCCATAAACCTGTCAACAGAGGCCCTAAAAGCTTTATTTAATGGCTGAGTTTGTTTTATTATTTTCAGCAACAGAGTGAATTTAAACCTTTTTTACACAAGTAAAAAATATTGTTATTGTAGCTCATTAAAAGTGTTAGCATGTTTTAGATGTTGTACTTGTACAAACACTTGTGGATCTTAGGCATAGGAGACATGCCATCAAAAATTGCACAAAATTTCTAGAGTGTATCTCCTAGGCACTGCTCCTTTTCCCCTGACGCTGATCAAAATGACTACGCATTTCAACGCAGGAATGGCTGTCAAGTTTGTATTTACTATTTCATTCATATATAGATCAAAAGTGCATATAGCATTAAAAATAGAATTCTTGTACTCACCTTAAAATCTTTTTCTTTAAGTGCATTGAGAGATATGTGAATATAGTAATTTATTTACTACAGGTACTTATATAGCGCTGTGAATTTATACAGCACTTTGAATACTTTATATATTGTACATTCACATCAGTCCCTGCCCTCAAAGAGCTTACAATCTAAGGTCCCTAACTCACATTCATATAGATACTAGGGTCAATTTAGAAAGGAGCCAATCAACCTTCCACCATGTCTTTGGTGTGTGGGAGGAAATTGGAGTACCCAGAGGAAACCCATGCAGGCACAGGGAGAACATGCAAATGCCAGACAGGTTGTCCCGTGGTTGGGATTTGAAATGATGACCCTAGTGCCAGTGCCCTAGTGCCACTAATAATCTTTAGATATTTGGATTATAATGCTTACAGAAGGTTGGGACACTGGCAAACATAAAATATTAAACCAGCCCCTGTTTAAAGAGGAAGTAAAATTCCATCTTTAAATGTTACCTATAGGTAAGCCTATAATAAGGCTTACCTATAGGTAGTGTAAATATCTCCTTAACATGCACTGTTTAGGAAATATTTACTGTACATGCAGCCAGTAAAATCAATGGCTTCTAAAGAAAAAATTTGCGCTAGGTGTACAAACAGTAACTTAGTGAATATCACCCGTGAAGGAAAATCCTGCAGCTATGCACTATACCTTGATAAGGGCACTACTAAATAGATATAACAAAAAGCACAGCGCTGGATATAAATGCAAAAATACAACAAAAATTGATATTACTATTAAAGCACCAACAACTTTCATATGTGATAAAAGAAAAAAATAGAAATGAACAATAACATGAATGCTTCACTATAGTGATATATATGCATGAACAATAACATGAATGCTTCACTATAGTGATATATATGCGTGACTATTCCCAGTTTTTTATCCACACATTTAGAAAAAAAGTCCAAAGATGCAAAAATTATGTCAAAACAAATGTCCAAAAAAGCAATTAAATGTGACTTTGAATAATAAATCCGTGACTGTCACCGTGTTGAAATCCCGTCACCTGGTATAGATTGAAGGCTTACCAGATAGCCTCTGATCAGAGGCATAGAGCTAACAGCTTGGGGTTTGCCCTCCACAGCGGCTGGAACTTTAGCTGGGATGATGGATGTAGATCCACAAACGATCGCCACAGGCTTCCAGACAGCGGTACAATCAGGGAAGAGAGCTCTCACCGATATGGAAGTGTTTAAAAGAAAAGAGAAAACTCCAATGGTGTAGAACGTTTTATCTCTTGTTTATTAAAAGTCGCCTCACTGGCATCCATAAAAACACTTTTCCTTGCAAGGAACCAATACAGCTTTAAAACGAAACTCCGCGCATGCGCCGTCGGTACGAGCGTGTCTATCCTACGGCCGTTTCGTCAGAAATGACATCATCAGGGGCCCCTGATTATTATGAAATTATGAAATATATGATTCTAGGAATCCTCTGGATTTAGGGGTAGAAATTTGGTAGATGGTGCCACCCCTAGCAACAATGGAGGAGTATTGGCTGAGGTAGACTGTCTTTTAAAAGGTTGCACTGTGTAAGAGAAAACAACTAGGGCACACACCTGAGCAGCTGATGTGGAAGAGGGTCACAGGTGACCAGAGGTGACCAAGTCACTGTAGGCAGTGAAATGAGACCAGAGAGCAGTTGATGCACAACGTGCTTTAGAAGCAGGAACAGCAGAAGGAAGTTTTTTTCCTGTAGGCTGAATCGAAGGAGAAGGAGTGTACCACATCTAGCAGATGACATTAGCACTTAGTTCCCTCAGCCTTAACCGTTGTCTCTGTAAGTTGACTGTGGCAGGAATTAATAAAAATATGCTCAACTGTACCAACTGTGAGGTAGCTCCCAGTGCTTCAGCTGGATTGGCCTTATTAACTACATAAATGTTCAGAAACTTATGCCAAAGGCTGTGCCTCAGCTCTGGATCTGGAGAATACTCTGTGGCTAAATAACACAGTACACACAAGTCTAGAAAGCACCACAATGCAGAGCTTAGTGTTCGAAAATCACATTCCAGGCTAGCTCTGCAATCTTCCAATCCAGCGGGGTCCTGGTATGGCATCCAAAGCTGTTGCTGAGGATACGCTGCTGTGTGGAGACTAGCACAAGCAGTGTTTTTGAAGTCTTGACTGAAGGCACTGAAGAAAAATATATTTACCTTGTTATCTTGACTGAAAAAAACATAAAATAAAAAAAGAAATAGTGAAATGGCTAGCAAAAGTTATCCTCAGTGGATGCTAGCAAAAGTTTTTCTCAGCAGAGCTCAGGAAAAGGCACCCAGCTTCCTAGGACACTAGAAAGCAACTAAGGCATAATGGTGTTATACGGGGGCTGGCATAATGTTTTTTACTTTCAGTGATTTTTATTGAAAATTTTAAATGAGACAGAGAGAAAAGCACATTAGTCATTTTGACAACCAGAGCCCTGGTACAAGATTCACAATCAGCAAAAATTAAACATTCTTCAAATTGCAAAGCCATATAAAGGAAGACTAAGTAATCTCAGACTGTATCCCTTCAAAATAAGATTGGAGAAGAGAACCATATAGAATATCTATGTGACCATCTGAAAAGGCAATTAGTCATGACAAGTCATTACATCATAGGAGATTCTGCATAAATATTCCAGGAACCCTAACTATGGCAAAACTGAAAGAAACAGCCCTTACTACCAAGGGCCATGGAGAAGATAATGGCGAATAAAAGAAAGAGAACAAGAGAGGGAGGAAAAAAGAGTGTAGAGAGAAAGAAAAAAAACACAGAGAGAGGGGTACAACATGAAGTGCATAGGGAGTGGGCCCAAGCTAGCCGCCTCCCCTAGAGCTTCACATGTACATAGTCAGCCCAAGGGCTCCAGATAGTTTTAAAACGTTTAGTAGTATCATTGAACACACCAGTAAATTGTTCATTGAGCATAATCCAGGATACCTTTCTTCTGTATATTGACAAAAGTCTTCTTCCATGAGCGGACTATAGTGAGTTTTGCTGCTAACAACATAAAAAAATGAGTCGTTGTTTACATCGAGGTAGGTTTTCAATAGGTTCATTTAATAGAGCAATTCGAGGTTGTTGGGGGACCAGAATCTCTGAAATTTTCTGTATCAGAGCAAAAAACTTATTCCAGAAAACCCTCAACCTCTGGCATTCCCACCATATATGATACATGATACCAAGTGAATTACATTCTCGAAAGCATAGGGGTGAAGAAAATGGATATACCCTCGACAAACGGAGGGGAACCATATCCCACCTAGTTATAACCTTGACATTGGCCTCTATCAGAGAGACATTCAATATGCCTTTATAAGCTAATTTAAGAGAGGAGTGCCATTGTTCCACCTCCGTGTGAGAAGCAAGATCCAAATCCCACACCCACATGTAAGGGAATCTGTTGGGGAGTCCAGCAGCAGTATGTATTAATAGAAATGGTATAATGTTTTTGTTTGCCAGTGTCCTAACCTCGTGCAGATAGCAGTATATCCCAAGTGTCTAAGAATTACTATATTCACTAAATAGATGATAAGAAAATATATTTTTAAACAATTTGTATTCCTATAAAACCCCGTATTAACCCATAATTAACCATATCCAGTCCTAAATGACACCTTCCACCTCTTCTCCCACTGTTCTGCTGACTAGTTCAATTTATTTACCATAATATTTAAACTTTTTTGTTTGCATTCAAAATGTGAGAAAATTAAAAAGAAGCGCCTTTTTTTTATTTGCAAATACCTTTTCTGTGCTTTGTGCCAGAAGCATCATTAATGTAAGGACAAACTTTACAATAAAATGTGAACTTTTATATACATACATAAAATTAATTTTTTTGTTATTTTTTTTTTTTTCAAAAATGGTAAAAATTTAAAAAATGCATTCTTACATTAATTTACACCTTTTTGTCTGAAGAGTACATAGAAAATAAAATAATTTTAGAAAACAATTTTGTAAAAAAAAAAAAAAAAAATCTAGCCTGTCCCCAAAAGAACAATGTATATTTTACTTTGTTATCCTAAGTAACGTTAACATTTTCACCAAATAAACAGTTCATAAGGGGTATAAAGATATAAAAGCTGAAGTGGTTGCAATCAATATAAAACTACATATAAAGCTACAGCCTCATTCACACAAATAGTTACATGCATGTGATAATATGCATTTCTATGGGTTATAGAACATTTGTAAATGCTTATAAATGTGTAAAATTACTTTTAAATGGAATAATTGACATTGTGCGTTTACTTGTGTTCCATTGCATCCAGCTTTTTTTGTTTTAAACATGTTTTATTTAGTTGAGAGCCTCCCCAGAACAAAAAGAAACAGTAATTTATCACAAAATACAAAGTAAAGAGTAGAGGTCGACCGATATATCGGCTGGCTGATATATCGGCCGATATTTGGCTTTTTTTACTTAATCGGCATCGGGCTGATTGTGCTGATAAAAAAAGCTGATTATAACTTCAGCGGGACTTGCAAATGACTTCTGTAATAGAAGTCAATTGCAAGTTGTCTGAAGGTTTCTTCTCTCCTCCTCTGGGCAGCCTGCCAAATCTGATAAGAAGATACATTTGTATCTCTTTGGGTTCTTTTATCAATAGACTGAACTCCGTGTGTAGAAGTTCTCAGTTTAACCATTTAAAGACTAAATCTTTTTTGACATTTGTTGCTTACAAGTAAAAATTCTGCATTTTCTGCTAGAAAATCAATTGGAATCCCCAAACATTATATATTTTTTTTAGCAGAGACCCTAGGGTATAAAATAGCGGTTGTTGCAATATTTTATGTCACACGGTATTTGCGCAGCGGTCTTTAAAACGCAATTTTTTAAAATAAAATACACTAATTAAAAAAAAAAAAAAAAAATAAGCAGTAAAGTTAGCCCATTTTTTTTCGTCCAAAAGTTTTGGTTACCTGTTTTTGTGTATTTAATATTTAAGATATAGTTATTTTTTTTTTAATCTAAATTATACATACAAGTGAACTGATTGGAGGTTTGTTTTGTTCAATAAATGTTTAAATATAAAAAATTTTCTGTATCACTTAGGCCCCTTTCACACTGGGGCGGTGGAGGCGTCGGCGGTACAACAGCGCTATTTTTAGCGCTGCTGTACCGTCGTTCTTGCAGCGGTATTCGGCCACTAGCGGTTCGGTTTTAACCCCCGCTGGCGGCCGAAAAAGGGTTAAATCCGCTCGTACATCGCGGCTATAGCCGCGGTATTACCGCGGTATAGCCGCGCTGTCCCATTGATTTCAATGGGCAGGAGCGGTTTTAATACACCGCTCCTTCCCCGCTCCAAGGAAGCGGCTCGCAGGACTTTTTTTACCGTCCTGCGAGCGCACCGCTTCAGTGTGAAAGCCCTCGGGCTTTCACACTGAACAAACAGCGGAGGCTGTTTAGGGGCGGTTTTCAGGCGGTATTTTTAGCGCAATACCGCCTGAAAACCGCTCCAGTGTGAAAGGGGCCTTATTACTTAAGGTTGCTTTCACACTGGAGCGGGCAGGCGTTGACGGTAAAACGCTGTTAGTTTTAGCGGCGCTTTACCGTCATTTTAGCGGCGCTATTCGGCTGCTAGCGGGGCGCTTATAACCCAGCTAGCGGCCGAGGAAGGGGTTAAATGCGCCCCTGAAGTGCTGCTGCCGAAACGATTTGCAGCCGCTTCGGCAGCGGTGCGCATTCATTTCAATGGGCAGGAGTGGTGGAGGAGCGATATACACCACTCCAAAGACATCCTGCCAGCGCATCGCCTCAGTGTGAAAGCACTCGGGATATCACACTGAGACTGTAGGGAAGCCGTTTTACAGGCACTTTACAGGCGCTATTTTTAGCCCAAAAGTGCCTAAAAAAACGCCCCAGTGTGAAAGGGGTCTAACTGTTAGATTTTATGAGATGAAGGGGGAAAAAAAAAGAAAAAAAAAAAATCGGCCTAATATATCGGCCCAAAAAAATCGGCATCACATATCGGCCTTCGGCCACCGCGATTTCTAAATATCGGCATCGGCATCGGCCAGAGAAAAACCCATATCGGTCGACCTCTAGTAAAGAGCCAAATTGACAAAATTTCACCTTGTACACTTAAAGGTACAGAACAGCTGGTCATGTTACATAGTATAATCATACATAAGGCTGTGGCATGCAAAAACAGTAACATATACTGTAATACCATACCAAATAAAATGTAAACAGAAAGATGCCAACATTAATATACACATACAGATTTTAATACTCATCTAAAATCATACATGTAAAGTGCTATCCTCAGTATTCACAAACGTCAAACATCAACCAGAGGTAATATCCCTTTAAATCTACAATACGCCACATGTAATATATGTTTGAAATAAAGTCCCAAGAAAAGGTATTTTATATATTCAATAGTAATAAAACGTACACACAAGTGCTTGTGAAAACAAAAGATCCAAACTCTCTTGTGCCAGGATCTAAGAAAACCAAT
This sequence comes from Aquarana catesbeiana, assembly GCF_042186555.1. Lineage (NCBI taxonomy): Eukaryota > Metazoa > Chordata > Amphibia > Anura > Ranidae > Aquarana > Aquarana catesbeiana. Next base: position 146,817,545 of record NC_133330.1, read on the forward strand.
CCAGCCACTCCCACCAGAAAAGAAAGCCAAACTCCTTACCCAGTAATATGTGTTATAGGGATACAACTTGTGTGCTACTATGTGTAATTTAGGATAAAAATAAAAACAAACCTTGAAACTCCAGTAAATATAGTGAAAATAAGGAATCAAAATAAACTCAAAAAGAACAAACGTATAATAACTGTGAAATAGCTGCAATCACTTAGTAGTGTACTCAAAAACACTACGTAAACAAATGCAAAAAAAGAGAAAAGGGAGTGGTGTGCTTATTCAATATAACGTGCCGTAAAATAAAATAAACACAACTAAAAATGCAAACAAAAGTCCAAGTAAAGCCCAATGGTAGGAATTGGTTTATATAGAGATGGATATCTCATAGAAATAACTTGATAGATTGATGCTTTGTTTTGTCTCCTAACATTGACTGTAAAATTTATAGATTGGCCGCTCACCTCCAACAATGACCAAAAGGTCAAACAAGGCTCACCAGGCAGCAAATGGGGAATCCTGCTGGTGGATCTGTGAAGAGATTCAGGTCCCAAGCGAAGACATAATGCTACATGGAATCTTAGCATCAACACATCCTGCACTGATATAGAGAAAAAGCTTGCTCCAAAGGATAAATACTTCTTGTGTGAATTGCACTCAAAGGAAACAAAGAACAACCATAGTGCAATATTGCCAGATAAAATCCATAATCGGCACCGGAAGTGACGTCACAAGGTTCCACCCAAATGTGACGTCCATGGGTGGAGCCTTGTGATGTCACTTCCGGTGCTGATTACGTAAGCGTGGTGAGGAGGCGAGCGTGTCACTACTCCCATTATATACTGCAGTTTTTGTTCTTACTTGATGTAAGCAGCTTCTTTTATTAAACAAGTTTATTTCATCTGGCAATATTGCACTATGGTTGTTCTTTGTTTCCTTTGAGTGCATGGGTGGAGCCTTGTGGTGACACTTCCGGTGCTGATTACGGAAGCGTGGTGAGGAGGCGAGTCTGTCACTACTCCCATTTTATACTGCAGTTTTTGTGTAGTGTAAAAGAAATCCAGAGGTGCAGGGTGCTGTGTAATGTAAAGGGGTTCAGAGGTGTAGGGTGATGTGTAATGTAAAGAGGTCCAGAAGTGCAGGGTGCTGTGTAATGTAAAGGTGTCCAGAAGTGCATAGTGCTGTGTAATGTAAAGGGGTCCAGAGGTGCAGGGTGCTGTGTAATGTAAAGGAGTCCAGAGATGTGGGGTGCTGTGTAATGTGCAGGGGTCCAGAGCTGCGGGGGGGGGGGCAGTGTAAGGAGGTCCAGTTGTGGAGAGGGAGTACAAAGTAGTGACAAATAGATATGGGGGGATGCAGAGGTATGCAGGGGGCACAGTGGGGTGTTTTTACATTTTAAAGTTGGGGGGTACCAGATATAAGATCCGTCCCAGGGGCCAAATGCTCTAGGTACGCCCCTGCCTATATCTGAGGAGAGAAGAAGCGCCTGTTGTAATACCACCATTGCAGGCTCCTTCCTGCTCCAGACCCACTCAGATGTCTTTCCCAGGATCTCATGGACAACTCACAGGACCCATATGGATACATTTCAGATCATACATCCTACACTACAGGAACGTGGGATTGCAGGTATTCAGCCACTGAAACCGCTACACCTTTTCCCGCATGGAACATATGATTAAAAAGGAAACACACTACACAAAGCATGCTACTGTTTAAAAACTGCTATTTAATCTTAGTATATACGCTATCAAAAAAAGATTTTTTTAAAATGTGCGCATGTGTGCTGGTTACTGATGCCGATAGCGCCATTTTCTATATCTCAAGTATTATTTAATGTTTGCTGATTTTGCATACAAACTTTTTTGGGACTTTATTTCAAACATAATTGCACATGGTGTATTGTAGATTTAAAGGGACATTACCTATGTTTGTGAACACTGAGGATAGCGCGTTACATGTATGATTTTAGATGATAATTAATATCTGTATGTGGGTATTTATGTTGGCAGCTTTAAGTTTATATTTTAAATGCTGAGTTGTGATTTATAGCACATTTTCACACATTGTTGGTAGGTTTTTGTGTTTATTAGCACAGAGTTTTTTTTTTTTGTTTTTTTTTAGTTTAGTAAAATATAATAAGAGAACAGTTGGCATATAACGTCCAGTGAAACATCCTACAATTTAAAAATTAGCTGGGAAGAACCCCTGAAGCATAAGTCTGTAGAGTAAGACTAGGGAGATGGAAAGAATAGGGAAAGGGGGGCTCCAGCTCGAGGAGATACAGAAAATGAAGTGCTGAAGAAAAAGGAAAAAAAAGGGGGGGGGGGGGTTAGCTTAAAATAACACACCAATATGTTCCTGAAGCTAAGGCTAAACAGATCAAAATTCCATCGGTCCAGCAGAAACCAAACAAATTTTGATCAATCTCTGTGGGCAGGCTAGTTGTACTGAAGGTGATCTATCGTTCAATTTTAGTACAAACAGTCTGTCAGGTTTTTCTTGTGTGATCACTGCCGGTGGCTATAGCCACTAGCAGTGATTATTGTATCCACATACACACATTAGCGCAGCGGGAGGGATTCCCCCATAAACAGCCATGGTTGAAGGAAAGAAAATTGCATACTCAGGCGAAGGTACATTTTGCCCCACCCCCAATTGTCCTCCCCCTCCACAATAGCAGTGTGTAATAAGGCGGGGTATTCATTCCCTGCCTCCCCTTACTTGCTATGGGCAGGTGGCAGGTGAGGCAAACTAAAACTTCCACGCTGTGCCCGGTAGGCGAGATGGTGCAGTGTTAGTTAACGGAGGACAGATATTTTAAACCACTTAAGTCCCGGAGCTATTCTTTACATTTTTACTTTTATTTGTCTGCATGTTTTAAAAATAATTTTAGGACTGAAGATTACTTAAAACCGCCAAAACATGAAATATTTTCTGAAATCAAACACTAGAGAATAAAGTGTTGGTACTTCCAATTTTTTATGTTAAATGATATTAGTGCAAAATGTAGGTCAATAATAAACTCAAGCAAATTTTAGGGCACATGAATGCAATAAATTAAGCCATTTTTTGTACAATATAAAAGATATGGTTGAGCTGAATAGATACCCAGCATGTCAAAGCTTAAAAAACCCAAGCAGATTAGAGCCTTACACACACACACACATACGAAAATGCATGTGTTGGGGTACCTACATACAGAAACAGAAAAATTCTAGCATCAGAACCCCTGCATAACACTAAACTGATGACTTGTAGGGGCTTTGTATGTGTGCGCGAAAAATTTCAGTACCCTATATTTTTTTCAGGCAATGCTTTAAATGCCCCTACAGGTCATCTGTTTAGTGTTATGCAGGGGTTCTGATGCTAGGATCATTGTTCTCACGCCGGCATGCGTGGTGATCCATGACATGTGTGGGGCAATCACAGGAGCCAAAGTGCATGCATTTTTGTATGCTTGTGTGTGTGTGTGTGTGTGTGGGGGGGCTCATGTTTGTTTGTTTGTTTTTACATTTTTAATATGTCTCTTTAAATCTTTAAATGTTTTAAAACATTTATTTTATTTTATATTTTTGCTATTTTTATTCTTTATTATTTTTTTACATAACATTTATTGCTATCACATAGGGGACCAATAGCCCCCTTTGTGATAGCATATAGGTGACAGGTACTCTTTATTAGACATTCAGGGTCTATTAGGCCTTGAATGTCTCCTCTGTACTCTGCTACAGCTGATAGAACACATATAGTATTCCATCAGCTGCTTCTCTGAGCACAGCTCCTGTAGAATGGCATTTTACTATCCCCCAATCCCCGCGCCTTCAGGCAGCTGCTTAAGCTGCCTTGTGCTGGTGCCAGCCCTGGCCATGGCTGTGCCTGAGGCGGTAGTGTGCCCTAGGTGAATGCCCAGTTTGCCTGGCGGTAGCACTGGCCCTGCTCACAAGTCTCTGACACCAGTTACAGGACCCATGCTCTTTGTACTTCAATCACTGATGCCTCCTGCTTCTGAGATCTTTCACTTCCCCTTCTAGTTCCACTTCCAAAGACAATGAAGCCACACTCCACAAATCCACGTAGCCTAAAACAATTTATTAGTCCAGAGAAACTCAGACACTTTAAAGTACATTGGGCTTCATTAAGTGGTATTTTCCTCTTTAAAATTTGTGGTAAAACACCGGTAGCTCGTAGTGTTTTTAAATGATTTTTAGCAATTCCTAAAATACTGTACGCGGTATTTCATTGAAATATGTGGTATTTATCTCATGAAACCATGTGATATTTTATCTCATGTGTTATCCAGCGGGATGGATACAGTGGAGAAGAATCAGTTTTTATTGCTGGAAAGGATGTAAAATGGTTTAAACCGTAGAAAAATGCCAACTCACTAAGTTAGTGCAATCCCTGCAGCATATGTATTAATACAAAAGAAAAGAGGAGACTAGAACAGTGTTTCTCAACTTCATTCCTCAAGGCACCCCAACAGGTCATGTTTTCAGGATTTCCCTCAGATGAAACGGCTGTGGTAATTACTAAAGCAGTGAAACTGATGAAATCACTTGTGCAAAATAATGGAAAGACTGAAAACATGACCTGTTGGGGTGCCTTGAGGACTGGAGTTGAGAAACACTGGACTAGAATACCAGTCAAAGGGAAATACAACATTGTCTTTTTTTATTGGTGGAATAAAGGTATTTATATGTGTGTAATTTTTGATACTATTTTCCCCTGGCAACCTCTGGAAGAACCTTGGTTGAGAAAATCCGTTTTAGGCTCCATTCACACTAATGCCTTTTTTTCATGCTTTTTTGCTTTTTTCAGAAATGCAGGACATTATTTTTAACATGGGTTCCTATGGAACACGTTCACATCACTGCATTTTTGTGCCTCTGCGTTCTTGGAATGGATCAGGGACTTTTTTCACACAGCATGCAGCGTTTTGCATGTAATAAACATCAATGGACCCGTATCCAAAATGCAAGTACTGCGCTTTTACCTCGGCTTTACATTCACTGTATATAGCTGGTTGCTAAGAAGCAGGCCAGGAAGCTGGCTGCCTCATCCTTAACAAATGATGAGTAACCAGCTGCCAATGGGACTCCCCACTGACTGCTAAATGTAAAAAAAAAGAATTGCCGGAAAAAGAAAAAAAATGGAGTGGGATCCTCCCCAGGTCCATACAAGACCCTTATCCGAGCATGCAGCCTGGCAGGTCAGGAAAAGGAGGGGATGAGTGAGCCCCCCCATCTCCTGAACCATACCAGGCTGCATGCCCTTAACATGGGGGTGCTTTGGGGCGGGAAGGGTCTCTTCCCAACAACCCTGGGCAGTGGTTGTGGGGGTCTGCGGGCAGGGGGCTTAACGGAATCTGGCCTCCTTTGACAAGGGGACTCCCAAATCCCCCCCCATATGAATGAGTATGGGGTACATGGTATCCCTACTCATTCACCAAAAAAAAAAGAAGTGTAGTGTTACAAAATGCAAGAGACGTTTTTTTTGACAAGTCCTTTATTAAGAATCATGTCTTCTCCCTCTGCTGTCTTCTCCCTCCAGTCTTCCTTCTCCCACCTGTCTCTTTGGTGGTTTCTGCTCCCTCCGCTGTCTTCTCGCTTCGGTGGTTTCTTCTCCCTCTTTGCTCTCCGGTGATGTCTTCTTCGTTCACTGCCCATAAAAAAAAACCACGGGCTTCCTCCAATGCTGGCTGCTTCTGTTGTGTCGGCTCCTGCTGTCTGACATTTCTTATATAGCCATGACCATCCAATGATGTCCCCCGGAGAGCCCGCCCCTTTTGATGTCACGTGACACCACCAGAGAGAGAGAGAGAAGCCAGGACTAGAGCCTGGCCACTGAGGGTTTAATGCTCATAGACTGAAGACTAATCACTGATGGGTTAATGCAAATATGCTCTGGAGTGACCACTAATGCCGCGTACACACGAGCGGACTTTCCGGCATACTTGGTCTGGCGGACCAGAGTCCTCCAGACAATCCGCTCGTGTGTAAGCTTCGGCGGACTTTTTTTCTCCAAAAGTCCGCCGGACCTAGATTTGAAACATGTCTTAAATCTTTCCGTCGGACTCCTGATGGAAAGTCCGTTCGTCTGTATGCTGGTCCAATGGAAAGCCCGCTCGTATGTATGCTGGTCCGACGGACCAGATACGGCGCAAGGGCAGGGTATTGCATCTCGCGCTCACTGCAATAGGAAAAATGAATTTTCCTATTGTGGCGATTGTGGGGCATACCAGGCCCTTAGGTCTGGTATGGATTTTAAAGGAAACCCCCTACGCCGAAAAAACAGCGTGGGGTGCCCCTAAAGTCCATACCAGTCCCCGATCTGAGCACGCAGCCTGGCCGGTCAGGAAAGGGGGTGGGGACGAGCGAGCACCCCCCCTCCTGAACCGTACCAGGCCGCATGCCCTCAACATGGGGGGGTGGGTGCTTTGGGGAGGGGGGCACCCTGTGGGGCCCCCCCACCCCAAAGCACCTTGTCCCCATGTTGATGAGGACAAGGTCCTCTTCCCGACAACCCTGGCCGTTGGTTGTCGGGGTCTGCGGGTGGGGGGGCTTATCGGAATCCGGGAGCCCCCTTTAATAAGAGGGCCCCCAGATCCCGGCCCCCCACCCTATGTGAATGAGTATGGGGTACATGGTACCCCTACCCATTCACCTAGGAGAAAAGGTGTCAATAATAAAACACACTACACAGGTTTTTAAAATAATTTATTAGACAGCTCTGGGGGGGGTCTTCCTCCGGCTTCGGGGGTCTTCTTCCGACTTCGGGGGTCCCTCTGGTTCCTCTTCTCCCGGCGTCCGTTGGTTCTTCTTCGCTCTCTCTGGCCTCTTCTTCCGGTGTTCCGCAGGGTGCCCCTCTCCCCAAAGCACCCACCCCCCATGTTGAGGGCATGTGGTCTGGTACGGTTCAGGGGGGGGGGGGGGCGCTCGCTCGTCCCCACCTCCTTTCCTGACCGGCCAGGCTGCGTGCTCGGATCGGGGTCTGGTATGGACTTTAGGGGGGACCCCACACCGTTTTTTCGGCGTAGGGGTTCCCCTTAAAACCCATACCAGACCTGAGGGCCTGGTATGCCCCGCGACGGGGCTCGCAAGATGTCAATCTCACCGATAAAAGGGGTGAGAATGACTTCCTTTTCTAGTCGTACCCGAGTCACGTTCAAAATGAACGGACTTGTCCGTGTGTGCGCAAGTCCGTTCATTCTGAAAGTCTGCCGTAACTCCGGCGAAAGTCCGTCGGAAAAGACGGGTGGACTTAGCCTGCCGGAAAGTCCGGTCGTGTGTAGACAAGTCTGTCCGTTCAGGTAGTCCGCCGGAGAGTCCGTCGGAAAGACCGTCGGACCAAGTCTGCTGGAAAGTCCGCTCGTGTGTACGAGGCATAAGAGTTTAACCACTTCCCGACCGCCGCACAACTATATACGTCCTAAGTTTGAACAGGGATATCGTTGTTATGGCAGCAGCTAGCTGCCATAACCCCGGTATCCCCGTTTTCGTGCGGCGGCCGGCTTTCAGATAAAAGTGGTCCCTGCGGCGGATTCGCCGCGAGATCACTTTTATCGGTGGCGGGAGAGGGCCCCCCCTCCCGCCGCGATCCGGTGCCCTCCGCCGCTTACCGGAGCCGTCGGTAGCGGCGGAGGCGATCGCGTCCTCTACCGTCGTGTGTCAGGAGATGAGTGAGGCCAAGATGGCGCTCACTCGTCTCCAAGATACTGCTGGGCGGAAGCAACGTCAAAACGTCACTTCCGTCCACGCCTCTTAAAGGCATATTTTTTCAAATGTCATTTTTCTAAATGACTTTTTTTTTTTTTTTTTTTTTTTATTGCATTTTAGTGTAAATATGAGATCTGAGGTTTTTTTGACCCCAGATCTCATATTTAAGAGGTCCTGCCATGCTTTTTTCTATTACAAGGGATGTTTACATTCCTTGTAATAGGAATAAAAGTGACACAATTTTTATTTTTTTTTAAACAGTGTAAAAATAAATAAAATATTTTAAAATAAATAATAAAAATAAAAAAAAAAATTTTTAAAACCCCCCTGTCCTGACGAGCTCGCGCGCAGAAGCGAACGCATACGCGAGTAGCGCCCGCATATGAAAACGGTGGTCAAACCACACATGTGAGGTATCACAGCGACCGGTAGAGCGAGAGCAATAATTCTAGCCCTAGACCTCCTCCTGTAGCGCAAAATATGCAACCTGTAGAATTTTTTAAACGTCGCCTATGGAGATTTTTGAGGGTAAAAGTTTGACGCCATTCCACGAGCGGGCGCAATTTTCAAGCATGACATGTTGGGTATCAATTTACTTGGCGTAACATTATATTTCACAATATTAAAAAAAATTGGGATAACTTTACTGTTGTTTTATTTTTTTATTCAAAAAAGTGAATTTTTTCCAAAAAAAGTGCACTTATAAGACCGCTGCGCAAATACGGTGCAAAAAAAAGTATTGCAATGACCGCCATTGTATTCTCTAGGGTGTTAGAAGAAAAACCATATATAATGTTTGGGGGGTTCTAAGTAATTTTCTAGCAGAAAAACCTGTTTTAAACATGTAAACACCTAAAATCCAAAACGAGGCTGGTCCTTAAGTGGTTAATGTATATTTTCTGGGGATGAGCTGTAATTCACACATCCGGCAGACTTATCCCTAATAGGTAAATGCACATACCTTGTAGGGATGAAAACTAGCTAGTAAGTTCTTTATGCTGGATGCACATCTCCTTGTTGGCATTGACACTGGTAAGAGAGATGTGTTTATTGGGAGCAGAATACATGAAAAAGACCAATGTGTGTTCTGGTGGCAGGACCCCACTGATAGAACATGGCCTGCTCAGCTAAATTCAGGACTTAAAGTGGCTGTTAAGCCACTATGTTATGTTTATACAATCCCCTCTGTTAGATAACAACATGTGTCCTAGTGTCTGTGCTTTATAAAAAAAATGCAGATTTCTGCCTGATTTCACAGCACCCCCGGTGCTCACGTGACTCCTCGGCTCTCTCCTCTCCCCATCTGCTAGCTGCAGTGGGAGGAGCTGAGAACTCCTGTTGACATCAGCCGGGAGGAGGAGAGGAGGAGAGAGCCGAGGAGTCACAAGAGCGCCGGGAGGCGCTGTGAAATAAAGCAGAAATCTGCATTTTTTTTATAAAACACAGACACTAGGACACGTTATCTAACAGAGGGGATGGTATAAACATAACATAGCGGGGAGGGGAGCAGAGCGACACTGGTACAAGCTGACAGGCAGGGAGGGGAAGGGGGAGAGGACGGGAGAGAGGACAGAGGAGAGGAAAGAGGAGGAAAGGAGAGCTGCAAATGACAGAGGCACGTAATCTGACCACGGTATCAGGGCTCAGCAGCCATGATAAACCGTGGTCAGTTTACAGGGGGGGGACCAGGCAGGATCAGCCAGGTATTTCAGGTGATACAGGGAGCCAAATTACACAGCACAGGCACTAGTAACGCTTTATTTCTAGTTGGTGCGTCTACCATCTGACCCATGAAATTGTCCTGCAAGACAACTAGGAACAGGTGAGCCTTAGACGAATGTGTGGTTCCCTCTGCCCAGACCTCCTATCACAATTTAGATTAGCAGCAAGGATGGGAAGTTATCATAATGGGGGATTTTAAATATCCAGACATAGACTGGGCGGAGGGAACCATGCATTCATCTAAGGCTTACCAGTTCCTAAATGTCTTGCAGGACAATTTCATGGGTCAGATTGTAGATGCACCAACTAGAAATAAAGTGTTACTAGTTTTTTTTTTAGGGTAACAAACACTTTAACCCAGTAATTTTACCAAAAAGAATGGAATGTCACTGCAAGGTCTATAAAAGACATGGGTGAGCGAATTTGGGTGGAGGAACTTGATTGGCCTGCACACAGTCCTGACCTCAACCCGACAGAACACCTTTGGGATGAATTAGAGCGGAGACTGCAAGCCAGGCCTTCTCATCCAACTTCAGTGCCTGACCTCACAAATGCTCTTCTGGAAGAATGTTTAAACCTTCCTATAGACATACTCCTAAACCTTGCGGACAGCCTTCCCAGAAGAGTTAAAGCTGTTATAGCTGCAAAGGGTTGGCCTAATGCAATACTGAACCCTACGGACTAAGACTGGGATACCATTAAAGTTCATGTGCGTGTAAAGGCAGGTGTCCCAATACTTTTGGCAATATAGTGTATTTAAATAATGCATGTAGATCCACCTACACACATATACATCTTTAGCCTTTGGGGTGTCCTGGTTTAATGAAAACATCTTGGCGTTTTGCCTAAGTTCCATACTTCCTAAGATAGGAGAAAATACTGAAGACTGAGAGATCACATGAGATGGGAAGACCACAATAAAATGGAGGTGGGGAGTCTGTTGCAAATAAGAAAGGGGCCAAAGGTAAAGGCACAAGGGTTAGGTGCTATGAGCAAGATCCTTAACCACTTACAGACCGGAAGATTTGCCCCCTTAATGACCAGGCCATTTTTTGCGTTACGGCACTGCGTCGTTTTAACTACGGCACTGTGGCCGTGCAACGTTGTACCGAAACAAAACTGATGTCCTTTTTCCCCACAAATAGAGCTTTCTTTTGGTGGTATTTGATCACCTCTGCAGTTTTTATATTTGCGCTATAAACAATAAAAGAGCGACAATTTTGAAAAAAAAAAACATTTTTGCTATAAAAAGAAAAACTTTTTGCTATAATAAATATCCCCAAAAATGTTTTTAAAAAACTAATTTCTTAATCAGTTTAGGCCAATGTGTATTCTTCTACATATTTTTGGTAAAAAAAAAATGCAATAAGTGTATATTGATTGGTTTGCATAAAAGTTATAGCGTCTACAAACTATGGGAAAGATTTATGGCATTTTTATGGCATTTTTATTATTTGATTTTTTTGCTAGTAATGGCGGTGATCTGAGATTTTTAGTGGTACTGAGACATTTCGGCGGACAGATTGGACACTTTTGACACATTTTTGGGACCATTGACATTTATACAGCGATCGGTGCTATAAAAATGCACCGATTACTGTGTAAATGTCACTGAAAGGGAAGGGATTAACACTAGGGATGATCAAGGGGTTAAATGTGTTCCCTAGTGAGTGTTTCTTACTGTGAGGGGATGGGACTGACTAAGGGAGGAGACATATCGCTGTTCGTAATTACTACAAACAGCAGATGTGTGTATTCTCCTCTGTGAGAACAGGGATTTGTGTGTTTGTGTATTGTTCTGGCTCGTCCCCCCGCCATTGTTTTGCGGTAACTAACCACTTTGCCGATGGAAATGTGCATGAGCCAGTCGGCAAGTGGTTAATGATGTCCTGGTTGAAAGCTACAGCTGAAGGAGGTGTCTGACTTGATGGTATAGATTAGAGATTGCAGGGGTAGACCTGAGCAACCAAATGCCAGGAAGATAAACTACCAGAGGACCCAGTGGGATGAATAAACAGCCTCCCACTTTCAGAAGCAGGGGTGCGCCTTGCAAAACACAGAGCAGATGAGTTAGAGCAGTGTTTCTCAACTCCAGTCCTCAAGGCGCACCAACAGGTCTTGTTTTCAGGATTTCCCTCAGATGAAACGGCTGTGGTAATTACTAAGGCAGTCATACTGATTAAATACTGATTAACTCACCTGTGCAAAATAATGGTTAGCCTGAAAACATGACCTGTTGGGGCACCTTGAGGACTGGAGTTGAGAAACACTGAGTTAGAGGACCTCTGGGTTCAAGTCCTGTGGCTGGAGTGGGAGGTAGGCTCTGAATGCCTACAGTGTACTACTGATTTAGTAGATGAAGGAGAAAGGTGTGGTTCCTTTATCCCACCCACAGACCTCTTGCATTGAGGCAGGAGTACACTGGACCAGCAGTGACATTGCTAATGACAGTGCCAAGAGTAGGTCCAAAGCCATAACTTCTCTGGAAGGACAAACAAGTCAGATGTTTCTTGGTTGTTACACTGGCATCCCAGGCATATAGCCAAAGTGTCCTGTGCATATAAAAGTACATAATCTCCACATAAAGACAAGCCATCGCAACTAAAGCACCAATCTCCATACTTTTGTTCAAATGTTCCTTGACACAAGGACCTACCCCTCTATTGGAAAAAACTGGGTCTAAGTAGGGAATGTAATTGCCTGTCAGTGAAATCCCTAAAGGTGAGTACACCATTGCCCTGTTTGGTGGTATGCCTGTTAAAGGGGATCGCTGAAGCATCTTCAGTAGGCCAGGAACAGTTAAGCAATACATTCACTTATTCTGTCACATTCTTATTTGCCCAGGATCCTACAGGTTGTTTCCAGTTCCTCATAGAGGAATGTCTTAAATACTTGGTGCAGAAGAAAGGTATTTTAACTGCGGGAGTTCTAGAAGACCCTAGACCTAGAACAGCAGGCTGATATTCTAAATGCAGGGTTGTACACACTGCATCAATCTGGCTAGAAACAGCCCTTGTTAATCTGAGTCATCTGCAGGTGACTCAAAAACAGCCTCTCTAGAAGTAGACTGTGAGGACCTTGAATCTGAATCAAGGATGATAATTGATTTCTCCAGTAATTTAGAAGAACTGGCAGGACATCTGAAGTGGTGATGGAGGTCCTTGTTGACCCGAGGGATGCCTGGGTCTCACACAACATAGTAAACACCCCTATAACCAGTGAGGGATTATGGACAGAGGTCAAAGGCTATTAAAGCGGCATTGTCCATCTATGCATCAATGAGAAGACATGTTGCACCATGTAGCAGAAAACTAGGCTAGCAGAATTATAGTTAATTTTTCCCAGCAGAGCTGAAGAAATGGCGTCCATTCTCCTGTGAAATGTGATGTTAGAGGTAGGGTTATACGGGTCCAACTACTTGGGAATTTGCATATCCCTGTGTTCCTCAATGGATGATAAAGAAATAGGTACATCACCTGTTTCAGCAGGTGTGTATAAGGAGATTGGGCAAACAGGATTAACATTTTTTGGCAGTTAGTCGGTGGTAAACATAGTGTAATGCCCCGTACACACGGTCGGATTTTCCGATGGAAAATGTCTCCGATCGGAGCGTGTTGTCGGAAATTCCGACTGTGTATGGACTCCATCGGACATTTTCCATCGGATTTTCTGACACACAAACATTGAGAGCAGGATATAAAATTTTCCGACAACAAAATCCATTGTCGGAATTTCCGATCGTGTGTACACAAATCCGATGGACAAAGTGCCACGCATGTTTAGAATAAATAAAGAGATGAAAGCTATTGGCCACTGCCCCGTTTATAGTCCCGACGTACGTGTTTTACGTCACTGCGTTTAGAACGATCGGATTTTCCGACAACTTTGTGTGACCGTGTGTATGCAGGACAAGTTTGAGCCAACATCCATCGGAAAAAATCCTAGGATTTTGTTGTCGGAATGTCCGAACAAAGTCCGACCGTGTGTACGGGGCATTACTGTTTTTGTGGAGTTATGTTTTAAGTTACATACAGTATATAAAAGTGGCTACTAAGGAACATACTAAAACTTATACAGAATGCCTTCACATGCCATGTTATAACTTCCTAACTGCTCTGATTCTGATCCCCTTGAAACTCCTAAAAAAGTTTACCCTTGTGATTTAATGCAGTATATTACTATAAGAATACAGTTACATTGCAAGACGTAAACATAACAAGTCTTGGTAGATTCTGAATATTATTGAATTAATCTCTGTTACATACTGTATAGAGAATGATCTGAGAACATACTGTATAGATAATGAGCTGAGAACAGGGACGCACCAGATGCTCTACATGTGCACACAGTTTTTTGTTGCTAGAAAATTCTAGGATGTTTGTGGATATTGGTGTGGTGGAGACTTTGTGAGTAGTGTATAGTACAATGCTAGGCCACATTGTCCTGCAGGTTATTGATACTTTCCTTTTTTTTTTTTTTTTTTTTTTTTAAACAAAATTGTTAATTAGGCTATCAGGCTGGGTTAATACTAGTGCGAATTGGATGCAGTTTTTTCCACATCCAATTGGCATGACAGGAGATTGTGATTGGCTCTCTATGGAGCGGTTCACATATCTCCATGGTGGCTCCAGAGCGGCTTGCACAGGAGTCCTGTATATCTTTGGCTCATTTCCAGGGTCGAATTCATGCGAAAATTCAGCCCTGATTCGTCCCTGAAACTGAGAACAGGGACGCACCAGACCCCTGCTGTCAGCAGCATCTGGCATAGATGTGAACCCAGCCTAAAACAGTGACTTGCCATTGTATATAATTATATGGTTTAATTAAAGTTTGCTGTAAGTTAATTAATTAATGCTACAAACTAAACTGTTTTTCACTTTCACTTTAGGGTATTTACAGTTGTATTCATGGAGTTCCTATAGAAGACAGACAGTCTGCAATGAATTCCCCTTCAGCTACAATGAATAATACTCATTCTAATATACTACGACTCCTCCGGACTGCCAAGAATATGGCTAATCTTTCTGGGGTAAATGGGTCTCCTCAGAGTGCATTAGACTTCATACGCCGGGAATCTTCAGTATATGATATCTCTGAACATCGGCGGAGCTTTACTCATTCCGACTGCAAATCTTTTCAGCCTGAGGAGAATCTTTTCAGTGACTACATCTCTGAAGTCGAAAGGACCTTTGGTAACCTTCAGCTTAAAGACAGCAATGTCTACCAAGATCATTTTCACCATCACAGACCACACAGTATAGGGAGTAATAGTTCTATTGATGGTTTGTATGACTGTGAAAATGCACCTTTCACAACACAGCCCAGATCACTATCCAAGAAACCTCCTTTAGATATAGGTTTGCCGACTAAACACCCAACAGCCCAAATAGGTGACCTTTATGGAAAGTTTTCATTCAAAAGTGATCGTTATGGTGCCCATGATGACTTAATTAGGTCAGATGTTTCTGATATATCCACACATACTGTCACTTATGGCAACATTGAAGGTAATGCAAAAAGGAGGAAGCAATATAAAGATAGTCTAAAGAAAAGGCCAGCATCTGCGAAATCTCGAAGGGAATTTGATGAGATAGAACTGGCCTACCGTCGGCGTCCAAGGTCTCCTGATCACAAACGCTACTTCAGAGACAAAGAAGGTCTACGAGATTTTTATCTGGATCAGTTCCGGACCAAGGAAAACAATCCCCACTGGGAACATGTAGACCTGACAGATATGTACAAAGAAAGAGGGGAGGAGTTGAAACATGAAAGTTCTTGTTCTAATAGACAACATCAGAAACATACAAATGAGTATGGGCAGAATGAAAGAAAACATGGCACTGGAGGAAATGCTTGGGAAAAAAATCTTTCTAACATGGAGTGGGAGGACAGAACTGCAACTAACTTTTGCCGTAACTGTCCTTCAAAGATGCACAATTATGCAGGGCAGAATACCAACCGTCCAGCTTGTATCCGCTGTGAAGTCTGCAAGAAGGCAGGAAACCTTTATGACATCAGTGAGGACAACTCACTTCAAGACTTGGATGCTCGGCCAATTCCACCTGCCAACTCAAAATATCCACAGAGCCCATCAAATGGCAAAGCCCAGAAGCGAAACCGAAGCAAGCTTCATCGCCAGCATTCATATGATACTTTTGTGGACCTCCAGAAAGAAGACGTGACCTTAGCTCCACGCAGTGTCAGCTTGAAAGATAAGGAGCGCTTCTTGGATGGCAGTCCATATGCCCATATGTTTGAAATGCCTAATGAGTCATCCTTTGCAAGCAAGTCCCATGGCCCAGGCCATAATCCAGGGGGGTACATGCTCAGCCGTTCCCTTTACCCTGACCGAGTCACACAAAACCCATTTATTCCAACTTTTGGGGATGATCAATGTCTGTTGCATGGGAGCAAGCCCTACTATTTTAGGCAACCAGCTATTGGTGGCTTAAAGGGAAGATCGGACTTCCGAGGGACTGGTAAATCACTCACTGCTTTACAAGCGGGTCCCGCTGGACGTTTCCAAAAAGACATTTGTATAGGAAATCAATCCAATGCCTGCGTTTCAAACAATAAGAACCCCAGATCTTTCAACAACTCTACCAATGGCCATGTGTATGAGAAGTTATCCAGCATTGAGTCAGACGTCTGAGAGGGGAATTTGGGCTGGGACCTAAATTCTGTGTTTCCCAGTTCCCAAATGTTATTCTCATACAGTGAAGCAGGACACAGGTGTTCTTGAATGCTGTTGGTATGGGATGCAATGCAGCTTTTCTATTCCCTTTCATTTTTCTTCTCTTCCTGGGGCCATCTCGTATTTCTATTCATACGGAGTTCATATCATAGCCTGAAGAAGCACCAAGCTGACAATAAAGAGGGGGGTTATTGTTTGTCTTAATTTACCTGAGACCTGGGCTGAGCGCTGTAAGGAAGGGAGGAGAATTTAATATGTACAGACATTCTTGAATTTTCTTCCTAAATCATGAAACGAAGAGCTTGGAAAAGACTTAGAATCAGAAGGGTCAGTTGAAAAAGAATAAAGAATAATTGGTGCAGGGGAAGTTTAGAATGAAAGAGGGTACTGCTTACACTATAGGAAGCTTCCAAAATCCTCTTAATGTAGGAATGCAAGCTAGGGCATTCTGTGTAGATGAGCCAATGACAACTGAAGGGATAACTGGGAACTGCCCTGGCTTAAGTGATAATGTATGTTTGTGTTGTGACTGTCTGCATACACAGGTAGCTGGAAATATATGACTGCATAAATCCTAAAGTGAGATAGCTCCACTTGTCCATCCATCAACTCAATTAATATCCCAACCATGCATTTGTTTTAAAACAATATTCAGTTTATTTGCATTTAGATCTGATCATTAGAGATTCCATACTCTGCACAGATATTTACTTTGCAAGCACACAAAGTAAAAAAAAAATCTCTTGGTTCTTTAAAGAACTGAAAATGTTTTTGCTGCTCAGGAACATCACAATAATATTTACAGCTACTTTTAATGCCCAGAAAAATAGTATTCCAATAGCAGGATTGGGATTTTTTTGATTTTCATTCATTTCTAGAATCCTGCAGTGTAATCTTAAAAAAAGTATATTTTTTATATTTATTTGGCTGTGCAAGACTTGTAATTTTGCTGTTCTGCAGTTCATTAGTTCTATGATCTCAGCCATAAGACTGTTTAAAATTAGAAATAGATATAGAATTATCAGGACAATAGGCTATATGAATCACATCTGCATCCAAGGGCTTCCTAGTATGGCACTGTCTTTTCAGGAACAGATAGTATCAGTCTGGGTTTAGGAATTATGGTTGTCCTTCATAATGAAGGCATTTTTTTTAGCACGCTTGAGGCTTGTCCTTTCACACAGCCTGTTTCCATACACCATAAACAGCATAATATTAAAATACCATATATCACGAGTGAGTTTTACCATTTCACACCTGATTTTTTTTATATCTATTTTGTCCAAGTAAAACCCCAGACACTTCTAATGGCTGCAATGATGTATTTTAAACAGATTAAATAGAAGAATTAAATTGATAAATACATAACCATGATTTTACCCTTGTTACAATGAATATACCAAACAATTGTGAAAAATCACTCTTGCCATTAAGCACATAATGTTTGGGCATTGTAAAATGATCCATATTTCTGAGGGCTAACTGTAACAAGCTCTGAATTTCAGCCTATAATATAATGTTCACGTATGTATATTTCCATTAACGTTTACTGAATTAGATGACATATTATTGGATGGACAACGGAAGATGGTTTAGCAAGTGTAGTGAGCACATGGTATGGTTGGTGTGGTGACTGAGGGCAGTATCCTAGCACAAGAGCTATGACCATAAGGGCATTAATCTTAATTTCTTCTAGGCGGCACATGGTTATAGCTGGAGATAATGGGAAGCGCCATCCTAGCCTCCAATTAGTCCTTCCATCACAATAAGTGTGAAGGGAGAGAAATCAGGGTGCCGCTTCGGTCATCAGAAAAACAGGATGGGGTCCTACCGCCCACTGTTAATTTTTTTAATTATTTTTTGTAAATATGTGGTTGGTTTTTTTTCAATAGACTTTTTAATGAATTTGTAGTTACACAGAGGGAGATGGCTGTGTGTCTTACCCCAAGACGCCTATTTTATAGGTTTGAAGGCTCTGTATCCCTGTGCCATTTCCCTGAGCTATTGGATCATAATATTTTAAGATCCCTTGCTCATTTTTTTTTCTTCATGTGCCAATTGACAGAGCTTGGTCCTGGAGTGAAGAAGATTTTTATTATGTGCCAATTCCTTGAGACTCTGAATTTATGTGCCAAATTACTGAAGCCACCTTAGAAACAAGGCTCTCATCAACTTTACCCTAACTTCATAGCCCTTACATCTATGAAGCCATTCAAGCAGAATGTGAAAATGGCAATATATTTGTCCCCAGATATGGTGGCACTACTGGCAAAATGGTTTAACCTTTTCTCTGCCAGAACCTTTGGCAGCTGGCTGTTCTAAAGATGTTGAATCAAAATAAAGTGTTGAATACAACTGAACTTATACTTCACACTTTGAGGCATGTGTATCAAGGTATAGATGTGGAATGCAATTTATGAGTTTTACTCAAGAAACGTGTATCAGGTTTCTGTGCCCTACAGAAGTCCACTTGAATTTATCCCTGTGCAGTATTGCTATACGCATTAGTTAATTTTTGTATACTGGTTATACCAGGTGCCACTTTCAAAGCGAAAAAACACAAAGGCAATAAGAACACGTTTTTATACTAGATATAGTCAGTAGTACCTTGCATATTTTTTCCTTGCATTAGTAAACATAGTGCAAACCCTTCTCAGTATATCTCATCTTCTTCTCTTTATTTGCATTTAATTTTTATAAACACACAGTTGCACGCATACATCACACTATTTCATATCTTTTAGCTGAGCAGTTATGTCATGAGTGCCATGACTGAAAGAACACATTTAATATTATTGTTTCTGGGGAACAGTTTTGAAAAGGCTTGAAGATATTTTGGCTGGTACAGCAGAAATGTTTGCCCTTTTTTCTTCAATAAATAGTATGTACTATAGGATTTTAAACTGAACATTTCTGCAAAGAGTTTGCTGACCTGATCCCAAATACTGTTCTGTTTTGAAAAGTAGTCAAGGAGCCAGTCTGCACAGAAAATCATAAAATCATATTTCAACATCAAAATATTTAATAAAATAGTTTGGATAGTAATGTATTAAGTAGTTAAGCATTTTTTAAAATAAAATAAAAATAATTAAAAACACATCCATTACCCTGAGCACTTACAAACACATGCAGAGCATGCATGCATACAAATAATTGTGCCATGCATCTTATAAATGACTGCGTCCATCAGAGTTAAAGAAATAATCTTAGTTCCCTCCTTTATGGTAACTCTAAATTGATAAGCTGGAAAGGCATTTAAAGCATAATCTACAGATAATTTTAAGTACCGTAAAACAGTTATCTCATCTTTTATTTTGTACAACAAATTTAAAATAAAATTGTGTTTGTGTGTGTACTAAAATACATTTTGGTGTAATTTTCCCTGAAAAGATAGAGTGTGCACATATCATGCACCTTAAAAAATTGCAGCTACCATGTTTTTATTCTACAAGGCCTCTGCATCCAAAATATTTATTGTTCTAGCCATTATTGCTGATTTCAAAACGTGTCCAAAAATTGATAAAAATGGCACTAGAGGGGAAGAGGTTAATGGGTAACTATAATGATAAAGTGCTGCCTCCCAATATGCCTCCGAAAATTCCTTTGAAATAAGTGCCTAAAGATATCATAACAATTATCCTTTTTCCCTGTTTCTACTTCCGTGTTCTGCCAATGAATCAACAGTGTCTACAGCTGGCATCTATAGACTACTGTGCCCTTTGATTTCTTTACTAGCTATTTGTGCAGCTTTAAAAAAATGCCCCCTGATCTGTAGACAGAAGGGGCCAGTTTTGGTAAGTATGTAAGCATTGGACAAGCGGACCTATATATAGTTAGGGGGCAGTACTCTATAAGTTAAGTTATTCTTTACATGTAAAGTCCAGTACTCAGTCCAATTTATTCAGAACAATGGAAATTCCCCAAATAAGTAATGAGGCAGTGAACAAAAATGGGTCACTCTACACTTGACTATAATGGGCCAGTTCTTGCTCCTAAAAGGAAAATTCAGCAATTGCAGAGGGATGCCTCAAATTGTGGCTCTGTGCAAACCTAGAAAGCAATGACACAGTCACACAAGCAGGAATTTAGGGTAATGCTCTGTATAAACAGTATATGCATCAGGCAGGATTTGCCATATTGCAAGGAAACAACATCTGCATTTTACCAATTTTAGAAAACCATAATAGGGCCTGCAGGATGTCTTGAAAAGGTAATCTGAATAACAATAGATTCTAAAATGACTTGTGTAATAATTATCTGTTATATCTTTTTTTTTTCTTTTTTTAGTTACAGCAAAGTCATCCTTTAAACCTTTCTATTATAGTCAGCAGTCACCTGATTTTATATAACTGCCAAAAAATTTTAAATGTAAAGGTTCTGCACATTGTTTTTAAAACCCCCCAGACATGTACTTTATTGTCTTTGTAATTATCTAACTTTTTTCCAGCTGTTTTTAAAACACTTGGACTGATCATGTAAACAAGGGCTTGTGTACATGACCATCACTGGCTTTTACAACCGAACATAGCACAGCTCAAATACATGTTTTCAAATGCAGGCTGTGAAACTGATATGCCTGCAATCAGGCCCGGACTGGGACAACAAATAGGCATTTAAGACTGAGCAGCCAATTTTTTCAGGAACCGGGGGGGGGGGATTCGGTAGGTATTTACGGGGGTGGCTGGTGTCAGTCTTCTCCACACTGTAATGTGCGGGGACACTATGATATAATGGGGACAGCACTGTAAAGTGCCACTGTAATGATTATCATAGTACGCACAGAGCCCCCTTACATCAGAGTCCCCTTACATCAGAGTCCACTTACATCAGAGCCTGCTCAGAGCCCCCTTACATCAGAGTCTGCACAGAGCCCCCTTACATCAGAGTCCACACAGAGCCCTTTTACATCAGAGTCTGCACAGAGCCCCCTTACATCAGAGTCTGCACAGAGCCCCCTTACATCAGAGTCCATACAGAGCCCTCTTACATCAGAGCCCACTCAGAGTCCACTTACATCAGAGCCCGCTCAGAGCCCCCTTACATCAGAGTCCACTTACATCAGAGCCCACTCAGAGCCCCCATACATCAGAGTCTGCACAAAGCCCCCTTACATCAGAGTCCGCACAGAGCCCCCTTACATCAGAGCCCACTCAGAGCCCCCTTACATCAAAGTCTGCACAGAGCCCCCTTACATCAGAGTCCGCACAGAGCCCCTTTACATCAGAGTCAGCACAGAGCCCCCTTACATCAGAGTCCGTACAGAGCCCCCTTACATCAGAGCCCACTCAGAGCCCCCTTACATCAAAGTCTGCACAGAGCCCCCTTACATCAGAGTCCGCACAGAGCCCCTTTACATCAGAGTCAGCACAGAGCCCCCTTACATCAGAGTCCGTACAGAGCCCCCTTATATCAAAGCCCGCTCAGAGCCCCCTTACATCAGAGTCTGTACAGAGCCCCATTACATCAGAGCCCGCTCAGGGCCCCCTTACATTAGAGTCCGCACAGAGCCCCTTTACATCAGAGTCTGCACAGAGCCTCCTTACATCAGAGTCTGCACAGAGCCTCCTTACATCAGAGTCTGCACAGAGCCTCCTTACATCAGAGTCCACACAGAGCCCCCTTACATCAGAGCCTGCTCAGAGCCCCCTTACATCAGAGTCCACTTACATCAGAGCCCGCTCAGAGCCCCCTTACATCAGAGTCCACTTACATCAGAGCCCGCTCAGAGCCCCCTTACATCAGAGTCTGCACAGAGCCCCCTTACATCAGAGCCCGCTCAGAGCCCCCTTACATCAGAGTCTGTACAGAGCCCCCTTACATCAGAGTCCGCACAGAGCCCCCTTACATCAGAGTCTGCACAGAGCCCCTTTACATCAGAGTCGTTTTACAGAGTGGGAGGCAGGAGAGAGGGTGATCTTACTCACCTCAGGATGGAGGCTCAGGCACAGGCTGTCTGTAGCATGTATTTTCTGAGTTACAACTTCCTTGATTTCTCCCTGAGTGTGTGGGTGGGGCAGACACAAAACTAGAGCGGCGGGAGGAGGAGGAGCAGTCTGTCCAAGCTGAGAGCGGAACGGTGGCTCTGAGGCTGAGCTGTGTGTGAGAGACACACAGCTCAGCCCATAACGTCATTTAGTTCTGCCGGAGAAGAAAGGTATGGCCGCATAGCGGGAGGTGAGTGGCAGCCGCGGCCTGTGTTAACCCTCTTGAGGCCGCGGTCACTGCTCACCTCCCGCTGTGCGGCCTGGACACCAACAGGCCACGGAGCGGGCAGCCCCAGCTCATGCGGGCCTCGGCCCACTGGGCAAATGCCCGGTCTGCCCTATGGCCAGTCCGGGCCTGCCTGCAATGTAAAAACATATCTATTAGAACATGCTGCATCCAGAGAAATGCAATGCAATATAGGTAAAGAGCAGCCTCATGTGCACTATGCCATTGAGGTAAATAGGAATATGCTGACCTGCATTTAATGCACATTTCCAACAAACATCAGCACTGTATCTGCAAGCCCCAAAGTAGGCAGGTGCACATAGTAGAGTTGATTTACCAAAGTAATATAGATTGTTCCTTAGCAAGGTGAATTTTCACTTAGCTTAGCGAATGAGATTAAGCTCTGCTGACTTTTATCATACAATCATGTGCAAGCAAAAATGTTTTTTATGTTTTCTTTCACACAATTCTTTGCAAAGTCAAATATCACCACATTCACTAAGCCAAGTGAAAATTCCACTGCAAAATGAAAAATTACTATGCTAAGTAAACAGCCTAAAATGTCTGTAGTAAATCAACTACAGTGACTTGAATATATTTGTCAGAAGAGCAGCAGACAAACCTCTTCAATGGACTGTGCTAAATCTTTTGTGTATATAACTGATCTGTAGCAGAGGTTAATCCTTTACCAACATGGATTTAAAATGGTATTAAACAAAAAACTGCATTAAAATACAGCTTACAAATACTTCAATGCGGTGGCTGCATTTGTTTTGTTTTTTAGGCTTTTTTCCTGTATTAAAACCTGGTGATCAGGCCATTAAATCTGTCATTTTTCAGCTTCATTTAACAGACCATGCTGTCCAGAAAAAGTGGCAGTTAGAGGGTTGACATAAACCATTTAACATTGCCAGGGGTGCTTACACTGTTCAGCGTTTTAACTCATTTTTGTAAAACCCTTTTCCCAAAAGAAAAAACTATTTAATTAACTGCTTAAAATGTGCTAGCTAAAGTTCAGCTTTAATTTTATTGTCAAGTCTAAGCCTATTAGTATATCTAATACTACCCTCTCCACAGATTTACAATGCTGTGTTGCTTTATTTATTTATTTTGTTTCTATTTGTTGAACTGGTTGGACTTTTTTCTGCCTAACTATGTAATTACTTGTTGGATCACCAAAAATGGAGCAACCACCACATTTTATGATTGGAAGCTGCAAAATCTTATATTTTTTTTCTGGGTTTAATACTGTTTTAATCGTTTAAATGTAGTGACCCCTCATTTAGGACTTCTTGGCTCAAGACTTAAAAGGTATACATAGTGATTTGAAAATATTTTTATAGGAAGGGATCAGGTATAGAATAACTATCAAAAAGCTGAACACCTCTTCCAGACTTTAAATCATTCAGTATAGCAGCCATTTATAAAATGAAAAAGGAATGAAAACTTGATTGAATGAGCAAAAATGCTTGTGATAATCTTAATTCACTCACAGTCCCTTTCAAAAGAATGCTGGAGATATTAACAAAGAATTCTCTGCTCAGTGATGCATTTGGCCTAGAAATAGACTAATCCAGTTCTGGGCTATGGCCTTGGTTCATGTTTGGTGTTACCAGAGAGAAGAGCAGGGATCATTATTCTCTGGCTGGGAGAAAACTAGCTATTTGTTCCTATCACGCAGTTAACGCTAAGAAGAGTTTTCTCTTAACTGAAATTGTACATGGTGCCCATAAGTACTTAAGATTAGCAGGCTCACTGTTCCCAAGAATCATTTTCACTGTAATATTTATAGGCTATATTAAGAGGGTTTGCCCTCTTAATATATAACCTCTTTACATTACCCCTGTTTATACAGGGGTAATGTAAGTGTAACCAAATACTTCTTCATGCGCTTCATGGTTGTTAAACTTATCTCTATTTTATTTTTGGAACAAATTATGCTGGTCAAGGAGAGGCTAGGAGCAAACTGAATTGATATTACCCCTGCTCTCTCTATTTTTTTTATATATCAAAAATCATACTGTGTTTGGCAAGTCTATAGCTGGCCATACATAGCTTACATTTTGACTGATTTCTGCTGAATCCACAGAAAGTTGTGTCCTGTTGACACCACCCAGCTTGACAAAGCTTGACTGAAAAGTCAAAGGAGCCAGGAAATTGTCTGCCAAGCAGTGACTGCATTCGGTCAGCATTCTCAGTGCAGATTTCTCCATCCTCGTTGCTTAGAGTGGATGGAGGAATCTCTTGATTTTCTCGTGTTCAACCCATAGCCTGAACCAGAGAAGTTTAGTTATGTATGGCTAGTCTTGCCTCTATGCATTTCCTTCAGTGGAGGAGTAAGTACTAAAGAAGATGACCCCTTCCTAGGCACAAAATACTTTTTAGGGCTCAGAGATTTCTGTTAGAAAATTCTGCTTGGTAAAGTAGAATTTACTGTTGCAGAGGTTAATGGTTTCTGCATGCAATCTAACAGTAATTACACATTCATTGCATGCATCTATACGTTCACATGTATTCAAGAGATAATTGCAACAGCTGCACTGTAATTGTGCTGTCAAATTAAGTTGTTGCTATAATGTTATATATTAGCTTATAACACATCCATATAGCAGGTTCATTAACTGTTCTTTGTTTAAAGTAAAACAGTCATGACGAAACATGATGGGAAGACTTAGGAACATTGTTTATTGACTTGCAGTCGATGACTTTCTCAAATGCTTCACAATGCATCATGTCTAGCTAGCATAATTTTAGAAACAAAAATAATCTAATAAAAATAAATGATCACATATATGATTTTACTTTTAATGTTTTAATCATATACATAAAACACATACCACAAGATTTCTTGCAACATGCAGGTAATAGAAATGCATGCCTTTGAAAGCTTATAAGCTTATGCCATGCATATGATTGTTTTAAAGTGAGATTCTGACCATACAAATCCCTTATCAGTTTGATCAATATGTAAACAATTTTGAATTACATTCTAGTGTTTATAATCCTGTTTTGCCATATTTGTTTTCATGCACAGTTACATTTTTATACATTTGCTTCTAAGATGTTAACATTATACAGATAAATTCTAGAGTATATCGGTACATTATTGATCTGAATGTAATTGTTAAAAACAAACCTACTGCCCTCAATCATGTTTACCCTGATACATTAATATGCTTCTAATCCTTGCTGTTTTCAGTCAGCGGGGCTGACATCCTAAACTACCATAGCTATTTTAAAGTGCAAATACAAGACATACATTTACATATGTCTAAATAAAAATGCAAAGAAGGTGTATCTAGCTAAAGAGTTAGAGCATTGTCAGCCAATGACGGAATAAAATATTAGTAGTAACATGGTCCCAGCAGTGAACTCATATTAATCAATGTTTTGCCTGGCAGCATTATTTTTCAATTTGATATTCTTATTCCCGCTAGTATTGATGTTTGCTGTGCTTTTTAATTAAAAAGACGTCGTGCTGGGGAAGGAAAACACCTGACAAGGTCGAGCCAGTTCTGCAGGCTCAAATTTAAAGTGCAAGAAGCCTGTGGCTTTGTCGTTCATGATGGCTGCATTTGTACAGTGGTTTTTGTTATGTCCTTGGCTATGCCATGCAAACTAAGAATTAATCATTAGGAAATGGATATGCCTAGTTTTAATACAGTTTATACAGACTACCAAGTATCACTCCCATTCTGTCTTCTGCACTTTGCTTCTCACTTATTAGCATGTAGAGCACACAAACCAGACACAAGACAGCTTTGATTATCTTTAACTATTGGACATGTGTATACTATTGCTTGATATGATTTACATCGCATTGCTATTCTTTGCTATATTTATTAAGTAATGCAATTTGAATTGTAACAAAGGAATGTGGTGGTCATATCTTAGCAACTTGAGACAGTGAAACAAGTGCAAAGAAAGCATGTAGACTTTCATCTGACATCCAATTGCAGTTCATAATAAAAGTTGCTGAATTGCAAAATACCTTACATTGGCATGCACAGTTGTTTCTATAGCATGAAGTGACCATTGTTTTCAGCTGTAGGGTTATTACACTGAATATAGGTACATAACGATATCTATTTTCCTAACATCAATATAAGACAGCAGCCATAACACACTATAGGGTCTTGTAGAGTTCATCAGTATTACTTTTAAAGGCATCAGACAAGGTAGCAGTGTTGCTGGTTTAAACCACATTGTTGCAAGGTAATACTAACCTAAATATCCAAAATATATATTTTTTCAAGTTCTGCTGGGCTATATTTAAGGGATCCTGTGATTATAATAAAACATATTTTGTGTAATTAAATATATGTCAAGCTAAGAGAATGAAGCTCTATAGATCTTGCATTTGACTTCTCTTTCCTTGATACACATGCTTTTAATAGAATGAAAAGGTGCAAAAAATAGCAATTGGAAATGTTACTGTTGTGCCCACAATTCTCTGGGGTTCTGTATGCCAGACAAAGGATGGAGAGAATGAGATACTTCAGGGATACAGGTAATGATACAGTCATTCTCCTATGTAATTTCAAGTGTGTAATTTTTCTTCTTTGTGGTTTTCCACTTTTGGCTGTAGAAATGTTTGCCGTTAATGTATAGGAAATATTTCATTTCTTGAGTAGCTTTTTCTTGTGTGGTTGGTTCTATCTACTCATTTATTTATCTTTCTTCTTCACAATCAGCTGCTTTTCTGGCTGAAATGCATTATCTCTAGATGCTGCTACCATGTATGAAAAATCATGTAGTATTCTGAGCGTACCACGAGATGGAGCTGTGATTGGAAATCATGGTTTAGAGAAAAAAACAAAACTGTTGCCAGGAACATTTTCAGTGCCAAATTTTTATTACGTGGTTTAGTGGTTGAAAAAAAAAATGAAAATGTAAAATGTGAAATCTGTACTACCAGCAGACAGTGCAATCAAGTCATTGTTTAATGTCTACTGTATTTTAATGTCACCTCACTTGTTAGTAGCAAGTGATCACAAAATATTGCCACATGCTTTTTCAAAAATGTTACATAATGTATTTGGGAGATTCACCTATTAATGTTAGTGGTCCCATGGAAAAGTGCATTGGCACAAAGGACAATTCAGATGTTAGAAACATTTATATTGGTGAACTCCCTTTATGGTCACAGAAACAAAGGATAAAATGGCAATGCAAAAAATTGGAAAATACTCCCCACTAAACCTTTACTCACTTGGGAGGTTATAATGCGGTTAAAGAAAAATGGAACAAAGAAGGATCATATTATCAAGGTGGCGGTACTCCAGGAGACATATCCCAATGTTTTGACACTAGGCTTTTTTCTGAATTTTGTTTTAAAGAAACTGTGTTTAGAGAAGAATCTGACTTCTTGAATTACACTTAGTAATATCATTACATTAACTTTATATCATTTCAGAGGTACATGCCATTATATGCCAACCACAACAATTGTAACATCATATGTATGTTTAAGAAACAGTACAATTGAGGTTAATGAAAGTCAACACTGACTACATTGGTTAATAAACTAAATAACTCTTCCTTGGACTTACAGGGCCCTTCATACATCAAGACAGATTTTGAGGAAGATTAAAATGTTTTTAATCTTCAAAATGATGCCAGTTTTCCCCATGTTGGTTACATAATCTAGGAGAAAATTATGGCAATAATACTTAGAAACTGGTAACATCTCTGTATAAATTTACTTTTCTATAAATTTAAGCTATTTTAAATGAATACAGTCAGTCATTGGTAATAAATATCAGATGACAGTGAATTACATTTCCATGCAGGTGTTTGGACCTCCAGAAGCCGTAATCATTTAAACTGAAACTTACATCACAGCCCAGGAAAGAAATAAGAGCAGCTATATTTGGTGTACAGAAAGCCAGAACTGTGATTTTTTTTCTGTTTGTGTTAATTTTTTTAGTTTTTTTTTTAATGTGTTCATGAACAAGAAAAAAAATTAAAAAAATTGTTTACTATAATTCCTCCTCTGCTGTTTACAAATAAAAGTTTTAAAGGGACAGAAACTTTAAATGAAAATAACGTATATATAAATATATATATATGTACATATATATATTGAAGTTAATTCACAGGCGTTTTACATTATGAAACAGGGTGTTTTTTTTAAGTCAAATGTTTAAAGAAAAAAAAAAAAAGGAGTTCAAAATTATCTCTGACTTTCATGTTGTTTATATGTGTGTAAAATTGAACAAACAAATTTTGAAGGCAATTTTTCAACGCCTCTTAACTGGTATAATAAAAAGAATAAAATAAAAGGACTCAATGGAATTTTGCCAGAGACTTTGCGACTTATGGGTATACAATTATCTGAGGAAACAGTTTTGTGCTACTTCACTGAATAACTTTTCATTTTATACATTTTAAGTTTGCCTGTTAAAATATATCTCAGCTTAGGTCAAGATCACAACTTTTACATTACCTAAGTATCAAACAATGGAAACATACCTGATATGTTCAGAAATGTTTCATGGAAAATTCTATTTATGATTAAGTAATCGGAATTATTTTTAAATAAAATAACATATACTATTATTAATTGGGGAAATGGTAAATGCTTTTAGTTTGGTGTTATTTGTTTCTTGAACCAATTATATTAAGAAATAACAGAAAGAAATGTAGACCATAAAACACTGTTGAATTGACACTCACTACCTGAGGAGACATGCTGTTTACAAAAAACCCCCAAAAAGATTAAAAAGTTACTTATTTTTGCTGAGGAAAAAGCACTCTTCCCCTAGTTAGTAAAATGTATACAAGGATTATAGGAAACGCAGTTGCAGAGTTCTACCTGCTGTTCCATTGTAATAAAGCTCACAATTTGTTTTCACCCACTTTCTGCAATCAGTTCCTACTTACTAAGTGCTGAATGGAAGGATTTTCTTGCTACAGCCACATCATCAGTGCCAGTGTTGTAATAAGAGAAAAGAATGCTGGGAACTGCAGTGAGCTAATTACATGCGTAGGAAATTGCATTTTTGGGGGAATTCTGTTCACCAACTGTATACAAAATGCCCTTTTACAAGAAAGGCCTGTTGAATATTTTTGCCCTTTTTAGAAAATTATAGATGGCTGCAGATGAAAGCAGAAAGTAAATTTATATTAACGCTTAATTACAAAAAAAAACTTATATAGCAAGTATATATTATATAAAGTTTAAACAAATGTGGAGTTACTCTTTATTAGACATGTGCAGGACGAAAAAATGTGTTTTGTTTATTATTTTCTATTATTTTGTATTCCATTGTTTTGGATTCTATTCTAATTTATTCTATTCAAATTAGAATTTATTCTATTTGAAATTTGAATTTCAGAAGACAGTCATATTCTTTCTATTTATTCTATTCTATTGCTTTTCTATTCTGTTCTCTTATTTTTTATTCTATTCTTTTTATTATTTTCTTTTCCATTCTATTCAAATATTTTCTTTTCAAATTTATTCTATTCGAAATTCGAATTTCTGAAAATGGTTACGTTATATTCTTTCTATTTTATTTATTCTATTGTTTTTCTATTCTATTCTTTTCTATCCTCATTTTCTTTTCAGTTATTTTGGATTCCGTTGTTTTGAATTCTATTCAGCACTGTGCCATATGTGCATGGGGCACTGGTGGTACCCTGTGACAGATGTTGATGGGACAATGTTACACTTTGGCAGACGTTGATGGGGCACCTGTGCACTGTGACAGAAATTTGATGGGGGAACTGGTACCCTGTGACAGATGTTGATGGGGCACCGGTACACTATTCTATTCCAGCATAATGATTCCAGCAAAACCTTATCCACTACAAACATGAATAGCTGTTTGCCAAGATGAGGAACTAGGGTCAATGAATTTCACATAAATTACCACTTCTTCAGGACCTCTTAAATGTACATGATCACAAGTGGATTATTTTTCGGATTCCAATTTATATACTTTTCATGCATCTTGTAACTAGACCACACAGTATACAGAGATGTACTGGTGGAATATCCAGGTATAGTCTCGCTGGCCCATGGGAGAATGATCATCCCCAGAGTAGAGCGCTTTATACGGAAAGACCCCAGAGTTTCCACATGGTAGTATGAGGGGCAAGCCATCACAATTTGACACATGTTTTTAATATTTTAATGGTAAAATAAAGATTTTGTACATATTTTTCTTACATAAGTGCACTTGCATGATCACTGGAGGGATATTTAAAATCCTACTACCTACCTTTGTTGCAATATATTTACTATAGGGATGATACCCTCCACTAGCACATCTTTCTAGTTGATCACCCCCCCCATATATAGCCAACAAACACACAGAGAAAACCTCTTTATATTATATTTTATTGTATTGTATTCTTTTTTTGAAAATCTATTTCTAATTTTTTCTAATTCCATTTCCATTCAAATTTGTTTTCAAATTCGATTTCAATTTGTTTTCAAATTCGATTTCAATTTGTTTTCAAATTCGATTTCAATTTGTTTTCAAATTCAAATCAAATTTTGTTGAAATTTCGATTTGTTAATTCGGATTAGTTTAAATTTGTTGCTATTGTAATTCAGTAATTCGGAGACATCAGATTTTCCGAATAATAAAAAAATTGTTCAAATTTCATTTTGGAACGAAGCGAACTGCACATGTCTACACTTTATGTAATTCTCAACGTTCATACAACTAGTAACGCAAAAGTTAATTTAGTTAGTCGAATTTATCATCAAATGTACAAATTCCATCCTTACTGCAGTCATACAACAAATTCCTCAGACAATTATTTGACAAATCTGTCATCTACACATTTCAATTACTTATTGTTCCAAATCAGAGACTCCTATGAATTGGACTGTTGGGAAACTTTGTGGGGGTAGAACATGAACATTTTACAACAGATAGAACATTTCCATAAAACCAACCGCTTATTAGTATTTTAGTTTTGTTCCAATGCTCAGTGACAATTTAGGTCAGAAGAAAATGGCGGAAGGTACAGGAGGTACCCATGGCAATCAAGTCAGTTCCCACTAATGATTTTGTACTCTGAAGATTAGAAAATGAAAGAGCTGCTAGAATAGTCAGTCTTTACCTGTCCTTTGTTTACAGGAGAGTATGATGTTTTTTCAATAGGCACATATTTTGATCATTATTGTAATTTTTAGCTCAAAATAACCTATTGATTTAATTTTCACAGTTTACTTGCTTGCTCTTCCATTTTTTTTTTGTTTTGATTGCATTAGATATGGAGATAAGTAGATAAATACAAGAAAGGGTTTTCGTATTTTTTTGCGATGCTACAGCCCTTCTGCTTACCAAGTGTTGAGATAAGACATTAGCCACATATGTAGTACTTCATTCTCAATGGGTCAGTGGATTCATTCACTTGCATTATGAGAAGGGTCAGTAGAGGACAATTCATGTATAGAGAGGCAAAAAACAGAGTATATATTTGTATTTTTTTTAAAAAACAGGTTTTATATGTAAAATAAATATAAACAGATAAATCATCTATCTATCTATCTATCTATCTATCTATCTATCTATCTATCTATCTATCTATCTATCTATCTATCTATCTATCTATCTATCTATCTATCTATCTATCTATCTATCTATCTATCTATCCACCTGTTTATTTATCATGTCATATAGAAAGCTGCATGATACTACTGGTATCGTCAGTGCAAATACATCAAGCAGGTCCCCCAAACCACTGCCAAACAGTAATCAAACAAATAGGAATGTGGTTCAAATGCAACTTATTATGTCTTTAACTTAGCAATATTTTAGGCCATACAAGGTGTAATAAAGCATTAGACTGTATTACTTAAAAGTTCCTATGTTTAACCTTTCAGATATGTGAGTATCTTACAGTAATTTCAGGTGACTCAAAAGTATAATAATAAAAGGCATTTATTTAGCTTGATAAAAAGATGTATTACAAATGATGAAAAATAGATAAATAAAGTATTCAATCCAGGAGAGTCAAATTTCCATTAAAATGAAATACCTGGAGGTGACAGTCCGCTTGATTCAGACTATTCTTCAATTCTGAATCCAGCTCAAATGGCTTTGTCTTCTATGTATATATATATATATATATATATATATATATATATATATATATATATATATATATATATATATATATATAGCAGCTCAAAAATT
The DNA here is from genome assembly GCF_042186555.1 of Aquarana catesbeiana. NCBI lineage: Eukaryota > Metazoa > Chordata > Amphibia > Anura > Ranidae > Aquarana > Aquarana catesbeiana. Next base: position 146,850,037 of record NC_133330.1, read on the forward strand.
AGTCATAACTGGTTTGAGCCACATCATAGAATAAAAAAGGTCAGATGTTTTCAGCTTCCCACAAAATAATGGGACCAGATGTCTCATTATACATTAGACACATTGTATATAAATTTCTTGGCTCAGCCTCATGCCAGCACAACCTCGGGTCAACCTCACCCCTTGACCCCGTATAGGACACTCCTTTATAGACAGATAAAAGGCAGGCAGTACCTGGTGCAGGTGTTATTATTCTGTCCTTGCTCCAGACATTCCTGTTTGTACTGCCTGCCGTGTGTCCCTGCAGTGGAAGGTCCATTGTTGGGGGTAAATCTCTCTGAAAAGGGCTCTCCTGGTGCCGGAGTGAAGTGCAGGCTAAATGCCGTAAGTCGTGCTGGAAGCGTCCATCCTGGGCTTATTTTTTTCATTCTCCCTTTTTTTTAGTTGTATATTTCCTTGTTTTTGCTCTCCCCTTCATGCTGTCCCGGCGTCCGTGTCAGATCGGCCGGGCACTGGATAATGATGTCTGTGAGATTTTTTAAAACCTCCCTTCCTCTTCCTGTGATTTTGCGTTCCACCTGCGTCCCAGTGAGGCCGGCGTGGATGGATGATGTCACCGCTTGTGTCCGGATTGGTCAGTCAGTCACGGCTGTGATTGGCTCTCCAATCCGCCACTTCTGATTGACCGAAACGGTGTGAGGGCAGCAAATTTAAACTTGCAAAGGGGAAGCTTCTGTGTGGCTGTTAGCACACAACACTGATCATCCAGACTGGCAAGCTGATCGCTGAGCTGCCTGTGCTGTGTCCTTTACCTTTCTGCCTGTGTATAATTTCAGCCTTGCTTCTCCTGCAGCCTGATGACAGTCCCCAGAAGAGTTTTTTACTTCATTGCTCACTAGCCTTGCCCAGCCAGTAAGTGCAGTGCAGTATGTGTTGGTTTTTGAAAAAAAAAAAAGAAAAGAAAAAGGGAATTTATTTGTTAAAAAAAAGGGGAAGAGAAAAGGAGAGAATATAGAAAATAGTTTTTTTTAGAGGATTCAGTTTTTGTTTAAAAAAAAAAGTAAAGGATATATATATATATATATATATATATATATATATATATATATATATATATATATATATATATAAATAATAGATTTTTTGTAAGGGTTAAATTTTTTGCTCCTGTGTCCCTAGCCCAGGAGGAGCTCGCTTGTTCCTATGCAGGAGGCACTGAAAACTTCAGAAAGGTAAGGGACACCTGTAGGCTTTTAAGTTTGCCTCTAGCACCGGTTGTCTGTGTTAGGCTTACTAATGGTTATTATAGCAGGGGGAGAGGTCCTTCACTCAGAAACCACAATCCTCTAGTGACCTTCGTTCTCTGTCTCCTCGCGCTTCCCACTCTAAAGCAAAGTCAAAGCGCAACCATATCCAGTGCAGCCCTTCAGCAGACTCTGCAGGCCCATCGTCTAGACATCATCGATCACCCACCGATCATGGAGCAGCTTCCCCGGCGGATATGGTCACCAATTCTTGTTGGGCTTGTGGTGCAGTCCCATTACTAACCAAACACCTTTATAAACGATGTTTTAAGGAGCCCTCCCAGGGTCACGTGGTCAACGAGGACGTAGAGCTATACATCAAGAGGGCTGTGGAAGAAGGGGTAAGGGCCCTGTTGCCAGGCCCTTTGGCGGCGGCAGTGACTAGTCGCCTGAAGAGAAAGAAGGAGGACTCTCCAGAACCTGGAGCCATTAGTTCTGACTCAGAGGGGGACTCAGAGTTTGGTCAAGAGAGTTTGGACACATATTCGTTTGATTTCTCTCTGGTACCCTCGTTTATATCTGCCGTCAAGCTGGCTATCGATTGGGAGGAAGAATCTTCAGTCACTCAGGGGCAGAGAAAATATTACCCGAATTTGAAAAGAGAATTCCCAAAATTTCCTTTCATAGTAGAGATCAAGGAGTTAATGGAGGAGGAATGGTCCAAGCTGGATAAAAGACCGGCACTGCGGAATAGGATCAATAAGTTATACCAGTTCCGACCCTCAGACGTGGAACCATGGGATACCCCTCCTAAAGTGGATGCGTCCTTGCAGCGTCTTGCAAGGCATATCACCCTACCATTGGAAGAGACAGTGTCTTTTAAGGATTTAATGGAATTGAGGGCTGCCTCGGAACTGAAGAGGACCTTTACCACTGCAGGGACTGCCTGCAGGCCGGCGGTGTCCCTAACCTCAATTGCCAAAGCCGTCAGGGTCTGGGCTTCAAATGTGGAGTCCGCATTGGGTTCTCAAGCCCAGGAAGAAGTGTTCTCATCAAATCTTCAAGGCTTGAAGTTGGCAGCTGAGTTCATAGTGGAGGCGGCGGTGGATTTGGTCAGGTTCACCTATTGTATCAAGGCCCACTCAGTCATGACTAGGTGGGCTCTTTGGCTCAAGCATTGGTGCACGGATTATGCCTCAAAGCAAGCTTTTCCCTTTTCAGGAAATACACTCTTTGGTAAGACGCTGGAAGAGGCCTTCTCCCCCAGGATCAGAAGCGATGTCCACAGTCATTTGGACAAATAGAAGACCCCAGGACCAGTTCAAGGAAGCCAGGTCCTATCGGCCAGGCAGAGAGTTTTCATGTTTTTCATGGCGATCTTGTGGTACCTTTGCCGATAACTCCAAATCAAAAGCTCCTCAAGCTCCGAAAACCACGGCCAAGTCCTTTTGAAGGGCGGCCTGCCCAGGGATCGCCAGTAGGGGCAATGCTGGCCATTTACGGCCAGCATATAATGGATATATAATGGATTCCTGAGTCCTGGAAGTAGTTTGGAATGGCCTTCGTCTTCCGTTTCGAAGTGCTCCTCCAAAGAGGTGCTTTGTTGCAACAAGGATTCCTACTTCAGCAGAGAAGCGGGCATCACTGGAAGCATACATCAGGGAGTTGCTCGCTCTTCACGTTGACGTACCAGTACCATAGGAGGAGCAGGGTTGCGGGGAATACTCCCCTCTTTTTCTTGTCCAGAAAGCATCAGGAAAATGGTCATTCTGTCCTGGACCTGAGAGGCCTGAATGCCTTTTTGAAGCCACAGCCATTTCGGATGGAGTCTCTCAGAATTATTGCAGAGGTAATCCGTTGGGGTGACTGGATGGTCTCGGTGGACCTCGAAAATGCGTACTTCCCAGTGGCCAAGGTTCATCAATGCTTCCTAAGGTTCTGCTACGCAGGCGGCCACTTTAAATTCAGGTGCCTTCCCTTCAAGCTCAGCTCGGCTCCAAGGACTTTTACAAAGGTTCTAGTAACGGTAATTGCCTATATTCGACAAAGAGGAATAAGAATATTCCCCTACTTGGATGATATCCTGATGTTTGCCCAGTTCGAGGATCTTTTGCGTTGGACTCTCCGTGACAGATCTTAGTTTATCTGGGCATGTCTTTCGATACACTCCAATACAAGGTGTTCCTTCCACAGGACAAGATAGACCACATGTCAGCGGAGGCCCTGAAGATGGAAGCCTCCCCTACTATTACGGTACATGAGGGGATGAGTTTTTTAGGGAGCCTGACGGCCTGTATTCCAGCGGTGCCATGGGCACTCGAGGCGGTTCCAATTTGCCCTTCTCAGCCAATGGAGCTGTGGTTCACTACATCAGAAGATTTACATTCCAGTCTTTATTCGCAACGTTCTGCAGTCGTGGAGCAGAAAGGACATCCTAGCCTGGGGCAAACCCATCAACCCTAGAGGCTGGGTCACGGTCACATCGGATGCGAGTCTTCAACGTTGGGTGCTTATTGCATGGGATGGCATGCTCAATGCAGATGGCCCCCTCAGGCTCCCTGTTCATCAAACCTGTTGGAACTCGCAGCGGCCAGGGAAGCCCTAAAAGTTTTTCTTCCCATCATTCAAGGAAGGAGGGTCAGACTGTTAATGGACAACAGAACAGCTGTTTCTTATGTCGCAAAGCAGGGAGGAACAAGAAGCCTACGCTTGCTATAGATAACATCAGAGTTCTTCGAGTTTGCCAAGAAGCACCTGCTAGACCTTGCAGCGGCTTATCTCCCGGGGTTAAAGAACACCTTGGTGGATCATCTGAGTCACAATTTCACCAACAACACAGAGTGGTGGTTGAACCCAAAATATCTCAGGGAGATCTTCAATCAATGGGGGGTACCCGAGGTAGACCTCATGGCGACACCAGAAAATTGTCAGGTTCCCCAGTTCTTCTCTCAGTTCTTCTGTCCTCAGGCTCTGGCACAAGACGCCCTCTCCTAAGAGTGGAATTTCAAGTGGGTGTACATTTTTCCCCCGACGGCTCTAATCCTTCAGTCATTACTGAGGATCACGGAGGAGAAGGTTTTGGCAATAATGATTGCTCTGTTCTGGCCGAGGAGGCCATGGTTCTCCCTCCTTTGTCACCTGGCGACATGCCCACCAGTCAGGTTGCCTCAGAATTGGGACCTGCTCCTTCAACACGACGGTTTCACCCCAATTTAGCCCGCCTAGCCTTGACTGCATGGTTTTTGAGAGGGACAGGCTGAACAGCCTGAATCTGTCTGAATCAGTAGTGTCAACCCTACTTACTGCAAGGAAACCTTCTACTAAGACCACTTACCACCGAGTTTGGAGGAAATTCGAGACATTTTCCACTCAACAGGGATTTTTGTTTCAGAATCCATCTGTGGCTAATGTGTTATCTTTCCTTCAGTCTGGTCTGGATGCGGGCCTCAGTTATAATACCATTAAGGTACAAGTTTCAGCTCTGGCAGCATTGACTGACGTTCCTTGGGCCAAGGACCAACTTGTGGTTAGGTTCTTTAGGGCGCCCATCAAGATTCGGCCCCCAATTAGTTCTTTGTTCCCAAGCTGGGACCTACCGTTGGTACTAAAGGGGTTGCTGAAGTCACTCTTTTTTCCGGACTCAACTAGCTCAGTATATCACCTGACCTTGAAGATGGTGTTCCTGACAGCAGTGGTTTCAGCTAGACGATTTTCCGATATTGCTGGATTTTCTTGTAAGGAGCTCTATTGCACGTTTTTCTCGGATAAAGTTGTGTTACGTCCTTCTACAGAATTTCTGACGAAAGTCTCTTTGGAGTTCCACTTTAATTGGCAGTCGATACTTCCAGCCTTTCCACTGCCACCTATGGACCCGGTCAGATTTGCACAAGTTAGACCTGAAGACCATGCTGCAGATATATCTGGAGAGAATGGAAGCGTTCCGAAAATCTGAAGCTCTTTTTATATATCCAAGTGGCCCCAGAAGGGGCATGCCGGCCTCCCCAAGGGTAGTCTCATCACGGATAGTGAAGACAATTCGCACGGCATATTCACTGGTAGGCCTCTCCCCTCCCCAGGAGATTCAAGCACACTCGACCAGGGTGGTTTCATCCTCTTGGGTGGCCTGGTGTAAGGTATCGGCAGATGTGGTCTGTAGAGCGGCGAGCTGGAGTTCCCCTAATACCTTCATTAAACATTACAAACTAGATGTGGCATCTTCCCAGTCAAGTCTCATGGTAACTTCTGTATTATCTTCTGCTCTGTATAGATGTTAATAAATTTCCCTTTTGCAGCACCTGATGTCTGAGATTTTCGTTTCCCTCACTTTGTGTGTGCTAGTTAGGTCCTGAGGTTGTGCTGGCATGAGGCTGAGCCAGGAAAATGGAAAATTGTCATCCATACTTACCGTAATTTTCCTTTCCTGGCTCTGCCTCAGGACAGCACACACCCTCCCTGGATCGTCGCAAGCTACTCATAAGAACACCTGCACCAGGTACTGCCTGCCTTTTATCTGTCTATACAGGGGTGTCTTATACGGGGTCAAGGGGCGGGGTTGACCTGAGGTTGTGCTGTCCTGAGGCAGAGCCAGGAAAGGAAAATTACGGTAAGTATGGATGACAATTTTCCATTATAAGTTATTACTTATACACTAACATAATTGGTAATATAAAACTATTACTAAATTTCTTGTAAATCAATAACTAATAAAAACCTACACTACATTTCACCCTTTGATTTACAAGATATTTAGTTTATAATATTCAAGATTACAAATAGATTATTATTATTATTATTTAAGGTACTTATATAGCGCCATCAATTTACACAGCGCTTTACATATACATTGTACATTCACATCAGTCCCTACCCTCAAGGAGCTTACAATCTAAGGTCTCTAACTCATATTCATATACTATGGCCAATTTATACTCAAGGTACTCACATTTTTTTTACATTAACAGGTATGTATACAGAACACTCATCGCTTATTAAATATTGTCCCTCTCCCATATTCCACCCCTTGGATATTTTTTTCACATTTAAATTAATGCATAGAAAGTTTTACATCCTTCCACCCCTCATCTTATCTATATAAAGTTCTATCTCTTTACCTGCTTCCTCTGTCTGATTTACCTGTCCAGGAAAGCAATGTTAGGGCTAAAAAAATTTAAAATATCCAAAATTCAAAAAACAATAAAAAAAACACTACCTTTTGGACTAACAAGATCATTACACAGTACACAGAGTTACACAGTAGGTGAGGTTGAAAAAAAGACACAAGTCCATCAAGTCCAACCTATGTGTGTGATTATATGTCATTATTACATTGTATATCCCTGTATGTTGTGGTCATTCAGGTGCTTAACTAATAGTTTCTTGAAACTATTGATGCCCCCCGCTGAGACCACAGTCTGTGGAAGGGAATTCCACATCCTTGCCGCTCTAATTCCCCGTACACACGGTCGGATTTTCCGACGGAAAATGTGTGATAGGACCTAGTTGTCGGAAATTCCAACCGTGTGTGGGCTCCATCACACATTTTCCATCGGAATTTCCGACACACAAAGTTTGAGAGCAGGCTATAAAATTTCCGACAACAAAATCCGTTGTTGGAAATTCCGATCGTGTGTACACAAATCCAACGAACAAAGTGCCACGCATGCTCAGAATAAATAAAGAGATGAAAGCTATTGGCCACTGCCCCGTTTATAGTCCCGACGTACGTGTTTTACGTCACCGTGTTCAGAACGATCGGATTTTCTGACAACTTTGTGTGACCGTGTGTATGCAAGACAAGTTTGAGCCAACATCCGTCGGAAAAAATCCTAGGATTTTGTTGTCGGAATGTCCGAGCCGTGTGTACGGGGCATTAGAGTAAAGAATCCTCTACGTAGTTTAAGGTTAAACCTCTTTTCTTCTAATTTTAATGAGTGGCCGCGAGTCTTGTTAAACTCTCTTCTGCAAAAAAGTTTTATTCCTATTGTGGGGTCACCAGTACGGTATCTGTATATTCAAATCATATCCCCTCTCAAGCGTCTCTTCTCCAAAGAGAATAAGTTCAGTGCTCGCAACCTTTCCTCATAACTAATATCCTCCAGACCCTTTATTAGCTTTGTTGCCCTTCTTTGTACTTGCTCCATTTCCAGTACATCCTTCCTGAGGACTGGTGCCCAGAACTGGACAGCATACTCTAGGTGCGGCCTGACCAGAGTCTTGTAGAGTGGGAGAATTATCGTTTTATCTCTAGAGTTGATCCCTTTTTTAATGCATGCCAATATTCTGTTTGCTTTGTTAGCAACAGCTTGGCATTGCATGCCATTGCTGAGCCTATCATCTACCAGTACCCCCAGGTCTTTTTTCATCCTAGATTCCCCCAGAGGTTCTCCCCCCAGTGTATAGATTGCATTCATATTTTTGCCACCCAAATGCATTATTTTAAATTTTTCTACATTGAACCTCATTTGCCATGTAGTTGCCCACCCCATTAATTTGTTCAGATCTTTTTGCAAGGTTTCCACATCCTGCAGAGAAGTTATTGCCCTGCTTAGCTTAGTATTGTCTTAAAATACAGAGATTGAACTGTTTACCCCATCCTCCAGGTTGTTTATGAACAAATTAAATAGGATTGGTCCCAGCACAGAACCCTGGGGACAACACTACCCACCCCTGACCATTCTCCCCATACTCCCCATTTATCACCACCCTCTGAACTCGCCCTTGTAGCCAGTTTTCAATCCATGTACTCACCCTATGGTCCATGCCAACAGACCTTATTTTGTACAATAAATGTTTATGGGGAACTGTGTCAAATGCTTTTGCAAAATCCAGATGCACCACGTCTACGGGGCTTCCTTTATCTAACTGGCAACTCACCTCCTCATAGAAGGTTAGTAGATTGGTTTGGAAAGAACGATTCTTCATGAATCCATGCTGATTATTCTCATTACTGAAATCTTGTATATAGTCCCTTATCATCCCCTCCAAGAGTTTACATACTATTGATGTTAGGCTAACTGGTCTGTAATTCCCAGGGATGTATTTTGGGCCCTTCTTAAATATTGGTGCTACATTGGCTTTCCTCCAATCAGCTGGTACCATTCCAGTCAGTAGACTGTCAGTAAAAATTAGGAACAATGGTCTGGCAATTACTTGACTGAGTTTCCTAAGTACCCTCGGGTGCAAGCCATCTGGTCCCAGTGATTTATTAATGTTAAGTTTCTCAAGTCTAATTTTAATTCTGTCCTCTGTTAACCATAGAGGTGCTTCCTGTGATGTGTCCTGAGGATAAACACTGCAGTTTTGTTTACTGAAGCCCCCTGATTCCCTCATGAAGACTGAGGAGAAGAATAAATTCAATACCTTCGCCATCTCCCCATCCTTTGTAACCAGATGTCCTTCCTCATTCTTTATGAGGCCAATTTGGGCTGTCCTCACTTTTTTACTGTTTACATACTTAAAGAATTTCTTGGGATTTTTTTTGCTCTTCTCCGCTATGTGTCTTTCATGTTCTATCTTAGCCGTCCTTATTGCACCCTTACATTTCTTGTTGCATTCTTTATAAAGTGTGAATGCTGATGATGATCCCTCAACCTTGTATTTTTTGAAGGCCTTCTCCTTTGCTTTTATATGCATTTTTACATTGGAGTTAAGCCATCCAGGACTTTTGTTCGCTCTTTTAAATTTATTACACAATGGGATGCATTGGCTAATGCCCTTATTTAATATGCTCTTAAAGCAAACCCATCTCTCCTCCATGTTCTTTGTTCCTAAGATTTTATCCCAATTTATGCCTTCTAGCAAGGTTCATAGTTTAGGGAATTTGGCTCTTTTAAAATTCAGTGTCTTTATATTCCCTTTATGTTTCCTATTTGTGTGATTTATACTGAAACTAATTGACCTGTAATCGCTGTTACCTAAATTGCCCCGTATTTCCACATCCGTGATCAGGTCTGTATTGTTGGTAATCAGTAGATCCAGTAATGCTTTATTTCTAGTGGGTGCGTCTACCATCTGACCCATAAAATTGTCCTGCAAGACATTAAGGAACTGGTGAGCCTTAGATGACTGCGGGGTTCCCTCCACCCAGTCTATGTCTGGATAATTTAAATCCCCCATTATGATAACACTTCCCATCCTTGCTGCTAATCCAAATTGTGATAGGAGATCTGTCTCTACTTCCTCCCTCAGGTTAGGGGGCCTATAGCACACTCCCAGTATTATTTCCCCCTTAGCTTCATCCCTTTGGAGTTCTACCCATAAGGATTCCACCTCCTCCCTAGCTCCCTTAGTGATGTCATCTCTCACATTCACTTGTACATTATTCTTGATATATAGGCATACTCCTCCCCCTTTTTTACCCTCTCTATCCTTGCGATAAAGGGTATACCCTTGAATGTTTGCCAGCCAATCATGAGAGCTGTTGAACCAGGTCTCTGAAATCCCCACAAAATCCAAATCCTCCTTGTACAACAGTATCCCTAGTTCACCCATCTTGTCCGCCAGGCTCCTGGTATTGGTGAACATGCCACGTAGTTTAGACCGGTCGCATATTATCCTCGTATTGGGTGTTCAGAGATTGCACCAAACTTTACCTTTCATGGAATTCAAAAACGCAGGAGAATATTAGTAGATCAAACTTTCCTTTTCAAGAGTTTGGAAGCATAGAAATTTGTCAAAGTCCTCCATATCTGGTGATGAACAGCAGATAAGACATTGGATGATCAGATCGCAGCTGCAGCTGTAGAACTCAAAGAACTGTAGACTGCAAAGTCGATTTTATCCTCCAGACTATTGGAGTTCACAAGTCATATATGTGCAGGTACTTGATGATAGAACTTCAGTTTATTTGTACAGACAGTTCAGGTAGTTGACCTTTGGAGCAGATATAACGGTTCAGGTACTTGACCATCATAGCAGGTGAAACTTGCACAAACAGTTCATCTGCTGATAAATGGCAACTGTTGCTGCTGTCAAAAGCGTTTGTCTCCTTATCTGTCATGCTTCTGATTTACGTCAAGGGAGGTCAGTCCAACATTCCATAATTAACAACAATGCCCATATAGCCCATTATAGATTTCTAAACAGGCAAATCAATGATCACTAATGGCCTGGCCTAACACTAAAGAAAAACTCATCTTTCTATGTTAAAGGTGAAATATTATTACAGTTACATTACTCATCTCCCACCTGAACTCTAGACATGTGCACTGCCAAAAAATTTGTTCGTTTTAGTTTTCGTTTCATTTGTTTTTTTGTTTTTTTTTCATTTTCGAGTCATTCGTTATGATCGCAATTCGTAAATTCGTACATTCATACATTCGTACATTTGCACATTCATACATTCGTATAATCGTAAATTCATAAATTCGTACATTCGCACATTCGTACATTCGTACTTTCGGAAATTCATACATTCAGAAATTTGTAAATTAGAAAATTTGTATATTCGTAAATTCGTACATTTGTGAATTAAAAAATTCGGAAATTTGTAAATTCGAAATTTGAAAATCCAAAAACCTGAAAATTCGAAAATCTGAAATAGTAACTATTAAATTATAGGTATTGTAATTTCCTTTCAAATTTGTCTGTTAGTGAACGTAACAAATACGAATTTATCTGAAGTTACGAATTATCAGAAATAGCGAATGCTGTATCTGAACAAATGGAATGTAACAAATTAATAATAAATAATAATAATAAAAAGTTTTTATTATTGTTATTTATTCATTACGTTCCATTCGTTTGGATACCGCATTTGTTATTTCAGATAATTCATAACTTCGGATAAATTTGTATGTGTTACTTTCACTAACAGCCAAATTTGAAAGGAAATTACAATACCTATAATTTAATAGTTAGTAATAGTTAAGTTATTATTAGTTAATTATTATTTCAGATTTCGGAATTTACAAATTTATGAATTCACTAATTTACTAATTTATGAATTTACGAATGTACGAATTTATGAATGTATGAATTTATGAATGAACGAATGTACGTATATACGAGTGCACGAATTTACGAATGTACAAATTTACAAATTTTCGAATATTTGAATTTACGAATATTCAGAAAAATTTCTTAAACGGTTTTTGTTAATTCGGATATTTCGGAATTAACGAATTTGTTGAAATTCGTTAAAAAACAAATTCGGAATGAAACGAATTGCACATATCTACTGAACTCTATACTACTCTGTATCTAAATGTAACTGTCTCAAACTGTAGGTTTAACTTCAACCTAGGGATGAGGCGAACACCCCCCCCCCGGTTCAGTTTGCACCAGAACGGACCGAAGGTTCATGCGAACTTTAGAACCCCGTCAAATTTTATGGGACTCAAACGTTTGAAATCAAAAGTGCTAATTTTAAAGGCTAATTTGCAAGTTATTGTCCTAAAAAGGGTTTGGGGACCCGGGTCCTGCCCCAGGGGACATGTATCAATGCAAAAAAAGTTTTAAAAATGGACGTTTTTTCGGGAGCAGTGATTTTAACCACTTACCGACCGCCGCACGACGATGTACGTCCAAACTTTGAACGGGGATATCATTGTTATGGCAGCAGCTAGCTGCCATAACCCTGGTATCCCCATTTTCGTGCGGCGGCCGGCCTTCAGATAAAAGTGGTCCCTGCGGCGGATTCACCGCAAGATCACTTTTATCGGTGGCGGGAGAGGGCCCCCCTCCCGCCGGGATCCAGTGCCCTCAGCCGCTTACCGGAGCCGTCGGTAGCGGCGGAGGTGATCGCATCTGTCTCCGTCCTGTGCTTGGAGATGAGTGAGGCTAAGATGGTGCCCACTCGTCTCCATGACACTGCTGGGCGGAAGCGACGTCAAAACGTCACTTCCGTTTACGCCTCTTAAAGGCACATTTTTTCAAATGTCATTTTTTAAATGACTTTTTTTTTTTTATTGCATTTTAGTGTAAATATGAGATCTGAGGTCTTTTTGACCCCAGATCTCATATTTAAGAGGTCCTGTCATGCTTTTTTCTATTACAAGGGATGTTTACATTCCTTGTAATAGGAATAAAAGTGACACATTTAAAAAAAAAAAAAAAAAACAGTGTAAAAATAAATAAAATAATGTAAAATAAATAATAAAAATAATTTTTTTTTTTTTTTAAAACCCCCTGTCCCGACGAGCTCGCGCGCAGAAGCGAACGCATACGCGAGTAGCGACCGCATATGAAAACGGTGGTCAAACCACACATGTGAGGTATCACCACGACCGGTAGAGTGAGAGCAATAATTCTAGCCCTGGACCTCCTCTGTACCACAAAATATGCAACCTATAGAATTTTTTAAATGTCGCTTATGGAGATTTTTGAGGGTATAAAAGTTTGACGCCAGTCCACGAGCGGGCGCAATTTTCAAGCATGTCATTTTGGGGATCAATTTACTTGGCATAACATTATATTTCACAATATAAAAAAAATTGGGCTAACTTTACTGTTGTCTTTTTTTTTATTCAAAAAAGTGAATTTTTTCCAAAAAAAGTGCGCTTTTAAGACCGCTGCGCAAATACAGTGCAAAAAAAAGTATTGCAATGACTGCCATTTTATTCTCCAGGGTGTTAGAAGAAAAATCATATATAATGTTTGGGGGTTCTAAGTAATTTTCTAGCAAAGAAACCTGTTTTAAACATGTAAACACCTAAAATCCAAAACGAGGCTGGTCCTTAAGTGGTTAATGATGCTTAAAGTGAAAAAAAAGTGAAATATTCCTTTAAATATCGTACCTGGGGGGTGTCTATAGTATGCCTGTGAAGTGGCATGTGTTTCCAGTGTTTAGAACTGTCCCTGTACAAAATGACATTTCTAAAGGAAAAAAAGTCATTTAAAACTGCTTGCGGCTTTAATGTAATGTCTGGCCCCGGCAATATGGATGAAAATCATTGAAAAAAATGGCATGGGTACCCCCCCAGCCCATTACCAACCCCATTAAGGTCTTGTATAGATATTAAGGGGAACCCCGCACCCAAATTAAAAAAAGGAAAGGCGTGGGGCCCCCAGGCCCTATATACTCTGAACAGCAGTATACAGGCAGTGCAAACAAGACAGGGACTTTAGGTTTGTTGTTAAGTAGAATCTGTTTGTAATTTTGAACTGGTACATTTTTAAACTGTAGCTCCAGCCAAAAAAATCTATTTTTAAGCTTTTTGGAACACCTAGGGAAGGGTTATCACCCCTGTAACATTTGTTTTGCTATCTGTGCACCTCTTCAGAAGTTTCACCTCACTTTCTGTCCCAATGACAAATGTTTTTTGAAAATTTGGGGTTTTTAATGAAACAAGGATTGGTGATAAAGAATCAGTGGAGAGGAGACACATTTTTCCCATATTAACTCTTACAGGAGAGAATTTCCCTTCCTAGGGGTAGATTTCATCTCACTTCCTGTTGTCTCCTTCCGTTTGCAAGTAGGAGTTGTTTGTAAGTTGGATGTTTGAAAGTAGGGGCCTGCCCTATATACTCTGCAGAAATTTGGGCCATAGGTGTTGCTGTTGCCACAACACTGTCAGCCCTCACGGTTACTCTTGGTGGGTGCTGGAATGCCCTGCTATGAACTATTATATCAAGTATTGTAATTACATGCCATTGTTGAACAGTGGTAGAAAAATTGGGCCTTTGGTGGTGGTGGTGGTGCTGGTGCCACAACACTGTAAGTCTTCACAGTTACTCTTGGGCGCTGGAATGGGCCCTGCTGTGAAATATTATATCAAGAATTGTAATTACATGCACCTGTTGAACAGGGGCAGAAAAATTGGGCCTTTGGTGGTGGTGGTGGTGTTGCCACAACACTGTAAGCCCTCACAGTTACTCTTGGTGGGCGCAGGAATGGGCCCTGCTGTAAAATATTAGATCAAGAATTGTAATTACATGTCCCTGTTGAACAGGGGCAGAAAAATTGGGGCTTAGGCACTGGTGCCACAACACTGCAACCCCTCACAGATACTCTAGTTGGAGTGCAGGAATGTGCCTTGCTGCAAAGATCAAAAATTTTAATTACACGCACCTGTTAAACAGGGGCAGAAAAATTTGGCCTTAGGCACTGGTGCTGGTGCCACAACACTGCAACCCATCACAGATATTATAGCTGAGCACAGCAACGAACCCTCCTGCAAAATATTGCATCAAAAGTTGTAATTACACGCCCCTGTTAAACAGGGGCTGAAAAATTGGGCCTTAGGCACTGGTGCTGGTCCCACAATACTGCAACCCCTCACAGATACTCTAGTTGGAACACAGGAATGAGCCCTGCTGCAAAGTATTGCATCAAAAATTGTAATTACACGCCCCTGTTAAACAGGGGCTGAAAAAAACCAAAAATGTTCTTACAAGCTATCAGCATGATCATTGAGGAGGAAGAGGATAGTCACTCAGCATAACAGGATAATCACTCAGCATCAGCATAGGCAGTCTTGAAGGCATCTGACATCAAAAAAATTTATTCGGTTACATCAGGTGCTTGGTAGCTGGTGGTGATCCAAGACTGATTCATTTTTATGAAGGTCAGTCGATCGACTGAGTCAGTGGACAGGCGCACCCTGTGATCAGTTACAAAGCCTCCAGCAGCACTGAATGTGCGTTCCGAAAGAACGCTGGATGTAGGACAGGCCAGTAGCTCAACTGCATACTGTACAAGCTCTGGCCAGTGATCCATCCTCAAGACCCAGTAACCCAGAGGATTTTCGATGGGAAAGGTGTCCAAGTCTGATCTTGGCCTAGGTATTCCTGCACCATGTGAATCAGATGCTGGCGATGGTTGCTGGAACCGATCATACCTTGGGGCTGCGGACTAAAAAATCGTCTGAACACATCGGTCAGATGGCCACCTTCTCCACCGCTCCTTCTGTGGCTGACCGAAGCCTCAGCAACACGTTGTCCAGGAGGACCAGGAAATTGTAACCTCCCAGGCTCTGGAAATGCGTTGCACAAACCTTTCTGCAAGGCCTCCTGAAGATGTTTCATCCTCTGCTCCCTCTGCGATGGCAAGATAAGGTCTGCAACCTTACCCTTGTAACATGGATCAAGGAGGGTTGCTAGCCAGTAATGATCCCTCTCCTTGATACCACGAATACGTGGATCCTTCCGCAGGCTTTGCAGGATCAGGGAGGCCATGCAGCGTAGGTTTGCTGAGGCATTCGGTCCGGAGTCCTCTGGGTCACTAAGGACGACATGATCTGCAGCCACCTCCTCCCAGCCATGTACAAGTCCATGTGTTTCTTCGGACTGTAAATGATTCCTTGAAGACTGCTGCTGATGCTGAGTGCTAGGTTCCACCTCCATGCTAACACAATGCTCCTCCTCGTCATCTTCCTGTGTGATCGACGGGCACGCAGGAACACTGTCTGGATAAAAGGGGCCTTGAGAGGTAAGGAAGTCCTCTTCCTGCCTCTGTTCTGCCTCAAGTGCCCTGTCCATTATTCCACACAGCGTGTGCTCCAACAGGTGGACAAGAGGGACAGTGTCCCTGATGCATGTACTGTCACTGCTCACCATCCTTGTGGCCTCCTCAAATGGTGACAGGACAGTGCATGCATCCCTGATCATGGCCCACTGACGTGGGGAAAAAAAAACAAGCTCCCCTGACCCTATCCTGGTGCCATAGTCGCACAGGTACTCATTGATGGCCCTTTGATGCGTGTGCAGCCGCTGCAGCATGGCCAACGTTAAGTTCCACCTGGTGGGCATGTCACAGATTAGGCAGTTCTTGGCAGATTAAATTCCTTTTGAAAGTCAGCCAGCCGGACACTGGCATTATATGACTGGCGGAAATGCACACAGACTTTCCTGGCCTGCCTCAGGACATCCTGTAAGCCCGGGTACCTGCCCAAGAACCGCTGCACCACCAAGTTAAGGACGTGAGCCAAACAGGGCACATGGGTCATTTGTCCCTGTCGGAGGGTGGAGAGGAGGTTGGTGCCATTGTCGCAAACCACCATTCCTGGCTTAAGCTGGCATGGCGTCAACCACCTCTGAGCCTGCCCCTGCAGAGCTGACAGAATCTCTGCCCCAGTGTGGCTCCTGTCCCCCAAGCACACCAGCTCAAGCACCGCATGGCATCTTTTTGCCTGCGTACTTGCGTAGCCCCTTGAATCCCTATGGAGCACCGCTGGTTCCGAGGACAAAGTACAGGAAGAGGCCATGGAGGAAAAAGAAGAGGAGGGGGTGGAGGAGAGAGGTGTGTCAGAATCACCAGTAGTAGCATTTTGGAGGTGTGGTGGTGGAACAACCTCCATCACTACTGCACCTTGTCCTGCATCCTTCGCAGCTGCCAGAAGAGTCACCCAATGCACCGTAAAAGATAGGTAATGTCCCTGTCCATACCTGCTGGACCATGAGTCAGCGGTAATATGAACCTTACGGCTGACTGCCCTGTCCAGGAGGCCAAGACATTGCCTTCCACATGCCGTTAGAGAGCCACAATCGCCTTCTGTGAGAAAAAGTGGCATTTGGGAAGCTGCCACTGAGGAACCGCACATTCCACAAACTCACAGAAGGGGGCAGAGTCTACCAACTGAAAAGGCAGCAGTTGAAGTGCTAGCAATTTAGCCAAGCTAGCATTCAACCGCTAGGCATGTGGATGGCTGGGAGCGAACTTCTTTCGGTGGTGCAGCAGCTGGGGCAGGGAAATTTGCCTGGTACAATCAACATCGGTGTACCGATAGCAGATTGCTGGCAAGTACTTGGCTGTGACACACCTAATTCTACACCTTCATTCCTCTCAGTGCAGGTTTCAGAGAGAACTGGAGGTATAGTGGGGTTGGAGATCCCAGCTGATGAGGAGCAAGGAGAGGTCTGCTTTGTTCTTTGGTGTGGGTCTTTTAGGTACTCTTGCCAATGAACTGCATGGCAGGTTGACATATGTCTGGCCAAGCATGTGGTGCCCAAGTGGGTGATGTTTTGGCCACGCGAGATACGCTTGAGACATATGTTGCAAATAGCAGCGGTGCGATCTGATGCACTTGTCTCAAAAAAGGCCCACACCAAAGAACTTTTGGAATAACACGCAGAGACAGCAGCGCCCTGCGGACATGCGGAGCTCTGCGGTGTGATGCAGTCAGTGTGCTGCACTTAAGCTGGCCCCTGGAGGGCATCCTGCCCCATTGGAGATGTGCCTCCTTCTCCTCCTGTCTCCTATCAGGCACCCATGTGGAGTCAGTGACTTCCTCATCATCTCCTCCCTCCTCATCACTGGAGCAAACCTGGCAGTATGCTGCAGCTGGGGGGAAAATGACTGCCAGGTTGCTGTCCTTCTTGGGCACCCCCTCTCTCTGGGCTCACGTTACTGCCTTCCTCTAGCTGGGTACCATCATCGGAGCCTTCAAAATGCTGGGCATCCTCCTGGAGCATGTACCCAACACTGTGGTCAAACAGTTCGGGGGACTCCTCAGGGGGACATGGTGGGGCTAGGGAAGGAGTGACTGATGCCATTGAGCCGAGGGAAGAGGCCACGTTGGCAGCTGCTTTGCCAGACAAAGTACCCTGAGCCTGGGTGAGAGAGGATGAGGAGAATGAGGACGGATTTATCATCCACTTTACTAAGTCTTCGGCATATTGAGGCTCAACGCCGCCAGCTGCCAAAAAAAGGCCAAGCGTGTCCCACGAGCATGTACTGATGAGGATGCAGCGTGTCCACGACCAGCACTGTTGCCTGTAGACACAGAGCCTGCTTGCCCTCTTTTATTGGTTTGTGACTGTCTGCCTCTCCTTGCTGGCCTTCCAGACATACTAATGGCCTGTCCTGAGATGTAGCTGCACAAAGCAGGGATGTATATATATATATATATGCTGATTATACTGCAGCTAGCAGAATCAACTGCCCACCTGTAGTATTATTAGTATGAGAACACCAGCAATTGTCTTCAGCTTCAGGTAGCTTTAGGTGCACACTGTGCAAAGGACACAGAACACTAACTGTAAATACTGCAGCTGCCTGCCTGTGGCATTAATAGGATCAGAAGAACACCAGCAATTGTCTTCAGGTAGCTTTAGGTGCACACTGTGCAGAGGACACAGTACACTAACTGTAAATACTGCAGCTGCCTGCCTGTGGTATTAATAGTATCAGAAGAACACCAGCAATTATCTTCAAGTAGCTTTAGGTGCACACCGTGCAAAGGACACAGTACACTAACTGTAAATACTGCAGCTGCCTTCCTGTGGTATTAATAGGATCAGAGGAACACCAGCAGTTGTCTTCAGGTAGCTTTAGGTGCACACTGTGCAGAGGACACAGTACACTAACTGTAAATACTGCAGCTGCCTGCCTGTGGTATTAATAGGATCAGAAGAACACCAGCAATTGTCTTCAGGTAAGTTTAGGTGCACACTGTACAGAGGACACAGTACACTAACTGTAAATACTGCAGCTGCCTGCCTGTGGTATTAATAGGATCAGAGGAACACCAGCAATTTTCTTCAGGTAGGTTTAGGTGCACACTGTGCAGAGGACACAGTACACTAACTGTAAATTCTGCAGCTGCCTGCCTGTGGTATTAATAGGATCAGAAGAACACCAGCAATTGTCTTCAGGTAGCTTTAGGTGCACACTGTGCAGAGGACACAGTACACTAACTGTAAATACTGCAGCTGCCTGCCTGTGGTATTAATAGGATCAGAAGAACACCAGCAATTGTCTTCAGGTAGCTTTAGGTGCACACTGTGCAAAGGACACAGTACACTAACTGTAAATACTGCAGCTGCCTGCCTGTGGTATTAATAGGATCAGAAGAACACCAGCAATTGTCTTCAGGTAGCTTTAGGTGCACACTGTGCAGAGGACACAGTACACTAACTGTAAATACTGCAGCTGCCTGCCTGTGGTATTAATAGGATCAGAAGAACACCAGCAATTGTCTTCAGGTAGCTTTAGGTGCACACTGTACAGAGGACACAGTACACTAACTGTAAATACTGCAGCTGCCTGCCTGTGGTATTAATAGGATCAGAAGAACACCAGCAATTGTCTTCAGGTAGCTTTAGGTGCACACTGTGCAGAGGACACAGTACACTAACTGTAAATACTGCAGCTGCCTGCCTGTGGTATTAATAGGATCAGAAGAACACCAGCAATTGTCCTCAGGTAGCTTTAGGTGCACACTGTGCAGAGGACACAGTACACTATCTGTAAATACTGCAGCTGCCTGCCTGTGGTATTAATAGGATCAGAAGAACACCAGCAATTGTCTTCAGGTAGCTTTAGGTGCACACTGTGCAGAGGACACAGTACACCAACTGTAAATACTGCGGCTGCCTGCCTGTGGTTTTAATAGGATCAGAAGAACACCAGCAATTGTCTTCAAGTAGCTTTAGGTGCACACTGTGCAGAGGACACAGTACACTAACTGTAAATACTGCAGCTGCCTGCCTGTGGTATTAATAGGATCAGAAGAACACCAGCAATTGTCTTCAGGTAGGTTTAGGTGCACACTGTGCAAAGGACACAGTACACTAACTGTAAATACTGCAGCTGCCTACCTTTGATATTAATAGGATCAGAAGAACACCAGCAATTGTCTTCAGGTAGCTTTAGGTGCACACTGTGCAAAGGACACAGTACACTAACTGTAAATACTGCAGCTGCCTTCCTGTGGTATTAATAGGATCAGAAGAACACCAGCAATTGTCTTCAAGTAGCTTTAGGTGCACACTGTGCAGAGGACACAGTACACTAACTGTAAATACTGCAGCTGCCAGCCTGTGGTATTTATAGGATCAGAGGAACACCAGCAATTGTCTTCACGTAGCTTTAGGTGCACACTGTGCAGAGGACACAGTACACTAACTAAATACTGCAGCTGCCTGCCTGTGGTATTAATAGGATCAGAAGAACACCAGCAATTGTCTTCAGGTAGCTTTAGGTGCACACTGTGCAGAGGACACAGTACACCAACTGTAAATACTGTGGCTGCCTGCCTGTGGTATTAATAGGATCAGAAGAACACCAGCAATTGTCTTCAGGTAGCTTTAGGTGCACACTGTGCAAAGGACACAGTACACTAACTGTAAATACTGCAGCTGCCTACCTTTGATATTAATAGGATCAGAAGAACACCAGCAATTGTCTTCAGGTAGCTTTAGGTGCACACTGTGCAAAGGACACAGTACACTAACTGTAAATACTGCAGCTGCCTTCCTGTGGTATTAATAGGATCAGAAGAACACCAGCAATTGTCTTCAAGTAGCTTTAGGTGCACACTGTGCAGAGGACACAGTACACTAACTGTAAATACTGCAGCTGCCAGCCTGTGGTATTTATAGGATCAGAGGAACACCAGCAATTGTCTTCAAGTAGCTTTAGGTGCACACTGTGCAGAGGACACAGTACACTAACTAAATACTGCAGCTGCCTGCCTGTGGTATTTATAGGATCAGAAGAACACCAGCAATTGTCTTCAGGTAGCTTTAGGTGCACACTGTGCAGAGGACACAGTGCACTAACTGTAAATACTGCAGCTGCCTGCCTGTGGTATTAATAGGATCAGAAGAACACCAGCAATTGTCTTCAGGTAGCTTTAGGTGCACACTGTGCAAAGTACACTAACATTAAATTCTGTAAATACTGTAAAAACACCTGCCTGCCTGTCAGTATATTAGGAAGAGAATAACAGGAACGGATCTAGATAAACTGAATACAGTGTGTGTGTGTGTGTATGTGTGTATATATATATATATATATATATATATATATACACAACACCTAGGATGCATATATATACACAATACACTGTACGTGCAGCTAACTGACTCGCCTGCCTACTTTATCTAACTTAATTCAAATGACACTGTCTCTCTGTCTATCTCTCTTCGCTGCAGCAACACACTACAAAAGGCCGCCACGCAGGCGGCCTTATATAGTGTGGGGCGTGTTCTAAACCCCCTGAGCCATAACTGGCCAAAGCCACCCTGGCCTTGGCCAATTACGGCTCTCTGTACAGACGGCGCTGTGATTGGCCAAGCATACGGGTCATAGTGCATGCTTGGCCAATCAGCCAGCAATGCACTGTTATGCCACAGTGAATTATGGGCCATGACACGCCACTTGAATTTGGCGCGAATGGCCCATAACGTTCGCAATTCGACGAACAACAGAACAGGCGATGTTCAAGTTGAACATGGGTTCGACTCGAACTCGAAGCTCATCCCTATTTCAAACCACTTCATGTGTGTTTCCACTATGTACTCTGATCTCATCACACACTCTCTAGACATTCTGGCTCTTATCTACACTGACCCCAGCATGTGTACAAATTGCCCATGCGTCACCAAACTCCCACACCCAAGCAATCGAGGAGGATTGAGGAAAACCTATTTCATTTCATAATGATTTAACAAGAAAGTTTTATGAAAAACTCAATCAAATGTTTCGAACATGGTGGCCAAAGGATTGCTGAGTATCAGATATAACTGACCGTATACAGTATCTCACAAAAGTGAGTACACCCATCACATTTTTTGTAAATATTTTTTTATATCTTTTCATGCGACAACACTGAAGAAATAACACTTTGCTACAATGTAAAGTATTGAGTGTACAGCTTGTGTAACAGTGTAAATTTGCTGTCCCCTCAAAATAACTCAACACACAGCCATTAATGTCTAAACCACTGGCAACAAAAGTGAGTACACTCCTAATTGAAAATGTCCAAATTGGGCCCAATTAGCCATTTTCCCTCCCCAGTGTCATGTGACTCATTAGTGTTACAAGGTCTCCGGTGTGAATGGGGAGCAGGTGTGGTAAATTTGGTGTTATCGCTCTCACTCTCTCATACTGGTCACTGGAAGTTCAACATGGCACCTCATGGCAAAGAACTCTCTGAGGATCTGAAAAAAAAGAAATGTTGCTCTACATAAAGATGGCCTAGGCTATGAGAAGATTGCCAAGACCCTGAAACTGAACTGCAGCATGGTGGTCAAGATCATACAGCGGTTTAACTGGACAGGTTCCACAACAAGCCTCGCCATGGTCGACCAAAGAAGTTGGGTGCACATGCTTAGTGTCATATCCAGAGGCTGTCTTTGGGAAATAGACATATGAGTGCTGCCAGCATTGCTGCAGAGGTTGAAGGGGTGGGGGGTCAGCCTATCAGTGCTAGGCCATATGCCGCACACTGTATCAAATTGGTCTGCATGGTTGTTGTCCCAGAAGAGAGCCTCTTCTAAAGATAATGCACCAGAAACCCCGCAAACAATTTGCTGAAGACAAGCAGACTAAGGACATGAATTACTGGAACCATGTCCTGTTGTCTGATGAGACTAAAATAGACTTATTTGGTTCAGATGGTGTCAAGTGTATGGGGCCCAAACCAGGTGAGGAGTACAAAGACAAGTGTGTCTTGCTTACAGTCAACCATGATGGTGGGAGTGTCATGGCCTGGGGCTGCATGAGTGCTGCCGTCACTGGGGAGCTACAGTTTATTGAGGGAACCATAAATGCCAACCTGTACTGTAACATACTGAAGCAGAGCATGATCCCCTCCCTTCGGAGACTGGGCCGCAGGGCCGTATTCCAACATGATAACGACCCCAAACATACATCCAAGATGACCACTGCCTGGTATTGACAAAGCACGATTCCATGTGAAATGCGTCTACCTTTGTTCCTCTGCCCGTGTGTATTGTCTTATATGTTTTAGACACAATAAAGCCTTTTTGCATCGTATGAGACAGGTGCCATTTGTCTAATTTTCCTTACCAGTAATCTGCTTGCAGTGGCAGGGTGTGCACCTCACGGTTGCAGCATGCTTTGAAGATTATGGTCAATACATATCACCTGGGAGCAGCGGTTTGTTTTTTCCATGACCACTGCTTTGCTAAAGCTGAGGGTAAAGGTGATGGACTGGCCAAGCATGTCTCCAGACCTAAACCCTATTGAGCATCTGTGGAGCATCCTCAAACAGAAGGTGGAGGAGCGTAAGGTCCCTAACATCCACCATCTCCATGATGTTGTCATGGAGGCGTGGAAGAGGACTCCAGTGGATAAATGTGAAGCTCTGGTGAACTCCATGCCCAAGAGGGTTAAGGCAGTACTGTAAAATAATGGTGGCCACACAAAATATTGACACTTTGGGCCCAATTTGGACATTTTCACTTAGGGGTGTACTCACTTTTGTTGCCAGTGGTTTAGACATTAATGGCTGTGTGTTGAGTTATTTTGAGGGGACAGCGGATTTACAAGCTGTACACTCACTACTTTACATTGTAGCATAGTGTCATTTATTCAGTGTTGTCACAAACAAAAAAAAAGATATAATAAAATATTTACAAAAATGTAAGGGGTGTACTCACTTTTGTGAGATACTGTATATGCCACTAGAACACCCCATCTTGAAAGACCTTTAAAAACAGTGTCCATTGCAATAACTAAAAGTGGAGCTCCACCCAAAAGGGGAAGTTCCGCTTTAAGGACTCGTTCCCCGTTCCTCTTTTGGCACTTTTGAGGAGTGGGGGGGAGCAGGTACACAGTTTTGACAGGTACCTGTTTCCAACTTCCGTTCCAAGCACCACGGCACTCAGAACGGAAGTTCTCCTCCCTCCCCCTGCAGTTTTCTGGGACGCTGACCTGTCCCAGAAGACTGCACCCACCAATCAGGATGCGCAGCGCGACTCGCGCATGTACAGTGGGCACCCGACTGTGAAGCCACAAGCTGTCACAGCCGGGTGCCCATAGTGAAGATGCCAGCGCTGGGGACCAAAGACAGCAGTTGAGACTGACTGGGGTGAGCACACCGTTGAATTGTGGGACAGGTGAGTGGCTGTTTTTTAAAAGTCAGCACCTACAGTTTTTGTAGCTACCGACTTATTTTTTGCACAGGTGGCTGGAACTCCTCTTTAATTATCTTTAATTGGGATTCTAATATTAACCACAATGCACAATTAGGAGTAGAAGTAAAATTACTTTTTTTCCTTAATAAACAAAATGATTGGTTTAAATTTAAGCTGTCATTCTTGTGAAAAATATTCTTTAAATAAAAAATGTCATGTAAAACCCCAACGTTAAACTTTTAATGTAATATCACCCTTTCTCTCCAGGTACTGTGCACATCCTGTGAATTTTGTTTTTAAAACATACAGTATGTGCACTCCACCAGTGGTTCTGCCTTACAGTTCCACTACAATGAATATGGCAGAATATACCAAAGTACATACTACCATTATCTAGCTTAAGCACACACAGAAAAGGGACACTACAGGAAGATGTGCAACAACATTTTTAGTGTAAATGTCTAGGTTTTTTACACCCTTCGAAGCATTAATAATATGTAAACCATCCCAGATGAGGAAACCATATTAGGCCTTTATGCACACTGGACGTTTTTACAGCTGCTGCTTTTGGCTTCAGACATTGTTTTTTTTGTAGCCAATAAACTCCCCAGCATGTTATCCTATGTATCCATGCACACATAGGCTCTCATCAGCAGTTTTTGGCAGGGGAGTTTTCTGACTGGAAAAAAAAAACCCCAAAACTAGTGGGCTTTAGAGAAGTTTTTCAGCTGTAAAACAGCTCTAACCATGAAAAAAACTTACAACAGCTTAAAAATGCTGAAAAACATGGCTGTTTTGGGTTTATCAGTGTTTTTGAGCCATAAGCTATTATGGGAGTATAGTATTGCTAAAAAAGCTAAAAAAAAAATGAGACAGCTAAAAAACGCTGAAAAAATGCTAGTGCAAAAACGCTGAAAAACTCACTCTACAGCTACAGCTTTCTACAGCTAATGTTACTGGCTTTTTTATAACGTCCAGTGAGCATGAGGCCTTACTGTTGGTCAAACACTGGGCGTTTCTCTCTATTGTTGTTTCAAATTCAGCTTAATCAGAGAAAAACTACTACTCTGGTTACAATCAGCTCTCACAAAAACAGAAATGTAATCTCACATTTCCAGCGAAAGGCAAAAAAACTTTATAAAACATGGTCCAACTTGTTTCAACAGGAAAATAAAATAATTTCTGATCTCCTAAGGCAGTGATCTCCAAACTCCGGCCCGGGGGCCGGATGCGGCCCTTTGCTTGCTGTTATATGGCCCTTGGAGCACTAATCTTCCCACTGATATGAAACACTTTTCTGACATCTAACACCATCAATGGAGCACCCACTGACACCAATAATAGAGCACAATTACTCCCCAGGATACCAAAGATGGGGCACTATTCCTCCTAACCTAATACCAAATGTTATGATGTTTACGCCTACTGATGCCAGAAAAATTTCCACTCCCGCTGGCCATGGTCCGGCCCTCCTAAAGTCTGAAGGATGGTAAACCGGCTCTTTGTTTAGAAAGTTTGGAGACCCCTGTCCTAAGGTATAAGTGACCCATGAGTTACTTAATTCAGTTTAAAACATCTATAAAACTCAGAAAACCTAAATTGTAATGAAGTGGATTAGGAATGCAGAGCTATCTTTAACAATGTACTGTAAGGCTGTAGGCTCATATAGTTACATATAGTTACATAGTTAGTAAGGTTGAATAAAGACACCAGTCCATCCAGTTCAACCTAAGTGAGTGCGGGTGCGTGTCTACAATTATCCCTATTTATTTAAGGTACCCATATAGCGCCATCAAATTACGCAGCGCTCCACATATACATCGCACACTCACATTGGTCCCTACCCTCAAGGAGCCCACAATCCAAGGTCCCCAACTCACATTCATATACTAGGGCCAATTTTGGACAGAAGCCAATTAACCTACCTCTTTGGAGTGTGGGAGGAAACCGGAGTACCCGGAGGAAACCCATGCAGGCACAGGGAGAACATGCAAACTCCAGGCAGGTAGTTTTACTGCTAGGCGAGAGTGCTACCCACTACACCACTGTGCCGCCCCAAAATCATCAAAGCACATAATCCTGAGGGGAAGCAACAGGATTGTAAATTACTATTGAAAATACAATATCATGTAAAAAAATCATATATTAGTTATTGAGTTTAGATATGCTTTAATTGTATTTTATTGTCATAATTTAAGGTGCAAAGGGGCAAAGTGAAGAAGGCAACAGTTTTAAAATTTATAGGACTCACATTTTATTTATTTTCTTAATTTCTCTTTACTATTTTATCATTTATGCCTAACTGATATATCTACTGAGCTGGCCAGAACCAGCTCTTGAGAGAGTCTACTCCACATTTTCACAGCTCTTACTGTGAAGACACCTTTCATTATTTAGAGGTTAAATCTCTTTTCCTGTAAAGAGTGTCCCCTTGTCCTCCGTGACACCAAGTTCATAATATGGACCACTCATGTATATATGTTGCTTATATCCCCCTTATTCTCCTCTTCTCAAAAGAGAATAAATTCAGTTCAGCTAATCTTTCCTCATAGCAGAACACCTCCATGCCTCTTATCAGTTTGGTTGCCTTTCTCTGCACTTTCTCCAGTTCCCCAATATCCTTTTTTGTGAACTGGTGCCCAAAACCGGACTGCATATTCTAGACGAGGTTTTACTAATGATTTGTACAGGGGCAAAATGATATCTCTCTCTCTGCAGTCCATACCTCTTTTTGCTTACTTTGGAAACTGCAGCTTGGCACTGCATGCTATTATTAAGCTTATGATCCTTCTCCACTATTGATTCCCCCAGTTGCAGCCCTCTCAGTATGTGAGACCTGGCTAGCGCCCCATACACACAGGACATTTTGCAAACTCTCTTAGAAGCCTTTCCTCCTGGCAGTAGCATTTTGGCAGAAAAAAAAACGCCTGACACTTGTAAAAGTCTGTAATGCTTTTAGGCACGTTTAGGTGCGTGTACAGGCATCAAGCCTTGAGTGTTAATTCATTTAATTGCCCAGAATAATCATTTATTCTGGCTATTGACATGAATTAACGCTCAAGCGCTATAAACGGGCCTAGCGTTAACATGCTTTACATGCGTTTACATGCTTTTACAAGCGCAGGGGAGTTTAGAGGCAGGAAAAAAGCTCATGAAAGCAGATGCAAAAACATCCAGTGTGCATGAGGCCTAAACCTCATTGCCACATAGTTGCTCAATTAAACAGTGACTTGAGGTTGGCTTGTAAGTTTGAGACATCCTGTAAGGATGTTATTCTACTACATAGCTTGGTGTCATCTGCAAACACTGAAATGGTACTTTTTTATCTCCAACCCTATATCATTCATAAATATACTAAAGTGTAAGGGTCTCAACACTGAACCTTGGGGTACACCACTAATAACTTTAGACCATTCAGAGTAAGAATCATTAATCATTATCACTACAATCTGAATATGGTCTTTTAGCCAGTTTTCTATCCATTTACAAACTGATTTTTCCTTACACATTAGCTTTGTGTGGGGAACTGTGTCAAACACTTTTTCAGAATCCAAGTATATTACGTCTACAGCCACTCCTTTGTCTCAAGTTTTTTGCTTACCTCCTCATTTATTTGTCACAGGTACTTACAGTATATAGCACTGTCAATTTACACAGCACTTTGCAAATATATATTGTACATTCACATCAGTCCCTGCCCTCAAGGAGCTTAGAATCTAAGGTACCTAACTCACAATTTAGACAAGGCCCTTTTAACCTACCAGCATGTCTTTGGAGTGTAGAAGGAAACCAGTGTACCTGGAGGAAACCCACAGGGAGAACATGCAATCTCTAGGCAGGTAGTGTCTTGGTTGGGATTTGAATGGACAACCCTAGAGCTGCTAGGCAGAAGTGCTAACCACTTAGCCACTGTTCTGCCCCATAAAAAGAAATCAAACTTGTTTCACAAGTTCTGCCTTTTATGAATCCATGCAGTCTTTTGCTTTAAATATTTTTTCTAGCAAAAACTCATCTATGTCTTACAGTCAGTCTAGTTAAAAAAAATACACACATCCATCCAGTTCAACCAAAAGAAGGGAAAAAAATACAATCCTATATGCACAATCTTATACTCACAGCTGATCCAGAGGAAGGCAAAAAATACCCCAATGAAGCATAATCTAATTTGCTCCATGTGGCCTTTATTAACCGCTTTAGTATCTTCTTAAATGTACAAGTTAAATTAACAGGTCTGTAGTTACTTGGTAAATACTTTGATCCCTTTTTAAATATAGGGACCACATGCATCACATAGGACTAGAGTGAACTTTGAAAATTGCACTTCTTAAGGACAAAAAACATTTATCTTTGGAGGAAACAGGTATCCTGTTGTCAGTACCATGGTCATTACTAAATTCAGTATATTTTATTCCTGTGTCAGGAATCTGGTGATGGTGATGGAAATGTTTGAAATAAGGCTTCTGACCCATAGAACCAGAATGAATAGAGTAGCTGACAAATGTTAAATCTGTACACAAGGTCACCCCCTACTTATAGCACTTATAAGTTAGCTAGGGGATATAGGGACAGGGGATTATTGCGGTGCTTGGGTCAGATATACAAAAAAGGAAAAAAAGTTTTAAAATAGCAAAGTAGCAAACTTTATTTATTAGTAACAATACAAATATGCAATAAACATTCAGATTGTTTACACTTAAAATCAACTTATATAATGCGTGCGACCCAGAAGTATAATCAAGTAGGCCGGATGGAGATGGCCATTGAAATGTGGGCTCGATTTCCTACATGTTTCGCCAAGACATTGGCTTCCTCAGGGAACAAGAGCTCAAACTGGGTAAATAGAAGTCTGTATATAGGAGTACAGAAAACAATATGTAAACAGAAATATTTAACAGTACAAGATATAATGTGCATTATTGTGGCTGGACTATCATGCAAAGAGGTGGCCACCAAAATTCCAGCAGTGCAGACGCACCTGAAAAAACGACACCCGAGGGGGGGCACGATAAGTGTCACCTCAGGGGGACGGGGCAAACCACGCCGTATATTGTGCCTGCAGGGGGCACGCAGTAAACCTGGCAAAAGAATGTGTTTCAAATAGGTGAGGAGATGTTAAATATCACTTGGACGTTACATTTAGAGGAATACTCAAGATGATGCATTTATGCATCAATTGCGGAGAGCAGAAAAGATATATTTTTTTGAAAAAAGGAAAAAAGACTCACACTATTAATTAAAAACGATCAATTGCAGAGGGCAGGAGGTGCCTGTAGATGGATACCCACACACAGCAAGACCGTTAACAAGGTTGACAATCAATTAATGAGTAACCTGTGTAGAGAAATAAGTTTAAAGGTGGGCCAAACGGTATTCATGGAGATGAAAAGAGGAAATGGCACTGGGAGTAAACTTACTTAATGGAGTACACTGCAGCGCAGATGGCTAATTGGGATGTTTACAAAATCAAATACACAAGGCAAGGTCTTTTTGAAAAAGCACTAAATGCGAGGTGTCCTGCAGAGGAATAAACAAAAGGGACTGTAGTAAAGAGGCAAAGACTTAATAAGACTGGTTGAAAAGCCAGGAAATAATTTACCTGATGAGACCTAAAGTTAGGCAGGTAGCGCATAAAAGGTTAATGATGCAAATTGCCAAAAAAGGATGGATGGTGTCTCCCAGATAATCGCTCCTAAAGGAAATGATTGAGGGCTTCAGTAGACAATAACTAAAAGCAATAATCTTAGTGCTGTGGGAGTGTCAATTTACCTGGTTGCTGTGTGTGGGGGTATACACAGGCACGTCCCTCGTCCAGCATGTGGACTGAGGGACTGGCCGGTTACTGAAATACCCCCCACACCTGATCAAATGATGATCAGGTGTGCGGACGCTCAACAAAGGGCGTCCGCGCGTGCGCAGACCGCGGTGCCTCAGAACTCCAAGTTCCGGCATGTGCCGCGCGCACATGCTCAGACCCAACGGCCCGCCCCGGGAAAGATGGGAGGATGGAACGCCAAGGACTGGGAGGTACCAAGGCGTCGTCACCACCCATCAACCGGTGGAATAGGGGGGGGCCGCAAGAGTGCGAGCAACGCGCGGACCCCCGAGGCAGACAAAAATGATCTGCCCCTGGCGTCCGTACAGGGGCACTTAACAATTTCCTATCTTAACAATTAACTCTTAAATATGTCCTAAAATGATCCCTTAACATTTAACTCACCCTCCACCTTAAACGTAATGCCCTCCAGCACTTAAAAACAAATTAAGCTATATAACTATTACAACTATGAGGCTAAAGTCCATGTCCAGTTTGGGCAAAAAAAAATATATAAAAATCTGCAATGCTCACCCTATCTCTGGCACTGTCCTCTTACCTGTGCACCAATCCAGTGCTGCTCCCCTTCAAAGTTGAGTGATGCCCAGCCTCCTTCAACCCACTTACTGTCAACCTATGATGTCACTCACTGTAGCATCGAGGATCTGCCTACCAACGGAGGTAGAAAAGTATAATGGGGATATGTGACATTCCCTGATCTGACCAAAAACACTTAGGGAAAAAAGGTAAGTATGCACATTTTTTAAAGGTCAGGTGGTGTTCCAGTGGGTAAAGGGGTACATGGGAAGGAGTGGAATATTTGAGCTTTAAAGTAGGTCTAAATTCACCGCTCAAATCTCATATACTGTAAGCAACTTTCAAAAGTTGTTTTCACTATTTGTTTTTTTTGTCCTGCTGTTTTTATTAAAATAAAAGCTGACTTCTTGTTATGAGGTAACAGCTCAATTTCCTAATTGTGCTACTGCATTGCCATAGTCTCACATGCACCCCTAATGAGGACTACAAGTTACTGTAATCAGGGCATCTTTAATATTGATTGGACTACTACCCCCCTGTCAGAAACCATGAATCAGACTGAGACAGAAGTACAGTTAAATCACACTTGTTTAATACTAATAAAAAAAAGTTACAGAGTAAGCGTGGTCAAAACATTGTCAGAGTTCAGGAACCGAAACGGATAGTCAGACAAGCCAAACTGTCAGGGAGCCAGAGATGAGCGTAGTAGAACAGCAAGCTGGATTTGGAGCCTGAAGGAATGTCAGCCAAGCAAGTCTTTAACAGGAACACAGGAGAGCGTCTCTAGAGATGTGACCAAGGCGAAAGCAGTGATCATCTTGACTTGACAGCTTAAGTAGGCAGGACTGACGAGCAGGATATCATCAACAGGTGAGTCACTGTGGAGAGCTAGGAGCTGGCAATTAGCCGACAGCTGAGTGGTCAGCTTTGAGAAGGGCTGAGCACTAGCCCTGACAGTACCCCCTCCTCAATGACCCCTCCCCCACGGAGGACCATCAGGCTGGAGGGGAAAACCCCTATGGATATCACAGAGGAGGGCAGGGGCATGTACAGTGGGGATGGAAAGTATTCAGACCCCCTTACAATTTTTCACTCTTTGTTATATTGCAGCCATTTGCAGTTCATTTTTTTCCTCATTAATGTACACACAGCACCCCATATTGACAGAAAAACACAGAATTGTTGAAATTTTTGCAGATTTATTAAAAAAGAAAAACTGAAATATCACATGGTCCTAAGTATTCAGACCCTGTGCTGTGACACTCATATATTTAACTCAGGTGCTGTCCATTTCTTCTGATCATCCTTGAGATGGTTCTACACCTTCATTTGAGTCCAGCTGTGTTTGATTATACTGATTAGACTTGATTAGGAAAGCCACACACCTGTCTATATAAAACCTTACAGCTCACAGTGCATGTCAGAGCAAATGACAATCATGAGGTCAAAGGAACTACCTGAAGAGCTCAGAGACAGAATTGTGGCAAGGCACAGATCTGGCCAAGGTTACAAAAAAAATCTGCTGCACTTATGGTTCCTAAGAGCACAGTGGCCTCCATAATCCTTAAATGGAAGACGTTTGGGATGACCAGAACCCTTCCTAGAGCTGGCCGTCTGGCCAAACTGAGCTATCGGGGGAGAAGAGCCTTGGTGAGAGAGGTAAAAAAGAACCCAAAGATCACTGTGGCTAAGCTCCAGAGATGCAGTCAGGAGATAGGAGAAGGTTGTAGAAAGTCAACCATCACTGCAGCCCTCCACCAGTCGGGGCTTTATAGCAGACGGAAGCCTCTCCTCAGTGCAAAACACGTGAAAGCCCGCCTGGAGTTTGATAAAAAAAACACC
Source organism: Aquarana catesbeiana (assembly GCF_042186555.1). NCBI lineage: Eukaryota > Metazoa > Chordata > Amphibia > Anura > Ranidae > Aquarana > Aquarana catesbeiana. The sequence continues at coordinate 146,882,215 of NC_133330.1, forward strand.
TGAAGGACTCCAAGATGGTGAGAAATAAGATTCTTTGGTCTGATGAGACCAAGATAGAGCTTTTTGGCCATAATTCTAAGCGGTATGTGTGGAGAAAACCAGGCACTACTCATCACCTGCAAAAAACATGCCTCTGAAGACATCTGTTATGATGAAACATGTCAGGCAGGCTGACATCCGTATGCTGATTGCTGCAGCCGTTTGTTCCTATCATTGATGCATGCTGTTTTAAGCTTCAACTGAAATCCCACGGATGTTGTGGTCTGATGAGGGGTTCCAGTGGGCTGGATTTGCTGGATGCTATTGAAAATTTATTATCTATGCCTAATCCTTAACACCTTCTGGTAAGCAGACTACATTACCACGTGGTGACGAGTGACTCTTTCTACATCTGCACAATATATTTGGTGATTGGACTCCTCCCACTCTTCAATTTCATTTTGAACTTTTCAGCGCCACAATAATTTTTATGCACTACTCATCACCTGTCCAATACAGTCCCAACAGTGAAGCAAGGTGGTGGCAGCATCATGCTGTGGGGGTGTTTTTCAGCTGCAGGGACAGGATGACTGGTTGCAATTGAGGGAAAGATGAATGCAGCCAGGTACAGGGATATCCTGAATGAAAACCTTCTCCAGAGTGCTCAGGACCTCAGACTGGGCCGAAGGTTTACCTTCCAACAAGACAATGACCCTTAGCACACAGCTAAAATAAAAAAGGAGTGGCTTCACAACAACTCCATGACTGTTCTTGAATGGCTCAGCCAGAGCCTTGACTTAAACCCAATTGAGCATCTCTGGAGAGACCTAAAAATGGCTGTCCGCCAACTTTTAACATCCAACCTGACAGAACTGCAGAGGATCTGCAAGGAGGAATGGCAGAGGATCCCCAAATCCAGGTGTGAAAAACTTGTTGCATCTTTCCCAAAAAGACTCATGGCTGTATTAGATCAAAAGGGTGCTTCTACTAATTACTGAGCAAAGGGTCTGGGACCATGTGATATTTCAGTTTTTCTTTTTTAATAAATCTGCAAAAATGTCAACAATTCTGTGTTTTTCTGTCAATATGGGGTGCTGTGTGTATATTAATGAGGAAAAAAATGAACTTAAAAGATTTAAGCAAATGGCTGCAATATAACAAAGAGTGAAAAATTTAAGGGGGTCTGAATACTTTCCGTCCCCACTGTATGTCCGAGGATAAGACCCAAGAGAGTTCCTCCGGACCGTACCCTTTCCAATGCACCAGGTACTGTATGCGCCCACATAACCTACGGGAGTCAACAATAGACTGTACTTCATACTCCTCATGGTTCTCAACCTGTACGGGGTGAGGACTAGGCACCAAGATGGTAAAGCGGTAGCAGACCAAAGGTTTTAATAAGGAGACATGAAATACATTCGAAATACGTATATTAGAAGGAAGGTCTAATGCACAAGCTACTGGGTTAATCCTGCGAAGAATACGGAAAGGCCCAATAAACCGAGGTGTGAACTTCAGAGAGGGAACACGAAGTTGGAGGTTGCGAGATGACAGCCAGACCCTGTCCCCAACCTGGCAACTGTGGTCAGCATGGAGTCTGTACCTATCATTGGAATGTTGCAAAGCTTTCTGCACTTGTGCCCAAGTGGAACGAAGACCACAGAGATGCTCCTCTAATGCAGGAATACTCTGCAGAACAAATGAGTCAGGCAACATGGAAGGTTGGAAACCATAGTTCGCCATAAACGGGGACAATCAGGTAGCAGAATTCAAGGCACTATTGTGAGTAAACTCCACCCACGGTAAGAGGTCTGACCAGTTGTAATAATGGTCAGAAATATAGCAACGTAGGAATTACTCCAAGGACTGATTGGCTTGTTCTGCAGCCCCATTAGACTGCGGGTGATACGCAGAGGAGAAAGCAAGCTGAATTCCCAACTGTGCACAAAAGGCTCGCCAGAACCGGGACACAAACTGACTACCCCTGTCCGAGACAATCACCTTGGGTAGCCCATGTAAGCGAAAGATCTCCCAAGCAAAAATGGAAGCCAGTTCCTTAGAAATGGGCAACTTCTTAAGGGGAATACAATGGGACATTTTTGAGAACCAGTCAACCACCATAATGATAACTGTATTGCCCTTGGAGTTGGGTAACTCCACGATGAAATCCATAGACAGGTGGGTCCAGGGCCTCTCTCCATTGGGTATGGGTTGTTGGAGGCCCACTATAAGGTGTTGTGGAGTCTTACTCTGAGCACACACAGAACAGGCAGCTATGAAGTTGGTTACATCAGCACGTAGACTAGGCCACCAGAATTATTGGGAAATGGCCCAAAAGATTTGATTTTTCCCAGTGTGGCCAGCAGCCTTGGGAGAATGGTAAGTCTGGAGCACAGCAGTACGGAGACTCTCTAGGACAAAGCAGCGGTCACAAAGTTTCTCAGGAGGAGCGTGGACCTGAACAGCAAGAATTTTGTCACCCAGAGGAGAAGTGAGACTGGTGCGAACCGTAGCCAGAATACGATCAGGAGGAATCACAGGAACCGAAACCGACTCCATCTTGGAAGTGGAGGAAAATTGTCATGATAAAGAGTCAGTCCTTAAATTCTTAGTACCGAGTAAGAATGAGACAATGTAATTGAAACTAGACAAGAAAAGAGTCCATCGTGCCTTTCTGGGAGAGAGGCGTTTAGCCTCAGACAAGAATGTGAGATTCTTATGGTTAGTAAGAATAAGAACCGGCACAGTGGTACCTTCGAGGAGATGTTTCCATTCTTATAGGGCTAAAATGATCAATAACTGCTCTCTGTCACCAATCTCGTAATTGCACTCCGCAGGTGACAATTTTTTGGAAAAGTAGCCACAAGGATGCATAGTGCTCTCAGAGGTAGAATCTTTAGACAGAAGGGTGCCAACTCCAGTCTCTGAAGCATCAACCTCAGGGATAAAAGGTAACGTAGGATCAGGATGTGCCAACACAGGAGCAGAAACAAAGGCAGCCTTGAGACTCTCAAAGGCCTTAATGGACTTCGAAGACCAACTCTGTGGGTTACCATCCTTTCTGGTCATATCAGTCAGGGGCTTGACCAGAGATGAGACGTTACGAATAAACTTCTGATAATAGTTGGCAAAGCCAAGAAAACACTGCAAAGGATGTAAACCCATGGGTCGGGGCCACTGTAGGACTGCTGAAAGTTTCTCTGGGTCCATTGAAAAACCAGCAGTGGAAATGACATACCCCAGGAATTTAACCTGTTCACAATGGAATTCACACTTCTTCAATTTACAATAGAAATTGTTCTCTCTTAGTTTCTGAAGCACACAACGGACATCTGTGTGGTGGCTCTCCAGGGACTTGGAAAATATGAGGATATCGTCGAGATAAACCACCACACATAACTGCAACAAATCTTGGAGGACATTGTTAATAAATTCCTGGAAAACTGCCAGGGCGTTACAAAGGCCAAAAGGCATTGCGAGGTACTTTTAATGGCCTTTTCTGGTATTAAACGCAGTTTTCCACTCGTTGCCCTCCTTAATACTCACGAGATTGTATGCCCCTCTCAAATCAAGCTTTGTGAAAACCGTTGCTCCCTTGAGGCGGTCAAATAACTCCATAATCAACAGAATCAGATAGGCATTCTTAATCGTGAAATTATTGAGACCCCTATAATCAATACAAGGTCTCAGTTCACCACTCTTCTTCTTCCCAAAGAAGAAAGCAGGAGACGAGGAATTGCGTATGAAATCATGAAAAAGTTCATCTGCAACATACTCCTCCATGGCCTTATCCTCCAGGACCGACAAAGGGTAAACCCGGCCATAAGGGGGTATGGCACCAGGTTGAAGGTCAATTGCGCAAACTACCGACTTGACCTTTCTCAAAGACATCGCTAAAATCGCGGTACTCCTCCGACAGGGAGGAGAGTGAAGAGGTGCACAGGACCTTGGCTACCTTCTGGAAGCATGTCTTACTGCATTGTGGCGACCAGGGGAGAACCTCAGCATGGAGCCAATCAATAGAAGGGTTGTGCCTCTGTAACCAAAGATAACCAATAACCAGTGGAAATTAAGGCACAATCTCTCCCTCCTCCCAAGGGTTCTCTCATCCGCAGAGAGACACGTGAAGCCCAAGTGCATGGGTTCATCTTTACAGACCGACTCAGTACCAGGAGGCATGGGAGGTGAGGGAGGCAAGGGTGGGACTGCAAAGTTCGGAGACAAATGTACAGGAGGCTTCGGCAAGCACTCCTTAATAGGGAGTCTTTCTCTGACTCCAGACTGGAGTCAATGAGGATGGCAAATGTGATCAACCTCTCCAGCACAGTGGGTATATCGCGGGCTGCTACCTCATCCTTCATGGTATCCGAGAGACCATGAGAAAAAGCAGCCATGAGGGGCCTCATTGTTCCAAGCAACCTCAGGGTAACTCAAGACAACAGGTTTTTGCATCTCTCATAGAGGGTTTGCCCAGGCCAAGGCTCTCTCAGAAAGCAAACATATCACAAAACCTACTTTTCTTCTGTCAATGGGAAACGCCTGGGGCAGCATCTCAAAGTATATCTCAACCTGATTTAGAAACACTCTGCATTGGACTAGATCGCCCCCAAATCGCTGGGGAAGCAGAACTGAACCAGACATACCTCCTATAGAGGTAATACTCGAGGCGGATACCTGCACAGAGACTGGAGCAGCAGCTGGGATGGCCTGCAACACAGGTTGTATCGGTGCAGACACAGTGAGAGATTCCAGGTGAGCTGCATGACTCAGGAGCGTTTGTAATGCCATGGCAAACTGATCCATGCGGTGATCCTGCTTATCCAATCTGGAAAAAATATTACCAACAAGTGGATTGACTGCATCTTCTGAATTCATGGCCTTCGCCTACTGTCAGAAACCATGAATCAGACTGAGACAGAAGTAATGTTAAATCACACTTGTTTAATAATAATAAAAAAGGTAAACAGAGTAAACGTAGTCAAAACATAGCCAGAGTTCAGCACAAGTGTTTTCCCCGCACCAGGTTGTGTCCAAACCAGGTATGAAATGGATGTTACTCTCCAGAGTTCAGGAACCGGAACGGATAGTCAGACAAGCCAAAACGTCAGGGAGCCAGAGATGAGCATAGTAGAACAGCAAGCAGGATCTGGAGCCAGAAGGAATGTCAGCCAAGCAAATCTTTAACAGGAACACAGGAGAGCGTCTCTAGAGATGTGACCAAGGTGAAGGCAGCGATCATCTGGACTGGACGGCTTAAGTAGGCAGGACTGACAGGCAGGATATCATCAACAGGTGAGTCACTGTGGAGAGATAGGAGCTGGCAATTAGCCGACAGCTTTGAGAAGGAATGGCTGAGCCCAGCCCTGACACCCCCATTATTACACAGGACCCCCTCCCACATCATTACACAGAGCCCCCTCCCCCATACTACCTCCATAATTACATAGGACTCCCTCCCCCATACTACACACATTATTACACAGGACCCCCCTCCCCAACCTACATTACCACTTATGAACCGATAGTGTGCTGCTGTTTCTGCAGTAAGAGAGGTTTTTGTTGAAGGTGGAAAGGCGGGAGGGGGGTTAATGTTGGGGATGGAGAGGTAGGGAGGGGTATTATTGTTGAGGGTGGAGAAGCAGGTAGGAGGGTTATCGTTGAGGATGGAGAAACAAGAGGGGTTATTAAGGGTGGAGAGGCAGGGAGGGGGGTTATTGTTGAGGGTTGAGAGGCAGGGAGGAGGGTTATTTTTGGGGGTTGGGAGACAGGGAGGAAGGTTATTGTTGGGGGAGAGGCAGGGAGGGGGGTATTGTTGAGGGTAGAGAAGCAGGAAGGAGGATTTTTGTCTAGGGTGAAGAGGCAGTAGGGGGGTTATTGTTGAGAGTGGAGAGGCAGGGAGGGAGGTTATTATAAGGGATGGAGAGATATGGAGGGGGGTTATTGTTGGGGGTGGAGAGGCAGGTAGGAGAATTTTAGTTGGGGGTGAATAGACAAAGAGGGAGGTTGTTGTTGAGGGTGGAGAGGTAGGGAGGAGGGTTATTGCTGGGGTGGAGGGGCAGGGAGGAGGGTTATTGCTGGGGTGGAGGGGCAGGGAGGGGGGTTATTGTTGGGGGGTGGAGAGATAGGGAGGGGGGTTATTGTTGAGGGTGGAGGGCAGGGAGGGGGTTATTGTTGGGGGTGGAGAGGCATGGAGGAGGATTATTGGGGTGGAGATGCAAGGAGGGGGCTGTTGTTGAGGTTGGAGAAACTGAAGGTGGATTGTTGCTGAGGGTGGAGAGGCCAGAGGAAGGTTATTGTTGGGAGTGGAAAGACAGGCAGGGGGGTTATTGTTGAGTGTGAAGAGGCAGGGAGGAGGATTATTGTTGAGGGTGGAGAGGCAAGGAGGGGAGTGGTTATTGTTGAGGTTGGAGAAGCAGGGAAGAGGATTTTTGGGATGGAGAGGTAGTGAGGGGGATTGTTGTTGAGGGTGTAGATGAGGGAGGAGGGATATTGTTGAGGGTGGAGAGGCAGGGAGGAGGGTTATTGTTGAGGGTGGAGAGACAGGGAGGAGGATTTTTGTTAGGGGTGAAGAGGCAAAGAGGAAGGTTGTCGTTGACGGTGGAGAGGTAAGGAGGAGGGTTATTGTTGGGGATGGAGAGGCAGGGAGGGGGGTTATTGTTGGGGATGGAGAGATAGGGAGGGGTTATTGTTGGGGGTGTAGAGGCAGGGAGGGGGGTTATTGTTGGGGTGGAGAGGCAGAGAGGAGGATTATTGTTGAGGAGGGGGAGGCAGGTAGGGGGTTATTGTTGGGAGTGGAGAGGCAGGGAGGGGGGGTGGAGAAGCAGGGATTGGGGTTGTTGTTGAGGGTGGGGAGACTGGAGGATTGTTGTTGAGGGTGGAGAGGCCAGAGGAGGGTTATTGTTGGGATTGGAAAGGCAGGCAGGGGGTTATTTTTGAGCATGGAGAGGCAGGGAGGGGGGTTTGTTCTTGAGGGTGGGGAGGGGGGTTATTGTTTGGGGTGGAGACATAGGAAGGGGGGTTATTGTTGGGGGTGTAGAGGCATGGAGGAGGATTAATGTTGAGGATGGAGAGGCAGGGAGGGGGGTTGTTGAGGGTGGAGAAGGAGGGAGGGGGGTTATTGTTGGGGGTGGGGAGGCAGGAAGGTTTTTTTTATTGGGGCAGAGGGTCGTGAGGGGAGTTATTGTTGGAGGGAGAGAGGTGTAGAGGCACGGAAGAGGGCTATTGTTGAGGGTGGAGAGCCAGGGAGAAGGGTTATTGTTGGGGGTAGAAAGGCAGACAGGGGGCTTATTGTTGAGGATGGAGAGGCAGGGAGGGGGATTGTTGTTAGAGGTGTAGAGGCAGGGAAGAGGGTTATTGTTGAGGGTGGAGAGGCAGGGAGGGGGATTTTTTTTTGAGGGTGATGAGGCAGGGAGGGGGGTTGTTGTTAAGGGTGGAAAGGTAGCGAGGAGGATTGTTGTTGGGAATGGAAGGCAGGCAGGGGTGTTATTGTTGAGGGTGGAGAGGCAGAAAGGGGGCAGTTGTTGGGGGTGGAGAGGCAGGCAGGGGGTTTTTATTGGGGGGTGGGTTATCATTGCAGGGAGAGAGGCAGGAAGGGGTGTTGTTGGGGGGAGGCAAGAAGGTAGGTTATTGTTGGGGGCGGAGAGCCAGAGAGGGGGGTTATTGTTGGGGGTAGAGAGGCATGAGGGGTTTGTTGTTAGGGGTTGAGATGCGGGAGCGGGGTTGTTGTTGGGGGTGGGGAGGCATGGAGGAGGATTATTGTTGAGGGTGGACAGGCAGGCAGGGGGGTTATTATTGGGGTAGAGAGGCATAGGGGGGGTTTTGTTGAAGGGAAAGAGGCAGGGAAGTGGGATATTGTTGGGGCTGTAGAGGCAGGGAGGAGGGTTATTGTTTTGGGTGGAGAGGCAGGGAGGAGGGTTATTGTTGGGGGTGGAAAGGCAGACAGGGGGCTTATTGTTTAGGGTGGAGAGGCAGGGAGGGGGGTTGTTGTTAGGAGTGTAGAGGCAGGGAGGCGGGTTATTGTTGATGGTGGAGAGGCAGGCAGGAGGATTTGTGTTGGGGATGAAGAGGTAGGGAGGAGGTTCTTGATGTTGGAAAGGTAGGAAGGAGGGTTATTATTGGGGGTGGAGAGGGAAGGAGGGGAGATGTTGTTGGGAGTGCAGAGGCAGGCAGGAGGATTAGTGTTGAGGATGGATAGGTAGGTATGTGGGTTGTTGAGGGTATAGAGGCAGGAAGGGGGGTTATTGTTAGGGTGGAGAGACAGGGAGGAGAATTGTTTGGGGTGGAGAGGCGGGTTGGGGTGTTGTTGTTGAGGGTGGAGTGGTGGGAGGAGGATTATTGTTGAGGGTGGAAAGGCGGGAGGAGGGTTGTTGTTGGGGGTGGAAAGGCAGGAAGGGGGGTTTTTGTTGAAGGGAGAGAGGAAGGAAGGGGGGTTATTGCTAGAGGTGGAGAGGCAGGGAGAAGGGTTATTGTTGAGGGTGTACAGGCAGGAAAGGGGGTTGTTGTTGAGGGTGGAGAGGTGGGAGGGGGCTATTGCTGGAGTTGGAGAGGCAGGAGGGGGGCATTTGTTGGGAGTGAAGAGGCAGGAGGGGGTTACTGTGAGTGTTTTGGGACCTGAGTCCTGCCGCAGGGGTCATGTATCAATGCAAAAACAGTTTTAAAAACTGCATTTTTTTCAGGAGCAGTGAGTTTAATAATGCTTAAAGTGAAACAATAAAGATGAAATATTCCTTTAACCACTTGAGGTCCATGCTATAGCCGAATGACAGCCACAGCGTGGACCTGAATTTCTGGGAGGCCGTCATAGGACATCCTCCCCTTTGCGTGCAGGGCGTGCGCTGTGATCACCGAGACACGGGTGATCACCGATCCGAGTAAGGGGCCGATCCCGGCCCCTTACGACGTGATCACCTGTCAGCCAATGACAGCTGATCACGTGTGTAAACAAAAGCTCGGTAATCATTTTTTTTTCTCCTCACGTTGACAGCGTGAGGAGAAAAAAAAGCTGATCACCGGCTTATGCTCAAGGGACATCGGTCTCGAAGAGGAAGGAGGCACATCTGCCTCCTCCTCTGTGCCTGCCAGTACCACCTGCCATTTCCACCTGCCAATGCCCACCAGTGGCACCTATCAATACCCATGAGTGCCACCTATCAATGCCCACAAGTGCCACCTATCAATGCCCACAAGTGCCACCTATCAATGCCCACCAGTGGTGCCAATCAGTGCCTCATCTGTGCCACTTGGCAGTCCAGCCTTTCAGTGTAACCTATCAGTGCCCATCACTGCCACCCATCAGTGCCCATCAGTGCCACATATCAGTGCCCATCACTGCCACCTATCAGTGCCCATCACTGCCAGCTATCAGTGCCACCTATCAGTGCCACCTATTAGTGCCACTTCTCAATGCCCACCAATGCCACCTATCAATGCCCTTCAGTGCCACCCATCAGTGCCAACTCTCAATGTCACCTTTCAGTGCACACCAGTGCCCCCTATCAGTGCACACCAGTGCTGCCTATCAGTGCCCACCAGTGCTGCCCTATCGGTGCCCACCAGTGCCGCCCTATTGGTGTCCATCAGTGCAGCCTCATCAGCGTACATCAGTGAAGGAGAAAAATGACCTGTTTGCAAAATTCTGCGGGTCTGCGGGTGGGGGGCTCATCAGAATCTGGAAGCCCTCTTTAACAAGGGGACCCCCAGATCCTGCCCCCCATGTGAATGGGTATCGGGTACATTGTACCCCACACCATTTTTTTTATTTTGGCACGGGGGTTCCCCTTGAAATCCATAGCAGACCTGAAAGGCCTGGTATGGATTTTGGGGGGGACCCCCACGTCATTTTTAAAAAAAAATTTTGGCGCAGGGTTCCCCTAATATCCATACCAGACCCAAAGGGCCTGATAAGTAACTGGAGGGGAAATCATGCCATTTTTTTTTAATGATTTTTATGTATATTGCCAGGATCCGGCAATACATTACAACCGCAAGCAGTTTTGAATTAAATTTTTATCTTTACTAATGTAATTTTGCTGCTCTCATTCATAACACTAAGCAGCCTTACATAGTGTGGAGCGTGGACTTAGCCTTCTGAGCCATGATTGGCCAAAGGCACCCTGCCTTTGGCCAATCACAGCTCTCACAGCAGAGCACGCTGTGATTGGCCAAAGCATGCAGGTCAGGTGCATGCTTTGGCCAATCAGCAGCCATCAATGCACTGCGAACTTGCAGTGCATTTGCGGTCTCGCAGTATACATTATGGGGCATTTCGCAAGCGCTCGAATTTCCCGTGAACACCCCATAATGTTCTAAATTCGGCGAATGGGCGAGCACCCGATGTTCGAGTCGAACTTGCGTTCAACTTGAACATCGGGCTCATCCCTAGATAAATAGTGCATTTTATATACTATACTATACTATACTATACTATACTATACTATACTATACTATACTATATAGATCAACCAAAATGAGGGAAAAATGAGGAGGAAAGAGGAACATTGTTCCAAATCAGGGACAGTTGGGAGCTAGGGAGTTTGCATGTTCCTCCTTTACTTGTTTTGTTTCCACCCACATCCCAAAGACCTGCTGGTAGGTTAATTTGCCCTAGTATGCAAGAATTGGACCTTAGATTTTAAGCTCCTTGGAAGCAGGGACTGATGTGAATGTACAATATGCAGGGCACTGCATAGATGGTTGTCATGATCTCAATACCTCTAATAACAATGTACACCTGAATATAGTGATGACATGTGTTGCTCTCAGCACTAGTGGGGGAGGGGTGGCACATGTGGGTAGGAAATGAGGAAGGAAGATCCTTTATGTCTGCATTACTATAATCAAATCATTTATAAAAAAAGTTTCCAATGTAAAGCTGTGACATGAAGCAACACTGAGGATTAGCTTAGTTATTTGGCACAGGAATATATCAAAATACAGATCACTCCTGGGATCACTGGATGTATGTAGGGCTTGTGCAGACTGCTGTAAGTAGAAGTAGATGTCAATTTCCTCCTTGGCTCTGTGCTTATTCTCCCATGCTGGGGCGGCCATTGGACTAACCCCCAGCCCCAGGCCAGACCACCCAGTCCCTCCCTCCTGTGATGTGACCACCCAGTCCACACTGTGCATAAGTTAACTTACAGACAGTCAGCTCCTTGGGCAACTGGGCTTGAGGCAAGCTGCCTTCCAGTTCCTCTGGCTCTGTCCTGTTCTCCCGCCGCAACCTGTGCTGCCTGGCACTCCACAGAGATACTCCCAGACCCTCCCTCACACAGAGAGATCACTTCGCAGCAGGAGTCAGGACGAGTGGGTGGCGCCACTCCCCGGCCAGACCTACACAGACACATACAGCCTAGGAGGAGAGACTGAGCAGAGCAGTGTGAGCAGAGTCATCAAGTCAGCAGCGGCTGCGGACACTTCAAGCACTGTTCGCGGACGCCTTGCCGATCCCTGTGCGGGACATACCTCTGACACAGCGGGATCGCGGGACAAGGGTACAGATGCAGGAATGTCCCGCCCAATCCGGGACTGTTGGAAAGTATGGAAGTGACTGGTATTTTATTACATTGTGTAAGCATACATAAGGCAAGAATTACCAAACAAAAATAAAAAGAAATGGCCGCACACCACTATGTTGATTCAAGATCTTTTATTAGGACAAAGACACTACAGGAACAGACTGCTAGTTAAATGCGTTTCACACACTTCAGGTGAGCTTAATCAGTACCAAATAGCTTATATGACTTCCTTATAATGCTCCCCATAACCTTACCTTTTTTCTTTAATGCATGTTGAAGCCTCTTCACCTGTGGGGGGTTTTAAGTGCCCATGATAATACATATATTCATATTTTAAAATTTATACTCATTACTGAGATGTGTAGAACATATACAGTATTTCTCAGTGGACTGAAGGGTAGTGGTCATATGGTCATATCTTTTGTCTAGCAATCCAAAAAAAGGTGTGACTGTAAATTTTAAATAATTTTGCTGTTTTAATATCATATCTAAAGGAACACCAAAGAACTATGCAGCTATTAATATAATACATACTGTATGTTAAATTATTTATATTTTGATACAGTATATTCTTGATGAATACTGTGTGATTCCTGGAATTGGTTGTTGGTTTGGTTTGGGTGACTGTCAGTCCAGAGGGAGTAAAAGCAGCATGTCTCCATCTTTCTAAAGAAGATTGGCTTTGTTGTCAGCTTTAAAAGTGTGGAGTATGTGATGTCATGGACATGAAGAACAAGGTGGTCATACAGAAAATGTAGGTAATTGTTTAACCACTTAAAGACCAGCCGCCACAGTTATACTGCGGCAGGTTGGCTCTCCTGGGCGAATCGCCATCATGGTACGTTTTAAGACCACTAGTGGGCGCTCATGCGCCTGCGGTGCTATGCTTGAAGATCTCCTGAGAGAGACAGAACAGGGATCTGTCAATGTAAACAAACAGATCCCTGTTCTTTCAGGGGAGATTAGCCAGATCTGCTATTCCTAGTGATTAGGAACAGTGATCTGTCTCCTCCTCTAGTCACTACATTTCCCCCACAGTTAGAAACACCTCCCTAGGGAACACTTAACCCCTTGATAGCCCCCTAGTGTTAACCCCTTCCCTGCCAGTGACATTTATACAGTAACCAGTGGCTATTTTTAGCTCTCATCACTGTATAAATGTCAGTGGTTCCGAAAAAGTGTCAAAAGTGTCCGGTCTGTCCGCCGCAATGTCACAGTCCCGCTAAAAATCGCAGATCACCGCCATTAGTAGTAAAAAAAAATATAAAAATGCTTTAAATCTTTCTCCTTTTTTGAAGACGCTATAACTTTTGCGCAAACCAATCAATATACGTTTATTGCGATTTTTTTTTACCAAAAATATATAGAAGAATACATATCGGCCTAAACTGATGAAGAAATTCGTTTTTTTACTTTTTTTTTGGTTATTTATTATAGCAAAAAGTAAAATATAAAGGAAAATTTATTATCAAATACTTACCGTAGTTTTCCTTTCCTGATGGACTCCATGGCAGCCTACGTGTGGGTTAACCCCGCCTCCTCTCCAATACTATAGGACCCCATTCCCATAAATGAGAGCTCACCGCTAGGTACTGCGTTCCGTAACTAGCCTACTCTTTGGACGATGGGTGGGAACTCCGTCTGCCATGGAGTCCATCAGGAAAGGAAAATTACGGTAAGTATTTGATAATAAATTTTCCTTTTTCCTGACAGACTCCATGGCAGCCTACGTGTGGGAAATAACTAGCCGATCCACACGGGTGGGTATGCTGAACAGAAATAAATTTAATTTGACCCGTCAACCAACAGGATTTATAAACTAAAGTTCACAGAAGATAGCGAAGCAGGCTCAATATAGTAATGTGACATTAAAGTTTTTAATAGAGGCCCATGAGGCCACTTTGCAGATCACGTCTGGAGCCATGTGCCGGGCTACTGCTCATGAAGCCGCTATACCCCTGGTGGAACGTGACCTCACTGCCTCCGGAGGAGCCAGGCCCCTAGTTCTAAAAGGCTGATGGATGAACTGGACGATCCAGGCCGCAGTCGTTCTGGTCAAAGCTCTATTCCATTTGTTACTGCCAAAGTGCAGGATGAACAGGTAGACAGAGTGTCTAAAAGGGAGGAAGTAGCTTGCAGGTATACCTTCAAAATTTTGCTTACGTGCAGAGGATGAACTTTAGTGGATTTCTGGGTCCTGAATGTAGGTAGGACGATTTTCTGGTTCTTATGGAACCTTGAGGTAATTTTTGGATTTGAGCCGAGCATAGGAATAAAGGACCATCCGGTCCTGAAAGAAGGACAGAAGAGGTTCTTCGTAACTTAGGGATGCGACCTCTGAGACCCTCTTAGCCAAAGTAACGGCTACAAGGAAAGTGATCTTAGCCGAAAGGTCTCCAAATAGAAAGTGGGGAGGTCCCCGTATTACTGAGTTCAGACAGTGAGTTGAGGACAAGGAGAAGATCCCAATTGGGGAATCTTGGTCTCCTTTGAGGGCTGAGTTTTAACTGCCTACAGAACAACTGCTGGACTAAAGGGTGAACAGCCCACGAAGTTCCGGAGAAGGCCAACAAGGCTGAGACTTGGATTCTAAGAGAGCTGATGGCTAGAGATAAATCTAGGTCGGAATAAAGAAGGCCGAAGATATCCTGAGCGTTTGGATCTCTACATGATCTGCCCGAAGAATATGAGAACTCGATAGACTTGGCCCATATTCTCCTATCGACCTAATTCGTGCTCATCCCTGAAGAGCTCATGAGAGTGGAAATCATCCTTGAAGCACACCCGAGCTGGGACAAGGGTGCAGAACTGCCTTTGAGAAAGAAGGTCCGGTCCGAGAGAAAGAGGCTCCGGATCCCGGAAGCTGAGCTGGCTCAGGAGGGGAAATCAAAGCTTGTTCGTCCAGTAAGGAGCTACTGCCACCGCTTTGTCCGTTTCCGTACGAGGTCTTCGTAAGAACCTGAGGATTATTTGGAGTGGTGGAAAAACATATGCCCTCTTGAAACTCAATTGATCTGTAAGGGCATCCATTACGGAGGCCTAGCTGCAATGGCCCCGAGTTGTAACACATCATCAGCTTGAAGTTGCCTGAGAAGAGAATAGATCCACTTCGAGATGGACTCCCAGGGACAAAATCCACTTGAACGTCTGCCCACGAAGTGACCACTTGTTATTGTCTAACCAAATGCGCGACAGGAAATCCGCTCAGACGTTCTGGACTCTGGGGATGTAGGCCATTGATATGCCTGTCAGGCTCTTCTGGGCCCAAGACATGATGGGCTCGACCTCCTGGAATAGTGTGGGGCTTCGAGTACCCCTATGACTCTTCACAAAGGAGATCGCCGTTGTGTCGTCCATTCTCCCATCTCCATTCCGGAGATGGGAGAAGGACTGAAGGGCACACTAGGCTGCCTGAAGTTCCAGGACATTCTCACCCGGGTTAAGAAGACATGTACCCAACTTGCCTTGAGCAAGATCCGAACTACAGAGGGCTCCCCGACTGGTACCGCTGGCATCGGTAGTGACCTTGATCCATGAGATGGGTCAACGGAGTGGTAATTGAGCAGGTTTTGCGCTGAAGTCACCAGAAGAGGCTGCTCCTCGTCGATGATGATATGTGAATAGGTTGACTGTTGCCCTTTGATTTCCATTGCTGCAGAAAACCTGACTGGAAAGGGTATAACCTCTGCAGGGACCACTTGACAATAGGGGTCGTGGAGACTGTCAAGCTGATAATTTTTAGGCACTGTGAGGCCCTCAGCTGTGAAGAGATTAGAGACCACGAAATTTTCTCCTGGATGACCGGGATCTTCCCCACTGGAAGACAGAGGGTGCTTTCCACTGTAACAAACTGGGCCCCAAAGTATGACAGGCGCTGGACTGGATCTAGGTTTTTTTTTTTTATTAGATTTAGGAGCCACCCGAAGCTGGTTAAGGTGGAGATTACCTGTTCAATGTGGACCAGGAGCTAGTCTCTGTCTTGGGACAGCAACAGGAGGTCGTTGAAATAGTGATAAAGACATACCCCTCTTGTTCTGATGAGGGCCACTATCGCCAGAGGAATTTTTGAGAAGACTCGGGTGAGGTTGTCAGCCCGAAAGGGAGGTAGAAGAATTGTAGATGGTCTTGCCCTGCTTGGAACCGGAGGTAAGCATCTTTTAAGCGATTGAGATTAGCCAATCGCTTGGCTGTACAGATGGTCGAAAGAGCCTTCATTTGAATCTTTCGAATTTTATATACTTGTATAGGTAAGTTAGATCTATCACTGGTCACCATAAACCGTTTCTTTTGTGTTAAGAAGAGGGGAAAGAATAACCTTTGGAATTTTTCAGCCCTCTGGACTTGTACAGTAACGCCTGCTTTTGCTCTTCCGACGGAGTTAGCAGAGTGGAATAAATCTGGGGGGACGAGTATTAGTGAAGGACCATGTGTGGCTCGATAAAATCATCTTGACGGTCCACCACTGGATGCCTTGCTCTTAGCGGGTTCTCAGAAGGACGCTTGCCCTCTGCTCCAATTCTTTCTGAAGTCCCGGCCAGGCTTTTAAGAGCGAGCTTTTCTCGAGCATTCAGCACCTTCTATACTGGGGACTCTTCCGACCGAGCAGACGCCAATGCTGGGGAAGGCGTAACTATAAGGCCCGTTGAACTGTGGCCAAGGACCATTTAGGCCAAGCCAACAGGTGGATCAGATTGACACCAGCTTCAGCTCCTTAACTGCTGAACTTCTGGAGAACTCTTCCGAAGCTCCCCTGAGTATGAAGACTATGTTCTCTCAAGCCCATCCTGCAGGACACAGCATCTTCTAAAGGTAGAGTAACCTGTTTTGCCAGACGCAACAATGCTGCCTCCGTGAGGGGAGTGCTTCCCAGACACTTCACTTCTTCTGCCTTGAAGGGATATAATCTGGAGGTTTTGCTTGACATAGAAGTTTTCCTTGATCCACTCCTGATCCTTTAAATCTGTAAGGAGCAAAAAAGAAAGCGAGCATTATTTTCCCAGGTGCTTAAAGAACTACTTTGCTTAGCCGGGGGGTGGAAGGGTCTACCCACTTAAGGGCTTCCTTAATCGCTTTGACTCGTGGAGGAACCAGAGAGATGTCAAAGCTTTCTGACACATTCGTCGCCCTACAACTCACTGACCGAGGAATCTGGAGAAGCAGCGTAGGGCTGGAAAGGACCCGAATCCTTTGGGCTACGTCAGCCAAGGAGCCGGGTAGGATATAAAACTGCTGCATGTGTGGGATGTATCCCATTTCCTTAGGGAGTGCTGCATCACACATTTCACAAGAAACTCCACATCCTTGTTATCCATCTCTTTTTTCCCCAACCACCCGGGCATAACACTGGTCATATAAAGACTTGCGGGATCCGGGACTCGTGTCCCACATCTCCAGCAGGCTCTGTGTTTCGAGCGGCTGTCATGGCGGTGGGTGCGGCGACTGGAGGAGGAATGGGAACATCTCCTCTAGTTCTGGTTACGTAAACGGGTGACCCCGCCCCCCTCTGACAACACGGGGAAAGCCACAGGGAAGTCCCAGTGAAGTCCCCGTGTATCAGTGGAGGGCGGGGTCACCGGGTGGCCCCACCCTCTGTTATAAAAGACGAGTCAGAAGAACCGAACCGCCACACATTGGAAGACTCCCACTGAGGCGGATCGTGTGGACAGAGCGGAGAAGAAGCCAGAGGAAGATGCGGGACGAGAAGAGCGGAGGAAGAAGAAGATGGAGAAGAAGAAGATGGAGGAAGAAGAAGAACACCGAAGGAAGACCAGAAGAAAGAAGATGGAGGAAGAAGTAATTAATAAAGGACTTGTCAAAAACCGTCTCTTGTGTTTTTAACCTTTTTGACACTTTTTTAGTGAAATGGTAGGGGTACATTTGTACCCCATTACCAATTCACACGGGGGGGATCTGGGGGTCCCCTTGTTAAAGGGGGCTTCCAGATTCTAATAAGCCCCCCACCCGCAGACCCCCACAACCACCGGGCAAGGGTTGCGGGGATGAGGCCCTTCTCCCCATCAACATGGGGACAAGGTGCTTTGGGGGGCTACCCCAAAGCACCCTCCCAATGTTGAAGGCATGTGGCCTGGTATGGTTCAGGATGGGGGGTGCTCTCTCGTCCCTCTTTACCTGTGGCCTGGTATGGTTCAGGATGAGGGGAGCTCTCTCGTCCCTCTTTACCTGTGGCCTGCCAGGTTGCATGCTCGGATAAGGGTCTGATATGGATTTTGAGGGGGACCCCCACGCCATTTTTTTTTATTTTGGCGCAGGGTTCCCCTTAATATCCATACCAGACCTGAAGGGCCTAGTATGGAATTTAGGGGGACCCCCATGCATTTTTTTTTAAATTTTGGTTCGGGGTTCCCCTGTGGGGAAATTCCATGCTGTTTTTATTAATGAACTTTTATGTGTATTGCTGGACCGACAATTCCTTATAGCCATTAGCGATAGTAGTTTTACATTACTTTTTTTCCTTTAGAAATGTCATTTTGCTGTCAGACTGGAAACATGCGCCCCTTTACAGGCATACTATAGACACCCCCCAGGTATGAAATTTAAAGGAATATTACAATTTTATTGTTTCACTTTAAGCATTATTAAAATCACTGCTCCCGAAAAAACGGCCGTTTTTAAAACTTTTTTTTGCATTGATACATGTCCCCTGGGGCAGGACCCAGGTCCCCAAACACTTTTTATGACAATACCATGCATATAAGCCTTTAAAATTAGCACTTTTTCATTTCTCCCATAGACTTTTAAAGGTTGTTCCGCGGCTTTCGAATTTGCTGCAAACACCCCAAATTGTTCACTGTTCAGCAAACGGGTGAACAGCCAATGTTCGAGACGAACTCATGCTCGACCCGAACATAAAGCCCATCCCTAATCTCCAGGCATGATACTAGACTAGTGAAAACTTTCAAAATGCCACATTCAAAAAGTTCCTATCGCAAAAAAAAAAAATATGGGATCCAGACACAGGAAAACAATCCCCCACTGAGCCCCTATAGAACGGACTTTATTGGCACATCATGAGACACCATAAATTAAAATTCTAATATTTTATTACAAACTGATTAAAATTTAACACGTAAAAAATTGGACAACATATGCCCACAGATAAAAAAAAATGCATATGCTCTCTACTAGATCGGTATACTACTAGCCTGAACCTATAGCACATACACAACAGTGTTTCAGCATATACAGTATGATACAAACAGGCTTGTTCAAATCATATCATATTTTGATTAGTTAATAAAGTGTGCACCTATATGGTACTGACCAATTAAAGGGATATAGCACCCCAAGGTCTAGCAGGCAGACATAGAGGCAAGGAAAAGGTCCCCTTCTCCAATGGTATGCTGTATCTGAGCCCAAATTAGCTATGGACCTATGAAACAAATACTAATACTAGATGTAACCGTATATTAATGAAACAAAATTACTAAATAGGTCTTAATATGAAGAACTGAAAATAACCAAACACTTACTCCCGGTAGAAGTAGTATTGCAGGTATATGTAAAGATTCCATTTAAACTTCATTGTGAAAGAAGCAATAATGTTATCCAATTACACAACTTTTCAGGGTTTAAGCAACATAGGAAGTTTATATTCCATAGATAAGGTATGGTCCAAGTACAAGCTCCACCGATCAAAGGATGACCACTATAGTAGCATCTACATAGGCCCATGGTGAATACAGGTAAGATAGCAATCTCAAATGATAAAAAAGAAAAACAAAACAATAATAAAAAGGCCTTCAGGAGCACATTGCAGCAAATGTAGAGCCTATATGGATATCTTTCACCAATCAAGATCACCATATGAATTAAAGAGTAATGTTTCCTAGCCACCAATTATCAAAAAAGTCAGCATTCAATCAGCCCATAAAACAGCAGACACGTATCCCATAAGAGATCCATTAATCTCATGTAACCAGCAGTTAGGACATACTAAGTTTGGTATGGAAAAGGGGAGCAAACTAGCATTAACCATGTCTCAATACAACCATACCTGATTGTCCAAACAATGCCAGCCTTCCACAGTCAGAATCCAGCCAAACACAAAGGAGACAGGCCCCTACTGCCTAGCATGGTGAGCCAACCTCTCTGCAGTGTCAAACACAGCAATATCTGGAAGGGGTCGCATCACCAAAAGGCATAGGTGGTTTCCTGCTGTAAGATGTAATTAGGAGGAGCAAACCAACTAACTCAAAAGGGGGCAACTTAAAAACATCCCTCCCATCCAGATGAATTAAAAAAGGGTGGAAGAGCCGAGGACACAGATGTCCACCTGCCAAACACAGAGCCATCCTATGGTCAGGACCAAAATGTGAAAATATCAAATTCCTGCGCCCAATAAGAGTAACTGTGAGGGGTTACAGTGTTCAGGCACCAACAACACCCAAGGCCCAATTTTTCTGCACCTATTTGACTGGGGCATATAATTACAATTTCTTAAATAATATTTAACAGCAGAGCCCATTCCTGCCTCCAACAAGAGTAACTGTGAGGAGGAGTTAGACTGTTCAGGCACCACCAACACCCAAGGCCCAATTTTTCTGCACCTGTTTGACTGGGGCATGTAACTAACATTTTTTAAATAATATTTAACAGCAGGGCCCGTTCCTGCACCCAACAAGAGTAACTGTAAGGAGGAGTTACATTGTTTTTTTAAATTTTTGAAATAATATTTAACAGCAGGGCCCATTCCTGCGCCCAACAAGAGTAAATGTGAGGAGGAGTTACAGTGTTCAGGGCACCACCAACACCCAAGACCCAATTTTTCTGCACCTGTTTGACTGGGGAATGTAATTACAATTTTTGAAATAATATTTAACAGCAGGGCCCGTTCCTATGCCCAACAAGAGTAACTGTAAAGAGGAGTTACAGTGTTCTGGCACCACCAACACTCAAGGACCAATTTTTCTGCACCCGTTTGACTGGGGCATGCAATTACAATTTTTAAAATAATATTGAACAGCAGGGCCCGTTCCTGTGCCTAACAAGAGTAACTGTGAGGAGGCGTTACAGTGTTCAGGCACCACCAACACCCAAGGCCCAATTTTTCTGTATGTGTTTGACTGGGGCATGTAATTCCAATTTTTGAAATAATATTTAACAGCAGGGCCCGTTCCTATGCCCAACAAGAGTAACTGCGAGGAGGAGTTACAGTGTTCTGACACCACCAACACCCAAGGCCCAATTTTTCTGCATCTGTTTGACTGGGGCATGTATTTACAATTTTTTAAATAATTGTTTACAGCAGGGCCCATTCCTGCACCCAACAAGAGTAACTGTGAGGGGCAGGGCCGGCCCTATCATGGGACCAGGTGGAACTATGGGTCCCGAGCGGCACTTTCAGGGGGGCTGCAAACTGCCACCCAAGAGCAGTGGCAGAACTGCCACCCGCCAACCTGTTCTGCTGCTTATCCCACTCTGAGGGAGCCTGGTGCCGCTGCTGTTAGTGGTGACAGAAGCAGGTGGGCAGAACACTCGCTGCCCAGGGGTGGAGCAGTCAGCAGGTGGGTGAGTGAGTGGGCCAATCAGTGGGCCGACGGGCGGGGAGCAGAGAGATGACATTATCTCTCACTGCCCCCGCCCTGCATCACTGCAGTTCCACCCTCACTGTGGCAAGTGACAATCTGCAACGTCTGGCAAGTGGCATGGCAAAAGACAATCCACAACTTGTGGCAAGTGACGTGGCAAGTGACAATCTGCAACGTGTGGCAGGTGACGTGGCAATTGGCAATCCGCAACTTGTGGCAGGTGACGTGGCAAGTGACAATTCGCAACATGTGGCAGGTGATGTGGCAAGTGACAATCCGCAATGTGTGGCAAGTGACAGATCGGAACGTGTGGCAGGTGATGTGGCAAATGACAATCCGCAATGTGTGGCAAGTGACAATTCACATCTGGTGGCAGGTGATGTGGCAAGTGACAATTCGCATTTGGTGGTGGAGTCCGAATAAAAACTGTACAAACACACATCACAAGTTGTATGAGAGCCTGAGAGGGACTTGCCTTGCCCAGCCCTAAATAATCACTTACAGACCGAAAGGATTTGCCCCCTTAACTGCATGCCGAAAAGCCTCTGCAGTTTTACTGTGGCAGAATGGCACGGCTCTGCAAAACTACGTTACTTTATTTCACCTTTTGGCCACTGGGGGCGCGCGTGTGTGCCCGCAGCGTGTGCCCGGAGCCAATGCGATTGCCTGGCGGGCACCCGCGATGGCTCGTGACAGTGTGAGAACTGGGATCTGTGTGTGTAAACACACAAATCCTGGTTCTCTCAGAGGAGAGGAGACAGATTGTGTGTTCATACAAAGTATGAACACCGATCTCTCTCTTCCTGTAATCAGTTCCATCCCCCCACAGTTAGAACACACCTAGGGAACACAGTTAACCCCTTGATTGCCCCCTAGTGCTAACCCTTTCCCTGCCAGTGACATTTATACAGTAATCAGTGCATTTTTATAGCACTGATCGCTGTATAATTATCAATGGTCCCAAAAATGTGTCAAAAGTGTCCAATTTGTCCACTGCAATATCACAGTCCCAATAAAAATCGCAGATCGCCGCCATTACTATTAAAAAAAAAATTATAATAAAAATGCCATAAATCTATCCCCTATTTTGTAGATGCTTTAACTTTTGTGCAAACCAATCAATATACGCTTATTGCAATTTTTTTAATCAAAAATATGTAGAAGAATACATATCGGCCTAAACTGATGAAGAAATTTGTGTTTTTTATTGTTTTTTTTGGATATTTATTATAGCAAAAAGTAAAAATGATTGTGTTTATTTAAAAATTGTTGCTCTTTTTTGCTTATAGCGCAAAAAAAAAAAAAACGTAGAGGTGATCAAATACCACCAAAAGAAAGCCCTATTTGTGGGGCAAAAAGGACGTCAATTTTGTTTGGGTACAGCGTCGCATGACCGCGCAATTGTCGGCGCAGTGCTGTATCTCAAAAAATGGCCTGGTCATTGAGCAGCCAAATCTTTCGGGGCTGAATCGGTTAATGACCAGGCCATTTTTTGCGATATGGCACTGCGTCGCTTTAACTGATAAATAAAATTAATGTCCTTTTTTTCCCCACAAATAGAGCTTTCTTGTGGTTGTATGTGATCACCTCTGCGGTTTTTATTTTTTGCGCTATAAACAAAAAAAGAGCATCAATTTTGAAGAAAAAAAACAATATTTTTTACTTTTTGCTATAATAAATATCCAAAAAAACCCCACAAATTTCTTCATCAGTTTAAGCCAATATGTATTCTTCTACATATTTTTGGTAAAAAAAAAAAAAAAAACGCAATTAGCATACATTGATTAGTTTGCGCAAAAGTTATAGTGTCTACAAAATAGGGGATAGATTTGTGGCATTTTTATTATTTTTTACTAGTAATGGCAGCGATCTGTGATTTTTAGCAGGACTGCGACATTGTGGTGGACAGATCGGACACTTTTGGCACATTTTTGGGACCATTGACATTTATACAGCGACCTGTGCTATAAAAATGCACTGATTACTGTGTAAATGTCACTGGCGGGGAAGGGGTTAACACTAGGGGGCGATCAAGGGGTTAAATATGTTCCCTGGAAGGTGTTTCTAGCTGTGGGGGGATGGGACTGACTGGAAGAGGAAAGCAGCAGATCTGTCTCTCCTCCCCTGTCAGAATGGGGATCTGTCTGTTTAAATTGACAGATCCACATTCTGGCTCTCTGTGGAGCGATTACGGGTGGTTGGCAGACATTGTGGCCACGGACCACGCACAGGTCCTCTTTATACTTCTATATACATCTATAGAGCCATGACAGCTCCTTTTTATACTCCTATAAACATGTGTAGAGCCATGACAGGTCCTCTTTATATTCCTTTACATGTATAGAGCCATGACAGGTCCTCTTTATACCCCTATATACATGTATAGAGCCATGGCAGGTCCTCTTTATACTTATATATATACATGTATAGTGCCATGACCGGTCCTCTTTACACTCCTTTATACATGTATAGAGCCATGACAGGTACTCTTTATACTCCTCTATACATGTATAGAGCCATGACAGGTCCTCTTTATACTCCTATGTACATGTATAGTGCCATGACAGGTTCTCTTTATACTCCTATATACATTTATAGTGACATGACAGGTTCACTTTATACTCCTATATACAGTGGGGACGGAAAGTATTCAGACCCCCTTAAATTTTTCACTCTTTGTTATATTGCAGCCATTTGCTAAAATCATTTAAGGTCATTTTTTTTCCTCATTAATATACACACAGCACTCCATATTGACAGAAAAACACAGAATTGTTGACATTTTTGCTGATTTATTAAAAGAGAAAAACTGAAATATCACATGGTCCTAAGTATTCAGACCCTTTGCTGTGACACTCATATATTTAACTCAGGTGCTGTCCATTTCTTCTGATCATCCTTGAGATTGTTCTACACCTTCATTTGAATCCAGCTGTGTTTGATTATACTGATTGGACTTGATTAGGAAAGCCACACATCTGTCTATATAAGACCTTACAGCTCATAGTGCATGTCAGAGCAAATGAGAATCATGAGGTCAAAGGAACTGCCTGAAGAGCTCAGAGACAGAATTGTGGCAAGGCACAGATCTGGCCAAGGTTACAAAAAAATTTCTGCTGCACTTAAGTTTCCTAAGAGCACAGTGGCCTCCATAATCCTTAAACGGAAGACGTTTGGGACGACCAGAACCCTTCCTAGAGCTGGCCGTCTGGCCAAACTGAGCTATTGGGGGAGAAGAGCTTTGGTGAGAGAGGTAAAGAAGAACCCAAAGATCACTGTGGCTGAGCTCCAGAGATGCAGTCAGGAGATGGGAGAAAGTTTTAGAAAGTCAACCATCACTGCAGCCCTCCACCAGTCGGGGCTTTATGGCAGAGTGGCCCGACGAAGCCTCTCCTCAGTGCAAGACACATGAAAGCCCGCATGGAGTTTGCTAAAAAAACACCTGAAGGACTCCAAGATGGTGAGAAATAAGATTCTCTGGTCTGATTAGACCAAGATAGAACTTTTTGGCCTTAATTCTAAGCGGTATGTGTGGAGAAAACCAGGCACTACTCATCACCTGTCCAATACAGTCCCAACATTGAAGCATGGTGGTGGCAGCATCCTGCTGTGGGGGTGTTTTTCAGCTGCAGGGACAGAACAACTGGTTGCAATCGAGGGAAAGGTGAATGCGGCCAAGTACAGGGATATCCTGGACGAAAACCTTCTTCAGAGTGCTCAGGACCTCAGACTGGGCCGAAGGTTTACCTTCCAACAAGACAATGACCCTAAGCACACAGCTAAAATAACGAAGGAGTGGCTTTACAATAACTCCTTGACTGTTCTTGAATGACCCAGCCAGAGCCCTGACTTAAACCCAATTGAGCATCTCTGGAGAGACCTAAAAATGGCTGTCCACCAACGTTTACCATCCAACCTGACAGAACTGGAGAGGATCTGCAAAGAGGAATGGCAGAGGATCCCCAAATCCAGGTGTGAAAAATGTATTGCATCTTTCCCAAAAAGACTCATGGCTGTATTAGATCAAAAGGGTGCTTCTACTAAATACCGAGCAAAGGGTCTGAATACTTAGGACCATGTGATATTTCAGTTTTTCTTTTTTAATAAATCTGCAAAAATGTCAACAATTCTGTGTTTTTCTGTCAATATGGGGTGCTGTGTGTACATTAATGAGGAAAAAAAATGAACTTAAATGATTTTAGCAAATGGCTGCAATATAACAAAGAGTGAAAAATTTAAGGGGGTCTGAATACTTTACGTCCCCACTGTACATGTATAGTGCCATAACAGGTCCTCTTGATACACCTATATACATGTATAGAGCCATGACAGGTCCTCTTTATACTCCTATAAACATGTGTAGAGCCATGACAGGTCCTCTTTATATTCCTTTACAAGTATAGAGCCATGACAGGTTCTCTTTCTACCCCTATATACAGTACATGTATAGTGCCATGACAGGTCCTCTTTATACTTATATATATGTATAGAGCCATGACAGGTCCTTGTTATACTTATATATATGTATAGTGCCATGACCGGTCCTCTTTACACTCCTTAATACATGTATAGAGCCATGACAGGTCCTCATTATTCTCCTATATACATGTATAGAGCCATGACAGGTCCTCTTTATACTCCTGTACATGTAAACAACCATGACAGGTCCTCTTTATACTCCTATATACATGTATAGAGCCATGACAGGTTCTCTTTATACTCCTGTACATGTAAACAACCGTGACAGGTCCTCTTTACACTCCTATATACATGTATAGAGCCATGACAGGTCCTCTTTATACTCCTATATACATATATTGAGCCATGTCAGGTCCTCTTTATACTCCTATATACATGTATTGAGCCATGACACGTCCTTTTACACTCCTATACACATGTATAGAGCCATGACAGGTTCCTTTTATACTCCTATATACATGTATAGAGCCATGACAGGTCCTCTTTATACTCATATATACATGCAAAGAGCCATGACAGGT
This sequence comes from Aquarana catesbeiana, assembly GCF_042186555.1. Lineage (NCBI taxonomy): Eukaryota > Metazoa > Chordata > Amphibia > Anura > Ranidae > Aquarana > Aquarana catesbeiana. Next base: position 146,908,258 of record NC_133330.1, read on the forward strand.
CCTCTTTATACTCCTATATACATGTATAGAGTGATGACATGTCATCTTTATACTTCTGTAAACATGTGTAGAGCCATGACAGGTCCTCTTTATATTCCTTTACATGTATAGAGCCATGACAGGTTCTCTTTCTACCCCTATATACATGTATAGAGCCATGACAGGTCCTCTTTATACTTATATATACACATGTATAGTGCCATGACTGGTCCTCCTTATACTCCTTTATACATGTATAGAGCCATGACAGATCCTCTTTATATGCCTTTATACATGTATAGAGCCATGACAGGTCCTCTTTATTCTCCTATATATGTGTATAGTGCCATGACAGGTCCTCTTTGTACTTCTATATACAGTGGTACCTTGAATTACGAGTAGGGATGAGCTTCGAGTTCGAGACAAACTCATGTTTGACTCGAACATCGGCTGTTCGCCAGTTCGCCAAACAGCGAACAATTTGGGGTGTTCACGGCAAATTCGAATGCTGCGGAACACCCTTTAATAGTCTATGGGAGAAATCAAAAATGCTCATTTTAAAGGCTTATATGCATGGTATTGTCATAAGAAGTGTTGTCCTGCCCCAGGGGACATGGATCAATGCAAAAAAAGTTCTGGGCACCAGTCCTCAGGAAGGATGTACTGGAAATGGAGCGAGTACAAAGAAGGGCAACAAAGCTAATAAAGGGTCTGGAGGATCTTAGTTATGAGGAAAGGTTGCAAGCACTGAACTTATTCTCTCTGGAGAAGAGACGCTTGAGAGGGGATATGATTTCAATTTACAAATACTATACTGGTGACCCCACAATAGGGATAAAACTTTTTTGCAGAAGAGAGTTTAATAAGACTCATGGCCACTCATTACAATTAGAAGAAAAGAGGTTTAACCTTAAACTACGTAGAGGGTTCTTTACTGTAAGAGCGGCAAGGATGTGGAATTCCCTTCCACAGGCGGTGGTCTCAGCGGGGAGCATTGATAGCTTCAAGAAACTATTAGATAATCACCTGAATGACCGCAACATACAGGGATATACAATGTAATACTGACACATAATCACACCATAGGTTGGACTTGATGGACTTGTGTCTTATTTCAACCTCACCTACTATGTAACTATGTAACTATATGTAACTATGTGACTCATTTAGTCACCAGTGCAATACAGGTTGTTTTGTGAGGGTGTTATGCAGGGAGAGTGTTACCATTGAGTGATCTGATCAGGCAGTATCTTTGATGGTAGATTTTTGGGCGGCATATGGAATGAGACTTGGGGATACTAGGATATGATTGTTCCTGGCATATGATTGGTAGGGGCAGGAAAAGTAAGTGTAGTCTCATTTAGAGGGGTTAAATTCCCTCCAATGTCCACAAGGTCTTGTGTGTTAAGGAGGCTGGCTATTAAAGCCTGGATTGGCCTCGAGCAGGCATTCTCCTCTCTGCCAATACACCATTTCCCATGGATAAGCCCACACGGGACCCCAAGGGAAAGTACATCACACCCTCAAATCGGCCCTACTTTACAGATTTTTCGTACTATTTGCAAAAAGCTGGACATCGCCTCTTCACCCGGCCCACTGACTCCATTAGACCGAAACCCAGACTTTACTCCAGGTATACCACACCTCCGCAACTTCGACAGACCAGTAGAATGTGCCATCAGAGCTGGATCCCTCTTTGACAAAGGGGAGTTGGTCTCCTTCCAAAGCCTCTCATCCAAATTACCGGATATAGACATACCCTTTTTTAACTTTCTCCAAATTAGACACTTCTTGCTCAACTCCACCCCGACCCCCAATGGAACAGGGAGCAAACGCCCTTCGAAAACATTTGCACCAGGTCTGAAACCCCAGAAGACATGTCATATCAGATATGTATGCTTTGCTAACTGATAAGACCTCTGCTAAAGATGATCCAACCAGATAAAAATGGGCAAAGGAACTGGACACTGACCTAACTCAAGAAGATTGGGACCAAATCCTTACACACATACACAAAGGCTCTTTGAATGTGTCCACACAGGAAAACGGATACAAAATTTTCTCTAGGTGGTACAGGACCCCCGACAGAATACACAAATTCCACCCCAGCATCCCCCCACTATGTTGGAGATGCAACAGGGCTCAGGGAACACTATTACATATATGGTGGGAATGTCCCCTAATCCAACCCTATTGGAAAGAGATACACTGACTCACTTCGATCATCACAACCTATACCCCGGACTTTAACCCAGCCCAATACTTACTCCACCACACTTCCATCCCTCAAGGAGCATACAAAAAGTCCCTCACCCTCCACCTGATTAACGCAGCAAAATTATGCATACCCACCCACTGGAAGTATACTTCCCCCCCGCATATCCGAATGGCTCAGTTGAGTGGGTAAGATAGCTGAGATGGAGGATTCAATACATCAGGCGAGAGACACTTCATCCAAATTTAATACAACTTGGGCATGCTGGCTTCATTTTAAAGAATCCGCAGAATACCATAGTTCCCTATCCGGATCTTCATAGCTTGACCTGAGGGGCAGAATCTGCCACCGATTTTATAAGCCGGACATACTTCCACAGTCACATCCCCCCTCCCTCCCCTCTATATCCTCTCTACCCATCATCTACCCCCCCATACCCCCACCCACATAGTCAAATATTGGTATCACGGACGACATTCTAGTTCATTACCATTATGCCAAGATCATAAGAGAATATATCGACGGTACCGAATTAACTAAACTACTATGTATAAAACACCACACATTCAGGAGACCAGTAATAGGGCTTATCAAAGTCAGGCATGCGTAGCCTCTACCTACACACTGTTATATCCCGACAGGGGTGTGTGGGTGCTGAGGCTGTATATCCGATCTTACTGAGAAATTGTTGGTTTAAGCCAGTACAGAGCCCACCAGGAGATGCGACAGCACCTTTTCAGTTCGAAGAAACCTCTGGTAGTTTTACAGGCTCTAGCTCTGTTGCGGTTAGTACTTGAATGTTTGTATTTCTTCTGCATTTTATAGACTTATTGTTGATAATATTGCAGTTCAACAGTGCATTTCAAGATAGGAATAAGATGTAATGATGTTTTGCTCTATGTCTGATTAGATGTATTGTGAAAATTCTTCAATAAAAACTTTGAAACAAAAAAAAAAGGAGGCTGGCTATTTTAAGACTCACCTTTGTGGGGCGGGTTAACTGGGCTGTAGGGGGTCTGGACCTGTCTGGCCCCTGGTTGAAAGCGGTGTTTGATTCCCCCCCCCCCAAAGATGGCCGTGCCCTCCAGGAGGGGTTTGGGGTTTTGAAGAGAGACTGGAAGAGTTTTGTCTGCCCTTTAATAGGGGCATAGTAGGATACTATGGAGTATAAATGTCCCTCCAACGTGCCCTTTACTAGGAGAAATCTCCCCTCCGGGTCTCTATAGTCCGTGATCCGAGAGAATTTACTGTGCTTGGAAAATAAAATTGCTACCCCCTTGGTCTTGTTTACTGCATTCGCTAAGTAAAAAGTTGGGTAATAGGAGAGGAGGAATTTGGGGTTGTATCGGGCCGGGAAGTGTGTCTCTTGGAGCATAACTATGTCTAGTTTGAGAGAGTGATAACTTTCAAAGACTTTCCTCCTTTTCAGAGGGGAGTTTAGACCCTGAGCATTATGTGTAGCGATCCTGAAATTTGTCCTTGTGGGGTTTAGGTTAGCTGTGAGAACAGAGGGTGGAATACTGTCGACACCACTGTATAGATCTGTGTTTAGGAGGAAGGGGTTTGATCCAGAGCTGGAACAGGGTACAGGCCACAACCTGGAGATTGGCTAGAAAAATAGAAAAGATTAGAAAAGGGGAAAAAGAGTTGTACAGACAAAACAAAGAAAAGAGTCTTCTAGGAAGACTAATCGGGTTTGGTGTAGGACACTCCTGCCAAGAGGGCCGACTACCCATCCCACAGAAACAGTGAAGTTGCTACTATGGGATAGGTGAAGGCTCAAGGGGGTCACCCCAGACCCCGACATCAATGTGAAACAGTAATAAACAAATTACATTATAACTAGGAAAAATGGGGGAAATAACATCCCCAGGACCATATCTGGGATGTCTCCCTCCCCTCCCCAGATGGAGGGGGAAGGGGAAGGGAGGGCCCTCCCAAGGGCCCCCCCAAAGTGCACAAAACGTGCTTAAGACAATGAGATTACCCGTTTAAGACCATGAGTGCATGGAGAGTTACTTTTCCTAAGGCCACGGAAAACCTGACTTCCCAGCACCCTCGGAGCCTCGCTCAAGAGGGGCGGGGAGCTCCCACAGGAAGATCTCCAGACATCTTGTTTACTAGGGCCATGGAGACCATATAGTTACCGAAAACACTTAGGATAAGTGTAGGAAGTAAGGAAGCACTCATTGTCTTGTCTTATAACTTGCTTGTAAAGAACACCTGGAGGATAACTTGGAATGCAAAAGGGAAAACCAATTTGGCTGCATAGGTTAGGAGCAAATAGCTCCAACAACTGGTTGAACCATTTCCGTGGGACAAAGAAAGAAAGTGAGAGTAGGGCATTTGTTGATCTGAGTTGCAGTCTTATGGGGGCCTATTGTCTTTAGATCTTTTGGACTTTCTTTTGTTTCAGACGGGGGAGACCAGGCTTGCTGGGGGAGGACGCTTGGTGGAGCCCATAGAGGAATTTGTAAAATTCATGGTTGCTTCCTGTGAGATGAGCTTGAGGTTCAGGAGGATCTTTTCACAATCCGGCAGGTTTGTGAAAGAATGTGCCTTGCTTTTCAGTGTGAATTTGGGAAGGCCCACTAATATCTAATGTCTTGTTGTGCGAGGACTGTCGGGAGTGGTTTGAGAGTTCTCCTCTTTTGAATTGTTGAGGGGGATAGGTCTGCAAAAATTTGTATATGATGGCCCTGGTATGTCACCTTTGGCTTAGAGCATGATTGACGCATGACTTCTTCTTTTATTGTGTAGAAGCGTGGTTTCACAATTATGTCCCTAGGGGATCCATCCTTTCTGGGGGATCCCAGGGCCCTGTGAGCTCTGTCCAACTCCAGGCAGTTAGGAGGGGTAGTGGGGATCAGATCCTTGATGAGCTCTTGAACTGCTGAGGAAATGTCCATGATGGTCTCAGGAAGGCCCCTGATTCTGAAATTGTATATTCTGGACCTATTTTCCAAATCATCAATTCTGGAAAGGGCTGTTTCAAGCTGTTCCTGGAGGACCTGAATGTGGTCTGAATTCTGATTAGCTCTTGATACCATGATGTTCAGTTTATTTTCTATGGCCTCCATTCTGGATCCCAGGTTCTGAAAATCAGATTTAATGTCCTGTCCTGACCAACCTGGTCTTTGCATTGGTGACTGTTTCGAAAGCTATCACACACTGGTTGAGTATTAGTGTAGGGTACAGCACCACACAGTCATAGGCACACGTACACGAGGTCTCGAAAGATGTGATGGCCATCTGCAACGTTCAGTTTATAGCTTTTTACAGTTTTTATAAAAGTGAAAAAAAAAAAACACACACAAAAATAAAAAAGCCAAAAATAGTTGTGGTTGTATTTTTCTTCTCTCTCTCTCTATTGTTCTCTCTCTTATGTTCGCTCTCTACTGCCCGCTCTACTGTTCGCTCACTATTGTTCTATATCTATTGTTCTCTCTGTTTTATTTTTACTATGTTTTATTGTATTTGCTTTTCAGGTATGGTATGTTATACTGTAATGTTTGTTTTATTGTTAACCATCACTTGCTTAGCAGGTATGCCATTCAGCCGCAGCACAGATTTATTTATCTTGACAGCAACAGCATTTGCTCCCACAATACATAAAGCCGTGACTCCAGCGCTGTAGGAGGTGATTTCACCACCACAGTTAAAAAAAAGAGTATATATGCTGCAGCAGGGGTGGAGGAACAATTTGCTCCTAACTTTTGGGGTGGATGCCCCCATGCTTCGGTATATATATATTTTAGGCACAGATTGCGTTAAAAAAAGTTTTATTTTTTACTATTTTTTTTGTATTTGCTTTGCAGGTATGGTATGTCTTACTGTTATACTGTAATGTTACTTTGTTTTATTGTTAACCATCATTTGCTTGGCAGGTATGCCATTCAGTTGCAGCGCAGATTTATTTATCTTGACAGCAACGGCGTTTGCTCCCACTATACATAAAGCCGTGACTCCAGCGCTGTAGGAGGTAATTTTACCACCACAGTTAAAAAAAGAGCATATATGGTGAAACATGGGGCAGCAGGATTGGAGGAGCGATTTGCTCCTAACTTTTGGGGCGGATGCCCCCATGCTTCGGGATATATATCTTTTTTGGCCATTCAGCTGCAGCACTGATTTATTTATCTTGACAGCAACAGTGGTTGCTCCCACGATACATAAAGCCATGATTTCACCACCAGAGTTAAAAACAAAATGGTGCATGTATGCCCATCATTAGAAGTGGGTGGATGAAGGGAGGTATTCTAATGGTGGGCATACCCACCAATCAATCTCTTTTTTTCGTTCAACCCACAGGCTGCATGAAAAAAAAAAGATTACAATATATGCCCAACAAGGACCAGCAATGTACTGGTACTGAGTGGTTATACCAGAATGATGCCTGCAGGTTTAGGTATCATCTTGGTATCATTCTTTTCAGCCAGCGGTCAGCTTTCATGAAAAAGCAATCCTAGTGACTATTTTTATTTATTTATTTATTTATTTAAAACAAAGATTCTTGGCATACCACAATTACAATACACATCAATTCCTTAAATATACACATCTTAGTCAAATTGTTCCATGAATTAAAGGACATAACATGACTTAAGAACAATCTCGTTGACAAAATAACAATTACTTCGTCTATACAATAACCTATAGGGATATAAGAACCAGAAGGCCTCATGGGGTCCCCTGAACATTTGCCAAGTTAACCAAAATATACATATCTGATCCTGCGAATATGTGAACATATATCATCGCTTTAACAACCTGAATTGCAAACTCAATATATCTTATGTTCACTATACTTATAACAGCCGAAGTTACGACTGCATTATCAATACCTAATTAACAAGAAAAAAGAAAAAACTACAGAGAGAGAAATAGAAGGAAGAAAAGGGAAGAGAGAGAAGAAAAAAAAAAAGAGGGAAAGGGAGGGGATATGGATTGAACGGGGTCTCAATATTGTGCTCATTACAATAGTTACTTCGTTCCCTGATATCACAGACTCAGCTATCTCCTGTAGATACTCATTTGTACCCATGAAATATCTTCGTGGCCTCCATTTTTCCTGTGTTAATTCCTCTGTATTATGGAGGGTGACGGTAAATTCCTCCTTACGGAGTATACATTGAACTTTAGAATAACAGCTAAACCTACAAGCTAGTGGGGTGCGTCCTGCTCACAGTGTTCAGCTAGATCCGTTCCTGTTATCTTCTTACTGACAGGCAGGCTTGTCTTGTTACAGTATTTTAAAGAAAATTGCTGGTGTTCTTTTGATCCTATTAGTACCACAGTCAGGCAGCTAGACTATTTACAGTTAGTGCAGTGCGTCCTGCTCACAGTGTTCTGCTAAACCTACAAGTTAGTGGGGTGCGTCCTGCTCACAGTGTTCAGCTAAACCTACAAGTTAGTGGGGTGCGTCCACCTCACAGTGTTCAGCTAAACCTACAAGCTAGTGGGGTGCGTCCTGCTCACAGTGTTCAGCTAGATCCGTTCCTGTTATCTTCTTACTGACAGGCAGGCTTGTCTTGTTACAGTATTTTAAAGAAAATTACTGATGTTCTTTTGATCCTATTAGTACCACAGTCAGGCAGCTAGACTATTTACATTTAGTGCAGTGCATCCTGCTCACAGTGTTCAGCTAGATCCGTTCCTGTTATCTTCTTACTGACAGGCAGGCTTGTCTTGTTACAGTATTTTAAAGAAAATTACTGGTGTTCTTTTGATCCTATTAGTACCACAGTCAGGCAGCTAGACTATTTACAGTTAGTGCAGTGCGTCCTGCCCACAGTGTTCTGCTAAACCTACAAGTAAGTGGGGTGCGTCCTGCTCACAGTGTTCAGCTAAACCTACAAGTTAGTGGGGTGCGTCCACCTCACAGTGTTCAGCTAAACCTACAAGCTAGTGGGGTGCGTCCTGCTCACAGTGTTCAGCTAGATCCGTTTCTGTTATCTTCTTACTGACAGGCAGGCTTGTCTTGTTACAGTAAATACAGCTACCTGAAGAAAATTGCTGGTGTTCTTTTGATCCTATTAGTACCACAGTCAGGCAGCTAGACTATTTACAGTTAGTGCAGTGCGTCCTGCTCACAGTGTTCTGCTAAACCTACAAGTTAGTGGGGTGCGTCCTGCTCACAGTGTTCAGCTAAACCTACAAGTTAGTGAGGTGCGTCCACCTCACAGTGTTCAGCTAAACCTACAAGCTAGTGGGGTGCGTCCTGCTCACAGTGTTCAGCTAGATCCATTTCTGTTATCTTCTTACTGACAGGCAGGCTTGTCTTGTTACAGTAAATACAGCTACCTGAAGAAAATTGCTGGTGTTCTTTTGATCCTATTAGTACCACAGTCAGGCAGCTAGACTATTTACAGTTAGTGCAGTGCGTCCTGCTCACAGTGTTCTGCTAAACCTACAAGTTAGTGGGGTGCGTCCTGCTCACAGTGTTCAGCTAAACCTACAAGTTAGTGGGGTGCGTCCACCTCACAGTGTTCAGCTAAACCTACAAGCTAGTGGGGTGCGTCCTGCTCACAGTGTTCAGCTAGATCCGTTCCTGTTATCTTCTTACTGACAGGCAGGCTTGTCTTGTTACAGTATTTTAAAGAAAATTGCTGGTGTTCTTTTGATCCTATTAGTACCACAGTCAGGCAGCTAGACTATTTACAGTTAGTGCAGTGCGTCCTGCTCACAGTGTTCTGCTAAACCTACAAGTTAGTGGGGTGCGTCCTGCTCACAGTGTTCAGCTAAACCTACAAGTTAGTGGGGTGCGTCCACCTCACAGTGTTCAGCTAAACCTACAAGCTAGTGGGGTGCGTCCTGCTCACAGTGTTCAGCTAGATCCGTTCCTGTTATCTTCTTACTGACAGGCAGGCTTGTCTTGTTACAGTATTTTAAAGAAAATTACTGATGTTCTTTTGATCCTATTAGTACCACAGTCAGGCAGCTAGACTATTTACAGTTAGTGCAGTGTGTCCTGCTCACAGTGTTCTGCTAAACCTACAAGTTAGTGGGGTGCGTCCACCTCACAGTGTTCAGCTAAAGCTACCTGTAGAAGGTTGGTGGTGTTCTCATACTACAGGCAGGCAGTTGATTTTGCTAGCTGCAGTATCAGTACATATATATATATATATATATATATATATATATCCCAGGTTAGTGCAGCTACAGGCCATTAGTATGTCTGGAAGGCCAAGAAGGAGAGGCAGACAGTCACAAGCCAATAAGAGAGGGCAAGCAGGCTCTGTGTCTAGTGCTGGTCATGGAGACGGTGCATCCTCATCAGCACGTGGCCATGGGACACGCTTGGCCTTTTTTTCGGCAGCTGGCCATGTTGAGCCGCAACATGCGGAAGACTTGGTCGAGTGGATGACCAAGCCGTCCTCATCCTCCTCATCCTCTCTCACCCATGCCCAGGGTACTTTGTCTGGCAAAGCAGCGGCCTCTTCCTTCGGCTCAATGTCATCAGTGACTCCTTCCCTAGCCCCACCATGTCCTCCTGAGGAGTCCCTCTAACTGTTTGACCACAGTGTTGGGTACATGCTCCAGGAGGATGCCCAGCGTTTGGAAGGCTCTGATGATGATACTGAGCTCGATGAAGGCAGTAACACGAGCACGGACAGAGGGGGTGCCCAAGAAGGACAGCAATCTGGCAGTCATGCTCCCCCTGCTGTAGCATACTGCCAGGTTTGCTCCAGTGATGAGGAGGGAGGGGATGATGAGGTCACTGACTCAACGTGGGTGCCTGATAGGAGAGAGGAGGAGGAGGAGGAGGAGGAGGCGGCACATCACCAACGAGGCAGGATGCCCTCCAGGGGCCAGCCTAAGGGCAGCACATTGACTGCATCACACCCCAAAGCTCCACATGTGCAGGGCGCTGCAGTCTCTGCGCGTTATTCAAAAAGTTCTTTGGTGTGGGCCTTTTTTGAGACGAGTGCATCAGTTCGCACCGCTGTTATTTGCAACATATGTCTCAAGCGTATCTCGCGTGGTCAAAACATCTCCCGCTTGGGTACCACATGCTTGACCAGACATATGTTGACCTGCCATGCAGTTCGTTGGCAAGCGTATCTAAAAGACCCACACCAAAGAACAAAGAGGACCTCTGCTTGCTCCTCATCAGCTGAGATTTCCAACCCCACTAGACCTTCAGTCCTCTCTGTGACCTGCACTGAGAGGAATGAAGGTGTAGAATTAGGTGTGTCACAGCCACGTACTTGTGGGCAATCTGATTTTGGTACACCGACGTCAGATTGTACCAGGCAAATTTCCCTGCCCCAGCTGCTGCACCGCCGAAAGAAGTTTGCTCCCAGCCATCCACATGCCCAACGGTTGAATGCTAGCTTGGCAAAATTGCTAGCACTTCAACTGCTGCCTTTTCAGTTGGTAGACTCTGCCCCCTTCCGTGAGTTTGTGGAATGTGCGGTTCCTCAGTGGCAGGTACCCAAACGCCACTTTTTCTCACGGAAGGTGATTCCGGCTCTCTACCAGCATGTGGAAGGCAATGTCCATGCCTCGCTGGACAGGGCGGTCAGTGGTAAGGTGCATATTACCACTGACTCATGGTCCAGCAGGCATGGACAGGGACGTTACCTAAGTTTCACGGCGCATTGGGTGACTCTGCTGGCAGCTGGGAAGGATGCAGGACAAGGTGCAGTAGTGTTGGAGGTTGTTCCGCCACCACGCCTCCAAAATGCTAATGATTGTGACACACCTCTCTCCTCCACCCCCTCCTCTTCTTCTTCCTCCATGGCCTCTTCCTCGGAACCAGCGGTGCTCCGTAGTCGTTCAAGGGGCTACGCAAGTACGCAGGCCAAAAGATGCCATGCGGTGCTTGAGCTGGTGTGCTTGGGGGACAGGAGCCACACTGGGGCAGAGGTTCTGTCAGCTCTGCAGGGGCAAGTTCAGAGGTGGTTGACGCCACGCCAACTTAAGGCAGGAATGGTGGTTTGCGACAATGGCACCAACCTCCTCTCTGCCCTCCGACAGGGACAAATGACCCATGTGCCCTGTTTGGCTCACGTCCTTAACTTGGTGGTGCAGCGGTTCTTGGGCAGGTACCCGGGCTTACAGGATGTCCTGAGGCAGGCCAGGAAAGTCTGTGTGCATTTCCGCCGGTCATATAATGCCAGTGCTCGGCTGACGGACCTCCAAAAGGAGTTTAACCTGCCCAAGAACCGCCTAATCTGTGACATGCCCACCAGGTGGAACTCAACGTTGGCCATGCTGCAGCGGCTGCACATGCAGCAGAGGGCCATCAATGAGTACCTGTGAGACTATGGCACCAGGACAGGGTCAGGGGAGCTTGGTTTTTTTTCCCCACGCCAGTGGGCCATGATCAGGGATGCATGCACTGTCCTGTCACCATTTGAGGAGGCCACGAGGATGGTGAGCAGTGACAGTGCATGCATCAGTGACACTGTCCCCCTTGTCCAACTGTTGGAGCACACGCTGCGTGGAATAATGGACAGGGCACTTGAGGCAGAACAGAGGCAGGAAGAGGAGGACTTCCTTAGCTCTCAAGGCCCCCTTTATCCAGACAGTGTTCCTGCGTGCCCGCCGATCACACAGGAAGAGGACGAGGAGGAAGAGGAGGAGGAGGAGGAGGAAGATTGTGTCAGTATGGAGGTGGAGCCTGGCACTCAGCATCAGCAGCAGTCTTTAAGGGATCAGTCCCAAGAAACACATGGACTTGTACGTGGCTGGGAGGAGGTGGCTGCGGACCATGTCGTCCTTAGTGACCCAGAGGACTCCGGACCGAATGCCTCAGCAAACCTACGCTGCATGGCCTCCCTGATCCTGCAAAGCCTGCGTAAGGATCCTCGTATTCGTGGTATCAAGGAGAAGGACCAATACTGGCTGGCAACCCTCCTTGATCCACGTTACAAGGGTAAGGTTGCGGACCTTATCTTGCCATCGCAGAGGGAGCAGAGGATGAAACATCTTCGGGAGGCCTTGCAGAAAGGTCTGTGCAACGCGTTCCCAGAGACTGGGAGGTTACAAACTCCTGTTTCTGGACAACGTGTTGCTGAGGCTTCGGTCAGTCAAAGAAGGAGCGGTGGAGAAGGTGGCCGTCTGACCGATGCGTTCAGACAATTTTTTGGTCCGCAGCCCCAAGGTATGATCGGTTCCAGCAACCATCGCCAGCGTCTGTTTTACATGGTGCAGGAATACCTAGGGGCAAGATCAGACTTGGACACCTTTCCCACCGAAAATCCTCTGGGTTACTGGGTCTTGAGGATGGATCACTGGCCAGAGCTTGCACAGAATGCAATTGAGCTACTGGCCTGTCCTGCATCCAGCGTTCTTTCGGAACGCACATTCAGTGCTGCTGGAGGCGTGGTAACCGATCACAGGGTGCGTCTGTCCACTGACTCGGTCGATCGACTGACCTTCATAAAAATGAATGAGTCTTGGATCACCACCAGCTACCAAGCACCTGATGCTGATGTAACCGAATATTTTTTTTGAAATCTCAGATCCCTTCAAAGACTGCCTATGCTGATGCTGAGTGACTATCCCTGAGTAATTATCCTCTTCCTCCTCAATCATCACGCTGATAGCTTGTAAGAACATTTTTGGTTCTGGGTGCCACCACCAGTGCCTAAGGCACAATTTTTCAGCCCCTGTTTAACAGGGGCGTGTAATTACGATTTTTGATGTAATACTTTGCAGCAGGGCTCGTTCCTGCATTCCAACTAGAGTGTCTGTGAGGGGTTGCAGTGTTGTGGCACCAGCACCAGTGCCTAAGGCCCAATTTTTCAGCCCTTGTTTAACAGGGGCGTGTAATTACAATTTTTGATGCAATACTTTGCAGCAGGGCTCGTTCCTGCATTCCAACTAGAGTGTCTGTGAGGGGTCGCAGTGTTGTGGCACCAGCACCAGTGCATAAGGCCTAATTTTTCAGCTCCTGTTCAACAGGGGCATGTAATTACAATTCTTGATCTAATATTTCACAGCAGAGCCCTGTGAGGGCTTACGGTGTTGTGGCCACAGCAACACCTAAGGCCCAAATTATAGTATATAGGGCAGGACCCTACTTTCAAACAACTAACTTACAAACGACTCCTACTTGCAAACGGAAGGAGACAACAGGAAGTGAGAATAAATCTACCCCTAGGAAGGGAAATTCTCTCCTGTAAGAGTTAATATGGGAAAAACATTTCTCCTTTCCACTGATGCTTTCCAATCCATTGGGACAAAAAGTGAGGTGAAATCTTCTGAAGAGGAGGAAAGACAGCAAAACAAATGTCACAGGGGTGATAACCCTTCCCTATGTTTTCCAAAAAGCTTAAAAAAGATTTTTTGGCTGGAGCTAAACACGTTAAAAATGTACCCGTTCAAAATTACAAAGAGATTCTACTTAACAACAAACCTACAGCCTGTATACTGCTGTTCAGAGTATATAGGGCCTGGTGGCCCCACACCTTTCCTTATTTTAATTTGGGTGCGGGGTTCCCCTTAATATCCATACAAGACCCAAAGGGCCTGGTAATGGACTGGGGGGTACCCATGCCGTTTGTCTCACTGATTTTCATCCATATTGCCAGGACCCTACATTACATTAAACCCGCAAGCAGTTTTAAATGAGATTTTTTCCTTTAAAAATGACATTTGGTGCAGGGACTGTTCTAAACACAGGAAACACGTGTCACTTTACAGGCATACTATAGACACCCCTCAGGTACGATATTTAAAGGAATATTTCACTTTTTTTTTTTTTACTTTAATCATCATTAAAATCACTCCTCCCGAAAAAACGGCCGTTTTTAAAAGTTTTTTTTGCATTGATACATGTCCCCTGGGGTAGGACCCGGGTCCCCAAACCCTTTTTAGGACAATACCATGCAAATTAGCCTTTAAAATGAGCACTTTTGATTTCGAACGTTCGAGTCCCATAGACGTCAATGGGGTTCTAACGTTCATGCGAACTTTCGGTCCGTTCGCAGGTTCTGGTGCGAACCGAACCGGGGGGTGTTCGGCTCATCCCTATTAAACAGATATCTGTATATCAGAGAAAGAGTGTCGTGAAGATTCCCCCGTTTTACATAGCAATTCAAAAGGGGTAAGGTCTCTAGGGACATATGATTTCTTCTGAAGGGACTGTAGAAAGTGATAGGTGCTGAAACTATCTAACGGTGGATCTATAAGACTGGAAATGGTCGCTGATGAGGGGAGCACCCCATTAGGCCAGACATCCATTAGGCGATATTTCCCTGATAGGGTTAGTTGTCTAATCTTCATGCTAGTGAAACCTGGTATAAAATCGGGGTTACCTATCACCGGTGTCATAGGCGAAGGCAGCGGCGTGAGACCCGTGCTGCGAAATGTTAATCTAGCCACCTTAAGGGTGGCACTTACCAGGGGATGGTTCCTTATGTCTTCTGGAAAAGAGCAGGTGAGCCATGGAGAGGTCAACAGAGGAATAGAGACATCCTCAATCTCCATCCTCACCCATTGTTTGAATTCTTTATTACAGTGCCAGTCCACTATCCTCGAAAGGTGTACTGCTCTATAATACTGGAGAAGATCAGGGAGGCCAATGCCCCCCTTCTCTTTGGGTCTAGACAACGTTTGCATTTTGGTCCTAGGTGACTTATGTGACCAAATGAACTCTCTAATTATCATCCGGAGCTGTTTGAAATATGTAAAAGGCACTCGAATCGGTATGGTTTGATGTATATATAATATCCTCAGTAAAACCATCATCTTCAGGGCATTACATCACCCAAACCAAGTCAAGGTCAAAGTGTGCCATTTACGAAGATCAGCTTTCAGTTTCTGGAGCAAAGGTACATAATTAGAAGCGTACAAAAGCGCCAAGTCCGATGTGATATCAACACCCAAGTATCTTATTGATTTATCCACCCAATGAAAAGCAAAGGACGTACTCATACTGCGAGCCTCCGAGTCTGGGATTGTAATATTGAGCACTCGGACTTGGCGCAATTGACCCTAAAATTTGACAGTTCTCCATATCTCCCTACAGCTGCTAAAATATTGGGGAGTGAAACTTGCGGTTTAGAGACAAAGAAGATCAAGTTGTCAGCATAGGCCGCTATTTTGTGGTGTCCTGAGGGTTTCCACACCCCTGTGATATTTGGGTCTTCCCTTATATGGCACAAAAACGGCTCTAAGGTCAATATGAAAATAAGGGGGGACAGGGGGCAACCATATCTCGTCCCATTCAAGATCGAAAAAAACTCTGAGCACCATTCATTCACCCAAACTGCCGCCAACAGTTTAGAGTAAAGAGAAAAGATCCAATTGAACATATTAGGGCCAAGACCGATGTATTCCAGGGTGGCCCGCATAAAATGCCAGGACACCCTGTTAAAGGCCTTTTCCGCGTCTGTCGAAAGCAAGAGAAATGGTTTCCCCGTCGAACGAGCCTTATGAATAAGATTCAAAACCCTAATGGTATTGTCTCTTGCTTCTCGTCTCGGTACAAAACCTACTTGATCTAAATGTATTAATTTTGTAATATGCAGTACAAGTAGGTTAGAGAGTATTTTGGCAAAAAGTTTTAAATCTATGTTGAGAAGTGCGATCGGGTGATAATTTCCACACTGGGATAAATCTTTCCCCTCTTTGGGTATCAAGGATATATAAGCCCTCAACGAGTCTATTAGCATAGAGCTATCTCCTTTCAGCCCATTATAGGCCGCCAAAAAGTGTGGAGTCAGGGAGGTCATGAAAGATTGGTAGTGAGTCAGCGTGAAGCCATCAGGCCCCGGAGCCTTCCGTGGTTTTGTTTGGGCCAAGGCCTCATGAAATTCTTCAGCTGTAATCTCAGACTTTCCCTTTCACAAGCAGATATCGACCTTGTGGATCTACCCGTTCCTCCACAAGGGTCCACGGGACCGATTTAGCAATTAAAATACTTACTCCCTTAGATTTTGACAATGGAGAGGGTGCGTGATATACAGTGGGGAAGTCGCGATTATATAGCCTAGGGATCGCTTGCTGCTTGAAGTGGGTCTCCTGTAAAAACACTACCTGGCTATGCGACTTTCTGAGATCATAAAGGAGTCTGTAACGTTTCTCAGGTGTAGTAAGCACGAACATTGAAAGAAGTAAATTTGACCCCATGTAAAATGGAGTGAGTTCCAATCCCCCCAGCAGGGGTCATAGTGCTTAGCAAAAAAAAAAAAGGGGGGGGTGGAGAAAATAAGCTAAAAGAAAAAAGAAAAATTAAGAAGGAGATAATTAGCCTCTAGACTGCTTTTACAAGCAGTGGGAGGGAATGTCCCCCCCCCACCCACCATCTTCCATGGGTTTCTCTGGCTCTCCTGTCCCAACAGGGAACCTGAGAATGCAGCCGGTGGTTACGCCAGCTGACCAGAGAGCTGATCAGAGACCAGAATGGCTCCAATCATCTCTATGGCCTAAGAAACCGGAAGCTACAAGCATTTCATGACTTAGATTTTGCCAGGAGTGTAAACAGCACCATTGGGAAATTGGTAAAGCATTTTATCACACCGATCTTGGTGTGATCAGATGCTTTGTGATCTAGGGTCTAATAGACCCTAGATTTTTTTCAAAAAAGAGTACCTGTCATTACCTATTGCTATTGTAGGGGATATTTACATTCCCTGAGATAACAATAAAAATGATTAAAAAAAAATGAAAGGAACAGTTTAAAAATAAAATAAAAAAGCAAAAACAAAGTAAGAAAAGAAGTATCACTGCGAAGGTCAGATCGAGAACAGTAATTTTAGCAGTAGACCTCCTTTGTAAATCTAAAGTGGTAACCTGTAAAGGCTTTTAAAGGCTTTTAAAAATGTATGTAGTTTGTCACGACTGCACGTTTGTGTGCAATTTTAAAGCATGTCGTGTTTGGTATCCATGTACTCAGCCTAAGATCATCTTTTTTATTTCATCAAACATTTGGGCAATATAGTGTGTTTTAGTGCATTCAAATAAAAAAAAAGTGTGTATTTTGCAAAAAAAATGCGTTTGAAAAATCGCTGCGCAAATACTGTGTGAAAAAAAAAAGAAAAACCCACCATTTTAATGTGTAGGGCCTTTGCTTTAAAAAAATATATATAATGTTTGGGGGTGCAAAGTAATTTTCTTGCAAAAAAAATATTTTTTCATGTAAACAAAAAGTGTCAGAATGGGCTTTGTCTTCAAGTGGTTAGAAGAGAGCGTGATGTGTGACATAAGCTTCTAAAGGTTGTGCATAAAATGCCAGGACAGTTCAAACCCCCCCCAGATGACTCCATTTTGGAAAGTAGACACCCCAAGCTATTTTCTGAGAGCCATGATGAGTCCATGGAATATTTTATATTTTGACACAAGTTGCGGGAAAAAGACAAATTTTGGGCGTTTTTTTGCACAAAGTTGTCACTAAATGATATATTGCCATGGGCATATGTGGAATTACACCCCAAAATACATTCTGCTGCTTCTCCCGAGTACGAGGATACCACATGTGTGGGACTTTTTGGGAGCCTAGCTGCGTACGGGGCCCCGAAAACCAAGCACCGTCTTCAGGATTTCTAAGGGCGTAAATTTTTGATTTCACTCCTCACTACCTATCACAGTTTTGAAGGCCATAAAATGCCAAGATGGCACAACCCCCCCCAAATGACCCCATTTTGGAAAGTAGACACCCCAAGCTATTTGCTGAGAGGCATATTGAGTCCATGGAATATTTTATATTTTGCCACAAGTTGCCGGAAAATGACAAACTTATTTTTTTGGCACAAAGTTGTCACTAAATGATATGCCATGGGCATATGTGAAGTTACACCCCAAAATACATTCTGTTGCTTCTCCTGAGTATGGGGATACCACATGTGTGAGATTTTTTGGGAGCCTAGCCATGTACAGGACCCCCGAAAACCAAGCACCGCCTTTAGGCATTCTAAGGCTGTAAATTTTTGATTTCATTTCTCACTGCCTATCACAGTTTTGGAGGCCATGGAATGCCCAGATGGCACACCCCCCCCAAATGACCCCATTTTGGAAAGTAGACACCCCAAGCTATTTGCTGAGAGGGATGGTGAGTATTTTGCACATTCGCTTTTTGTCACAATGTTTTGAAAATTGAAAAAAGAAAAAAAAATACATTTCTCTTTTCTTTCTTTATTTTCAAAAACAAATGAGAGCTGCAAAATACACATCATGCCACTCAGCAAATAGCTTGGGGTGTCTACTTTCCAAAATGGGTCATTTGGGGGGGGGGGGTTGTGCTATGTTGGCATTTTAGGGCCTTCAAAACTGTGATAGGTAGTGAGGAGTGAAATAAAAAATGTACGCCCTTAGAAATCCTGAAGGCGGTGATTGGTTTTCGGGGCCCCGTATGCAGATAGGCTCCCAAAAAGTCCCACACATGTGGTATTCCCATACTCAGGAGAAGCAGCAGAATGTATTTTGGGGTGTAATTCCACATATGCCAATGGCATGTTTGAGCAATATATCATTTAGTTACAACTTTATGCAAAAAAAAGTTTGTCATTTTTCCGCAACCTGTGGCAAAATATAAATTATGCCATGGACTCAACATGCCTCTCAGCAAATAGCTTGGGGTGTCTACTTTCCAAACTGGGGTCATTTGGGGGGGTTGTGACATCTTGGAATTTTATGGCCTTCGAAACTGTGATAGGTAGTGAGGAGTGAAATTAAAAATTTACGCCCTTAGAAATCCTGAAGGCAGTGCTTGGTTTTCGGGGCCCCGTACGCGGCTAGGTTCTCAAAAAGTCCCACACATGGAGTATCCCCATACTCAGGAGAAGCATCAGAATGTATTTTGGGGTGTAATTCCACATATGCCCATAGCATGTTTGAGCAATATATCATTTAGTGACAACTTTGTGAAAAAAAAAGTTTGTCATCTTCCCGCAACTTGTGGCAAAATAAAAATATTCCATGGACTCAACATGCCTCTCAGCAAATAGCCAGGTTTTATGTATTACCTTAGGGAGATGAAGACTAGAATACTGCAATCACTGAGCAGCAAATTATATCACCTGTGATGTATTTCAGTTATCTTGCAAACCTGGCCTGTTAGTGGGCCCTGAGGACAGGGTTGATGACCACTGGCTTGGGGTGTCTACTTTCCAAACTGGGGTCATTTGGGGGTGTTTTCTGCCATCTTGGCATTTTATGGCCTTCAAAAGTAGGTAGTAAGGAGTGAAATAAAAAATGTACGCCCTTAGAAATCCTGAAGGCGGTGCTTGGTTTTTGGGGCCCCGTACGCGGCTAGGCTCCCAAAAAGTCCCACACTGTGGTATCCCTGTACTCAGGAGAAGCAGCAAAATATATTTCGGGGTGCAATTCCACATATAACCATGGCATGTGTGAGCAATATATCTTTTAGTGTCAACTTTTTGTAATTTTTTTTTTTTCTTTTTGTCATTATTCAATCACTTGGGACAACAAAAATAAATATTCAATGGGCTCAACATGCCTCTCAGCAATTTCCTTGGGTGTCTACTTTCCAAAGATAGGCAGTCATAAACTAAAAGCTGTGTAAATTCCAGAAAATGTACCCTAGTTTGTAGACGCTATAACTTTTGCGCAAACCAATAAATATACACTTATTGACATTTTTTTACCAAAGACATATGGCTGAATACATTTTGGCCTACATGTATGAATAGAATTGAGTTTATTGGATTTTTCTTATAACAAAAAGTAGAAAATATAATTTTTTTACAAAAGTTTCGGTCTTTTTACGTTTATATCACAAAAAATAAAAATCACAGAGGCAATCAAATACCATCAAAAGAATTTTAAGCACTGTAGTTTGCCGCCATTCCACGGGCAGATGCAATTTTAAAGTGTTATGTTAGGTATCTATTTACTCAGCGTAACACCAGCTTTAACATTATAAAAAAAATTGGGCTAACTTTAGTGTTTTGTTTTTTTAATCCATGAAAGTTTTTTTTTTTTTTAAATACGTGTTTGAAAAACCGTGTCGGAGCAAAGTGTCAGAAATGGCCTGGATTGCAAGTGCTTAAATTTCCAGTATATGTTTGTTGCTTACAGCTTACATTAAATTAAATCATGTTATGGTCACTGCTACCCAGATGCTCATTTATATGAACATTAGTAATAAGCTCTGCATGGTTTGAGATTACCAGATCCAGCAGAACATGATTCCTAGTTGGGGCCTCTATGAACTGTACCATAAAATTGTCTTGTAATAGGTTTAAACATTTTTACCCTTTAACTGTCCCTGCAGTGCTATTACTCCAGTCAATTTCTGGGTAGTTAAAGTGTTACTAAACCCACAACAGTAAAATCAATCAACAAGTATGCTTGTTGTACTCAGTTTGAAACCTAAGGGGTTAATCTTCTCTGATCCTCTCCTCCTTCCACTGCCCCCAATATATCTCCTGGTAATGCTGAGCCCGGGGACAGGCTGTACATGCTCAGTTTGGTGTGTATTGCTAGACAGTTTTTTTTTCTTGGGAGGTGCATGTGGTCAGCACAAAGCCAATCAACACTGTCCAGATAGAGGGTCAGGGGTCCTGCATCCTGATAGGATAATCAGTGCAGAATGAAAACTCCTCCTACGAGCTTTAACCAGACACTCATAGAAGTCACAAGACTGCTATATATACTGCTAATAAGAAAAGGTATTTAGCAGTTTATATTTACTAAAATAATTGCATTTCCTTGTCAAAAGAAGTTTATTGAGTATACAATATTATAAAGATACATAAAGTAAGTTTACAAGGATCTATAAAGTAAGCTCATTGTTTTACAGTAGGGATTATATAGGTAAATATCATGAAATTTCAAATATTAAACATTGGGTTCACAAAAACCTAAATTAAAGATATATATCATTTCCTTAGTTACTTTTGTAGGTATTTAAATGATTTATACCTACTATATATATTGTTTACAGGTAGAGTGTATATAGGTCAAATAAATTCTGATAATGAGCTTTAATCGTAAGGTGGAGAAAAGGAAAGAGAAAGAAGAAAAAGGGTAGAAAGGCAGAGGTATGGTCCACAAGGTTGTCCCGCTCGTTAGTTTATTGTTCTTTTTAGTTCTCTTTGAAGCCTTAGAATGGGTGTCTCTGTAAGTCATTTAATCTGTTACCATGGCAACAGGACAGAGTCATTGAAATTTGACAGGAATTGTTGTTTTATCCAAGGATGCCAAAGTTTTTCAAATTTTGGAATTTGATTTTGATCGATGGCTACCATCTTAGCATGGGACATTGTATTATTCATTCTGTGAATTGTTTCTGCTAGTACCAACGTAGGAGATTTCCATGCTTTGGCCACTGTTTGTTTTGCAGTCGTTGTTAGTTGGATCATAAGTTTGAATTGAGAGAGTGTTAACCATTCCGGTTTTAGATTAAGTAAAGTTATATATGGATCTGGTTGTATTATTTTTTTAAATATTTTAGATGCAATCACGAAGACTTCCTTCCAGAAGGTTTGGATTACTGGGCACGTCCACCATATGTGTAAATGTGTGCCTATTTCTGGGCATCCTCGAAAACAAAGAGCTGAGGTATTAGGTGAATATTTTGCCACTCTAGCGGTTACAAGGTACCAGCGAGTTAGGACTTTATAATTTGTCTCCAGTGCTAAGATGTTGGGTGAGGATGACTTAGATGTGAGCCATATGTTAGACCAGTCCGTGTCTTCTAAAGTTCGTCCCAGGTCCTCCTCCCACCTCTGAACGTAAGAGGGTCTATTAAGATTTTCTACTTCATATAATTGATTATAAAGTGATGAAATTGTACCTTTAGCTAATGGATCTTTTGTACAGATTGATTCAAAAATGGATAATTGGGATAATGGTGTATCCCCCTTTAGGAATGGTGTATAGAAATTTTTGATTTGGAGATATCTAAATATCTCAGAGTTTGGTAGATCATATTTTTCTCTAAGCGATGGGAATGAAAGGAATGATTTAGATGCTATGAAGTCATTTAGTGTCTGAATGCCTGATGTTGTCCAAGCTTTAAAAGAATTTGGGTAGATCCATGCCGGATAAAAGGCCGGATTTCTGATAAAAGAAAGGAGAGGATTGTGTGGAGATTGTAACTGATATTTGGTTTTTAGTTTATCCCAGAGAGATAAGAAGTGTTTAGTTATGGGATTATGAATTTTAAAGCGGTCTTTAGGATCAAGCCATAACAAGTTTAATATTAATAGAGGGTCATTTTCTGAAGCCTCTATAAATACCCATAATGGGATTTCCTGTTTTGCATGGTATTTGGACAGACTGGCCAAATGTGCTGCTCTGTAGTAGTTAGTAAAATATGGGTATCCCAGGCCTCCTTTATTTTTGGGAAGATGTAGTGTGTGTATAGGTATACATGGTTTAGAAGAGCCCCATATAAATGAAGTTGCTCTTTTTTGTACTATTCTCAAAAAATAGGAAGGAATTGGAATAGGGAGGACTCTGAATAGATAAAGCAATTTGGGTAGAATAGTCATTTTGATTGCATTAATCTTCCCTATCCAGGATAAAGGAAGTTGCGACCATTGTTTTATTTGGTTTGTGATCTGTCTTAATACAGGAGGATAATTGGCTGAGAATAAGTCAGAATGAGATGCTGTTAAATGAATTCCAAGATATGGGATTGATTTTTCTGCCCATGTGAATGGGAGTGCAGCCCTAGCCGGGATCGATTCCATGTTTGTGAGCGAAATATTAAGCACTAGGCATTTCTTAGGATTAATCATAAGGCCGGATAGGTGCTGCAAATCCATCAAGAGCTGGTATTAAGTTAGGACCAGAGACCTGTGGTGATGATAGAAAAAGTAATATATCGTCTGCAAATATACATAATTTGTGTGTAATACCTCCTACTTCAATGCCAGTTATAGTTTGGTTTGTTCTGATGTATTGGGCCATGGGTTCGAGTATAAGGGCAAATAATAAGGGAGATAATGGGCAACCCTGTCGGGTACCTCTTTCGATATTAAAGGCATCAGATTTGTATCCAGCATATTTTATATAGGCTTTGGGTTTATTATATAATGCTTTGATCCATGTTAAAAAGTGGGGTCCAAAACCCCATTTTTGTAATGAATATTGCATATATTGCCAGGATACTGTGTCAAATGCCCTCTTAACATCGAGAGATAGAAAACATAAAGGGATTTTCCGTTTTTTAGCAATATGTGCCAATAACACTGCCCTGCGTATATTATCGCCTGCCTGTCTATTTGGCATGAAGCCTACTTGATCTCTATGTATTAATTTTCCTATAATGCTATTGAGGCGTTTTGCTATTATTTTTGCTAATAATTTAATATCAAGGTTTAACAGAGAGATAGGCCGATAATTCACACAGGAAGTATCATCAGAAAGGGGTTTTGGGATCATACAAACAATTGCCATTAGTGTTTCTTGCCGAAAAGAATGTCCTTCTAGAAGTTTGTTAAAAGTTTCAGTGAGAATGGGAGAGAGTATTTCTGAGAATGTTTTATAGTATAAAGCCGAGTAGCCGTCTGGGCCTGGTCTTTTGTTAAGTTTTAGGTCTTTTATGGCGTTAGCAACTTCATCTATAGTTATAGGCTCATCCAAACTGCTTTTTTGATTCTGAGACAACTCAGGTAAGGTTATTTTTGAGAAGAAGGATTCAGCCTCTGTAGGATTAAATTCATTGTTTGTCTTGTATAAAGTTGCGAGATGTGAGTGAAATTTATGGACTATTTTAACTGGATTACAAGTATAAACATTTTTTGATAATTTCAAACGTATTGGTTTGAAAGATTTGTTAGTTGAATTTAATGCCCGAGCCAAATATGTACCTGGTTTGTTTGTATTCATGTAGAAATTGTGTTTGGAGCGTTTGAGGGATTTATCAACTGACTCAGTGAGAAATAGATCGTATTCCAATCTAGATTTTTCCAGATGAGATTTTGTACTCTGAGATGGATTATCTTGGAATGATATGTAGGCTGCATTAAAATTGAGTTCTAGTTTTTTGCTAGATTTTTGCGTTCCCGTTTAAATAGTGCCATTTGTCTTTGTATTGTACCATGCAAGACAGGCTTATGAGCTTCCCACAGTGTTATTGGGGAAATGTCTGTTGTATTATTAATTGATATGTATTCCTTTAAAGCTTGTTCAATGGCCATCTGATGTAGTGGGTGTTTGAGCATTATGTCCGGTAAGTACCACGTTGGGTCATGCGCTTTTGGTATGGCTGAGGCTATAGTAGTGTATACTGCATTATGGTCAGACCACGGAATCGGAATTATATCTGATGCAATAATTTCTGGTATCATTCCTATTGTTAGAAAAATATGATCTATTCTGGTGAAGGTTTGATGAGGGTGCGAGAAATAAGTGAATTTCTTTTTCATTGGGTTACTTTCTCTCCACGAATCTACCAGATTGTATTTGGAAAGAAGTTGAGAAAAAGGTAATCTAGAGGTTATTTTGGATGGTGTAAAAGGTGATTTATCTAGAAATGGGAGGAGGACCTGGTTCGAATCCCCGCACATTATCACTGTTCCTATTTTGTGTGTATTAATCACTTGTAATATATGTGAGAGGAATGGTGTAGGTTGTTTGTTAGGAGCGTAGTAGGAAATCACCGTGATTGCTGTATCCATTATATAACCCATGAGTATCAGGTATCTACCTTCTGGGTCTTTAATTTCTGATGATAAGGTGAATGGTGTGGATCGGTGAAATGCAATTAGAGTACCCCTTTGTTTGGTACAGGCAGAAGCCGTGTAAATTTGTTGATAAAAAGGAGAAATATATTTTGGAGTAGAATCTTTGGTGAAGTGTGTTTCTTGGAGGCATACTATGTGAGCCTTCTTGTTATGGAAAGTACGGAAGGCTTTGGTCCTTTTTTGAGGGACATTTATTCCCTGAACATTCAGGGAGAGTATATTCAGTGGTGCCATGGCAACAGATCAAATAGTTTTGACTTACTTTTTGTTATGCAGAGCTGACTGCGCAGATCAACCTGTGTGGACTGAAGAGATGAAAAGATAGAAAAGAAACCAGTGAATTCTGGAGTAAAGAGTAAACAAAAAACATATGAGATTAGATGATACATTGTATAAATTATTTTTGCAAGTAATCACAATTTACCCGTGAAAGAGAATAAATATCTCTCTCAGGGGAATAAGTGCCTTCGTCACACTCCCACATAATATGGTTGGGAGAATGAGGAGGGCTAATGGGGGTACACGGATCTCCCGCTTACAGGAGAGAAGTGCTATGTCTAAAGACATCAAAATGATGATTCATTAATTGGAGTGCAGAATATAGTTTTTGTTGAAATTATTTATTCCAGGGTGGTTGTATATGGTTAGTCTTGCCCTAGGCTAAATAATTCAGTTAGAAAGGTACTGTTAATAACTTTGGTATTGATGAAGATAATTTGAATTATTTTGGGATTTTAACCCTTTTAGAGTAACAATTACATATTTTATTCATATGTAACTGTTTAGATATGTTAACTCATAAAATTGAGGTTGTATTGCTTCAGATTAGAATAAACAAAAACATAGTTCTAGGAACTAGTTAGGTACTAATATATTTGTTTTAAGAAAAGAAAGAAAAAGCTTCCATTACTTCTGGATTATTGAACATATTTGTCCTAAAAAGTAATAAATCTATTGTTATTACCTGAAAATATATAACTGAACAAGAATTTCCTTATTTCACTTATATATTCTAAGGCTATATGAATCAGAAGTAATAAGAAATATAACTGGAATGTAACTTGATCCCATACAGTGTGTGACTATCAGAATGCAGTTACATTCAGTTATAAATACAGGTTTTTTATAGAGAACCATCTCTTAGTATAATAAATGAAGAGATATCAGGAATTAGGATGTCAGTCCATTGAATCTTCTTGGTCCATGGATGATGTGGCATAACGACCTCTTTTGTGAGAATGATGATTCCCATTTTGTTCTGAAATTTTCTGGCTGCTGCCTGAAGGTGAAGATGATGCCATTCTTCTGCGTGTGGGGGTGTTGCTGCTTGTGGGTTCTGTCAGATTTAATTTTAAAAGGGTTTGTTGTAGTTCATCTGCTGATCTGCTTCTGTAAATTGTACCTTGGTAGTTAAATCTGACTGAAAAGGGGAAGCCCCATTGATACATAATGTCGTGGCGTTGCAGTTCCATCAGTTGGGGTTTCATGGATCGTCTTTTAGTAATAGTAAGTTGGGATAGGTCAGCAAAAATTTGATAATTGTGTCCTTGAAAATTAAGTTCCTTTTTTCTCTTGCAGCAATTAGTATTTGTTCTTTTGTTCTGTAATAATGAAATTTTGTGATTATATCACGTGGGGGTCCGTCTTTCTTTTTGGCTGTGAGGGCTCTGTGTACTCTGTCCAGTTCTAAACGTTCAATAGGGATATCTGGCTTTAGTTCTTGTAATAGAGCAGTAATAGTAGATTGCAGGTCTGTCACAGTTTCAGGTATTCCCCTTATGCGCAAGTTTGAACGTCTGGCTCTATTTTCGTAATCTTCGAGCTTAGTTTGAAGTATTAAATTCTCTTCTTTTAATTGTTTCAATTCTGTTATATTTTCTTGGGTTGTAATTTCAATTTCATCCATTTTTATTTCTAAGGCTGCGGTGCGGTTTCCCAGCTCTCTTATTTCTTTGGTTAGGCTATTTGTTATTTGGTCTGAGGTTTGTTTTAAAGTCTTATGAAGCATCTTTTCAAATTGTAATAATATTACTGGGGATGCTGAGGAGGTTTGTGGAGAAGTTTGTGAGAGGATTTGTTCTGTATCTGACTCAAATGGAGAGTCTTGCTGTGACATTTTCTGTCTGTGAGAGCGCCCTGATGCTGTATATTGTGAGGTGACTGGATCTGCTTTAGTTGCAGTGAGTGCCTGTGAGCTCTTTGTGAGGTGATTTTTATTTCTGCCACGGCTTCCTCCCAGTACCATATTTCCTGCCCAAACTTTCACAGTTTGTTCCCTGGGGCAAAAAGGTTCAAATGGATACCTTTTGAGCCTGCAGGCTCCGCTTTGTCCTTCTCTTCTCTCCTCAGCGGTGTGGAGCTCTAACAATGCATGTCTGCTCCGCTAGGCTCTGCCTCCTGTCCCAAAATAATTGCATTTCAATGCTCTGTGTGTACTATGGGAGACCAGATATAGTGAATGCAGGGTCCTTGGTTTAGTATCCCCCATTATTAACACTGTCCCAGCACCACTGTTGCAGCCCTATCTGTGCAAGGAGCTGAGTCTCCACCTCCTCATTAACATTGTGTCGCCTATAACAAACTCCAATGATTACTGTTGTAGTACGCACACCCATGTGCAGTTTCACCCTTCACCTCATTCACATTCGCTTTGAAATCACTTCTCACATAGAGACAGATACCACCACCCCTCCGTTTTACCTTGTAGCTCTAAAAGAGAGCATAGCCAAAAATATTATTAGCCCAAAGATTCCAATTCACCTTTTTTGCTTTGCAGACTTCTGGCATTGGTGAGCAAACACTCTAATTCATTGTCACATTTTGCACATGTATTTAGCATATTTTTTATTTTAATACAAATAGTGCCATTTCTAATGGTTGTTTGTTTTCTTTTTCTGCGATAGGATCTCCAGGTATGATTCACTTTTGAGGCAAGCATGTGGGCACAAGGATGTTTCAGGATGAACGGCAAAAATGCCATCTACACAAATTTTAGTATACAGTAGTCAGAATAGTTTAGTTATTATTTCTGGTTGGCTGTAAGTTGTGGTGGGATGTTATGGAGGTACAGAGTCATTTTCAGGTACAATGTGCTGCAGAAAAATGATATATGTTCTGAAAAAAACAGAAAACTGAAAGTCTGTGTTATGAAAATTATTTTTACTCACAGTTGTTTTGATTGAAGAGCACTGGTGGTGGAGGAGCATGTTTTTTTCACAGACTATTATATATACTGTACAATATTGTTTTGAATTTGAAAGGACTGGTTCTATATTTCATAAATGGAGATTTATAAATAATAATTTGTTTGGAGGAGTATAAGGAATTTGATCACATATTGGTTCAGCTGCACTGCAATGTATAGGTTATAAATAGATTAATTAATCCACCAATGAAAAGGGCATTTGGTGAAGCCTGAGAATGAGATAAGAAAAACCAATGGGTCGTGGTCAGACCATGGGGATGAAAGAATAGAGATCTTACGGACTAAGGGAAGGTGGTGTACCTGCATAAAGACATGAACAATCTTGCAAAAGCTGTCAAGTGGGTTAGAGTAATAAGTAAAATTGCGGGCAGTAGGGTGAAGCTCCCTCCAGACATCTATTAGACTAAAAGTCTGTAAAATGCACCTCATATGGGCCTCGTGTTCCTGGTCATGGGAGGGAGCGGCCCCTTGTACATATCATCTGTCCAGCATAGAGTTGAGAGCAATGCTGGAATCACCCATAAGGAGGAGTAAGCCCTTCTGGTGCTGGGAGACCACCTTACAGAGGTAAGAGAAAAACCTATGTTGAAATCTGTTAGTCTGTCTGCGTAGTAGAAGACAATAGTAGTTTCCTGGTCCCAGAATGTTCCCTGCAAGAGAAAGTACCTGCTTGTAGGATCTGAAATCTCCAGCACACAAGTTAATCACTTCAGCCTCGGAAGGTTTCACCCCCTTAATGACCAGGCCATTTTTTGCAATACGGCACTGTATTACTTTAACCGACAATTGCGCGGTCGTGCAACACTGTACCCAAACAAAAATGTGTCCTTTTTTTCCCCACAAATAGAGCTTTCTTTTGGTGGTATTTGATCACCTCTGCGGCTTTTATTTTTTGCGCTATCAACAAAAAAAGACTTTTTGCTATAAAACACATCCAATAAAAAAAATGAAAAAAATCAAATTTCTTCATCAATTTAGGCCAATATGTATTCTTTTACATATTTTTGGTAAAAAAAATCACAATAAGCTTATATTGATTGGTTTGCACAAAAGTTATTGTGTCTACAAACTATGGGATAGACTTATGGCATTTTAATTTTTTTTTATAAGTAATGGCAGCAGTCAGCAATTTTTTGTAGGACTGCAACATTGTGGCGGACAAATTGGACACTAAGTGACACTTTTTGGGGACCAGTGACACTAATACAATGATCAGTGCTGAAAAATGCACTGTCTCTGTATAAATGACACTGGCAGGGAAGAGGCTAACACCAGGGGCGATCAAAGGGTTAAGTGTGCTCCTACGGTATGATTTCTAACTGTGTGGGGGATAGACTGACTCGAGGAAGAGAGAGATGACGGTCTGCCTTGTTTACATAGCAAATCATAGTGGCCGCTGTCCCAGACCCAGAAGAGGAAACAACGTCTGGGTACATTGTTTGGCGCAGCCGGGCCACCCTGCCACAGTAAATGTGCGGTGGGCGTTCCGGAAGCAGTTAAAGGAAGGTTGTGTCTGAATGCGATCCAGACACCTCTGTGCTTTTCAGTATAGAACACAGGATAATGTGAGCAAAGGACTGGGCAAACCTGGTCTTCTGTAGGCATACTATGTCCATTCGTTGAGATTTAACCCATACGCAACCTATAATTAGTACAACTAATATAACAGTTTAAATTGTAAAATACATTACATATCATAAAGCCATTAGCCTATCCCTTGGCCTGTAACAGGCCTCAAAACTAAACAATGCAAGGCATAAATATAAGGCTTAAGCATGGCAGAAAGGGAAGACCCCAGTGTAGAGGGTGGGAATCAACAGGTTTAAATCGAAGTACTGTAAGAAAGTCCCAAGTGTTTAGCAGGGTCCGATATTAACGGTGAGGAGCAGGTAAGATCTGGTCTATAAACACAGTATACAAACCCCCTTAGGGCTTAACAGTAATTCATACGGGTAATTCAAAGTGAAGCCATATGGCTATTTCAACACTCAACAGGGCAAAGGTAAGAGTAGTCACTTGAGTGAAAAGGCAGCAGGGCCTTGAGCGAGCCAACAGGTCAACAAAATTCTTGAAAAGTAAGCCATATAGCATAACATAAAAACATCATCAACAGGTTAAAATCAGGAATTTTCACACATCCAAAACTCACTAATGTGACTTCCAAGTTCAGAAGAACAGACTCTAGAATCAAAAAGGCTTAAGAGGACATTCCAGCAGAACACATAGCCCGGAGGTGAACATGAAGGGCTGGATCATGAAAGAGTACAAGGGCAAGATCTCTTGCAGCCAGCAGAATTCTTCTTCTAGAGACAGCCGAGTAGACTAGAGGTCCGCTGAGAGCCTGAGGGCTGCTCCGACCCCAGACTGAGCCCCTGGGAGGGAGAGATGTAAGGCTTCAAGCATCGACTGTGCCTCCTCGGGGGGTGCAGACAGAGTGTTTCTTGCCTTGGTAATGGAAGGTCAGCCGAAATGGGAAGCCTCAGGTATATTTAATGTGGCGGCTCGGGAGCATGAAGGTGAATGGCTTCATTTGGTGCCACTTCTGGAGTGTAATCTGTGAGAGATCCGAAAAGAGTTGATGATGGTGCCCCTGGAAACATGGCTCCAATTTGTTTCTAGCCGCCATTAAGAGGGTCTCCTTCATGCGGTAGTAAGTGAATTTGATGACAATGTCCCTGGTTGGGCCATCTTGTCTACTCTCCCCCAAGGTTCGATGGATGCAATCAAATTTTAGTCGGTCTATAGGTATAGCACGGTCCAGCTCCTGAAACAGGGTCATAGTGGTGGAGGTGAGATCAGTGATGGTCTCAGGGATACCCCGCAAGTGCAGATTCCCATGGTGAGAACGGTTTTCATAATCCTCAAGCCACAATAGGTCCACCGCTTATTCTTCCCCAGCTCGCATATCTCCTCAGCGAGGTGGGCCACAAGCTTAGTGGTAGCAGCAGACAAATCACTTTGCAGCATAGACTTAAAGCGATGCAGGAGTTCGGCATCTCTCAGTGGGGAGGCTGTGGCGACAGTGGTGCTTTTGCAATACTCTCAGCATCAGGGAATAGATCAGACTCACTCATTAGTGGGGGGTGATAGAAGCTCCAGATTCGAGGCTAGGGCTTCCGGTGAGTCAGCAGCTAGGGAAGCCTCGCATTACAGGTTGTCTACTTTGATGCTGGAGGCTCATGACAAGGCAGCCTTTCTCCCCATCAGTGCAGTAGGGGGTAAGGAAGCGGAGGGTTGTTAAAGTGCAGGAGCAAATCTACACAGGATACCTACTGAGCAGCAAGATTACCGAGCGGCCATCTTGGATCGCTGCTCACGAGCTCCCCATTTTGTGTCTTTTTTCAACTTGACTAACTATATCTGGCCTTTGTTGAATGAATACAGGAAGTTGAAAAAATTGACTTTCCAGGCACCAATCATAGAAAAATAAACAGTAATATTTTATTAACAATTAATATATAACAATAAAAAACATTTAAAATACTGCAAACTAATTGCAATAGCAATTAAACCTCTCCAATGTGGACTATAAATGACAGAAATCATGCCATATGGGACATGTATGACTTAGATAGATAATAACATTCACTGTAAGCTCATAGGCTCTACATGTTTTGCGAAAACTTGCATCTTCAGGAGCTTGATAAGCGTTCTAAGGAGAGAAAGAGATCATCTAAATATAACATAAATATGTAGAAAAAAGAAAAAGGTTTCAACAAGTGCGTGAAAAACTGCAGGACAGCATCAAAGGGCAGCCAAGCAACAGGCATGCAAAGTGCGCTGCAAGCAGCATGTGGGGATGTGCCAGATAGAAAATAATACTTGTGTAGCCATATATAACAAGAGGGAAAATAAAATCCCCAAGTGTATGTAGCGCTGGTAGATTTTTAACCACTTCCCGCCCGCCCTATAGCGGATTGACGTCCGGGAAGTGGTTCTGTTATCCTGACTGGGCGTCATATGACGTCCAGCAGGATAACATGCCGGCGCGCGCCCCCATAGGCGCGCATCGCGGCGATCGGTGGAGCGGTGTGTCAGCCTGACACACCGCTCCACCGATCTTGGTAAAGAGCCCCAGGCGGAGGCTCTTTACCACGTGATCAGCCGTGTCCAATCACGGCTGATCACGCTGTCAATGGGAAGAGCCATTGATCGGCTCTTCCTCACTCGCGTCTGACAGATGCAAGTAGAGGAGAGGCGATCGGCGGCTCTCCTGGCAGGGGGGGTCTGCGCTGATTGTTTATCAGTGCAGCCCCCCCTCAGATCACCACACTGGACCAGCAGGGATCACCACTAGGACCACCAAGGAAGGGGCAACATGTGGATGGCCAGGTATGTACCCCATGGCCATCCACATGTGCCCAATGTGCCCAATCTGTGCCAATCAGTGCCCACAAATAGGCACTGATTGGCACCATTATGTCCAAGATCTGCCCAGCAATGCCCCCAATGTTTTATCAGTGCCACCTGTCATTGCCCATCGGTGCCACCTGTCATTGCCCATCGGTGCCACCTGTCAGTGCCCATCTGTGCCCATCAGTGCCCACCTATCAGTGCCCATCAGTGCCACACATCAGTGCCACCCATAAGTACCCATCAGTGCCACCCATATGTACCAATCAATGCCACCTACGAGTGCCCATCAGTGCCGCCTACGAGTGCCCATCAGTGCCGCCTATGAGTGCCCATCGGTGCCACCTATGAGTGCCCATCAGTGCCGCATACTAGTGCCACCTATCAGTGCCCATCAGTGCCACCTATCAGTGCCCATCAGTGCCGCCTATCAGTGCCCATCATCAGTGCCCGTCAGTGCCACCTCATCAGTGCCACCTCATTGGTGCCACCTCATCGGTGCCCATCAGTGCCGCCGTATCAGTGCCCATCAGTACAGCCATATCAGTGCCCATCATTGAAGGAGAAAACGTACTTATTTACAAAAAATTTTAACAGAAACAAAGAAAAACTTGTTTTTTTTCGAAAATTTTCGGTCTTTTTTTATTTGTTGCGCAAAAAATAAAAACCGCAGAGGTGATCAAATACCACCAAAAGAAATCTCTATTTGTGGGAACAAAATGATAAAAAATTTGTTTGGGTACAGTGTAGCATGACCGCGCAATTGTCATTCAAATTGCGACAGCGCTGAAAGCTGAAAATTGGCATGGGCGGGAAGGTGTCTAAGTGCCTGCTATTGAAGTGGTTAATCTACCGCTTATATGTAAATTTAGTGGGTCATCTATTTTGTACATAGTTCATATTTAATCTATGGCTAAATTAGCTTCTGTTCCAGCCTTGGTTGTGTTGTGTGCAGTTCCACTCCATCGCCTGTAGATGTCGGTGTCACTACAGACCGGAGCTGGAAAGCAACAGACTGAGGTGTATTGAGTGCTCTTCTTTCTCAGAAGTAACTCGGCAGAGGTTGTCCCCTGCGGTGCATTCTGGGAAGGGTATTTAAGGGACTGACGCCATATTTCTGGGTCTCTTCCTTTCCACCTGCTGGCCCTCCTGGCCGCAGGTATGTGCTAGGAGTCCTACCTCGTGGTCCTCCGGGCCAGAGGACTGCGTTGCTGCAGCATGTGGGTGGGCCCAGAAGTCTGTCTGGGGCCTACTACAACTGCTGCAGAGATGGTCCTGTGCTGTCTGTCCTGCGGGAAGAAGCTGGACAATTGAGAAGAATCCAGGGGAGGACCCGTCTTGGAAGGATCATGTGGAGCGCTGGTCTGGAGAGGGGCCTGGTGACTCAATTGGAGGACGCATCTTAAGTTAACCTACCACATAGTACTGCTGGGTCGGCTTAAAGGTTCTGGTACTGTGTTGCTGTTCATCGAAAACTACTACATCCTGTGGCAGAGGATCGTACAGTTTGTTCTACTCAAGTCTGTGGCAGAGACTTTCTATTCGAGCTGCGCTCCGGCTGCTAGGTTAGTGAGAGAGGCCTATCCGGGCGGGCAAAGATTTAATCCTGAATTGAAGATGCATTCATCCCTGAGATTTCAATTCCTTAGTGCTACACCAAGAAAAGGTATTTGAACTTCCCTGCAACTCTTCTTCTACCTCATTACTGCTACTTCTTCCAGTTATCTCCCATTAAAGCATTGGAAAAGTACTAAAGTGACTGGTGCTTACATATTCAGATAATAAGTTCAACATGGACTCTAAATCTGGTATTGGTGAAACTACAGGTAAAAAGGTGACGGAAACAGCCCGCTTTAAATCAGCAGCTCCACCGTGAGTTATTGCTACATGTATTTTACTTTTTTCAACATATTTATCTTATATTTAGATGATTACACAACTGTTACAATCATTGATTGCCTATTTCTCTCCTTAGAACGCTTATCAAGATCCTGAAGAAGTGAGTTTTCATGAAACATGTAGAGCCTATGAGCTTACAGTGAATGTTATTATCTATCTAAGTCATACATGTCCTATATGGCATGATTTCTGACATTTATAATCCACATTGGAGAGGTTTAGTTGCTATTACAATTAGTTTGCAGTATTTTAAATGTTTTTTTTATTGTTATGTATTAATGGGTTAATAAAATATTACTGCTTATTTTTCTATGATTGGTGCCTGGAAAGTCAATTTTTTTAACTTACTTTATTTATTCAGCTAATATTTAGGACATGGCACTGCGCTACTGTAGTCTCCCACGGTTCCATCCTGTGTTGGTGTCCTTTTGCAACTCTTTTATCAATATATTTGGCCTTCATTGAAATCCTTGTATGGATGTAAAATACGACATAATCTTTGCATGATCTATCTATAAAAAAAGGATGTATTGAGATTCCCCAGTATCTTGTATTTTTGATTAACATTCTAACTTTCCCAGGGGTTGATGTTTATTAACAGGTCATTATTCACCAATATTTCCCACCATTTGATGCATAAATGTACCCAATTCACAACACCTTCTGGTATGTAACAAGGTAGATTCTGATTGGGTACACTGGGCTATAACTTCCCATATTTGCTAAGCACAATTCATTTTAAAAAGACACTTCATTCCTCACAGCAGGAATGCAGCTTTAGTCTGCTTCAGTTAAACTTCTAGTGTCACTCTCACCGGTACATCCTAACTATGATGTTTCTTGTTGTCATGCACAGGACATACCTTAGTTAACAGGATTATTTCTGCTGCTTCCTTTACCTCATCACATATTTTTTCTTGGGAGTCAGCCTTCACTAAATGCTCCCATAAAATTCTCCCATTTTTTAATTATTTTTTTGCAAGCCACACAGTGGGCCTTTTTGAGGTGGGCAATCACACTTTCCATTCCGAAATAGCTATGATTCATTACCTAGTACCCCCGGGCCCTCTTCTGAACACGTCTATCGCAAATTTCACAGTCTCTGTTTGTTCACGTACTTGTCATTCCCTTCTGTTATGGGTATCCCTCCTAATCTCTCGACACATGATATTTTAATAATAATGTGAAAAAAATGTGATATCCAAACAATTGTATTACGCAAAAATAAAAAAGAGGGCGTGGCCAACTGCGGAAGGAGATGGCCGCACATTGACAAATTTCCAGAGCTCAGCAGTGATCCAGGGCCAACAGCACGGGTGGTGATTGCATAGGTGTGGCGATTTACCCCCATTTCAGGTTAGCATTACTGGCAGTATGTCTAAGAGGGGACAGGAGAGGAATACTCCATGCAAACTGACAGAATTGTTCCCCAGCTGGCCAGGCCAATCCACCAAGATCAAGATGGTGCCTGCAGACACTCAGCCTCACAGCATGGCGGGATGGCTGGAACAGGAGAACACTCCCACACCAGGAGAGACCAGGCTTATCTACAAGCACAAGTGGGCATGAGCTCCTTGGCTTCCTCCCCATCGAATAGTCCAGCTAAATCAAAGCTCAGACTGGCTTCTTCATCAGATCTAGATGTATATTGAGATGAGCCCTTCACAATAATCTGCTCCTGGGGCACAAAACTCCATAATTCATTAGCGGCTTTTCTTAGCTCTAACCAACCGGCGCTAGACACCTCTTTAAAAGAGATGTTAGTATCTCTACAGAGCTCTATACATTCTGACTTCCTTAAAATGATGCATCACTTTAAAGCTGAAATTCATGATCTGGGTGAGAGCATCAAACACATTAAATCCAAGATGAGTGATGTTACCTTATCATTCAATGATCTAGTAGATGCACACAGGAGGAGGAGATGAATTGGATTAATACCAAATTGGCGGATTTAGAAGATTGTTCCAGAAGGAACAATGTCAAAATAAGGTGCATCCCTGAAACAATCCAGCCTGTAGCCCTGAAAGATTACATTGTGCTACCTTTCTACCAGACACTCCACTCCCAGATTTAACCACTTCAATCAATTTGCCATCAATCTGCTATAGGCCAGGCGGTGGTTCAGTTATCCTGACTGGGCATCATATGACGTCCAGCAGGATAACATGCCGCCGAGTGCCCGTGGGGGTGCGCATCGCGGCGATCGGTGGAGCGGTGTGTCTGTCTGACACACCGCTCCACCGATCTTGGTAAAGAGCCTCCGGTGGAGGCTCTTTACCACATGATCAGCCGTGTCCAATCACAGCTGATCACGATGTCAATAGAAAGAGCCGTTGATCAGCTTTTCCTCACTCGCGTCTGACAGACGCAAGTAGAGGAGAGTCGATCTGCGGCTCTCCTGACAGGGGGGGCTGATTGTTCATTAGCGCAGCCCCCCCTCGGATGCCCGCACTACACGACCAGGGAAGCCGCCAGGACCACCAGGGAGCCGGGCAACATGTGGATGACCAGGTATGTACCTCATGGCCATCCACATGTGCCCAATCTGTGCCAATCAGTGCCCACAAAAGGGCACTGACTGGCACCATTTGAAATCAGTGATGCCCAGCAATGCCACCCATCAATGACATCAGTGCCACCAATCAGTGTCAACAGTGCCACCCATCAGTGTCCATCTGTGCCACCTATCAGTGCCCATCCATGCCCACCAATGCCCACCTATCAGTGCCCATCAGTGCCCATCCGTGCCACCTAACAGTGCCACCCATAAGTACCCATTAGTGCCACCCATAGGTACCCATCAGTGCCACCCATAAGTGCCCATCAGTGCAGCCTATGAGTGCCCATCAGTGCCGCCTATGAGTGCCCATCAGTGCCGCATACCAGTGCCACCTATCAGTGCCCATCAGTGCCACCTATCAGTGCCACCTATCAATGCCTATCATCAGTGCCTGCCAGTGCCACCTCATCAGTGCCACCTCATTGGTGCCACCTCATCGGTGCCCATCAGTGCTGCCTTATCAGTGCCCGTCAGTACAGCCATATCAGTGCCCGTCATTGAAAACTAAAATGTACTTATTTACAAAACATTTTAACAGGAACAAAGAAAAACTTGTTTTTTTTCAAAATTTTTGGTCTTTTTTTTATTTGTTGCGCAAAAAATAAAAACCGCAGAAGTGATCAAATACCACTAAAAGAAAGCTCTATTTGTGGGAACAAAATGATAAAAAATGTGTTTGGGTATAGTGTTGTATGACCACGCAATTGTCATTCAAATTCGACAGCGCTGAAAGCTGAAAATTGGCTTGGGCAGGAAGGTGCCTAAGTGCCTGGTATTGAAGTGGTTAATTGTTGACTGTATTCATGGGCTACCACAGCCTGCACACCTTCCTGACGCAGTACCATGGGATACAATAGTTTACATTCATTTCTTCCAAAGAAAAAGAGGCTGGTGTGAACTACCAGGAATACTGCATCCTATCGTCAACCTTACACAGGTTTATCTTTCTGTGCTGACCTATCCACAATCACTAAGCCCCTACGCAACCACTAGACCACATATAATGTCATCATAATGGGGGACATCAACTATCCCAATATTGACTGGGCAGAGGGGACAGCTCACTCATTAAAGGCCCTTCATTTCTTAAATGTCTTACAGGACAACTTCATGTTCCATTTGGTGGATTCCTCGACTAGAAAGAATGTATTACTAGATTTATTAATTACGAACGATTCAAATCTGATCACAGATGTGAAAATATGAGACAACTTGGGATCTAGCAATCACAGAATGATCACATTTAGCATAAATCATAGGAAAAGGAGGTACAAAGGTAGTGCAAAAACACAAAATTTCAAACAAGCAAACTTTTCTGAACTGCGCTCAATACTACAAGACATCAGCTGGCACCAAATCCTAGAAACATTGAACACTGAGGATAAATGGGTTTGCTTTAGGAACATATTAAACAAAAGTATCACACAGTGCATTAAAATGGGCAATAAACATAGAGGAGTGAAGGTTAAACCTGGGTGGCTAAACTGTAATGTAAAATGTCTTATTAAAGGGAAAAACATTGCCTTTAAAAAATATAAAGGGGATGGGTCATTGTCAGCATTTCAACACTATAAGGAATGCAATAAGAAGTGTAAGAACGCAATTAGGACAGCTAAAAAGAGACACATACTGTAGCAGAGGAGAGTAAAAAAAATCCCCAAAATATTTTTAAATATATTAACAGTAAAAAAGCGAGGTCAGAGCACATTGGCCACATAAAAGATGATGAAGGCAGGATGGTTACAGATGACACAGAGACGGAAACTGTTCAAAATGCTTTCTTCTCAGTTTTTACACAGGAAAAGGAGGGGTATAGCAACCACGACTGTATTGTTAGTAACACTTTGCAGGATGTACCCTTGTGGCTAAGCCGGTGTCCAGAAAAGACTAAAAAAGCTTAACACAAATAAATCACCAGGACCAGATGGCTTACACCCAAGAGTCCTCAAAGAACTCAGTCAGGTTATAGCCAGACCATTATTCCTAATCTTTATGGACAGCATATTGACAGAAATGGTACCAACTGAGGAGAAAGCCCATGTGGTACCAATATTGAAAAAAAAAGGCAGAGACATATGCTTGTAAACTACAGGGCAGTCAGCGTAACATCAATAGTATGTAAACTATTTGAGGGGATGATAAGGAAATATATCCAAGAATTTGCTAATGAAAACAGTTTCATTAGTAGTAATCAGCATGGGTTTATGAAGGTTCATCCCTGCCAAACCAATCTACAAGGAAGTGAGCTGCCATCTAGATAGGGGAAGACCTGTGGATATGGTGTATCTAGATTTTGCAAAAGCATTCAATACACCATAAACGATTAATCTACAAACTGAGGTCTGTAGGCATGGACCATAGAGTTTTTTCATGGATAGAAAACTGGTTACAGAGGCGTGTTCAAAGGGTGGTAATAAATAAGGTGTACTCACACTGGTCTGGAGTGGTAAGTGGGGCACCCCAAGGCTCTGTCTTGGGACCAATTCTGTTTAATTAATTCATAAATGATATAGAGGTTGGTATAAATATCTCAATCTCAGTTTTTGCAGATGACAGTTTTTGCGGGAATAACTTCACATCAGGATATAGAAATTTTACAGGAAGACCTAAATAATGGGGTGGGCAACTACATGGCAAATAGGGGTTAATGTTGAAAAATGTAAAGTAATCCATTTGGGGACTACAAATATAAACGCAAACTCCTCACTAGGGGGAGAACCTCTAGGGGAATCAAGGAAGGAGAAAGATCTGGGGGTCCTGGTAGAAGACAGACTAAGCAATAGCAGACAATGTTAAGCTGCAGCAAGCAAAACGAGCAGAATATTAGAATGCATAAAAAAGGGAATTTACTCCATAGATAAAACGCCAGCCACTTTATACAACTCTGGTTCAGTTTAGAGTATTTCATCCAGTTCTGGTCACCAGTCCTCAGGAAGGTTGTGCTGAAGCTGGAGAGAGTCCAGAGAAGGGCACGGGGCCACACAATGAGAGTGGAGGAGAAGCGGTTTAACCCTAAAGTGGTTGTAAAGGCAGATTTTTTTTATCTTAATGCATTCTAAATAACCCTCAGTGTACAGCTCCCCCCTCAGCCCCCCTAATGTAACCTTAGCCCCATCTCTATCCAGTGATGTGCACGAGTGCCTTGGCCATCCAGGACTGTCCCTCCCGATTGGCTGAGACACGGCAGTGGCGTCATTGGCTCCCGCTGCTGTCAAAGTCAGTTAGCCAATCAGGAGAGAGAGGGGGTGGGGCCGAACCACGGCTCATTGTCTGAATTGACAAACAGAGCAGGTGCTCAGCTTGGGTGCTCCCATAGTAAGCTGCTTACTGTGGGGGCTCTTGACAGGAGGGAGGGACCAGAGAAGAGGAGGATCCAGGCTTCCCTGTGCAAAACCATTTCACAGAGCAGGTAACTATAACATGTTTGTTTTTTAAAAAAACAAGATTTTAGTATCACTTTAAGCTGTGTAGGGTTTTTTCTGTCAGGGCGAAGGATGGTGTCAGCGCGGAGTATTGATATTTTTAAAAGACTCTTGGACATTCATCGTAGTGGACACAACATACAGGGATATGGGAAATGATTATTGACATTAACACACATACACCTACGCAGGTTGAACTGAATGGACTATTGTTTTTATTCAACCTTACCAACTATGAAACTATGAAATGGGCCATCCAGTGAAGTTAGTGACCACCAAGGGAAAAAAAACTATAATATCCACACGCTGGAGGAAAGCCTTTCTCTACTTCGCCAGTGGAAGATCTTGAGTCCTAGAGATCACGAAAAACGCCATGCCGCTGACCAAAGCCACATTGCCACTGACCGGGATGACACTGACCTTCCAGACAAAATGGTCACTTAATCATCTCTCCAGTATTAGCTCTCCCTACCATGACCCTGACAGAGCCACATGAGTATGGATCCTTTGCTGTAACAAGGAGTCACGGTTATTACACCCCTCGCATAACTGTTCATAACGATTTTGTTAGTTTTCGTTCCTACCAGTTCATATAAACAACCGTTATCTAATTTTTAATATCTCATTGCAGATATTTTTGTTTCATAGGTTCTTCTTTCAGCATACACTTCATTTAACCGTCAAGACACAGACTTCTGAATTTCCAGACTCTCTGCATTCACGAAAGTCACCATACTTTGTGCATCTCAAATGTAAGTTCACTACTACTACTAACACTCACAAGACACCCTCCTATGACCTAACAGTACTATTGTCATCTTCACAATACCACTGTACATACCTAAGTCTACCATATAGGTCCCCATAACCACCAATATGCCTTTTAAGATAGCGTAGGTAAATATCAAAGGACTGAACCATCCAGTGAAACTACTCGCTATGGTCTGAAGCACGCAAGCTCCAATGCAACATTTTATGTCTTCTGGAGATCCACGTTTGTAAAGACAGAGCTCCTTCTATGACACATAAACACTTCCCACATATTTTCTCTGCAACTGCTCCCAAAAAGAAGAAAGGAGTGCTCATTGCAATCAAGAACACTGTGTCTTTTAAATGCTCAAATAGATGAACAAGAATGTTACATTATTTACTTCACAAACAAGAATGATGTAATATATACAATTGTCAACATATACACTGCCAACACCAAGCAAATTTCCTTTCTCCATGAAGTATGGAAGAAGGTACAGAAACAGAAGCAAGGCCACATTCTCATCTGTGGAGACTTTAATTTGGTTCCTGACACCTCTGTGGACATTAAAGGCCCTGTTCCGAAAAAGGCATGCAAGTCTAATCTGTCAACCTTTTTACATACAGTACATCTGATCTGTATTATGTTTGGAGGTGCCAGCACTCCCTGGAAGGAGATTATACCTTCTTATCTCCTCCATCCTACCAATGAAGGAAAATTATCCAATCCCAGAGATATATCAAACACCTTCTGTTCCTATTACAGCTCCTTATACAATTTGAAAGACAACTCATCCACACCACAGACTTTGGAATCCAAAATTTTGAGATTTTTAGAGTCTTTGAACCTACCTACACAGTCTGCCTCCGATCTAGAGACTCTCAATGCTCCTATTACTGACCCGGTGATTGAAAGAGCCATTTCACTCCCCAATAATAAAGTACCTGGCCCTGATGGCTTTTCAACCAAATACTATAACTATTTACCCAAATTCTGATCTCTCAACTGAACTAAACCTTCAATGCTGCCATGTTCTCTGGCAAATTTCCAAATGAAATACTCTCAACCCTTTCGAAACCAGGAAGGGAGCCAGTATCCCCCCTCCCCCAAATTTTCTCCAAATTTTCTTATTGAACACAGATCTACAGTAAAATGATATGCAAAAACTACGGCGCAGAGTATGGCCCCCATTTTGTCTCAACTAGTTCACACAGACCAAGTTGGCTTCACATTGGGCAGACAGACGCCAGGTGCCACTCATACAATAACTAACCTAATACCACACTGAATCTGTGAAAACCCAAACTTTTTTCCTAACATCGAACACAGAAAAAGCCTTTGAGTGAATACATTGGGGTTTCTTGAATCAGACACTTTCAAAATTTGGATTTAGTGGTAATATTCTATCAGCTATCATGGCCTTATATTCATCACCATTAGCTCACGTATTTGTGGACAGATTGCTCTCAGACAGGTTTAAAATAACAAATAGTATGGGACAGTTGGATATAGTACACTAACCACTAAAATATGTGTGCATGTTTAATGGATATTTAATAAAACAAAAGGAAACAGAATAAATATTTTGCTGCCGAATCCTTTTGCATTTGGTGTACCTGTTATTTAGCTTTATGCAGCATTAGAAGCATAGCCATGATGTTCTGGCTTCTTTCACTTACAGACATTAGGATTGGATGAATGTTTAAAGAGGTGCACAAAATCAATTGTTATTCATTATT
This sequence comes from Aquarana catesbeiana, assembly GCF_042186555.1. Taxonomy (NCBI): domain Eukaryota; kingdom Metazoa; phylum Chordata; class Amphibia; order Anura; family Ranidae; genus Aquarana; species Aquarana catesbeiana. The sequence continues at coordinate 146,950,994 of NC_133330.1, forward strand.
TAAGATATTACCATGGAGCGCGCTCTCAGCACAGTAAGTTATAAACACAGGGCCACATATATGTGGTCACTAGGTGTCAAGGCCCACTTGCCGAGAGCCTGTATATATGCGTACGGCCGGCACCAAGGGGTTAAGCAACAAATCCAATAGACCAATCCTTCTAGCTAGATCAGCTTTGGTTATTTTCATTAAGGTAATTGTGTTCCTTTTCCTCATCATCCTCATCCTGCAGTTCGCAAAAATGAAAAACAACAGCTGAAGAGTCAATGCAGAAATAAAATACAGGATTGTTAGTATTTAATATTTTTTCTTTATATGAGCTGAGGGGTAGAATCTTCCCCAACCCTGCACTTATGCCGAAGTAGCAATATTACCAATTTTACCTTGGAGATACATGTTTTAAAAGCTAATAAAATCAAATCATTATAGTTTTTAGAGGGTAAGATGGATTTACAGAGGGCCATATATAAAGGCTATGCATGAAGATATAACAACTGTGTGCGTAGATATACTAGCATCTATTTAATAACATTTAACAAAGTGAAAGGCCTATATGTAAAGTACAGTGACAAATACCATCCATACAACCTTTATCATTTTCTTCCTGTGTGCACAGCAAAGCAAATTCTGAGTAATTTCTGTAGGTTACTACACTATACAAATAATTATGGAGCTTGAACTAAATCAGTGCATGTGACCTACCGAGAATCTTATGAGTCTTCAGGTGTACAAAACCGACTATATACAGTATAAAGGCAGCTTATGTGCTTTTCTCTCAGACTATACCTACGAGATCAGTTGGGGAGTAAAACAAGGTTGAGCAGTGACATAGATCTTGGGGGCAGGTAATGATTAATACTAGTAAAACTAGTTAATTTATCAGGCAGGCTGGTATATGCACTGTTAGGCTCCATGCACACTGGGCTTAAAAATGCCAGTTCCCTTGGCAGAAAAAAAACACTCATATAGACTGTTTTTGTAAACAGTTTAGACAGGTTCAGGAGACTTTAGCATTTTTTCTGCCAGAAAGCTCCAATCAAAAATTTTTCCTGCCTCTAAACGCTAAGCTTAAAATGTGCCTCTAATTGCCCCAATGTGCATGGACACATAGGATAACATTGAGCTGGTTCTACAGGCAAAACACAAACACCTGTAGAAGCAGCGATTTTGAACCCAGTGTGCATGGACCCTCAAAGGAAATCTGAGCTGATTCAAATACGTGTGTTATTTTTTTCTAATAGCTATACAGTGTATATTGTAGGATCTCGCTTCAAGTGTAGGGCTTTAGGACACCACCACTCACTTTTTCTTTGTTTAACCACTTGCCGACCGGGCCATAGCCGAAAGACTGCTACAGCGCGGTCGGCTTATTCTGGGTGGGCGTCCATGGACGTCCTCGCAGGATCCCGCTCTTGCGCGCCCCCTGGGGCGCGCACCCGAGAACATCTGTGACCGCCTCTGATTGCGGCCGTTTACCATGTGACCGCTCCATCAAATGACGGAGCGATCACATGTAAACAAAACGGCGTCATGTCATGACGCCGGTTCCTCTCTCCCCTCTCTGTACCGATCGGTACAGTGTCAGAGGAGAGGGAGAGAGCGGATGGCAGCAGCGCTGTGGGCACTACAGATCCAGTCACATCCATCCATCCATGCTCAGCCATCCCTCCATACTCGAATGCCCTGCACTACTCTGCAATACCCAGCAATACCGTGCACTACTCTGCAATACTCTGCACTTCTCTGCAATACCCTGCAATACCCTGCAATACTCTGCAATACCCCCCAATACCCTGCAATACTCTGCAATACACTGCAATACCCTGCAATACTCTGCAATACTCTGCACTTCTCTGCAATACCCTGCAATACCCCACAATACCCCACAATACCCTGCAATACTCTGCAATACACTGCAATACTCTGCAATACACTGCAATACTCTGCAATACCCCGCAATACCCTGCAATACTCTGCAATACCCTGCACTACTCTGCAATACCCTGCAATACTCTGCAATACCCCGCAATACTGTGCAATACTCTGCAATACCCTGCACTACTCTGCAATACCCTGCACTACTCTGCAATACTCTGCAATACTCTGCAATAATCTGCAATACTGTGCAATAATCTGCAATACCCTGCACTACCCTGCAATACCCCGCAATACTCTGCAATACCCCGCAATACTCTGAAATACTCTGCAATACCATGCAATACCGTGCAATACTCTGCAATACACTGCAATACTCTGCATAAACCCGCAATACTCTGCAATACCCCGCAATACTCTGCAATACCCTGCAATACTCCGCAATACCCCACAATACCCCACAATACCCCGCAATACTCTGCAATACCCCACAATACCCCACAATACTCCGCAATACCTCGTAATACTCCGCAATACCCCGCAATACTCTGCAATACCCTGCCATACTCTACAATACCCAGCCATATCGCCGTACTCAGGAGGAGTAGGAGAATCTAATTTGGGGTGTCATTTTTGGTATGTACAAGCTATGTGTTATAAATATTGTATAAAATGGACAACTTTGTGTTAAAAAAAATGCGTTTTAACCACTTCCCGCCCACCGGCCATCATATGACGTCCTTGAGTTTGTGCGGGGATATTTGAATGATGCCTGCAGCTACAGGCATCATTCAGATATCAGCTTTTTCAGCCAGCGATTCCCTACACCATAAGAATGATCATAGCAGCTGTTCTACTGCTTGATTGTTCTTACGGGAGGCAAGAGGGGACATCCCCCCTTCCCGCCGCCCTCCGGTGCTTCTACCGACTCACCGCTACGATCGAAGCCAGGATCGTTGTTTTTTTTTTTTAATTTCAGGCTTCCCAGCCTAGAGGTGAGGTGTGGGGTCTTATTAACCCCATATCGCACTGTAAAGAGGACCTGTCATGCCATATTCCTATTACAAGGGATGTTTACATTCCTTGTAATAGGAATAAAAGTGATCAAATTTTTTTTTTTTTGGGAAAAAAGTGTCAAACTAAAATAAATAAAGTAAAATGAACAATAAAAAGAAAAAACATTTTTTTAAAGTGCCCCTGTCCGTGTGCTCGCACACGTAAGTCCCGCCCACATATGAAAATGGTATTCAAACCACACATGTGAGGTATCACTGCAAACGTTAGAGCGAGAGCAATAATTTTGGCCCTAGACCTCCTCTGTAACTCAAAACATGTAACCAGTAAAACATTTTAAAGCGTCACCTATGGGGATTTTCAAGTAGTGAAGTTTGGTGCCATTCCATGAGCGTGTGCAATTTTGAAGGGTGACATGTCAGGTATCTATTTACTCGGTGTAACTTCATCTTTCACATTATGCAAAAACATTGGGCTAACTTTACTGTATTGTTTTTTCTAAAGCACAAAACAGTTTTTTTCCCCCCAAAAAAAGCTTTCAAAAAATTGCTGCTCACATATGCGAGATAAAAAGTTGCAACAACCGCCATTGTATTCTCTAGGGTGTTTGCTAAAAAAACATATATAATGTTTTGGGGTTCTATGTAATTTTCTAGCAAATAAATGATGATTTTTACATGTAGGAGAGAAATGTCAGAATTGGCCTGGGTGCTCCAGAACGCCTGAAGGTGCTCCCCTGCATGTTGGGCCTCTCTATGTGACCACGCTGTGTAAAAGTCTCACACATGTGGTATCGCCATTCTCGGGAGTAATAGCAGAATGTGTTTTGGGGTGTAATTTGTGGTATGCATATGCTGTGTGTGAGAAATAACCTGCTAATATGACAATTTTGTGAAAAAAAAAAAAAAATAATCTTGATTTTGCAAAGAATTGTGGGGAAAAAATGACAACTTCAAAAAACTCACCATGCATCTTTCTAAATACCTTGGAATGCCTTCTTTCCAAAAAGGGGTCATTTGGGGGGTATTTGTACTTTTCAGGCATGCTAGAGTCTCAATACTTCAGGTGTGATCAATTTTCAGATTTTGGTACCACAGCATTTGGACTCTATAACTTTCACAAAGACCAAATAATATACACAAATTTGTACTTATTTTTACCAAAGATATGTAGCGGTATAAATTTTGGCCAAAATTTACGAAGAAAAATTCCAAATTTGCTAAATTTTTTAACAGAAACCAAAAAAAATTCATTTTTTTACAGAATTTTCAGTCTTTTTCCTTTTATAGCGCAAAAAATAAAAAACCCAACGGTGATTAAATACCACCAAAAGAAAGCTCTATTTGTGTGAAAAAAAGGACAAAAATGTCATATGGGTACAGTATTGTATGACTGAGTAATTGTCATTCAGAATATGAGAGCACCGAAAGCTAAAAATTGGTCTGGTTAGGAAGGGGGTTTAAGTGCCCAGTTGTCAAGTGGTTAAGAATGGTCTTACCCATTTTTATTTAAAAGAAATTCAGCAAACATACATGAGTTTCCCTCACAGGGATATTCAGCATTTCAATCTTGCTTTAAAATAAATGTAATTCAGCCCTTCTGGCTTCCTGCTCTGGCCTTCCCCTTTAGGCCTTGGTCTGTCTCCCACAGACTGGTCGCTCATCAACTCAGTGCATACAGCTAGCAGCTTTGTGCTGAATTGGCTTCCACCTCTCTCCTAGGTGGAGCTCTCCTGACTCCTGGGCCAGACCTCCTGTCTGCTGGGGTGGAGCCCAGAACCCTAGTCAGGTCGATACTTAAAGGCCAGCACACAGCTGACCCATTATTGGCTGGCTGGTTGTTTACAAAATATGGACCGTGGCGGGGTACCGCCCTGCTACAATATACAATATATGATTATTTGTGAGTCCCAAAAAAAGTGACATGGACTTTTTCACCTAACCATCATATCTCTTTTGTGCTGCATCGAATACACACCACCTTCACCTTTTCTAATCCAAGTTAGGGATATTAAATCCTTTATCATATTAACCCAGAATATATGGGATCAAAATACTGAATACAACTTACTGTAATATACTGTATACAGTATGTATTATAGTAGTATGTGCTGCATGCAGGAGCTGATGAGGTTCACACATGTATGCATTATAGCTGAATTTGCCACATACCATATTTTATTTATTTTATTATTTATTTCAGGTACTTATATAGCGCTGTCAATTTACGCAGCGCTTTACATATACATTGTACATTCACATCAGTCCCTACCCTCAAGGGGCTTACAATCTAAGGTCCCTAACTCACATTCATACATACTAGGGACAATTTAGACAGGATCCAATTAACCTACCAGCATGTCTTTGGAGTGTGGGAGGAAACCGGAGTACCCGGAGGAAACCCACGCAGGCACAGGGAGAACATGCAAACTCCAAGCAGGTAGTGTCGTGGTTGGGATTTGAACCAGTGACCTTCTTACTGTTAGGCGAGATATTAATTCCATTATTGCATGCTGCACACGTGTTACTTGCAATACATACATTCACACATTTGTATTTCAGTGCTGCACATTTTTCACCTTAAAATTTACATGCATCCTTCCGTGGAGGAGGGAAATGGATCAGTGAAGTTTAGTGAATATGAAGCTTTAAAGGGTACTGTCTTCCCACTTCCAAACTGTATGATCAAGGCAATTTTCTTGGCTTATATAAATAAAAAGAAAAAACTGCGCTGAAATGGAGTGGATATGCTGCGGTTATAAGTGGGGTACACCAAATAAAAGTAAAGAGAAACAAAAAACCGCGCTCAACCTTATAGATGTAAATAACAATGTGATAAGAAAAAAATATATAATTTGGACAGTCCTTATAGTGCCTATAAAGTCCAAAATCATAAGTGAATTCAAATCTTCAAAGATCCCTCAAAGTTGATAGGTGCACAAACGGATCAAATGGAACAGTCAATAGTATATAGAATGCTTACCAGATGGTAAGCCAAATCAAACGAGTGGCTTAAACCCAGCCTGGGCCTTTTAAGGAATCAATCCCGGTGCATAAGAGCAATACTTCCACTCGTGAAGAATGAACGTGAATTCCCAAACGGATTTATCCCAAAAAAAATTAAAAAAACATAGTGTGATATTGTCAACAAATATGGAAAAAAGAAAAAAAGGAAAGCCCTTACACAGTGATGAATCATAGAGGGTCATATAAAACACCCGGTGCCCATAAACACACAAAGGGTCTTTGTGCAAGTGACATAAATAAATAAATAATGAAAATGAAACCAATGTTGAGTAAAACAAGAAGCTTGCAGAGTTACTGCTTACCAGATGTAAATAGAATGAGATAAATTAAAACGACAACCACCGGATAGTTGAATGGTAAGGGTAAACACACAGTGCCGCAAACCACACCAATTTCCTGCTTACCAGATGGAAGCCTTGGATAGACACACTGACACAGCTTGGGAAACAGCTTCCTTAACCGGGCAATGTACGCCAATCACGTCCGTCTTAACCAAAGCCCCATGGTATCCATAAAGTAAAAATATGGCAAGATAGTGTATTACCTCTTAAACAGCTTTATTAAAAAAGAAATGCACTTACAAACATATGAAAAATGATAGCGATGCCGGCCGGCAAACAAACGAACTCCCATCCTCAAAGGGGCGACGCGGTGACGTCAGCACGTACCTCCTAGACGCGTTTCGTCATAGGATGACGTTTGCAATGGGGAACGGGCAGCGTGCTGAACCACCGTCTAATATACCCATACCAAGCCTCGCACTGAGTTCTATTAAGAGAATGACGAGGCGCCATCTTAAATAAGGGCAGAGCCAGCACTCCTATCACCATAAAAGAAGAACGGTCTGTGAACTCATAAAGATGGCTTAAAAAGAACAGAGCACAAAAATTGTACAACACCCAATGGGATGACCAACTGATTATTTAAGTTATACAACATCTGAACCCAATTAAATTAAAATAAATAATCGTCAAATTATTCATATTGTACACCGATCAAGGAAATGCGGATCCAAATAGAATAATTTTAGTTCAAATAGAGGAATATTAATAAAAAATATATAAAATAATTAAATTATTAAAAATTATAGAAAAATTGAAAAATTAAATTAAAATATATAAAATAATGAATACCAGATAGTATCAAACTAGGGTGCCAGCAAAAAATTTTTTTTTGGCAGATCCTCATTACCATGGGTGTACCCAAATGTACTAGCCCTTACAATTAAAAATATTCATATAAATTAAAAATAATAAAAATGGGATTATTAAACCCCATACAGGAATAAGGACAGTATCTGGACCCCATATTATTAGGAGCATAAATTAACTCTACCAGTTGGATGGACCCTCGATTAACTCGAGCAGTGGGATTCGATGGTACAAAAATAGATTTGGAAAAAACGCCAAACCAAAGAGGAACCCAAAAAAATTTTTATGCTAGGATGGTATGACAAACATATGCCAAAAAGGGGTCCCATAAAACAATCGAATAAATGATGATCAAAAATCATTCAAACAAATTTTGCAAAGAGGCATGATATATAATAAGCAACTCTGCTAAAAAATATAACATCTGCTAGAACCCAAGGCCATAAGGAAAATCAAGAATTATCAATAAAGGCGTTAACATCCACCTCAATATTTAACCCATGAGGGGTATAAGTTCTAACCCTGTGTATCCAAGCCATCTCTAATCTAGAGATCTCTCGTACCATGGAGCTCCCTTGCCAGTGTGGTTTATATCTGTCGATCCACAGAAACAGGGTGTTGGAGGGGTCTCTATTATGTACTAGCCTATAGTGCTTAGAGACCGAGTGGTTCCTAAACCCTGTTAAAATATTGGTGATGTGTTCATTTAGTCTAACTGAAAGGGGGCGTTTGGTACGCCCAATGTATTGCAAGCCACATGGGCATTGCAACAAATAAACCACTCCAAGAGTAGAACAAGTAACAAATGGGGCAATAGTATGGGTCTGGCCAGTGCTAGTGGAGATAAAGGACTGGGTTCTCCTGTCATGGCAGCTATTAAAGGAACAGACCCGACATTTGCGACATTTGTAAAAACCAGTTAGCTGATCGAAAAAAGTGGACTTATCCACTCGGGGGTCTAGTACATTTGGGGCCAATCTATTCCTAAAAGACGGGGCCCCTCTAAAGAATTTTCTTGGCTTACACCAAATCAATTACTAATCCTTTGGTGTTCACAATACATTAAACATTTATAGTGTGAAAAAGCAAGGAGGAAAGGTAAAGATGGGTAGATGTCCCCTGAGCCACAGGCTAAAGACCTGCATGTCTGTTTCTGTTGGTGTGTTATGAGAGAGTAGTATGTTAAAAGAGAGAGCTGATACATCACAAAATATTGCTATACAGAGCAAAATATACATTACAAGGGGTTGTTTTATTAGTGAGGGTTGCTTTAGAATAAGACTGTTAGATAAAAGACTGCTATACTTGCAGAAGACAATTCTGTTAGAGACTTGTATTATATCCTATTTACCATCATGCAAGGAGCCGTGTAACTCTTCTCCAAACAGCTTGAAAAATAATTAATACCTAATAAACACCTATGCTTAGTAGCTAAAGAATATAAACTGTGAATATGTATATATTAGCTGCTGTGTAGAACACTTTTGTGCTAAAATCAAAATTCATTCTACCTCACAGCGCTCTAACCAAACCCAAAATTACAAATTGTTTACATTAAAATATTATATCCGTGCAATACAACATTATTATAAAAGTCCATCCATTAATATCAATTTCAAATAAATGCTTTTTGCTGATTTCCTCTTGCTTCTGCAGCGACTAACAATGTTCAAAGGGCTCCGTGCAGATTGTGCAAACCAAATAGTGGGAGTTGGCAATTTTATGATCCCACATCCCTCTCATTTCTTGTCCTGGTATCACTGAGGTAAAAATTAGGAGAAATTTCCACAAGGGGGATCACAAACATAAACAATGCAAATATTCTGACCATTCACTGCTCTATTTATAACTACAAAGACATTGGGCTAGAGTTTGGCCACACAATATTGCTATAAAGCAAAGTGTATAAAACTGTGACTGCGCAGAAAACAAATACAAATATAATGTCTCAATGTTACTATGGCTTGTACAATGACAGAAATGGAATTAGCAATTTGTTCAATTGGGGTCACACATGATGATCTAAATAACCAAATTTCTATTTTAGCAGAATCCAAAGCTTGTAAAGTGATGGCTATAGCTTGGCCATCATGATATCCTTGTCTATAACCAATGCATCTCATACCCAGTGGTCCCCCATCCATCACTCTAGAAGAAGCCAATATATGGCTTTATCAAACCACTGGCAGGTTAGTATTCCTTCTGGTCTTTATACAGACGTGTTATTGAAGAATATCCACAGAAAGCTGACACCAAGATAAATGTGATATACTTGACTAAAATTACAAGAGATATGTGTCTTTTAGGTAATTTATTAAACAAAAATATCAATAGATTTAATGGCGTTTTGTGGAAAAAGTAAGTATACCCTTGGCCTCAGGAGGATGGTATAACCCTCTTTTGTAAATTGATTTCTCATAGATATTTTGCATAACTACCCAACAATCTCTGACATTGACTCACTTCAAATTCCATAATAACATTTTAATGGGGTTCAAACCAGGGCTTGGATTAGACTAGTCTACAACCCACCATTTCTTCTTTCTGAGCCATCACTAATCATGCCTCAACATACCAACCAAATCATTCTCTTTATTACTCCCAAGACCTCCTCCCTCGCTCCCTTGTCACCTCCTCGCATGTTCACCTCCAGGACTTCTCCAGAGCCTCTCCCATCCTCTGGAACTCCCTACTCCAATCTGTCTGACTATCTTCTACTCTGTCTACGTTTAGACAATCCCTGAAAAACATTCTCTTCAGAGAGGTCTACCCTTCCCCTACCTAACAACTGTACTTTTATTTTCTCCATCAGCTCATCCCCCACAGTTATTCCCTTTTGTATCTCTTGACCCTCCCTCTTAGATTGTAAGGTCTAATGATCAGGGCCTTCTGATTCCTTTTGTATTAAATTGTATTGTAATTGTACGGTCTGCCCTTATGTTGTAAAGTGCCGTGTAAACTGCTGGTGCTATATAAATCTTGTATAATAAAAAAAAAAATTAATAATAATAACTTTTTTTTTTTAAAAACTGTAAAAAAAAAAAAAAAAAAAAAAAAAAGGAAAAATAAGCAATTAGACTTTTGTCACACGTTGGTCTCTGAAGAACAACGATCAGCATTTGAATTGCTCTTCAAAGAGCATTTGACAGGTGGCAAGGAGCCAGGTATCACCTCCTCATCACCTGCTTTAACCCCTTCAACCCTGCACTAGCATGAAGCAAACAGCGTGCATTTAATTCAGCTGCGGGGCGCTTGGAGAGCAGCCAGTTCCAAAGGGGGTATAATTGATGCCGCTCCTGTGAAACAAAGCATTGTGACCACAGCATGTGCACATCCCCAGGCACCGCCTTTGTAGCTGAAGCGGTAGCGGTTGAGGGGAGTGTCATATTGCCTCCTCCTGGGCATCCTAATTTAACCACACCCACTTTTAACCACACCCACTATTCACTATCCGCAGGTATAGATCCCCCAAAGTGTCCCTTACTTCAAAAGTTGGGAGGTATGCAACCTCACTCAGCACCATCTTGGACACTCCCCCAGGGATTCATATTTTTAAAATACCTGTATTTCATTCCCTAATACTGTGTCCCCCTCTCCTACCAGCATCAAAAATTGGGAGATCTTATCTGCTGTATATGGCCACATCCCTTTTGGTTTTATAGAAAAATAATTTCCCCCATTAAAATGGGACTTTAAATGCTTAAAGAGTAAACATATATTTGTATTATAAAATATAATTTTATTTGTAGAAAAGGTTGTTTTACATAAACAAAAAATTAAATCATAGGATACATAGTAAAAGTGGGGTACAATATTGCTCATAGCAAAATCAGGCAATGGTGCACTCACTGAAAACCTTAACCGCCTTATTGATGAGTATCTCTGACCCCATGTGGTGAGTCTTCCTTCATATATAAAGAACACCATACATTTTTACAAATTCTTGATAAACTCCACATACCATAACAGGCGCTTCTAGTCACCATTGACATAGAGGCCCTGTACAGCTTGATCCCCCATGAGCTAGGCTTAGCTGCAGTCAGGAACATCCTGGCCCAAAGAGGTCAGGAGGATTGGGCCTTCAATGACTTTATCTTGCAGTCATTGGAATTTGTGCTTAACCACTTCAATACAGGGCACTTATACACCTTCCTGCCCAGACCAATTTTCCAGACAATTGCGCGGTCAAGCCACACTGTTCCCAAACTAAATTTTTATCATTTTGTTCCCACAAATAGAGCTTTCTTTTGGTGCTATTTGATCACCTCTGGGATTTTGAAAAAAATGTTTTTTTTTGTTTCTGTTACAAAACTTTGTAAATAAGTAAGTTTTCTCCTTCACTGATGGGCCCTGATGGGGCTGCACTGGTGGGCACTAGGGATGAGTTTCGAGTTCGAGTCAAACATGAGTTCGACTCAAACATCGGCTGTTCGCCAGTTCGCCGAACAACGAACAATTTGGGGTGTTCGATGCAAATTCAAAAGCCGCAGAACACCCTTTAAAAGTCTATGGAAGAAATCAAAAGTGCTAATTTTAAAGGCTCATATGCATGGTATTGTCATAAAAAAGTGTTTGGGGACCTGGGTCCTGCCCCAGGGGACATGTATCAATGCAAAAAGAAGTTTTAAAAACAGCTGTTTTTTCGGGAGCAGTGATTTTAATAATGCTTAAAGTGAAACAATAAAAATGTAATATTCCTTTAAATTTCATACCTGGGGGGTGTCTATAGTATGCCTGTAAAGGTGACCATGTTTCCCATGTTTAGAACAGTCTGACAGCAAAATTACATTTCAAAGGAAAAAAAGTCATTTAAAACTACTCGCGGCTATAATGAATTGTCGGTCCGACAATACACATAAAAGTTCATTGATAAAAACGGCATGGGATTTCCCCACAGGGGAACCCTGAACCAAAATTTTAAAAAAAATGGCGTGGGGTCCCCCCAAAAATCCATACCAGACCAGGACGAGAGAGCACCCCCCTCCTGAACCGTACCAGGCCACATGCCCTCAACATTGGGAGGGTGCTTTGAGGTAGCCTCCCAAAGCACCTTGTCCCCATGTTGATGGGGAGAAGAGCCTCATCCCCACAACCCTTGCCGGTGGTTGTGGGGGTCTGCGAGCGGGGGGCTTATCGGAATCTGGAAGCCCCCTTTAACAAGGGGACCCCCAGATCCCACCCCCCGTGTGAATTGATAATGGGGTACAAATGTACCCCTACCATTTCACAAAACAAGTGTCAAAAAGGTTAAAAAACACAAGAGACGGTTTTTGTCAAGTCCTTTATTAATCTCTTCTTCTTTCTGCTTCTTCTTCCATCTTCTTTCTTCTGATGTTCTTTTGGTGTTCTTCTTCTTCCTCCATCTTCTTCATCTTCTTCTTCTCCATCTTCTTCTTCCTCTGCTCTTCTCGTCCCGCATCTTCCTCCAGGCTTCTTCTCCACTTCGTCTGCACGATCCGCCTCAGTGGGAGTCTTCAGCCGTGTGACGCTTCGCTTCTTCTGACATTTCTTATATAACGGAGGGTGGGGCCACCCAGCAATCCCGCCCTCCTCTGATGCACGGGGAATTCACAGGACTTCCCTGAGGCTTTCCCCGTGTTGCCAGACAACACGGGGAAAGCCTCAGGGAAGTCCCGTGAATTTCCCGTGCTTCAGAGGAGGGTGGGGTCACCGGGTGGCCCTGCCCTCTGTTATATAAGAAATGTCAGACGAAGCAAAGCGTCACACGTCCCCCCCTCTTTTCCTGCAGCCTGCCAGGTTGTGTGCTCGGATAAGGGCCTGGTATGGAATTTAGGGGGACCCCCATGCATTTTTTTTCTATTTTGGTTCGGGGTTCCCCTGTGGGGAAATCCCATGCCATTTTTATCAATGAATTTTTATGTGTATTGTCAGACCGACAATTCATTATAGCCGCAAGTAGTGTTCTAAACATGGGAAACATGCGCCCCTTTACAGGCATACTATAGACACCCCCCCCCCCCCAGGTATGAAATTTAAAGGAATATTAAACTTTTATTGTTTCACTTTAAGCATTATTAAAATCACTGCTCCCGAAAAAACAGCTGTTTTTAAAACTTCTTTTTGCATTGATACATGTCCCCTGGGGCAGGTCCCCAAACACTTTTTGTGACAATAACTTGCATATAAGCCTTTAAAATTAGTGCTTTTGATTATTCATGTTCGTGTCCCATAGACTTTAATGGTGTTCGCGTGTTGGAACAAATTTTTTGCCTGTGCACATATTCTGATGCGAACCGAACCGGGGGGTGTTCGGCTCATCCCTAGTGGGCACTGATAAGGTGGCACCAATGAGGTGGCACTGATGGGCACTGATGATGAGCACTAATATGTGGCACTGATGGGGCACCAATAGGCGGCACTGATGGGCACTGATAGCAGCACTGATGGGTACACATAGGAGACACTGATAGGCACTGAAAGGCGGCACGGATGGGCACTGATAGGCGGCACAGATGGGCACTGATAGGTGGCATTGATGTAAACTAATAGATGGTACTGTTGGATGCCAATCAGTGCCAAACAATAACGGCTCTTCCTGTTTACACTGTGATCAGCTTTGATTGGACACGGCTGATCACGTGGTAAAGAGTCTCCATCAGACACTTAGATCGGTGTTGCGGTGTGTCAGACTGACACACTGCAACAACGATTGCCGCGATGCTTGATATCCTGGTGACGTCATATGACGTTCGGTCAGGATATCGAAACCACTTTGCAGCCGTCATTTTGCTATATGGCTATATTTCCACTACCTCTGGGTACAGGGAGTGGCGATAATGATAAGTTGTGCCCCATAGTATGTTAACCTGTACCTGTGGGAGTGGGAACGTATGGTTATGGCCAGCAAATAGTTATCGATGTACATGGCCTATATAATCTTATGGCACTGATACATCAATGACATGTTCATGATATAGGACGGCCCGGAGGACCTACTAAAAATCTGCCTTGAAAGAATTAATAAAAACAACTATAACCTTGCTCTCACAATGTCATATGACCCTGTGGAGGTGACTTTTTTGGATGTTATTGTCAAATGTGGTGATGATGACATGCTCACAAGTCACCTTTATCAAAAAACTCATGGCTGGAAATGTAATAATGTTTGCCTCAAGTTTTCATCCCAAACCACTGTTGGTGTCAATTACCTATAGTCAATATTTGAAGACTAGAAGGAATTGCTCCAAAGAGACATCTTTTCAACAAGAAGCCAACATATTGAGAGATCGTCTCTTGTAAAGAGGGTACACTAAAACATGTCTAAAGAAGGCCTATAAGAGAGCATTAAGGTAAACAAGAAATGAGCTTGTACCCGGTACAAGCGTAAAAAATAAAAAAACAGAGACAACTGATACGAATACCACGAGAATCATTATGAAATTTTCCAAATCAACATCCCGAGATTAAAAATATTGTGCAAAAATAATGACACCTGCTATCCATTGACCCCAACATTGGTAAGTTTGTACTCCTAACCCCCTTGATAACTTTCAGGAGAGCCACTTCCATACGGGATCGTATCATACAAAGTGAATTTAAGGAAACAAAAGGAAAGATCCTTGTAAGTACAAGGGTACCTTTATATGTGGAGCATGCAGATATTGTAGGTACATGCACAATGGCTCTTCCATTAAATTACCCAATGGACAAATCTTCAAGGCATAGCACTATGCCAACTGTAAGACCTGTGGTGGGGTGTGTCTTATGTTATATGACTGAGGCTCATTTTATGTAGGCAAAACCAAGCTTGGATTTTGGAGAAGGGTCAACAGGCATATTCACACTATGCAAACTTAATCTGGAACTGCCATTGGGCAGACATGTCACTGCCATACATCACAGCATTTTTCCTAGAGTCAAATTTCTGGCTTTGGGACGGATCCACCCCTGTTCCAGAGGAGGGGATTAGAACAAGCTCCTCCTTCTCCATCACCTTAAAGGCACCACATTCCCAGGCCTCAGTGAGGCAGTGAATTTGAAGTCCTTCCTAGAGGGTTGTGCTGTTTTGTCCATGAGATCTCAATATTTGCTCCCTCATGATTAGGGATGAGCCGAACACCCCCCAATTCGGTTCACACCAGAACCTGCGAACGGACCGAAAATTTGCACAAACTTTAGAACCCCATTGAAGTCTATGGGACTCAAACGTTCAAAATCAAAAGTGCTAAATTTAAAGGCTAATTTGCATGGTATTGTCCTAAAAAGGGTTGGGGACTCGGGTCCTGCTCCAGGGGACATGTATCAATGCAAAAAAAAGTTTTAAAAACTACAGTTTTTTCAGGAGGAGCAATTTTAATGATGCTTAAAGTGAAAAAAAAGTGAAATATAACTTTAAATATCGTACCTGGGGGGTGTCTATAGTATACCTGTAAAGTGGCGCGTGTTTCCCGTGCTTAGAACAGTCCCTGCACAAAATTACATTTTTAAAAGAATAAGTCATTTAAAACTGCTTGCGGCTTTAATGTAATGTCGGGTCCCGGCAATACGGATGAAAATCAGTGAGACAAACGGCATGGGTACCCCCCCAGTCCATTACCAGGCCCTTTGGGTCTTGTATGGATATTAAGGGGAACCCCGCACCCAAATTAAAAAAAAGGAAAGGTGTGGGGCCCCCAGGCCCTATATACTCTGAACAGCAGTATACAGGTGGTGCAAACAAGACAGGGACTGTAGGTTTGTTAAGTAGAATCTGTTTGTAATTTTGAACTGGTGCATTTTTAATGTGTAGCTCCAGCCAAAAAAATCTATTTTTAAGCTTTTTGGAAAACATAGGGAAGGGTTGTCACCCTGGAGATAAAAGACAAGATGCACCAATCTAAGTGCAGTATCAAAACGTAACTTTAATATAAATATAAAAAAACGAACGGCCAAGTGGCTACTCACAAGGACAAGGTAAAATTAGGCACATAGAACATGTAGCTAGCCCAGGGAACGTCATCTCAGCTGTTCACGGTGCAGGCTCCAAACGATGTTATCAAGGCTCTGGGGAGAGGGTGGAAAGGCTGTCCGCAGTGTGGAAATCTCTGCTGATGGGTGCTAGGCTGTGAGGAAGACGGTAAAACCCAGGTGTCCGCAAGGAGAGGCGGCATCTAGTCGTGCACCAAAAGCCAGGGCCTGAAGCAGGAAGCAGGAACCGGATGAGAACCAGCGTGAAGCGCACTTTACAATGGGAACAGGGCAGCGTAAATGGCGTATGGACATGTCAGATGACGTGTTTCAATGCATTCGCATTTTCTTCAGATCTAATAGGCTGATAGAGTAGGCATCCTTTATAGAGAGGCTGGAGTCCGTCGCTAAGCGACGGCGTCAGCAGGAGACAGAAGGTGCACCTTCTGTCTCCTGCTATAGGTCTCCCTTGCGCACAATTCCTTGAACCTTTTGGCAGGCAGGAGAGACCTAGGGATCTGTTCTATAACCCAAACAGATAACCCCAGAGTGGAACCCTTGTGAACTGTGGCAAAATGTCTGGGCACACTGTGGGGGAACCTGCCACTGAGGAACCGCACATTCCACAAACTCACGGAAGGGGGCAGAGTCTACCAACTGAAAAGGCAGCAGTTGAAGCGCTAGCAATTTAGCCAAGCTATCATTCAACCGCTGGGCATGTGGATGGCTGGGAGCGAACCTCATTGAGCGGTGCAACAGCTGGGGCAGGGAAATTTGCCTGGTACAATCTGATGTCGGTGTACCGATAGCAGATTGCCCCCAAGTACTTGGCTGTGACACACCTAATTCTACACCTTCATTCCTCTCAGTCCAAGTCTCAGAGAGGACTGAAGGTATAGCGGGGTTGGAGATCCCAGCTGATGAGGAGCAAGGAGAGGTCCTCTTTGTTCTTTGGTGTGGGTCTTTTAGGTACGCTTGCCAATGAACTGCATGGCAGGTCAACATATGTCTGGTCAAGCATGTGGTGCCCAAGTGAGAGATGTTTTGGCCACGCAAAATACGCTTGAGACATATGTTGCAAATAGCAGCGGTGCGATCTGATGCACTCATCTCAAAAAAGGCCCACACCAAAGAACTTTTGGAATAACGCGCTGAGACAGCAGCACCCTGCACATGCGGAGCTCTGCGGTGTGATGCAGTCGGTGTGCTGCCCTTAAGCTGGCTCCTGGAGGGCATCTTGCCTCATTGGTGATGTGCCTCCTCCTCCTCCTCTCTCCTATCAGGCACCCACGTGGAGTCAGTGACTTCCTCATCATCCCCTCCCTCCTCATCACTGGAGCAAACCTGGCAGTATGCTGCAGCTGGGGGAACATGACTGCCAGATTGCTGTCCTTCTTGGGCACCCCCTCTCTCTGGGCTAACGTTACTGCCTTCCTCTAGCTGGGTACCATCATCGGAGCCTTCAAAATGCTGGGCATCCTCCTGGAGCATGTACCCAACACTGTGGTCAAACAGTACAGGGTACTGTATTAATAGGATCAGAAGAACACCACTAATTTTCTTCAGGTAGCTTTAGGTGCACACTGTGCAGAGGACGCACTACATGAACTTGTAAATACTGAAGCTGCCTGCGGTACTATATTAATAGGATCAAAAGAACACCACTAATTTTCTTCAGGTAGCTTTAGGTGCACACTGTGCAGAGGACGCACTACACTAACTTGTAAATACTACAGCTGACTGCGGTACTGTATTAATAGGATCAGAACATGCGAACAGGCAAAAAATTTGTTTGAACACACCAACACCGTTAAAGTC
Organism: Aquarana catesbeiana; assembly: GCF_042186555.1. Taxonomy (NCBI): domain Eukaryota; kingdom Metazoa; phylum Chordata; class Amphibia; order Anura; family Ranidae; genus Aquarana; species Aquarana catesbeiana. The sequence continues at coordinate 146,968,785 of NC_133330.1, forward strand.
TATGGGACACGAACATGAATAATCAAAAGTGCTAATTTTAAAGGCTTATATGCAGGTTATTATAAAAAGTGTTTGGGGACCTGAGTCCTGCCCCAGGGGACATGGATCAATGCAAAAAAAGTTTTAAAAATGGTCGTTTTTTCAGGAGCAGTGATTTTAATAATGCTTAAAGTGAAACAATAAAAGTGTAATATTCCTTTAAATTTCGTACCTGGGGGTGTCTATAGTATGCCTGTAAAGGGGCGCATGTTTCCCGTGTTTAGAACTGACAGCAAAATGACATTTCAAAGGAAGAAAAGCCATTAAAAACTACTCGCGGCTATTAATGAATTGTTGGTCTGACAATACACATAAAAGTTCATTGATAAAAACGGCATGGGAATTCCCTACAGGGGGAACCCCGAACCAAAATTAAAAAAAAAAAAAATGATGTTGGGGGTCCCCCTAAATTCCATACCAGGCCCTTCAGGTCTGGTATGGATATTAGGGAAACCCCGGCCAAAATGTTTTAAAAAATGGCGTGGGGTCCCCCTAAAAATCCATACCAGACCTTTATCTGAGCACGCAACCTGGCAGGCTGCAGGAAAAGAGGGGGAACGAGAGAGCGCGCCCCCCTCCTGAACCGTACCAGGCCACATGCCCTCAACATTGGGAGGGTGCTTTGGGGTAGCCCCCCAAAATACCTTGTCCCCATAGATTTATTGATGATCTCATATGTACATGGGAGGGAACGGAGGATTCTGTCCACTCCTTCTTAGCATCTCTTAATAACAATGGTAATAATATACATTTGGATTGGGTAGTGAGAGCCAGCTCTTAATTTTTTAGATGCCACCATACAAAAGGTGGGACCAAGATTGGATACTAAGGTTTATTTTAAACCTACAGATCGAAATAGCTATAGCTCATTTAAAAGTGGTAATCACCCGGCATGGATAAAAAACATTCCAAAGGGTCAGATCATGCGGGTCAAACAAAATTGCAGTAAAGATAGTGACTATGTTGTAGGGATGAGCCTAATGGACCCCTGTTTGGTTCACACCAGAACTTTCGAAAGTTCGGACCCGAATAACGAACCCCATTAAAGTCAATGGGACCTGAACGTCAAAAATCAATAGTGCCCATTTTGAAGGGTTATATGCAAGTAATTGGGTATACAATGGTTATAGGGGCCCGGGTCCTTCCCTGGGGACATGTATCAATAAAAAAAAAGTTTGGAAAAAACATAATTTTTAAATGAGCAGTGTTTTTTGATTTTTAAAGTGAAAGCATAAAAATGAAAAAATCCTTCCACTATAGTGCCTGGGTGGTTCCCTTAGTCCACCTGTAAAGTGGCAGATCTGTACCCTGTCTAGAATCTGCTGCAGCAATAATTGCATTTATAAAGCCAAAAAAATTAAATTTTCCCTGCAAGCTGCCTTTGATTTGTTCAGCAACAGCTGGGGAGCCAGTGTGTATGATGAGGCCACATTGTAGTGCACTGGGAACAAGATTAGAGATTTTTGGGCTACATTCTGGTATCACTTTGACTTTGGATAGAAGTAACAGGTACAGAAGAATTGGTCTTTTGGTTTCAGTGGGCCTTCCCACCGTAACCCTATAGAGGTACTCTTGATGAAAGCAAGAATTGGCCTCGCTGTAAAAAACTTCAATGATATGCACCTGTCAAACAGGTGCAGAAAAATTACTCTTTGGGTATCGAGGGTGCCTTCCCATTGTGAACGCTCCTGTTCATCATATTTATTTGGTAAGCGCTCTTTTTCTTGGTATGAACATTTTTGTCAATATATTAGACTCCTATTCAAATTCACCATTCCTTCCCTTTTCTTTTTCCTTGTTTTGCACTTTTTCTTTTTCCCTCTCTCCTTATTTTTTTCTTTTCTTTTTCTTGTTTCTTTTTTTCCCCTCTTTTCCCTTCCTTTCTTTTTTCTTTTATCTTTTTTTCTTTTTTCTCTCTTTTTTTCCTTCCTCCTCCCCCCTTTTCCCCCTCTTTTTTCTTTTTCCCCCCTTTCCCCCCTCCCCTTTCCTCCCCTCCCCTTTTTTCCCTGTTTTCCCTCCCCTTCCCCCACCCTTCCTTCCCATTTTTCTTCCTCTATTGGAGCTTTAATTACTTATGATCATATACGATCGCAACTTTGTGGTTCTTCCTCAGAGTTTACTCATTCTTTACCTGCTCATTTTAGTTTTTACCATCAAATATTTTCAGGCCTCATGTACTGGTCGCCCTAGACCGCCAGGTTGTGCTGTCTTCCTATTTGAGACCATAATCTTTTATAGGGCCTCTACCTTGCTTCGCCATAGGGGGACGGAATCCCCAATATATTTGCTACATGTACTTAATTGCAATTTATCTTTGATAATAGTTTATTTTGTTTATGATACATGTTCTCTTTGTCTATATGTATTTTTAATAGAACCTCTAGCTCCTGAAGAAGTGTTCCTTGTCAACGTGAAACATGTAGAGCAATTAGAGTCTATACCACCTTGGAACACCAGACCTGCAGTGCTCTTTTAACCCCAACTTCACATTTCTCCGTCACTCTACATCAGGGGAAGTTTTTTTCTTGTTCCTATTTGGAATTAATGTTTGAACTGTCTATATTAGGTTAGGGGAGATATCATAAGAGACTGCAGGATAGGATCCAATACGGTGTATTTTACTGGAGATGTATGTCTAAATCAGACTTGTTTTTAAATTTTCATGTTTATTTCTTGTGTTTTTTGTATGACATTAATAAAATTCCAAAAACCTATCCTATATTTTTCTAGTTTAATATAGTTGTGCCCTTAAAGTCCCATTATTTAGTCTCTTGATGCCTTCCCACTGTAACCCTATAGAGGTGCTCTTGATGAAGGCATAAAAAATTGCAATGATATGCACCTGTCAAACAGGGGCTGAAAAATTGGTCTTTGGGTGTTAATTGTGCACATGAAACCTATACCAAAAACATTCTTCCAGGTGAAATGTCTGAACACCCTCAAAACTAGGCAGCCTTGAAGTCCTGCAGAGATTCCGCATCCCAAAAAGACCTAAGCAGTGACTTCGGCATCAGGGGCTTCAAAGCTGGTAATCCAGAACTGATTTATTTTTATAAAAGTCAAACGGTTCTCGGAGTCTGTGGACAGATGCATTCTATGATCAGTAACAAAACCTCCTGCAGCACTGAATGCCCGTTCTGAAAGCACACTGGATGTAGGACAGCCTAACAACTCAATAGCATACTGGGCAAGTTCTGGCCAGTGGTCTATTCTCCTGAACCAGTAAGTCAGTGGATCATCAGCTGGAAAGCTCTCCATCTCTGTTTTGGCCCTGAGATAATCATCCACCATGTGATGCAGACGCTGCCGATGGGATGTGGAAGCTGACAGCCCTGGGCGGCGACGAATAAAAAAATTATGAAATTACTTAGGCAGACGCCTCACTTAGGCAGACGCCTTCTCCAACACTCCTCTCTTGACCAACAGAAGACTCAAAACTATGTTTTCCACGATGCTGTAACCTACTGGAGTCAGAAAAAACGTTCAATAAAATCCTCTTTGATGTGTCCTCAAGAGATTTTATCTTCTGCACTCTTTGTGGGGATGGGATGAGTTCTGAGACCTTCCTCTTATAACGGTGGTCAAGGAGGGTTGCCAACCAGTAATCATCTTACTCCTTTATGCCACTTATTCTTGGGTCCTTTCGCAGGCTTTGAAACATGAGGTTGCCCATGTGCCTCAAATTTGCAGAGGCTTGAGAAGCAGATTCCTGGGGGTCACTCAGGGTGACAGCATCTGGAACTTCCTCCTCCCAGCCACGTACTACTCCCAAGGGTCCTGGGGTTGGAAAGCCATCACTTACAGATTGACGCATGTCTTCCTCTTCTTCTAAGCCAGAATCCTCCTCCTTATCCTCCTCCCCTCTCTCCTCCTGTGTGTTCTGTGACATAGGAATGATGGTGTCTGGATAAAGTGGGTCTTGAGAGGAAAGGAAGTCCTCCTCTTCCTCTTGCTGCTCTGCCTCCAGTGCCCTGTCCATAATGCTACACGGAGTCTGCTCCAGCAGGAACACAACAGGGATTGTGTCACTGATGCATGCACTGTCATGGCTCACCATCCTTGTGGCCTCCTCAAATGGTGACAATACAGTGCATGCATCCTTAATAATCAGTCCTTAATAATCATGCATCCTTAATAATTGGTGTGGGGAAAAAAAGCCGAAGTGGCCTGAGCCTGTCGTCGTGCTGTACTCACACACGTACTCGTTAATGGCTCTCTGCTGCATGTATAGCTGCTGCATCATTGCCAAAGTAGATTTTTACCTGGTGGTCATGTCACAAATCAGGCGGTTTACGGGCAGGTGGAATTCCCCCTGAATTTCAGCCAACTGAGCACTGGCTGTGTATGACCGCCTGAAATGGCTACAGACTCTTCTGGCCAGCTTTAGCACATCTTGCAACCCTGGGTATGTATTTGGGAAATGCTGCACCACCAAACTGAGGACATGTGCCAGGCATGGCACATGTGTCGACTTTCCCTGTCTAAGGGCGGACAGGAGGTTTGAGCCATTATTGCACATCACCATTCCTGGCTCCAGCTGGCATGGTGTGAACCACCTCTGGGCCTGTCCCTGCAGCGCTACAAGAATCTCTGCTCCAGTGTGGTTCCTGTCCCCTAAACACACCAGCTGAAGCACTGCATGGCACCTTTTAGCCTGACTCATGGAATAGCCCTTTTGAACGCTTAGGGGGTACCTGATGTTCATAGGACAATTCTGCAGAGGAGGGCATGAAGGTGGTGGAGGAGGAGGAGGAGGGGGTAGAGCTCACAGGTCTGGTATCATCACCACCAGCTTTATGGAGACGTGGGGGCACAACAAGCTGCAGCACCGAGCCCTGTTCTGCATCCTTTCGAGTTGCAAGCAGCGTTACCCAGTGTGCTGTGAACAAAATATATCGTCCCTGCCCATGGTTGCTGGACCACGTGTCAGCAGGGGGGTGGATTTTACAGCTGACTGCCTTGCCCAATGGTGCCAGAACATTCCCTTGCATGATGGTAGAGAGATGGAATGGCCTTACATGAAAAGTAGTAGCAACTGGGAACCTGCCAGTACAGCACATTGTGCGAATTCACAGAATCGGGCAGAATCCACCAGGCTGAAAGGCAGAAGTTGGAGAGCCAACAGCTTTGACAAGCTTGCATCTAGATGCTGGGCATGTGGGTGGCAGGGACTGTATATTTTTTTCTGCTGCAGCAGATGGGGCAGAGAATTTTGCCGGCTACAGTCTACAGCTGGTGGTGTGCTGCTGGCAGATGTGCTGCTAGGACCTGGGACACCCTGTGCTATACCATAATCCCTGTCAGTGGAGGCTGCTAAAAGGTAATGACTCGGTATCGTAGTGGCAGACTGAAGTGGGTAAGGAGGAGGAGGGACAGATTTGTGCCCCTTTTGTGTGGCTTTTAGGTGCTCTTGCCAACGGGTTGAGTGGTTGGGCGTTAAATGCCTTGTTAAGCATGTGGTACCCAAATGGCTGGTGTTTTTGCCACGTTTGATGTGCCTGAGACACAGTTTGCAGATAGCAACAGTGCGATCTGCTGAAGATGTGCTGAAAAAGGCCCAGACAGCTGATCTTTGGAGAGCAGGCCAGGAGATAACAGCTGCAAAATGTGATGGAATAGGGTGGCTGCTCTCTACTCTTTCTTGATGTCGGCCTCCTTGGGGTTGTGCCTCCTCACCTTCAGTTTCCTCCTCTGTTCTATCTGGCACCAAAGTCACATCAGTGACCTCATCATCATCATCATCTCCATCTTCATCATCATCATTACCACTGGAGACAACTTGGCAATATGCTGTGGCTGGGGGAACATGAGTGCCAATTTGTCTACCAGTGTTCTCCCCTCTCTCTAGGCTCATGTTCCTGTAATCCTCAACCTCAGAACCAACATCTGAATCCAGTAATGGCTGGGCATAATCAAGGAGTAAGAAGCTGACACTGTGGTCAAATAACTCAGCTGACTCCTCCATGGCTGATGTTGGGGCTATGGCAGGAATAGATGTGGACAAGGAGGCAGGTTTATCCACTCTGGCAACTGCAGGGGACTGCACACTTGCCTCTGCTTGCATGACAGAGGATGAACAGGATGAGGAAGGTTTAGTAAGCCAGTCCACCACCTCCTCTGCATGCTGTGGCTGGATAGCACGGGCAAACTCATTAAACAGAGGAAATGATGCCCTGCCTGAGAACTGACCACCACGTCCACCTTTGCCTGTGGACACATTTGTTTCTGGCCCCCTTACAGTGCCAAAGGAACGTCTGCCTCTCCTTTTTGTCCTTCCAGACATTATTGGCAGGGAGGGGGCGGTGCTTATAAGCAAATGTAAAAAAGAAGTGGAAATCTGTATGTAGATACACTTTAATCAATGTAAAGTGGTGTTTGGTGCACTTTAATTTGAGTATGCACACTACACAGACACACTCCATGGAAACACTATAATATACTGCATTATAATGCGCCAAACATACAGTGACCCACAGAACTATATGGCATTAACGTAAATGGCGTCAAACTTGCAGTAGCGCACAAAACTATATGGCTTTAAACTGACAGTAATGCACACAAAACTATATGGCGTTAAACTGACAGTAACACACACAGAAGTAAATGGCGTTAAACTGGCAGTAACGCACACAGAAATAAATGGCGTTAAACTGGCAGTAACACAATCAGATAGATGGTGTTCAACCATCACTACACTGATGCTATCTGAACTGTTCCTGAACTGAACTCTAGCTATACACTAATGTCAAAATTACTGACACAGTCTCACTACACTACACTGAAACTATCTGAGCTGTCCCTACTCTACACTAATGTGTGTATGAATGACAAGGTCTCACTACACTACAGTGAAACTATCTGAGCTGTCCCTAATCTAGCTGCACACTATGCAAAGCTGAATGATGGTCCTCCTCACTATACTCACACTATCATCTCCAAACGTCCGAACAACGAAAGTTCGGCCAGAACTTATGCTCGGGCCAAACCGTTCCCCCCTCCCTACTATGTTGCACAATCAAATATTTTGAAAGAGAGATTTACTCAAAAAGGTTATGATCCAAAATATCTTGATGGCATCAATGAAAATGTAGCTACCTCCGCCAGGTTTCAGGATAATATAGTGGGTAATACCTCCAGAGTATCGAACCAACATCAACGAGGTTTTATATCAAACTTTCATCATCAATATCGGGAAATAGAGGCCATTTATCAAAAACACTGCCACATACTACCTATGGGTAGAGACCTAGGTCCAGCTCTCCCCCCTAAACCTAGGTTCATTTACAGGAAGACCCCTAGTTTTGGGGATAGGGTGGTTAAGAAGATACTATTTTTTGATAAAAAAGGATTTTATCCATGTAAGAAGTGTTTATGCTGTAGGACTGTCAAAGCTATTAAGAGAAGTTGCACATTGTTTAATTCTCATATTGTGGGGGATGATCATACTATTGATGAATTTATCACCTGTAATACCATGCATGTTGTATACCTGCTATGGTGTCCATGCGGCTTGTATTATGTTGGCCGCACTAAACGGTTACTGAGGATACGTATCTCAGAACATATAATCAATGTTAGAAATGGTCTCACTAAACACAGTGTTTCATTGCACTTTAAAAATGTTCATGATCGAGACCCGTCACTGCTGCAGTTTTGCGGTATTGATAGGGTCTTCTATAATTGGAGGGGATCCAATATAGTAAGGGACTTATCAAAGTGCGAAACCAAATGGATTTTTTAATTAAATACACTCACACAGAATGGATTAAACATTGAGTTAGATTTAAATTGCTTTATTAGTGATGTTTAAGTTTCTCTGCCAGAAACCCATGATTTTCGTTTTTAGTTTTTATTTGTAATTGTCATTATGTGCATTTACTATTGCTGTTTTAAGATGTATTATATGATTTTTGCATGATGTTTAGATTTGAGGGGTGACAACAATTTAGTTTGCTTTAAATCTAGTGTTGTTGTCACGCTAAGCCATTGCTTGGAGTCAATACGGTATTTGTGGCTCTTCTACTCCAGTCACTCTGGTAGCTTTGAGTGGTTGTGAGATAGGCATGCAGGTGATAATCATTTGCATGTCTCTGAGATATAAGGAATGTTGCCGCATCATACAGCCAATCCCAGGATAAATCATTTAATAAAATCATTCATCACATGTTCTACTCCGAATGTGGTCTACCTTCTGACCTGCCCTTGTGAGTTTCAGTACGTGGGACATAAGGGTACAACCACTGCAGGTCAGATTGAATGAACACATTGGAAACATTAGGAAAGGTTTCAAGGTTCACCCTTTCTCCAGACACTATTTAGAGGTACATAATCAGTGCCCTAGGGGTACCTCCTTTATCGGGATTGACAGGCTCAAACTGCCTTGGAGAGGAGGACCCAAAAGAGGGGCTATCTCCAAGCTAGAAATGAGCTGGATATATAAAGTCAGATGTCTTAGGCCCTTGGGACTGAATGTAGACATAGAAGTTAACGCCTTCATTGATAATGCATAATGGTATATTTTATGTCATCTGTTTTTTTAATTTTCTATTGCTACTATTTTGTATCTTGTAATATTGGGAAGCATCGCTTTGATGAGATGGTTCTGGACCACGGAGGAGTTAAAAATTATTTTATTATTTCTTTTTTATCTTTCCTTCTTGGCCATATTGTAATTTTTCTTCTCTGTGTTTTTGGTTTTTATTTACCTTTTTTACTATTTGGATTTATGTCTAGTTCTCTTTCTTCCTTAAACACGAGGGTGGAACACTTTTTAAGCCTTTTTTTTCTTTTAATTGACTCCTCATTGGTCATTCTATCAGATCAAGGCTTGGTGTTCTTCCTATTTAGGATATGTACATCTGTTTATCACAATATGGCGTCCAGACGAAAATGAGGTTTGGTTGTCCATGGGTGATATAAAAGGTGATGGCTCAGCGTGTCGCCCATGCCCCGGGAAGATGTCACGTATGACGAAACATGTAGGGTGGTGCTACGCGCTGATGTCATTACGCCCCACGTGACCCATGTCCTATGCGGCTATATCCGCTTTTTTAGCAATAAAGTCTATTGATTTTTTGTTTCAGTATTTTTTATTAAAGTTTTCACAAAACATAGTGACTTGGTTAAATTGATGATAGGCAACTCCTATCCTCATATTGATTAGTGGTTCCAAATTAATAGGATTAATTCAGGACTCGAAAGAACGTAAACATTTACTGAAAACATTATTAGTGCTGTGTGCACAGTGAGGGCAGTGTGCAATACATACAAAATACAATACAATTATATACAGAACTTACAAATTTCCATTACAGTCTCCCCTCTTTTGATCAATATTTTGATCACTAACCATACCTGCTATCACCTTTAACCTGGAACCTCCACATGCTTAGGTGGAGGTAGTCCTGGCCAAAGAGGCAAAAAACTCCATTGTGGAGAAAATAATAGCTGAGCAACTTTTTCATTACAAAATGACTTTTCATTGTGAAAAACAAATGATTGATAAGACATATTTACAGAGTACTGGCTGTACACTCCTGTGGCCAGAATGGCCTTCTAGCTGAATTGTGGACATGCTGACTTATCAGCATATGTAAACACAGACAATTCTACATAAAATGGAAGACATACAAAAGACAAATATGACTTCAACATGGCTAAACTATTTTTCAAATATATATATCCCTTACAATTAAAGTAATTGAATCAAAAAGTACCCTAGACTGTGATGACAAGAGGGAAACAAATCAAACACAGAGATTTCTTTAATTTAGTCATTTTTGCAGTGTCTGGTGTGGATCCAGGTGACTTTTCCTTCAAGTTTTGCAAAAACTGTACATGAACTAGATGCTGTATTGAGTCTCCAAACATTTCCTTATATATAAATGTCTCTTAACAATCCAAAAGTCACCTGGCTTTGGTTTTAGATCCTTCCAAACTTTTAGGATCTGAAATTGGGGAGAAAACACATAAATGAGTTTGTAAAAAACCTTAAAAGATCATCAACATTCTCTGTGAGATCCGAATGGAGGACTTCAGCTGCTGAGACAAAATATAAGCAAGTGAGTAACACACTCCCAAACCAAATCCCATAGGGAGAGAGTCCAACATCCCCCTTAGAGGCTTGATAAAATATAAGAAAACATTCAGGCAAAAGTTTTCTAGTTTCTTACTTTACTTTGTCCGCTATATTGTAGACAGTAGGGGGTGTAAAAATAAAACCTCAAAACTTCTAGTAAGGACTCTCCTATAAAAATTATTTCCTCTGTTACTCTCTGTACTTTCTGGCAGTCTGTACTTACAAACTACTTCTGATAACACTTTTTACTGTGGCCTTTGCAGTAGCATTTGCCACTGGACATCCAAAAAACATGTCCATACATACAAAATGCATACTCGTAAGATCCTAACTTGGGCATCTGGATATATCTTTTTTGTAATCTCTGGAAGGGATGTTCAGCTTTTGGTAACACCTTTGGTAACAGGTAAAACAAGAAGTGGTATGTTAGTAAAACAACTGTGGTGAACCCTGGCTCTATCCCATGCTCATTTACTAAGGCAGCCATAACTGCTTGTGACTGATGACACGGTCCATGTGTCAAGCTGGAGGGAAAAGAGTGGTTGGCAGACATAAATGATCACCTTTTCCAAAGTCCTGTTTCATAAGAAGTTGTCCCCTGTGGACCACTTGTTCTTCTCGTTCTGGGGTCCTTAAAGTTGAATTATTAATCCCAGCTATACTGGGCCAGAACTAGGGTGGAATCTGTGAGTTGCACAGACCCATCAAGTGTCCGGGGCTGTCATGCAGCATCCTTAGTCACCTGGCCTGATTCCATGTGTGAAAGTTAATATGGTTACCTCAGCAAGAATCTGGAAGGCTGAAAACAGCCAATCAAATTAACTTGGCATGCTTTATTTGTTTACCTGCTGAAGTAAAAACTAACTTCTGGCCCTTCAAATGGAACCAAAAGCTCTCTATATCTCGACTATCTATATAAATATACACTCTTTTTGTAGCTCACAGGCTTTGCTAAAACATGAACCTCTGCTTCTTGAGCTGGGGAAAAAGGATCCAATGACTTTGAATACAGAGTATCCTTCTGGGTGATAAACTGCATACTCAAATCTACAAAAAATGTAATATCTGGGTCTTCAGGGAGTGTGTCCTGCACTGGGCTCACAGCATCTGATTCCTACACCATCAATTTAACACATGTGTCTTTTCCTTTCTTTTGAATAAATGTACGTGTTTTTCATTGTTAGATTTGTACATAAACAAACTCATATTTTAAACCTTTTATTAGACAAACATTTAGTTAGCTGTATATTTGCTGCACAGAATGTCGGACCATTAAAAATTAAATGTTTGACCAAAACAATATCTAACTTTGTCTAATAGCACCTTTGCATAAAAGCTGCAGCTCTGATATATCGGGATGAACCCTTCATTACTGGGTCCAGCTTGCATAAATATATTACAATGGCTTGTTTTCTATCACACTGTTTGTGTAAGAACTCCAGTTTCATGTTTCAAAAGACAAATTTTTCCTGGCAATAATATAATAAATGATAACAATACCCTGCGGTCATGGAGAGATGCCCATAAATCCAAAACTATTCTTCTGCTTATACCACAGTACTTACAAGAAAAAGGGGCACATCATTTCACAATCCACATATTCTGCTTTGGATTTCAAAAATAAAAATAAGTAAAAACAAAAGGACCAATCTGTATGATGGACCAGAAAGCATCAAAAACTATAAAACAACTGGCTGCAGGTGGCATCTATCCTAACAGGGTGTGTGGACTTGATGTGATGGGTCTGTTATATTTAAATTTTATTTATTATTACTCTTACATCATGGACCGCACATCAAGTTATCATCAAAAACCTTACAATATCATTTTTGTAGAAAAACTTCTTATGTATCCCATCCATCTTGGCTTTGTTAAATATTATGGTAGCTGTATTCCAAATAACAACCTCATCTTAATCTTTTTTTTCTCTCAATAAGGGCTTATTGAATAAATGTAAAATTACAAAATTGTTGTTATCTTATAATCTAAACTAATCCCATTTTTACAAATTTCCCCAATAATCTGGATTTCATTTGCAACCAAAGGTTGTCTAAACCAGTTTCAATATATCTATATAATTGTTAAACTCATATTAGAAATGAATACTCATTATTACTTAATTTTACTTAATTTCCCTTTTTTAAATGCACTGTTTCCACTATCAAAGGATATTCAATTTGTGTAATACACGGTTAAATGTAACCTTCATTTTACCATGTCTGGAAAACAGATTCAAAATAATTGTGATCACATTGTTTACCATTAGATTCGTTAACCCGGCACATTTTGTTATAAATGTTTTGTCTAAAAATCAGAAATTGGCATGGTGTCCTTCCAGCTTATCACTAACCTCTCATCCCAGCCACATTTCTTTCATGAGAGCGCAAAGGAGGGGGTCACATCTGCGTACATGACACACACAAGCAATAGAACTAAAGGTCCCAGCATTCGCACGCACATAAACCAATATCTCTCTAAAATCGCTTACATTTAACTCTCATTAATATTTTCCTGCCTAAATTCTGCTTTCCTTATTTTGTTCAGATATCTTTTATATCTAGCTTCTATGATCAGATGGGCAGCCATAGTGCTCATACCATCTTCCCTCTCTGACAACATATAAAGTGTTCTGCTTTACCTCTCATTTCTCTGTTTCTGATTTTTACTAGTTGTAGTGCCTGACCCAAAATTCATCCCACAACTTAACATGAAAATGTCCCTTTCTGTCTAGTGTTAATGTCACCCTTCATCCATCCTGCTCACATAGATAGCTGTCTCTCTAGCTGTTTACTCTGCATGATTCTTAGTCCCTGTGGACCTTGGTAACCCAGTTACCCATTGTGGATCCCTGTACACTTTAACCATTAATCTAGGGGCTCAGTATAGGCGGAACCGCACCTTCGGTTCATATATAGTGCTCCTCTTGCGCTGGGCATTTTTGAGGGTCTCTTACCCTTCATTCCCTTACTTAATTCAATGCCCATAATGACTGGCCAGTCTTCTCTCTTCTCTACATGTGCCTATACCCTCTTGCCTCTAAACTACTTTATCTAGCAGATTTACTACATGTACTACTTTATCTAGCAGATGTACACATGCTGTGAACAGCACTATTCTTCCCTTTCTTATCTATAACACTCCAATGGACAATAGACAGGGACAACATAACATATAACCACCAATCAATACAGTTCGATTAAGGGGAGTAAAATTGGTACCCTTTGTCCCAAAAATGCCTTACCGATCAAGGAAGTCTGATAACTCAAATGTAAGCAAAAGGCTTACCTCAGCCGGCTGATTATCAGAAATTCCCGGATCGTCTCAAGCTCCTCGTTTCGGATACTCAGGGTCACCTGGAATCCCCTCCTAAGGCAAAGCTCGCCATGCTGACTTGGTTAAATTGATGATAGGCAACTCCTATCCTCATATTGATTAGTGGTTCCAAATTAATAATAACTACTGCAGTAGGGAACAGACACAAAAGATACGCTCAGCATCTTTCCAAATAACTGTTCTGCTTTATTATGACGCAATTGAAGGTTTTTATGCACATGATTACGTAGGTATCACATTAATATTACAATTGTACATTTATGGTAACAAGGGGCATTACATAGGCAGGCTAATTCTAATCAGGACTCGAAAGAATGTAAACATTTACTGAAAACATTATTAGTGCTGTGTGCACAGTGAGGGCAGTGTGCAATACATACAAAATACAATACAATTATATACAGAACTTACAAATTTCCATTACACATAGAAAAAAGTGCACTTAGACATAAACTGCCTCACAGTGAGGCACAATAATGAGAATCATTTGAATAGAAATGTATTATATACAAACAAGCAATCCGAGGTGAAAAATATAATTAATTGTGAATCTTAGGGTAAGGAGTGTCGTCCCCCATGTCCAAATACCCCAACTGGGAGCAAGCTGCCAGATGACACAACCCACTTTTGCATTTCAATGTTGTGGTCTTTTATTGCTGTTTATACATGACCGTTGTCAGATGACATCTATTATTAGTCTAAGTTTACAAAAAAAAAGATTTTTAACTGAATAACCAGGTTAAACCAGTAAAATACGGTAAGAGTATTAAATGTAATGTTCTTTGGGTAAGATAACATAGTTAGTTCATTATTTAGCTCCAAGGTATGGTTGCGTACCATTCCACCCATTTCTTCCACATGTTATTAGCCCTTTGGTGATTGTTTTGCATTGAGGCGAACAACATCTCGTACGTTGCGTGCGTGTTAGTCGTCATGATTACCTCTTAGAGTGATGGGGCTAATTGATCTCTCCAATGGTGTACCAATGTTAACCTTGCGCTCAGGAGAATGTAGGTTGCTATAGTTCTGGCATCTGGTGGTAATGATTCCATGTCTAACGACAAAAGTGCGAAACCTGGTGACATGGGTATTTTTATATTCAGTACTCGTGTGAGTGTACGAAATACTCCTGTCCAGAAGGTGTCTATAGTGGGGCAAGACCAAAGGATATGGTAGAGTGTACCCACTGCACTGCAATTCCTCCAACAGGTATTAGGGATATGTGGAGAAAATTTAGCAATCCTGTGAGGTGTCAGATACCATCTGAGTAGAATTTTTTGTGTTAGTTCTCACAGGTTCACACTTTTGGTTGCAGCTTACGTGATGTGTAGCACCTTTCACCACTGTTCAAGAGAATAAATGATGCCTAGGTCTTTTTCCCATGCATTTATGAGGGAGGTTTTTAGAAATATATCTTTGCTATTTAGTAAGTTGTAGAACAATGATATACCTCTAATCTTGGTGGTAGCGTTTGTATAGTATTGAATTACACGCCATGGTATAGTTATTGTTGTTTTCAGGTTGGAGGGAACTAGGTGTATAATCCGAAGTTAGGTATAGTACTCTGAATTGGCTAGGTTATATTCTATTTGTAGTGACCTGAAGGTTTTGGGAGTTGGATCTATCATCATGTCTTCCAATCTCTCTATCCCCTTCTCAACCCAACTGGATATTTTAAGTCAGGTATGATGTGTGCTAGACTGAGGATTGGTAGTGGGAGTGAAGAAGGTGTAGGTTTGGGGGGGGGGTATTTAGTAGAGTTCTCCAAGCTTGGAGAGAGGCTTATGGTAGGAGACAGTGTTGTGGATTTGGGGGTGTTATGTAGGCTAGCAAGAAGGAAGTAGTGGAGGTCATTTCCCCTTACTTATTTTTTCAAGTTCTTCCCACCTAGTACTGGTGTTTTAGGGAAACTGTGCTTTTATTTGTGCTAGTATTGAAGCAGCATAGTAATCTTTAAGTATTGCTAAGCCAACTCCTCCTGCCTTCCTAGTGGTGGTTAATCTAGAAAATGCACACCTCGCTTTCCTGCCCTGCCATAGATAGTGGTTGATTATGGATTGGCTTTAGCAAAGAAGGTGTTAGGCACCAGAATAGGGATGGTCCTGAATAGATATAGGGAATTGCGGAAGTAGTATCTTAACTGCTGCCAACCTACCAGACCAAGAAAGTTCTGTTTTCGCCAGTTCCTGGAGTTTGGGTTGAAATTTGTCTAGACATTGAGAGTAGTTTGCTTTGAACAGTTCTTCTATCTTTGGTGTTAACGTGATTCCTAAATAGTTTAACCCTGTGGTATTCCACGTGTATGGGTATAACTCTGACAATTTGTGCTGAAGTATAGGATAATCCATTAAACATTTTAAGTACCTGGTGTACCTGTCAGGAACCATGAATCAGGTAAACAGAGTAAGCGTAGTCAAAACAAGCCAGAGTTCAGTAACCGGATCGGGTAGTCAACCAAGCAAATGTCAGAGAGCCAGAGATAAACGTAGTAGTACAGCAAGCAGGATCAGGAGCCAGAAGGAACGTCAGCCGAGCAAGTATTCAACAGGAACGCAGTAGAAAGTCTCTGTGATGTTGACAAAGGCGAAGGCAGAGATCAAGTGAGCTGGACGGCTTTAAGTGGGCAGGACTGACGAGAAGAATCAACAACAGCTGGGTAACTGTGGAGAGAGATGGAAGCTGGCAATAAGCCAACAGCTGAGTGGCCAGCTGGGAGAAGGAAGGGCTGAGCCCAGCCCTGGCAGTACCGAAGCCAAGGAAGTCTCCACATCCGTAAGCATGAGAATAACGTCATCAGCAAACAAGCTAATGATGTGTGCTGGATTGTGGAACTTAAACCCTGTTATATGGGGTAACTCGCAAGGGGTTCCGTGAGTAGGTTAAAGATTAGTGGTTGGAGTGGACATCCCTGAGGAGTTCCATTTGTGGTGTTAAGTAGGGTGAGAGTATGTGCTTGAATGTCTTATAGTATTCCCCTATGTATCCATCGGGGCCCGGGGATTTATTCAGTGGCAGTGTATTAATTGCTTGAAGCACTTCTTGATTTGTAAAGGGTGAGTTAAGATGTAGTAGTTGAGCTGGGGTCAGTTGGGGGAGAGAGACCTTCCTCAGAAAGTCATTTATTGCTTCAGAAGTGGGTTGGTGGGTATGTGGGTCATCCGCTAAATTATACAGTGAGCCATAGTAGTGACTGAAGGCATCGACTATATTTTGGGGGTGATAATGCTTGTCTTTAGTAAGGGGATGTATAATAAATGGTATTTTGGATTTGTACCTGCAGCCACACAGGTGTTGCACCAATATTTTCTCTGCTCTGTTGCCATTTACATAGTAATTAATTTTTAAACATCTAGAAGTTTTCTCAAAATCCCCCAATAATAGTAGTCGGAGGTCACAGCGGAGCTGGGTCAGGTGGTCAGAGTGTGAGGGTGTGGAGTTTTGTTTATTTTATTTTTTTAACTGAGAAAAAGTTTTATTGTGCCATCAACATAAAACACATTTTATATAGCAACACGAAAGTCAATTGTTACAGCAGAAAATCAAGCCTTGTACAGATATAGACAAATACAACAGTGGCACAAAAGAAATTACAGTGACATATCGTGACAGAAAAAGAAAAGAAAAGCTGTTTCGGATGGGCAATTACAAACCCAACTACCCAACTAAGCTAACCATAGGGCCAACAGGGCCACAAAATAAACAGTATAGCCCATAATCTACCTGCACTCATGGAGACTCCCCCTCTGCAGTCAGAGGGTGTGTGCATAGATTGAATTACATAAACATGTATAAAGCCAACGTGGAGTTTGCCCTCTTCTCAACCACAGGTGCCTTTTATAATTGTAACAGCCGATGCAAGACCAGTTGCGGAGGTGCCAACCCAGGTGTTTTCAACCAGGTTTGCCACATGGAATAACATTTTCGAGTTGCATTTCTATGCTGATAGGTTAATTGCTCCCTAATAAGGATGTAGTTGACCTGTTCTACCCATTGTTTTTGGATGGAACACATGGGGATAGCCAGAACCTAGCCACCAGCTTTCAAGTATAGCAGTCAAATCACTGCTATATTAACGGGGGGGATATATTTCTTCATCTACCGCTCCCAAGACATATATTAGGGGATCCGAAGGAACCCTGACCTGATATACAGAGTAAATTACCTCAATGATATCACCCAATTTCTTTTTTACCTGGCGACAGCACCAAATTAGGTGAATTAGAGACCCCACCTCCCCACAAAATTTGGGGCATATAGAGGAGTCCCTCCTTCCCCATCAATGTAATTGAATGGTTGTGCAGTAAGCCCTGTGCAATAAAAATAAATGTGATAACCTGTGCGATTGGGAAACAGAGGTTATTAGACCTGATTGTAGTTGGGAGGCATAAAAATAGAGCTTAGGGTTAGGGACTGCTGCTCCTCCCTGATCCTCGTCATATTGCAGAGTGGAAAGACTGATCCTAGCTACTCATTTTTTCCAAATCAAGGATCTGAACAAAGTATCAATACGAGTGAACCATCTACAGGGTATCTACTGCGGGGAGTTAATCATAATGTATAACAGTTGGGGGCACCAAACCATTTTAATTAGGTTTATCCTTCCTATTACTGATAAAGGTAGTTTGCACCAAGTGTTACACGTCATTTGGAGTCTTTTGAAAAGGGGCAGTAGATTCTCTTCTAGGTAGGACAACGGATTAGAAGACACCTGGACTCCTAAATATTTAAACAATGAGACTACTTTGAGGGACTCTGCAGCAACCGGCAAAGAAATCATTGGGTTGTCTAGAGGCAAAAGGACTGATTTACTTTAATTGATGGAGAATCCTGACAAAGATCCGAAGTGCTCGATCACTGCCATAGCATTTGTAAGGGATGTATCTATGTCCCCCAGATATAGCAGGGTATCATCCGCGTAAAGGGAGACCTTCTCGATGCTCTGCCCCCTGTAAAAGCCCACAATAGACAGGGACAAACGTATGATATCCGCCAGTGGTTCAAGGGCTAATGCGAATAACAGGGGTGACAATGGACACCCCTGTCTCGTACCCCTAAAAAGAGGGAAAGAGTCAGAGAGGTCGCCATTCACACGGATCCTAGCTGTGGGGGCCACATATAACAACCTGACCCAATTAATAAAGTTGTCGCCAAGTCCAAAGCGCTTCAGCACCTCTCATAGGTAAGGCCATTCAACGCTATCAAAGGCCGCAGTTGCGTCTAATGAGAGAACCGCTCTTCAGCCTGGGTTATCTACAGGTATCTGAAGATTGAGAAAAAGGCGTCTGATATTAATGGCCATGGATCTAGAGGGATTGAACCCTGATTGATCTCTATGGACAACTTTGTGGATAATTTTAGCTAGCCTGGAGGCCAGAACCCTAGCCAGTAATTTTACATCTGTTGTCAATAAAGAGATTAATCTATAATGCCCCGTACACACGATCGGACATTGATCGGACATTCCGACAACAGAATCCATGGATTTTTTCCGACGGATGTTGGCTCAAACTTGTTTTGCGTACACACGGTCGCACAAAGTTGTCGGAAATTCCGATTGCCAAGAACGCGGTGACGTACATCACGTACGACGAGACTAGAAAAGGCCAGTTCAGAACCAAGCGCGGCACCCTTTGGGCTCCTTTTGATAATCTCGTGTTAGTAAAAGTTTGATGAGAGACGATTCGCACTTTTTCAGACTCGTGGTTTTCAGATCGTTTTCTGCTGTTCAGTTTGTGCTTGTGGGTTTGTATCTGCTCTTCAGTGCGTGCAGCGAGTACCATTGACTCTTGTCATTGTGTTCTTGTTCGTTCGTTACTGTTTTTCAGGTCGCTCTTCACAGGCCTTGCTGTTCTTCAGTGCATTCTGTTACTTCGTTCTGAGCAGCCGACCATTTTCTAGCCATGTTGTGTATACGTACTCCTCGTAGAGTTCGTGCTGTACGGGGGCTTGGTGTTGGAGTCCTGACCTTGACACAAGTCCAGTCCATTAACAGGGTGGGGAGGAGTTCATGGACCAAGAATTGGTTGCTTCAGCGTGACCAGTTCTGTCATATGCCTTTGCTCCGTGAGATCCGTGAGAATAATCCTGATGATTTCAGGAACTTTCTCCGGATGACGAACCCTGTATTTCACCATTTGTTGGCTTTGCTGACCCCTTATATTAGCAGGCAAGGCATGAGGCAAGCCATCACTCTGGAGCAGAGGCTAGTCGCCACCCTGCAGTATTGGTGACGGGGAGAAGCCTGCGGGACTTGAAGTTCTCGACAGGCATCTCCCCCCAGGCTCTGGGGATCATTATCCCAGAGACCCGTTCTGCCATCATTCAGGTCCTGCAGAAAGAGTATATTAAGGTAAGATTTTTATCCTTTAATATCACATTTTATTGTATTTAATGTTTGCTAATATATTGTATTTCTTTCCTCATTACCTAATTACCATGATTGGAATATGCTGTGAATGTCCCCTTTGTCCTCATGCATGCTGGATTGTTATGTAATTTTTTTTTTTGTCCTTCATACATATTTGCCTTCAGAGGCTTTTTTTGGGGGGTCCCCAAATCATTTGGAACCCTCCCTCCCCCAACTGTTAAGTCAGCTGATACCAATTATCTATCTATCCTCAATCATCTATCTGCTGACTTTGCCAAACCCATACACACTATACCCATCTCTTTTGTTGTCAGATGTATGGATGAATTCCCCAAAGCATGTAGTGCAAGAGCCTGCCTGTATACTTTCAAATGGTACTGTTTAAAGTTTTTGTATACTATTATTATCTTGATAGGTAATAGCAGAATGTCCAAATGTGCTAAAATGTGTACAATGTGTATTTATATCTTTGTATTATGACACTTCTTACCTGTCCAGTGGGTTGCCAATAGTGTAACTAAGGAGGGGCTGGCCAAAGTAATACCTATTATTTAGGCATTCATCTCTCAATGAAGTGGAGAGGGTTACCTGTCCAAGAGCCCCCCCTAAAAGGTTAGAAATGGCCCATGAGGGGGGGGGATCTGATAGGTGTACCTTATACTTTGGTCTTTAAAAACTCCCTCAAATAAATGTTATATTGATGTTGGCCAAGAATGTTTGTGTCTAATCTGCTTTCCCTGTTTATGTGCAAAATTACTAATTTGTTTTTCTTGTTTGACTCCACAGTTTCCTTCCACGCCACAGGAATGGCAGACTGTGGCCTCCCACTTTGCCCAGCTGTGGGACTTTCCTAACTGCGGAGGGGCAATTGATGGGAAATACGTCCACATCGCCCCACCACCCAACTCAGGGTCATACTATTTCAACTATAAGGGGTTCAATAGTATTGTGATGTTGGCGGTGGTGTCGGCTACTTACAAGTTCCTGTATGTGGACGTGGGGAAGAATGGCCGGATGTCCGATGGTGGAGTCATCACCCAGACGGAGTTCTACAGGCGTCTCCAGAATGGCAGCTTGGACTTTCCACCTCCAGAAGACAATGTGGAAGGACTCCTATTCGTCTTCATTGCAGATGAAGCGTTTGCGCTGGGGGACCATCTTATGCGGCCATTCCCGATGAGGACCCTCACCCCGGACCAGAGGGTTTTTAATTACCGGCTGGCCAGAGCCAGAAGAGTGGTGGAGAACACGTTTGGAATCATGGCCAGCCGGTTCCGCCTATTTCTTACACCCATACACATGGCGGAGTACAAACTGATTCACATCATCCTGGCATGCTGTGTTCTACACAACTTTTTACGGCAACATTCGTCCAACTATGCTGGCTCAGTTGGGCCTGAGGCTGGAATTCAAAATGAACCAACCCTGACGGCGCTTGAAACTGCACTTGTAGTGCAAAGTGGATTTTCCTTTAGGAAATAACCCCCATTGTCACAGAAAACACCAATTAGAGCACAACAAAAGTTTTGGAGCGTTGAAACAATAATCCACACATTCTTGATTAACGATCTTTTTAATACCAGCACAATCACATGTGCATTTAGAAAAGTTTTTTTTAAAACAAACCAACATGTTGTATAACAATTTTTGGGGTCACATTAGAAAAAGTAGAAATGTCCATTCAAGATAAAACAGGCATGTTTAAAACAAACAAGAAAGACACAAATCTTGAACTTACAAAGTTCACATTTGGTAGAACTTGAAGGCAATATCAGACATGAGTATTTACAAACTGTGTTTGATATTACGTTCAGATGGGGTGAAGTCACCCCTAGAAAAGCCAAATTTTGAAGATGCACACCAATTGCCGAATGTCAACATGTGCTAGCTGCCATCATGGGGGACATGTTTTGTGGGTGCAACCCATTCCTCACAGCTACTTTATTATTGAGGAAGGGGTTGCACCCCCAAAACGCATCCTTGGATCTCCCGTGATGGCAGTTAGCACATGTTGACACACTGTGTGCCTCTTCAAAATTTGGCTTTTCGCAAATATGTAAAAAAATGGTAAAAATTTTTAGCTCACAAAAAGCGCAAAAAAAATAGGGATTTTGAGATGTTTTAAACTCTCCCTAAAACATCAATGATGTTCTTCATTTTTTTTTAACATCATTGATGCTTTTCTAGATGTTTTACAAATCCCTATTACACCCCATGATCTCCCCGATCAGGATCTGTGCACTTTCCGAGGTGAAATGCCCTGGATCCACAACATCACGATCACCTAAAAAGATAGAAACAAAAACACACCATGTATTATAAATATTCCGGCATCCATCTCTTACCTGAGCCTGTGGTCGCAGACACTCACCTGTTGTGGTGCCAATTTCCACCTCGTCTTCCTGCTCTGCTTTGCTTGGGTGGATTTCCCCTTCTTCCAGAGGTGGGGTGTCTGTGGTCTCCTTGGATGAGGGGTGTCCTCCGAGTCTTTTATCCCCTATGTAAAAAAAATAGGTATACTTAGCACACAGATATTTGATGGCAGAAATAGGAATATGAAACATTGCTTGGAAGTGGGGTACAATTGTCTATTTTGGCAGAGTTCCAAGATGTAGAATTTTTAGGGTCCTTTGTCAAGCTTCAATACTTTACCTGTTTTGTACAAGCTTCACAGATGGAAACACCCCTATAGTATACACTGTAGAAAAAGAAATCCCCCTATGTTTGGGACCTTAACAGGCAACCAACTCTTTAAGTATAAAAATATAAATTTTATCAATATGGTTAAAAAAGACGTGAAAGTGTCTATAACATACAGAAACATACAGACTAGAAAATCATTCCATAGTATATACACAATCAAAACTGAGAATATGTGTAGGGTGACAAAAAATAGATGTACTCTCGTAGAGTTACCGGTATCAGGAGGTATAGTAGATGAGCCAACTATGGACATGTTTGGACATTGATCCTTCCGGCATACAGCCGGCATGCAATTTGTTCTTTTGAACATTTTTGTTCCATTGTTGGCTCATCTACTATACCTCTTGATACCGGTAACTCTACATACACACTAGTTCTACATAGCCCAGGTCTGAAATTTAAGAAAATCACGGTATTTAACCCTAGGGGCTATGGGTGCTATCTGAACACAGAGTCATTCCTTTTGGAATTCACGTATGTACAGAATATCCACAGCTCTCTAACCCCTGATGAAGGTACTTGAATACCGGAAACACGTCGGGTATCGGGGTACATTACCCCTGCGAGAGTACATCTATTTTTTGTCACCCTACACATATTCTCAGTTTTGATTGTGTATATACTATGGAATGATTTTCTAGTCTGTATGTTTCTGTATGTTATAGATGCTTTCACGTCTTTTTTAACCATGTTAATAAAATTTATATTTTTATACTTAAAGAGTTGGTGGCCTGTTAAAGTCCCAAACATAGGGGGATTTCTTTTTCTATGGTTCATTTTGATACTCTGTATTTGCTATGATGGAAGCCCCTCGTTTTGCCTATAGTATACACTGGAGCACCTGTGTGGGCCCCCTAATAAAAAGGGTGTTCTTGTGTCCCACACTAGAGCTCCAGCGTCCAGATGTGTAAACAGCTACTGAGTGTCCTTTCCTTACACAGAATCTAGTTTGCATTTCATTCTAGTTACAAACCCATCTACACAACCAAATTATTTGCAGACAAGTAGGCCATAAAAAATGTGGGCAAATGCATATGGCCAAAACAATGGTGTTTTCTAGGCTGAACGAACAATGTTTTATACGAATGAATAATGTGCCCATGAACATGAAAGTTGCCATTTTAAACTGGATAACAGTTAAGAAAAGCACATGGAGCAGCACGAACGTAATAAACATAAAGAATAGGAACACAGCACAACTACTTACTTTTTTGCAGCACTCTCCGGATCTTTCTGTACTGCTCATGCTCTCTTAATTTGAGGTCCGACCACCGCTTCCTGAGCTGATCTTTCGATCGTTGTACCCCGAAATTCCGGTGCAGACTCTTGACCATGATCTTGGCCTTTCTGACATTGGAGTTGGGGTAAGGTCCATACTTCCCGTCATAGTCAGCCCTCTTCAGGATGTCGACCATCTCCACGATCTCCCCAAAGGACATATTTGAAGCCTTAAATCGTCTCCTTCTGGATCGGGACGTTTCTGCCTCCGGGCTTTCCTCCTCCTCCTCCTCGTTGGTGTAATTATCAGACACCTGCTCTGACTCCGCCATGTGCTCTTCCCCCACTGCACCAAACGAGAAGGGGCGGGGAATAGACTAGAAAGAACGTCAGGGGCGGGCGGAGTTTCACGCATGCGCAGTGTCTATAAAGCGTAACACACGTGCGTAGTACGTACGAGCTGTGAGCGGAGGAAGGAGTAACGGAGGCACCGATCGTGATTGAGAAGGTAAGATTTAACATTGGGCCTATACTGCTTCTAGATTGAGGCCTGTATTTGCACAAGTTTAGAAGACTTTAGGCTGACATTAGGGTTTGTCTTGTGTTGTGTCTTGCAGTGAAAATGGATATCTTGAAAGATAAGGACTATGCCAATCTTCATTGATATGTTCAGGGAGCTGCACTGTCTATGGCAGATAAACCACCCTGAATATAAGAACTAAACAAAGAGGAAGGCAGCAGTGGATAATATGTTGGAATTTGTGAAGACGGTGATCCCCACAGCAGACATCACCTATTTGAAGATCCTAATTGGTGGCCTGAGGAGCACTTATCTAAGGGAGCACAAGAAGGTCCAGGATTCCCAGAGATCAGGAGCAGCAGATTACATTTATGTCCCCAGGCTGTGGTACTATGACAGACTTCATTTTCTGGCAGGTCAGACTGAACCCAGGCCAGCACTCTCCACTCTTCCTTCCACGCTTCCTTCCCCCCAGCTGAGGCTTCTGACGCCCAACCTGGGCCTTCCAGGCAGCAACATGTGGAGGAGCCCAGCTTGAGCCAGGTATAGCATTCTTCTAAATATTTCTGGTTGTCCAATCAATGATGTTAAATAGATGTTAGTTTGGATTGCTAATTTATGACTGTGATTGATGAAGCAAAAACTAAAACCATGTCCCTTTTTCATACACAGAGAAGTCTCAGCCAGTAGGTGGCCGGGCCAAGCAGGCTGCCTGATACCCAGGTCCCTCCCCTCCGCCTTCAAAGACAAAGTGGCAGGAAGAGGAGTAACCTGGAGGAGGCTGCCATAGGCCTCTTTTGGAAGGCTACAGAGGCCCTGAGAACCCCCCACAGTGTGGAGGAGGACTTTGCTCGCATAACTGCCTGCAAAATGATGCAGATGGAGGAGGGCCAACAACTCCTGTGTGAGTTCTTAATTTTGGAAGATCTCAATAAGGGGTTGAGGGGCCAAATAACATGTGCTACCCACATTTGTGACCTCACACATAGTCCTCCTCCTCCTCCAGGTCCTACTCCTCCTCCTCCTCCTCTAGGTCCTACTCCTCCTCCTCCAGGTCCTACTCCTCCTCCTGCCACATCTCCAACACCAGAGCCACAGCTGGGAAGGAAGCATGGAAGGAAGACCAGAGAGTGATGACCCTGGGTTCAGTCTGGTCTGGTAAAAGATGCAGCCTCTTGTCGTACCACAGCCTGGGGACACAGATATCATCTGCTGCTTTCCGGATCTTTGGGACTTCTGGACCAGACTGCACTCCTTTTAGATATGGACTCCTCAGGCCACCAATTTTGCTGGAAAAGAATTGATGTGTGCCCTGGGGGTCCAAGGCTTCAACAATTTCTGCTTTTTCTCCAGCGTTGCCTCCCTTTTTGTTTGGTTCTGAGCCCTTAATAAAGGAATTTTTGGTTCAATTATACTTGCCTATGTGTGTTTTCCTTCAAAAAGGACAGTTTGTTTGTGAGGAGGCAGGTACATTTCAAAAATACAATGTGAAATTAACAAGGGACACCAACACCAAGCAATCTCCTTGAGATTAAATAATACAAGATACCAATGGTGTTGTGGTAACTTGACACACAAAACACATACAAAAATATTATGGAGTACAACCAATTAAAAAAAAAAAACATCAGCCTTGAAAAAAATACAAAACAAAAATAAAACAACAAAAACAAATTTGGTCAGATTGACAAATCAAAATATATTGAGGGAATCACAATAAATAATAAAGAAAGAAGTTTGTGAGAACTCTGTGTGAATATGAGCAGCAAAACGACTTCATTCTTCTCACATTATAAAGAAGAAGAGAGTGCTCTGTATTAAACAATTTTTTACATTGCAGCGTGACGAAAGTGCTCTATCCATTCCGAATGCAAATTTTACCAGACCGAGCTGTTCCGTCTCGGAATTTCTTCTGAGCATGCGTGGCACTTTGTGCGTCGGAATTGTCCACACATGGTCAGAATTGACGCGATCGGATTTTGTTGTCTGCAAATTTTATAGCCTGCTCTCAAACT
The DNA here is from genome assembly GCF_042186555.1 of Aquarana catesbeiana. Lineage (NCBI taxonomy): Eukaryota > Metazoa > Chordata > Amphibia > Anura > Ranidae > Aquarana > Aquarana catesbeiana. Next base: position 146,995,058 of record NC_133330.1, read on the forward strand.
TTGTGTGCCGGAAAATCCAATGGAAAATGTCCGATGGAGCCCACACACAGTCGGAATTTCCGACAACATGCTCCGATCGCACATTTTCCATCGGAAAATCTGACCGTGTGTACGGGGCATAAGAATCTGGGGTGTGGGCCTCCTTACCAGGTTTTAACAGTAGTACAATTATCACTTCATTCATAGATTGGGGCAGGCTAACTTTTCTAGCGCATCCACGAATACCTCCCTCAAATGGGGCATCAACGTGTCAGAGTAGAGCATTTGTAAACCTCCGCTGGCAAGCCATCCGAGCCCGGAGACTTGCCAGGAGAGGAAAGCGCCAGTGCCTCCAACATCTCATCAACCATGATGGGAGCATTCAATTGCTCCACATCCAAGGCCGGGAGTTGAGGTATTTGGCACTAGTCTATGAAGGAGTCAATTTCTGCTACAGTGGGCAAGACCTTGGAGGAATACACATCAGCATAGATATCTCTAAATGTGAATAGAATGTCTACATGAGAGGAAACCAGATCCCCTGAGGGACTTGTAATTGCTTCTATATGGGACGATCCCTTCTGTGATCGTACCATCAGAGCAAGCATGTGGCCAGTACTTTCCCCTTCCTCAAAGTATTTCTGCTGGACCTATTGTTTTCAGCCTTTGTTAATACCATATGCTTAGCAATATTTTGTGCTTCATGCTAGGCTCTTTCGGTTTGTTCAGAGGGGGAGTCGACAAATGCAGACTAGGCCCTCTCAACCTCCCGGCGCACGGATTGTTCCCAAGACTTTGTCCCAGTCTTGATGGCAGAAATGACTTTGATAAATTGGCCTCTTAGATAAGCTTTCAGCGTGTCCTAAAAAATACCAGGACTGGCTGAAGGTTTGTTAAAATGAATAAATGTAGACAATTTAGCATGTATAGGGTCAGGATTAGGGAAGAGCGACAACCAAAACGGGTTGAGTTTCCAACAGACCCTCTTGGACACTCTGGATGTGAGAATAACAACACACAAGGGGGAGTGGTCTGAGACAGTTTTAGCATCGTAACGTGATGATGACACCAAGGGAGCATTGCGTCATTGCCTAGACCGAGGTCAATTCTGCAAAGGCCTCCATGTTTGGTTGAATGGCATGAACAGCACTTTACTCTTTGGTTGTTAATCCTCCAAACATCCCTCAAACCCAGCTCCGACAGAAGCCGAGCAAAGGATGTCTGGCCCCCTCTTGGAGTACATGTTAGAACCCTTGTGGAATATTTATCAAGTTCAGCATCCAAATACTTATTAAAATCACCCACAATGATTGCAGGAATACCGGGATGATGTGATAGAAAAGTGGCCAGAGTTTTGATAACCGTGAATTATTGTATGTGTGTCACCGGCGCAAAAACCACTACTATATTAAACGTATGTGTCAGGGTTGCTGCATTCAAAAAAACCCTTCATTGAGATGGGCTAGAAATACTGGTTGGTGTGTGTGAATGCGCTACTCCCATAATAACCACCACTTGCAATGTTCTCTTCCTATTAATCCGAATGAATCACTTATGCAAAAAAAAAAAATAAAATCATGTGCATAATCTTAAAACTCTAAATCAGACAGAAATATAACCATATATTATCCAGTACATGAAAAAAGTCCTTCAAACGTGCTGCAAAAATCCTTTGATAAATAATTGTGACTGGCGTGCTCCTATGTTTCTTCAGTGATCATATGTGACTGAGTGAAACACCTCCACCATTCAGATTGGCCACTCACCAGATGCTTAATTAAAGATGCGCCTTTGGTTCATTCAAGGGATAACCACTCCACCTAAGTAACACTCCTCACCGGCTAAACTTGGATTCTAATGTTCCTCATTGGAAAGCATAGGGACAAAAAACGATCATAGCGCAATAATGCTTGAACTGTTTATTTAAAATTCACAGAAAGAGTATCAATTCACATTTAAAAGTGCCCTCGAGCCGGCACAAAGCTTATCCAGCAGTTATGGACGGGTACTGGGCTGTTTGCATGGTCCGCCTGGTGTTGTTGTGCGGCCTCCACGCTCGGCTTGCGCTCCAAGCCTTGTTTCCGTTTACGTCCGGTCACCTGATGCAAAAAACTCCCAGCAGCCTCTACGCGTTTCGCATCATAGAATGCGTCATCAGGAAGCTGCCGTATGATTGGTGCACGTTCTATTTATATTGCGTATGGCCGGAAGTAGATGTTCCGCCATTTTAACTAAGGTTATATTCCCATCTATGACTTCCTTCCTAGTATCGCCATTTTAACTAAGGGCTTAGCCCACTTTGTATATCCTAGATATCCATAACCATTTTCCCTTTGCTGTCTTTACTTAAATTAAATGTTTGGATGTCTTTATGGTCTAAATTTTGACCCATCTATATCTGCTGGAGAGGCTTTTACAATTCCTTAAACATATCACACATATATAAAGCATTTTGTATATTTTACCCGTTCCGCCCTAAATGTTGATCCATAAGCAATATGGAACAGCAAAAAACTTTTTTTATTATTCCTTAAAAAATTATCTTAAAATATACATATAACCCCTATTTTCCTTTATTTCATCACGTTCATAATGATTCTATCCATACGGAAAAAAATAAAATAAAAAATACTATAAAAAAATAACAATAATAAAATGAGATTAACCAATGAAAAAAACCAAAAAAAATCAAAAAAAATTTTTTATATCAAAAAAATATCGAAAAAATATAACCAAAAAAAATCAAAAAATATCAAAAAAATATAGGAAAAATAAAAATTAAAATAAAATAAAGTAAAAAAATATAAAATAAAAAATATAAAAAAATGAAAATAAATAATAATAAAAATATTAATAAAATTAAAATAATGAAAGTAAAATAAAAATAAATAAAAATAATAATGGAATTAAAAATAAAAAATAAAAAATAAAATAAAAAATAATAAGAAATAGAAATAAAAATAAAAATGAAAAATGAATGTTATTAATAATTTTCCAGATAGCAGTTGATGTCGAGTTCCACGTTTAACCCCTTTGGCCTCATTGTGTCCATTTTGTATATCCAATGGGTTTCATTTCTTGACACCTCCCTTCTCATGTTGTTGTTTCTCCAGTTTTTTTCTATTCTATCTATTCCATAGAACTTTAGATGCTGGGAGTTTTTTTGCATCAGGTGACCGGACGTGAACGGGAACGAGGCTTGGAGCGCAAGCCGAGTGTGGAGGCCGCACAACAACACCAGGCGGACCATGCAAACAGCCCAGTACCCGTCCATAACTGCTGGATAAGCTTTGTGCCGGCTCGAGGGCACTTTTAAATGTGAGTTGATACTCTTTCTGTGAATTTTAAATAAACAGTTCAAGCATATTGCGCTATGATCGTTTTTTGTCCCTATGCTTTCCAATGAGGAACATTAGAGTCCAAGTTTAGCCGGTGAGGAGTGTTACTTAGGTGGAGTGGTTATCCCTTGAATGAACCAAAGGCGCATCTTTAATTAAGCATCTGGTGAGTGGCCAATCTGAATGGTGGAGGTGTTTCACTCAGTCACATATGATCACTGAAGAAACATAGGAGCACGCCAGTCACAATTATTTATCAAAGGATTTTTGCAGCACGTTTGAAGGACTTTTTCATGTACTGGATAATATATGGTTATATTTCTGTCTGATTTAGAGTTTTAAGATTATGCACATGATTTTATATTTTTTTATTTTGCATAAGTGATTCATTCGGATTAATAGGAAGAGAACATTGCAAGTGGTGGTTATTATGGGAGTAGCGCATTCACACACACCAACCAGAGTTTTGATAACTTCTACTGAGAAAGGGGTGGTATATACACATTCATAATAATGCATTGCAAATCATCCAGGGAACACAATAAAAATATGAACCGGCCGTATGGATCAATAAGTGAGGTCTTGCATGCAAAAGATACATTTGTGCCAAGCAGCACACTAACCCCTCTGGCGTAGGACGAGAAGACAGAATGGAATTGAGTACCAAACAGTCTGGTAGACAACGGGGATTCCTGGCCAGGGAACATATGGGTCTCCTGCAGACACACCACAGAGGTAGCCATCTGCTTGATCATATGAAATACCGTCAAGCGTTTCACTCTGTGCACATTCCAGCTAGTTATAACACTCTGCCCAGCCATGGGGCATTAGAACACATATGTATGAGACATGGACCAGTAAGGTGAGGTATGGAGGCACAATAGTATCCATGTAACATCCTAGAGGAACTGGCATACATCGGCATCGATTATAAAATAAAAAGTAGTGGACAGTCTTAGCAAATGAGAGCAGTTCCTGTAAAATAAAAGGTTAGGCAGGTAGAGAGCATATGGACCAACAGGGTCCCATTCAACGTGAAAAAAGAAAAAAAACTGAAATGTCCACAAGGGACTCTTGACTGGGGGGCTAAGTTCAGTAGCCGGCTTTGTAGAACCAATAGGCAACAGGCCTTGCTCTTTAACCAACGGCATAGTTGGTGCTAATACACCTTGTGAAAGCAGTCTTCCGTGGCTGACATGTTAACTGTTTAGTTCCTTTATGAACATTAGGTATTCCAAATCATAAGACATAGTGAGGGACAATCAGGTTGCTGTACGTTGTCTGCCCAGTTCATCTCGCAGGGAGCGCTCCTCTCTATCCAGCCATTGCATTACCAGTGTGGGTTTCTCAAAAAAATGCACATCATCCTTGGCTACCACACGCAGGCGGGCAGGATAAAGCATAGCATAGTGTATCTCCAGGGAGCGGAGCCTCTTCTTTACTTCGTTGAACTGGGCCTGCAGCTTTTGCGCCTCTGTCGAGAAGTCCGAGAACAGAGAAATCTTAGAATTATCTATCACAAGGGCGTCCCCCAAAGTGCGTGCCTTAGAAAGGATAACATCCCAATCTTTATAGTTGAGTAGCTTAAATAGTAAGGCTCGAGGGGGATTACCCGGGGCACGGGTCTGGTGGGGACCCGATGCACGCGCTCCACTGCGAACACTTCACTTTTTCAGGGATACCAATGTCCCTAATGTTATCTCTGCGAAGTCTATTTTCTAAATCGTCGAGTCTCGCGGCATGCTTTGCCACCATCAACTGCTGAGCATGCGACTCCGTCTGCAATTGTAGCCCAGTCATCCTCAATGGTGCTGATGCGCCCTTCAATGGCTGAAGTGTGGTCTCTTAACTTTTGCATGTCCTGGCACAAAAAGGACATTTCAGCCTTCACCCCTTAATTTCTGTTGTCAGAGCCGTTATGGACGTGACCCATGGAGAGAATATCTCTCAGTGTGGGTTCAGGCTCAGCCAAGCCTGAGGACATGGCCGCCTGCGGGGTTTGAGACACAGGGGTAGTACTCACAGCGTCCCATGGTAGCACTGGCGCCGTTGGATCCTCCAGAGGCACAGTATTGTAGGCATCTGATTGGGATCCCGGAATGCCAGAATCACCCGGCAGCTCTGGCAGGACCCGTGCACCATTCGGTGAGAATAGCTTTTATGCAGCCTCCCTGTATTTTAGCTTTGCGGCCTTCATGTCCGGGCCGCCATCTTGGGTCACGGGGTCCGGAGCAGAGCGGGCTGTGGAGCCTCGTCTAGACATCTTGCTGGGCGATATTAACCACTGTCAGTCTGGCTACAGATTCAGGTGTCACCGGAGGGCAGGTAGAGGCCAAAAAAGGGGTGATCAGCAGTCTTTAGCAGGATAAAAGAGCGGATTCTCAGCGGAGCTCACAAGATGTGCGTCTGTCTACAAACGCTGCCAAGCCACGCGCCTTTGTTCATTTTTAATTTCTAAATTGTGGATTTTGTTTGTAAGATCCTGTAATTGCTGTTGATGCTACCTCTTCCTCCTTGCTTCCAATTTAATAAAAATACCTCTCATGAACACCTTATGGGAGTTTCATAATGTAAATTGACTATCTACAGAAGCTTCATTATCATTAAAGTACTGTAATAAATGTTGTTCCAATGTGTTTTTGATATCTTCTTTCTGCAAAAGAAGTGGGTTAACTCTCCAAATTGGAACTGGATTTAAGGAAAATGAGTCTTTAACTGTCAGCACCACAGAGGCATGGTCTGACCACCATGTAATGTGGTTGGGTGATGTAGAGGTAGTTCTTGTCAGAAGCCATTGATCTACTAGAAAAAGATCTGTACGCAAGTATGACCGTTGCGGTGCGGTGCGGGATAGGAAAAAAAAGTAAAATCCCTTTCCCCTGCAGGAAAGCACCGCCATACATCAAACAGGTTATGTTGATGAATTGTATTTTGAAGTGTTTGTCCTGTCCTGGAGGATGTGGAGGTGGAGCCAAGAGTTGAATCTGGGATAAGATGGAAGTCCCCACAGACAATCAGAGCCCCTTTTTGGTGAGCACAGATTTTCCATAAGGTTTTGTTGATAAAGCGTATTTGGTTGGAGTTCAGAGCATATAGATTGACAATGGTATACGTTGTGGAATTGATATCGCAAATTAGTATTATGTACCTTCCTTGAGGATCTGTAATCGCTTCATGGAGTAGAAATGAGACCGTGTCCCTGATTGCAGTAAGAACTCCCCTTTTTTTGGAGTCTGCATTTGCAGTAAAGATATAAGGAAAATGTTTGTGTAGCCATGGTGTTAGCACTACTGACAAACAATCCGCCAAATCACCCCATTGCCAGACTTCATACATCCTTTCCAGAGACAATGAACAGTCATTTGCGAGCTTTGTTTTTGTTGTTTTATTGGGGGGTACAACTTGGATAGGGACTGGGATATGGGATATGGGATGCCCATAGGATAAATCATTGCCATCATATTTATAGGTTTCAATATACTTTGATGATAATTAGAGCCTGAAGATAGGATGTGAACACTTGACTAAGTAGAAATCTTCTCCTGCAGCTCCCTGCAGACTGTTACTCCCTCTGCATCTCCTATGCAGACTATTGCTCCTTGCATCTCCATGCAGACTACTGTTAACTAAGAGTTCTCCATCCATCACCGTGTGAGGGACAGAAACATCACTTTTGACCGCGTAAAAATAATGTTCTTAGTTCTCTTCACCACCTGCCCAAACTTGCTTCTCCTTGCACACTTGGTTTTCCTCCTGCACAGCTTGTAATTACATTAGGGTATAACACATCCTCTTCAAATGGGTATGAAGAACTCACTCTGAATAAGCCCCTCTCCTGGCTCTGGTGACTCGCTGCTACTAGGCCTGAGGCCTGCAGAACCTCTCCCCGGAGGCCTAGTAGGTTAAAGTCTATATTCTAGGAAATGGACTACTGCTCCCAGCCAGTCCAACTTGCAAATCACGTGTTCCCCGGCCACACTGATTTGACACACACATCCCCACAGTCTCTTCTCTGATCCAGGGTTCTCCATCATCCACCGTGTGTATCGATACAGACTCCATTAGTGAACGTGTACTAACAGAGTTCCCTTCACAGACTCCCTGGCACCTCCTGCCATCCACTGTGGTAACACTCACCGATCTTCCAACCTTCCAGCCCTGAGTCCTTGATAAGGAATTTGCCTGGACCATGTGTTCCAGCAGCTTCTCCTGCCCTCTCTGCTCCAGGAGCTCCTTGCCACCGACCATGTGGTGACAGAGACATTGCCAACAACTGTGTGAAGACAATGTTCCCTCACAGCTCTCCCTGGGCCTCCTCCTGTGATCCCACCCCCCCCCAGATGGGGGTGTGGTCCTGCGGCTGTCTAGCACTCCATTCCTCACGTGACCCAGTCAACTTCTCCTCCCCAGCAGCATGGGACCTCAGCATATATAGGAGGCCTGCACCCTGCCAATGCCAGTTAGGGATTGGTCAGAGTTCCCACATGTGCTGCCTGCCACTCCAGTTCTAGACCCAGCCTCCTCTTCCAGAACATTCTGGCTGGAAACATGTGAGGCACCTCAGAACTGGAGCCAGGTGGTCACACCCACTGCTACTCTAAACACTCCCAGCCCCAGAATCAAAACAGACAAGCCTAGCACGCAGCATAAGCCTGCCTAAATTTGCCTGTGCTGAATGAACCTAGTAAAACAACCCTTACTAGCACCTACCTTCTGGTAGAGGGTGCTACATTTGTTTGAGCATTTGTTTGAGCATGTGTTTCCTGTGCGCATAATACATCATTTGAATTGTTGGGCTTCGTTACACATTGTTTTGCGTTTGAGAGGATGGTTAAGTCCTTTTGTATTAATGGAAAGGAACGTCACCCCCATGTGGTCAAGGAAAGTATATTAGTGTGACATTCTGTGTCATTATAGATTCGTTTGTGGGTAGAGACAAGTTCGGAATAGGTTGTGCTGTGAAACTTAAGTGAGGACCATAAATGTTTAGTACTCACATTATGAAATTGGTCGCTGTTCTGGTAAGGCTTTTCACCGGGCTGTGCTGGTGGAGTCTCCGTGGAGTTGTTATGCTGGAGGATGTATCCGTAACATTGTCTAAGAGCTGTAAAGAAATCCTTAAAATCTGACTGTATTGAAAGGATAAAACAAAAAATAAAATAGAACTGAGAGTAAACAGAAAAATTTGCAATGTGAACAAGAGATATAAACATTGTAAACAAACTTTTAGAGCCAAAAGAGGGTAATTTGTACCCGAATGCAGAATTTTGCTGCTCAGGTAATCTCAGAGGGGTGAGTTCATGTAGTGAGAGAGACTACTCTCCCCAAAGAGCTGAAGATAAAACATTTCTGCTTTTCAGATAATTAGTGTTTTTTTAGCATTCTTTGCTGTGACCTTTTGCCATTCTGGCTCTGCATGGGGGACTCTTCTGGGAAATTTGGATCCACCATCAGGTTCTGGTAGGATCTGCCACTCTTTGAGCAGGGATAAACGTTTTTCCAGTGAGTTTATGATAAAGGTGTGTCCCTCTTTGGTGACAGTAATTTTTGTGGGGAATCCCCATCTGTATATGGAAGAGAGTGATCACTGCTCCAGGAAAAAATGCTGGCTATTGCTGATAGCAATAAGCAGGAATGATTTCTGGACAGCCGCACTCGTAGATTAGCCTTGTTTATTAAGAAAATACACATCAATTACAGGATAACAGCAGACAGGAAAAGAGCTGATGTTTCGCACTAGCGTTAGTGCTTACTCATAGTTGTAGTCTGTAGTTGATCCTATGGTTACTGAGGGCTTTAATAATTGTAGTGAGATTTCTCCTCTTTTGGAGGGTATACAGTACTGTAAAAGGTCTGCAAAAAATTGCAGGTTTTGATATTGTGGAGGAATGTGCTCCTTAGTACTCATTACTGTCATTCATTTTTCTTTTGTGTAGTAAAAGTGTAAAAGCAGTATAACATCTCTTGTGTCAAGGAAAATCTAAGCTTCTTCCTATAAGCATATCATTTCTTTGCGCTTAAAAGCACAAAAAGCTCTCTTATATAATGCCGGGAAAGCGCGCTCATTTATCTCTCCAAGTAACACAAACAGACGTTGGTGTCACCTCAAGCTCAGTGCAAATCCTGAGCAAAATAGCCAAGTGGCTTTTATTTATACTAAAGACATGGATAACAAAAGAGGCTGCTGACTTCAGAATCAGCCAATCAGACACTTGTATTCATTCAAAAGATCCATTTACACACATGCATATAATCAAGTAGAAATGCAGTAGTGATGTATGCAGACGGTGGTGTGCAAAACCATGCGGCAAGCACATGGTTTTGAACACAACCGTGTGCACACTCCCACTGCTACCAGTGATGCGAACCATACTATACCATGGCCCAGTGGGCCATAATCAGTGGCGGAACTACTATCATAGCGACACACGCGGGCGCTATGGGGCCCGCAGCTGTTAGGGGCCTGGTGAGGACAGGCGGCTCCGCGGGTGACAGCGGGCGGCTTTGCGGGCCCGCGGGTGAGAACGGGCGGGTCCGCGGTGACAGCGCGGGCGGCTCTGAGGGCTGTCAGGTGGTGAGTCAGCTGGGCGGCGCGGCTCGTGTGTGAGCGGGCTGGCCAATCAGGGAGCTGGCAGCCAGGGGTGCATAGAGATGACATCATCTCTCACCGCCCGGCGCCCTCCCTGCATCCCTGCAGTGCAGTTCCCCCCTCACTGTGCAGGCAGCCTCGGGAAGCAGAGAGATGACCTTATCTCTCTGATGCCTGACTCTGGGACACAGCATGAACGTGACACAGCAATGACAATCCGTAATGTGTAACAGGTGAAGTGGCAAGTGACAATCCGGGACGTGGCAGCAAGTGACGATTCGTAATGTGTGGCAAGTGACAACCTGGGACATGGCAAGTGACAATCCGTAATGTGTGGCAGGTGACGTGGCAAGTGACAATCCGGGACGTGGCAAGTGACTATCCGTAATGTGTGGCAGGTGACGTGGCAAGTGACAATCTGTAATGTATGGCAGGTGACGTGGCAAGTGACAATCTGTAACATGTGGCAGGCGACGTGGCAAGTGACAATCCGTAATGTGTGGCAAGTGACAATCCGGGACGTGGCAAGTGACAATCCGTAATGTGTGTCAGGTGACGTGGCAAGTGACAATCCATAACATGTGGCAGGCGATGTGGCAAGTGACAATCCGTAATGTGTGGCAGGTGACGTGGCAAGTGACAATCTAATGTGTGGCAAGTGACAATCTAATGTGTGGCAAGTGACAATCTGGGACGCGGCAAGTGACAATCAGTAATGTGTGGCAGGTGACGTGGCAAGTGACAATCCGGGACGTGGCTAGTGGACAATCGGCAACATGTGGCAGGTGACATTCTGCAACGTGTGACAATCTGCATCTGATGGCAGGCGACATGGCAAGTGGACAATCCGCAACGTGTGGTGGGTGATGTGGCAAGTGACATTCCGTGACAAGTTGCATCTGGTGGCAGGCGACGGTGGCAAGTGACACACTCAGTCACTATTTCATTTTATATAACAGAATAGAAATTCATTAGTTCTTTTTTTGTGGAGGGGGCGGTTTGCGGGGGGGGGCAGTTTGCAGGGGGGGGGCGGTTTGCAGGGGGGGGCCCATACAACATTTTGCTATGGGGCCCTGTGATTTCTAGTTACGCCCCTGGCCATAATATTGTATGGTTATGCTATGGTTCCCATGTACGCAGACTTGCTTACTTAGGAGTTGAAATGCGGTCGCCATGGAGTGACCAGGTCCTTGGAGAGGCATAAACAGACATCCTTAAAAGAGCAAACAGATCCTCCGTGTCCAAGGGAAGGTTTCCGCAGCCAATGGTCTTGTATGTGTGAATACCCTCACATGAGAGTATTATAGCAAAACTGACACTGGGGGGCATCTGTCAACATACCTTTAATAAAATTTTCCACAACACTTGGTATCTGGTCAGGGAGATATGCTGGTTTAGGCAAGCAATGGATCCTGTCTATAGTTACATCTAGCTCTGTGAGCTCAGGGAGGATTTCTTTGAATAGAGTGACAGTGTATTCACACAACAGAAGGAGGGAACTGATGCGCAAAACCAAAGTGAGCTGAAACAATTATAAAAAAAGAGATCAAAGAATCCGCCAAACATAAAAAAGTGTTCCCACACAGAAAAAACAATATGATTATAAAAAATATGTGGCGCTAACTAAAGTGCATGAAAATATCATAAATGTTGTAATTAAACATAAAAATAATGACAATTCTTCAGTGTGACATCAATAAACTAACAAAATCAAAGTGATAAAAGGATCCAATAAGAGTGCATAGGTCCAATGATACTCTAAAAGTGCATAAAGATGAAAGAAATCACAAAAAACAAATAAAATGTAAAAAATCACATAAGGTGGAAAAAGTTGCATATAATGAATAAAATCGCATAAAGTGCAAAACAAATCCATTAAGAGTGCATAAGTCCAATAATACTCTAAAGGTGCATAAAGCCATGTACACACGACCGGACTTTTCCACCGGACTGTTCCGACGGAACAAATCCGTCGGACAATCCGACCGTGTGTGGGCTTCATCGGACCATCAGCGGACCTTTTCTGTCAAAAATCAGACGGACTTTAGATTTAGAACATGTTTCAAATCTTTCCGACAGACTCGAGTCCGGTCGAAAAATCAGTTCGTCTGTATGCTAGTCCGACAGACAAAAAAGGACGCAAGGGCAGCTATTGGCTACTGGCTATGAACTTCCTTGTTCTAGTCCCTTCGTACGTCATCTTGTTCAAACCAACGGACTTTCGACTGGACTTTAGTCCGTTCGTGTGTGGGCAAGTCCGGTTGTTCGAAAGTCCGTTGTAACTCCGTCGAAAGTCCGTCGGAAAGACCATTGGACCTTTGATGCTGAAAAGTCTGCTTGTGTGTATGCGGCATAAGAGTGATTTCTTTCACTCTTATGCACCTTTAGAGTATTATTAGACTTATGCACTCCTATTGGATTTTTTTGCACTTGCGATTTTATTCATTATATGGGACTTTTTTCACTTTATGCGATTTTTTTACATTTTTTGTTTTTTTGTGATTTCTTTCATCTTTATGCACTTTTATGCACTTTTAGAGTATCATTGAACCTATTGCTTCCCCTACTTGTCTGGAACCTTTCTCTACCTCTAATTCTGTCCCTGACAGAATGGTCATCTGTCCCTACACTACCCACACGCTAAATGCATGCCATACTAGGGAGCCGGGGTCTTAAATAGACTCAGTCTGACCCAAGATGACTGCCAGGGTCACAGTGGAAGGCAGGAGGAACATAGTTCCTCCAGCAAAAGCAGTAAGTTTCTCTAAAATCAGTTCAAGAAATGCCACCTGAGTAGCCTGCCCTTGCTCCAAAGTGGCGATTGTCTGATCTAGGGCTGCCACAGAGGTTTCTTCTGTGGCGAGCCAGTCATTGAGCTGTTGCACCTTGGTGAGCAGTTGGCAGATGTCTTGTTTGTGTGTCTCGACTAGCTGGTGGAAGCGGGCCTTAATGTCTGCCCTAGTAGGAAGGGCACAGATTCAGTACCGCTGGTATATCAGAATAGGGGTCCGACCTGCCTGAGGGAGATGAGGCAGCTAGAGAGGAGAGGCATGGGGCTGCCATTACCATGCTAGTCTATGGTTGTAATGAGAAGTAGCGCTTGATGTACTATATGTCTGGGAATAAGCTCTGTGAGTGGCCTTTGTCTTCCTCTTTTTTGAGGTGCACATGGGGCAGTTATCTGTCACAAATAAGGGTGAGAAGGAGTGGAGAGCTTGAGCAAGAGGAGTCCTAACGCCGCCATTTCTAGACCACGCCCCCCCCTCTGTTTTTAACCATAGTGGCAACAAAATTCACAGGATGGCACATTTTCCTCAAAATAACACATTTATAACAGCGAATGTGCTTTTTGTTAGGACGATTGCATTCACTCTGAAGTAAATTGTTCAAAGCAAGCAAAAGTTTGAAGTACTGTGGAACAAAATTCATCCAGTGATTGAATGCACACAAAATTTTTGTAAAAATGTTCATACAAGTTGTAGGGGTCAGACTCCAGACTACTGGTTGGAAGCTAAACAGTGGGGACCTTGAGTGGAGAGTGAACAAGTCTTTCTTTTTGACTGCTGGTGATTGCTGGGTTGCATTTTTAGGTTCTTTTTGGGGCTTTTCCTTGTAGCTTTTTAACACCTTTTTCTGACACTTTTTAAACAGCTTTTTTTTTCTTTGCTTCCTTCAGCCTACTAATTAAGGGGAGTGGTTAATTGGTCACAGGTGCTTGAGGCTTATATAACCTTGTGCAGAACTCATTGTGAGCCTGCTCATCTTTGAGTCTGCTTGAACTCTGTTCAAGTGGAACTGGTCTAAGTGGTGAGTTAAAAACCAGAGTTGAAAACAGCTGGCTCAAGGGAGGCGTGACCGGAAGCGGATGGAGGTGAGGGGCGGTGAGGAGTGAGAGCGTGTGTGCACCCCGCTCCATGAATACAATGTCCTGGGTGTAACCCGCTGCAGTGCCCAGTGCTTTTTTTTTTCTTTTTTTTCCCTGTTGTGCTGCTTATATCTCCTGTCCCCCCTGTGAGCACCTGTCGGAGCCAGCACGGTGTGTCCGTGGACATCTTCTGAACCGCAGAGGGCTCTTGGAGCCTGACAGACACATCGTAACCTCGCGAGATCAAGGAACGAGAGGAGGGACGGCCGCTGCAGGAACGAACACTGGGTGTCAGTAGTGGAGGCTTCTGTGAGCGCGCTCTGCAAGCTTTGGAAGCCATGCAGAGGAACAGAAGGTACCGGTGTTTTTCTGTAGTGGAACTAAGGGCATGCTTTGGACATCTGAGCACTGATAAAGGGAATGAGCAAAAACATATCCAGACCAGCGGAATGGAGGTACTGTCTTTCACATTTCTTTCCTCTTTCCTTTTTATAAGCGGAGGCCGTTGGGAGGTTTACCAGGGAACTTGAATCTTGGAGGACTGTAAGCCTATGAGTGAGCCTGTGAAGAGGCTCCTGTACAGTGTGTGTGAAAACACTGCTTTTGCATATCTGATATAAATAACAGTGATAACTTTTGGCTCAAGGAAAGCGGGGGGTAACCTATTGGTCCTTGGAAGGTGGTGTCGATGTGGGCATTCTCCCTGTGTTTTTTTCTTAAAGCGGGGTTCCACCCAAATTTTGAACAATATCTGTATGTATTCTCTTCCTTGCCTAGATGCTGACATGCCGTTTAAAAAAATTTAAATCGCCGTAATTACCTTTTATTTTTCTATTCTTCTTTGCACTTCCTGGTTCTCCTCCCATGGGAGTAGGCGTGTTTCTAGCCTCTCCCAGACTCCTGGGAGCTAGTCTCAGGCTTCCCAGGATGCCACTGAGCATGTGCGGGAACAAGCGATGAATGCTGGGAGCACAGCATTCACCACATCCAGGAAATAAATGCTTGTGGGCTTCAAATGCCCACAATGAAGATGGAAACCACCTGCAGTGAATAATATAAGTTATTCTTTCCGACGAAATCTGACACAGGCGGACATATTACACACAATATGTGAGTATGTAATGCTGAGAAGAAAAGTTTGTGAATGAACTCAAAAAAAAAAAAAAACGATAGATAGGTGGACCCCCGCTTTAAATAGCTTTGCCTTTTTCTTTGTCTCTTTGCTGTAATAACAAAAGCAACAGTAATAATAGACGATAATAATTGGTGTTGGTGGGGTTGTTCATCCGCTTACCTTTTGACATTTAATGAACTTGCTCACCCCACCCTAGTTAAATAACTCTCATAGCAGGCAAGACACTATGTCAGCAAGGAGGAAAGGAGATGAACATACTAGCCAGGAGAATGTGGGAATTCAATCTTTACATTCTGCTAAAGATAAAGAGAAGGATAAGGAAAAAGGGGTACAGTCTACTGTGGCAGTTGTAACGGCGGCGGCTGCTGCAACGACCGCCAAGCTAGAGAGAATGGTCCATACGGCGGAACATACTCCAAATAAAGGGGGGAAGCAAGTTCAAACAAAATCATCGACGGACAGAAAGAGCCAGGGGCTCCTGAGCATGCCCACAGGTGCCTCTGGTACAAAGAACTCTACTAGTAAAGGGTCAGGAGTGACCGGAAAAGAAATAGAAGCCTCTGCCACTCTGACACCCTCAGCAGAAGGAGAACCATCCCTGAAAGACATTCTCTTGGCGATTAACACATGCAAACATTCTCTGGGTGAATTGGGAGACCAAATGAAGGATATCAAAGAGGAGTTAGTCCTGGTACAGCATGAGCTCAAGAAAACAGAAGAAAGAGTAACGGAAGTGGAAAAAAGAATAAGTTTGATAGAAGATGATTTGCACCCTAAGAAACATGAGGCCAAAGTTTGGAAAGAGAAAATGGATAAACTCACGGGGAAATTTGATGAAATGGAAAATAGACTCCGTAGGGACAATGTGAGGGTGGTGGGAATACCTGAAAGGAGCGAAGGCCTAGACCCAATAATATTCTTAGAAGGCTGGCTGATTGAAACCTTTGGAAGAGAGACATTTTCTCAGCAGTTTTCAATTGAAACAGCGCATAGAGTCCCTTTTAGGCCCCCCCCCCTCAAGGAAGTCCCCCAAGACCAATGCTAGTGAAATTTTTAAATTACAAGGACAAAGTAAGGCTCCTTCGAAAGGCTAGATAGATGGGGAAAGTCTTATATAATGGTACTAGGATATCAATATATCCTGATTTTTCTCCTGACCTACAGAAGCGCAGAGCTGAGTTTTTAGGAGTTAAACGCAGCCTTCAAAAATTTAATGTCACGTATGCTCTTCTGTATCCTGCCAGGCTTCGGATAAATGCACTGGGAGGAAGTCAGATTTTTGATTCTCCTGCCGGTGCGTTAGCATGGTTAGAAGATAAGAGAGATCAATTATCAATGAAATAACTGTGAATTTGATACACATAGGTGGGGCACAAATTTAAAACAATATTGATGCTTTTTATGTGGAGCGGGGTGGGATTTTGACACGGTTAAATGGACGTAGGATTAGAATGGGAATGGTTCAAAATAAGAGTCTATTTGGTCACAGAGAAGGAGGGGAGGGAGCTGGGTGGGGGGAGGGGAGATGGGGGAATGGGTGGAATGAGTTCTGTAAGGGTAGGGTGGTATGTGATGGTCATTAAAAAAGCCTCGAGGGGTAACCTAGAATGGTATGGGGTGGGTGGGGGGAGGGGGGGAAAAAAAACACAGGAGTTTTGAGTTGGGTGGGGTTGGGGAGGGTGGGGGGGTAAAGGGTATGTAAGTAGGAGAACACATTGTAGGGTACTACATGGAACACTGAATGGTAAGGAAATATACTGTACACTGGATTATGTAATAACACACTGGGCACAGCAAAATATAGGTACAATATTAATGTTTGGAGTGAGAAAGTATGGGTATGTCCTGTAAATATTGGGACACTAATTTAAAGTATTTGATAAGTAGGGAATTTATTTCTTTGATAAAGGGGAGTAATTTAGAACAATGGGCAAATATGACACAAAGGGATATAGTGACAGTTAGAGTCATGGGTTTAACACTGCAAGGAGCCCTACAAGGATCATTAGTATTAATTGTATTTCTCTCCTTGAAGTTTTTAAGGTTTAGCTTCCATTTCTCCGTCCTGTTTTTCCTTGATAGTTTTTTCTTAGAATAATTGATGGTACTGAATATTGGATCATGGAATGTTTGAGGGTTGGGTACCCCTGCCAAAAGAGCAGTAGTTTTTGATATGTTGAATATTTTTAAAGTGGGTATTGCCTGTCTGCAGGAGACAAACTTGACTAAAGACACTAAATCTCAAATAAGAAATAAGCGATTTCAGTCCCAATTTCACGCGTTACACACCTCATACACCAGAGGTGTGTCGGTGTTGATTGGTAGAGGGGTAGTGTTTACCTGCAGACAGTGTAATATAGATGTGGAGGGCCGTTATATTTTTTTACATTGTACAATAGAGAATCAGGAATGTATATTAGCAAATATTTACATCCCCCCTCCTTTTAGATTAGAAGTTCTGTATTGTTTACTGGAGTTTATAGTAGATAAACCTAGTATACCAATTATTGTAGTTGGGGATTTCAATGTTGTTATAAATAAAAAAATATATAGGTCTCCCCCAGGAATCAGGGATGGGGGTTACAAGAAAATCGAATGGGCCAATTTCTTCAAGAAGCCGGTCTATTGGACCTCTGGAGAATACGAAACCCTGCATCACAGCAATTCTCATGCTACTCGGGTTCTTATTCTACACTTTCAAGAATAGACCTTATTTTGGGCAATGATTTAGCCTCTTAAACAATTAAAGATATAGTTTATCAACCTAGGGGGGTATCGGACCACTCACTGCTGATGGCCATGATAAACATAAGGAATAAAAAATCTTGCAGGGTATGGAAGATGAACCCAACGTGGTTCGAAATAATAGAGGACCAGAATGAGATTGCAGTTAAGTTGAACGAATTTATAGTACTTAATACGGATACTACAACAAGAGGGGTGATGTGGGATGCATTAAAGGCGTACCTGAGGGGATTACTTATCCAGCAGGTCTCAAGAATTAAAAAAACATTGTTGGACTGGGAGGATAAGATCAGGAAGGAGTTAATAGCAGCAGAAAGGGAGTATGTGAAAGAGCCATCCTCTGATAAACAAAGTATATGGGAGAACAAGCAACAAACATACAAAGATGTAATGGTTAGGAAGTCTGAAAACAAGAGACTGTTCCAAAAACAAATAGTGTATGGGGAGGGGGAAAAGGTTGGGAAGATACTGGCCTATATTGTTAGGTCTAGTTCCTCCTCCTCCACGATCCCCGCTATTAGAACTACGTGCCGTGAGATCTCGTCTCAGACAGACGAAATTAGTGATACATTTAAGAAATATTATGAAGAATTGTATAAATCTCGGGGGATCATGGGAGGAGAGGAAATGGACAGCTTTTTTAGGAATATTGAGTTGCCCTTCCTCACAGAGACTGATAGTGAGGTTTTGGAGGCCCCGATAACATTAGAAGAAATTAGAACAGCAGTAGCGGAAATGGCAAACCAAAAGTCCCCTGGTCCTGATGGCCTCCCCACCGAGACTTATAAAAAATATGGGGAGGTACTACTCCCGGAGCTTCTTAATGTGTTTGACTGGGCAAATAAAGAGGGGAAGCTACCCATTTCAATGACTGAGGCTACGATTATAATGTTATATAAAGAAGGGAAAGACTCTCTAGAACCTGGGTCTTATAGACCTATTTCTTTGCTATGTTTAGATGCTAGGATCCTAGCAAAGATCCTTGCTACTAGACTTAAAAAAATAATTCATAAATTAGTTCATCTGGACCAAACAGGTTTTATTCCCCATAGATCAACCAGTAGGAATATTAGGAGGTTCTTCTTGAACCTGCAAATTCCAATAGAAAATGCGGGCTCAAGGGCTGTTATGATGCTAGACGTGGTAAAGGCGTTCGATAGCCTTGAATGGGGGTTTATGAGGCGTGTACTGAAGGAGTTTGGCTTCGGCCCCCCTTTTAGAAAATGGGTTAAAATCCTATACAATGACCCCAGTGCTAAAGTCAAAGTTAATAATGTTCTCTCTGATGGGTTCCGACTTGAAAGAGGCACAAGACAGGGGTGCCCTTTGTCACCCCTGATTTTTGCTCTGGCAATGGAACCGGTGGCCGCTGCAGTGAGGCAAAATCAGATTATGGAAGTGTTCCGGAGAAGGGCTAGAGAAGAGAGGATCGCGTTATATGCGGATGATGTCCTCATATTTCTGGGGGATACGGAGCATTCACTCAGACAGGTGATATATATCTTCACGAGATTTGGAAGTCTATCTGGTCTCACCATAAATTGGGAGAAATCAGTGCTATTACCAATAGATCCCATCAGGAAAAGCACCTATTTGGATAATATCCAAATAGAAATAGTAGAGATAACAAAATACTTAGGTATTTATATAACAAAAGACCCAAATAACTATATAAATAACAATTTAGTTCCCTTGCTATCTAAATTTAAAAATAAGATCGATATATGGAGGGGATTCCCATTATCAGTTGCTGGATGATGCAATTTGATCAAAATGCCGTGGTTGCCCCAGCTATTGTACTTATTGCATAATTCACCAAAATGGATCCACAGGAAATGGTTTAAAAACATTGATACAATGTTAAGAGATCTTATATGGAAAGGGGGACAGTCTAGGATAAGCCTACAAACCTTACAATTATCAACTCGAGAAGGGGGTATGGCGGTCCCACACCCTCAATGTTATTTTCTAGCTGCCCAACTACAGCACTTAGTGTCAGTTACTGACCCTGATGGTGACAATAATGGGGGAATATTGACTGCAGGAGCACCACATAAAACATTAGTGGAGGTGCTGGAGGCAAATTCCTTTGCCTATAGACCCCCCACGGTTAAAATAATAACAAAAGTTTGGAAATCCATTAAAGCTCTGAAAGGAATGGGAGGAATGGCTAAGTATGCCCCCCTCTGGGATAATAAGAACCTACAAGAGTTAATACCAATGGGGAAAATAAAGGTTTGGGAAAAAAAGGGAATAGTCAGACTGGCTCAATTGTATAATGGTAGTACCTTAAAAATATTCCCCTCATTAAAGGAGGAATTCGACATCCCGAACCACTCGTATTACAACTATTTACAAATTAGACATGCCTTAAAGGCTCAATTTGGGGAACAAGGCCCGAGGTGGAGCCACTCTCCCATTCTTCAAAGAATAAGTAGTTCTGAAGGATCTAGTGGATTCATAGCAGAAACTTACCCACATATATGTAGAGGTAGTATGGAGGGACCAGAAAAGCTTAAGTGCAGAAGTAAATGGGAAAGGGAACTGGGTATTATATCGGATGAACAATGGAAAAAGATACTGGTGGGAGGACATCAGGTCTCGGTTTCACCCGCCCAGAAGTTCTCATATTTAATGCTCCTACATAGGACTTATTATACACCTAAAAGATTGTTTGAATTCGGGCGGAGGGTGGATGCCAACTGCCCAAGGTGCCAGAACACCGGGGACCTGATCCATATGATATGGAAATGCCCAAAATTACTCCGTTATTGGTTGGAAATACTAGATACTATAAATAAGATCTTTAACTTAGGACTGAAAATGGATCCGAAGTTGTGTATTTTGGGAGTAGGGGAGAGTCTAGGCAGAGGTAATATTAAAACTAAAGCAGTGTTGGGATGCCTCTTCCAGGCAAGAAAATTAATAGCACAAAGACGGCAGGCAGAGAGACCCCCCTCAAAGGATGACTGGATTAGAACAGTAACGGAAACAATATGGAAAGAAAAGGTAGTATATGCAAGGAGAAGAAATTTAAAGGAGTTTAAAAAAATCTGGAAACCATG
Organism: Aquarana catesbeiana; assembly: GCF_042186555.1. NCBI lineage: Eukaryota > Metazoa > Chordata > Amphibia > Anura > Ranidae > Aquarana > Aquarana catesbeiana. The sequence goes on from NC_133330.1 coordinate 147,015,774, forward strand.
GTTAGAGGAATTGGGTTATCCTATGTAAGGTGTGTATGAAGGAGATGATGTAGAGATATGTACGGTACCAAGATATTCACGAAGGTGTATCAGTAATAATTATAAGATAGGGGGGGAGGGTAATAGGTAGGTCTTTAGCGGCGGGGAGGGAGGGTTGAAAAGGGGAAAAATTGGTGAGAAATTTCCTGGTCTATTTTATATTTGCATTGTAATGTATATGGTGTATGTAAGAATTGTTGTATTTGGTAATTTTTTGTATATTATATAGAAATGAATAAAGATTATTTAAATTAAAAAAAGAGTTGAAAACAGGAGGTTATAACAGGGGTCATTGTACCTGTGTAGTGTGAGTACCTGAGTGTTGTCTGAGTAGTGCGTGGATCGTTAGTACTTGTGTATTGTGTACTGTGTATTGTGAGTGCACATAGGTCTGTGTCTGCAAGTGCACGAAGGTCTGCGAGTGCACATAGGTCTGTGAGTGCACGTAGGTCTGCGAGTACCTGTGTATTGTCTTGTTGAGTACCTGTGTATTGTCTTGTTGAGTATTAGTGTCAGGAAGCTAATTGTTAGGTAATTTGGACAGGGTATAATCCCCAATCCTCATTAAATTTAATAGGTACGATGCCCGGCGCGTGTGGAGAGGCAACTCGTTGTACATCTTGTGGCATGTATGCGTTCCTTGATCATCCAATCAAGGGTGAATACTGCTGTGCAAAATGTAAGCACATTGTTTCCCTGGAAGCCCAGGTTCTGAATCTGGGGAAGCAACTGTCAGCACTGAGAAGTCCCTCCATACTAAAGGAGAGCCAGGAACGTGCACGGCAGGTGCCAGCTGGGGCCAGCACAGAGGTGGGTGGAGACAAAGAAGTGCAAGCACTAGCAAAGAATAGATGGGTGACAATCAGCAAGGGTAGAGGGGGAAGTGCCAGGGAGGCTGCTCCATTGAGTGACATTGGTGAAACCAGTCAGGGACCAGCACTGCTGGAGCTGAGGGACTCTCCTAGCTGCCGGGGGAAGAACTCCTCCAGTGAGAGTGGGGGGGAAGCGCAGGGAAAGAAAAGACAGATTCTGGTGGTAGGGGACTCAATTCTTAGAAGGACAGTGAGGCCAATCTGCAACAAAGACCTGAAGCACCGAATGGTATGTTGTCTAAAGGCACATCACAGTTCTGGTGGACAGATTACTGGGAGGGGCTGGGGAAGACCCAGCTGTCGTGGTGAACTTTGACACCAATGACAAAGTCAGAGGCAGATGGAGTGTCCTAAAGAACGATTTTAGGGACTTAGGAGCTAAATTGAGGAAAATGACCTCCAAGGTAGTATTCTCAGAAATACTACCGGTACATTGAGCCACACCAGAAAGGCAGAGCGAGATTAGGGAAGTAAACAAGTGGGTGAAGAGCTGGTGTAGTAAGGAGGGGTTTGGGTTCCTGGAGGACTGGGCCGACTTCTTAGTCGATAACCGGTACTTTAGAAGGGACGAACTGCACCTAAATGAGGAGGGTGCAGATCAGCTGGAAATGAAGATGGCCAAAAAGTTAGAAGGGTTTTTAAACTAGGCGATGGGGGGAGGGTTCAGAGGTAGAGATAGTCAGCGTGGAACATATTCCAGAGGGTAGTATTGGAAGGATTAGTAGTAGGTTGACCAAAGCACATTAACCCAACGTAAGTCCTAGTTGCAATCTCGGAACACCCAATAAGAGGATAATATGCGACCGGTCTAAACTACATGGCATGTTCACCAATGCCAGGAGCCTGGCGGACAAGATGGGTGAACTGGAGATACTGTTATACACAGAAGATTTGGATTTTGTGGGAATCTCAGAGACCTGGTTCAACAGCTCTCATGATTGGCTGGCAAACATTCAAGGGTATACCCTTTATCGCAAGGATAGAGATTGTAAAAAAGGGGGAGGGGTATGCCTATATATCAAGAATGATGTACAAATGAATGTGAGAGATTACATCACTAAGGGAGATAGGGAGGAGGTGGAATCCTTATGACTAGAGCTCCAAAGCTAAGAGGAAAATAATACTGGGAGTATGCTATAGGCTCCCTAACCTGAGGGAAGAAGGGGAGACATATCTCCTATCACAATTTGGATTAGCAGCAAGGATGGGAAGTGTTATCATAATGACAACATTTGTTTTGCTGTCTGTGCTCCTCTTCAGAAGATTTCACCTCACTTTTTGTCCCAATGACAAATGTTTTTTGAAAATTTGGGTTTTTTTGTAAAACAAGGATTGGTGATAAAGCATCAGTGGAAAGGAGAAATGTTTTTCCCATAGTAACTCTTACAGGATAGAATTTCCCTTCCTAGGGGTAGATTTCATCTCACTTCCAGTTGTCTCCTTCCGTTTGCAAGTAGGAGTCGTTTGTAAGTTGGATGTTTGAAAGTAGGGGTCTGCCCTATATACTCAGCAGAAATTTGGGCCTTAGGTGTTGTGGCCACAACACTGTAAGCCCTCACAGGGCCCTGCTGTGAAATATTAGATCAAGAATTATAATTACATGCCCCTGTTGAACAGGGGCAGAAAAATTGGGCCTTTGGTGGTGGTGGTGGTGCTGGTGCCACAACACTGTAAGTCCTCACTCGCTCTTGGTGGGCACAGAAATGGGCCCTGCTGTAAAATATTAGATCAAGAATTGTAATTACATGCCCCTGTTGAATGGGGGCTGAAAAATTGGGCCTTAGGCACTGGTGCCACAACACTGCAACTCCTCACAGATACTCTAGTTGGAACACATGAATGAGCCCTGCTGCAAAGTATTGCATCAAAAATTGTAATTACACGCCCCTGTTAAACAGGGGCTGAAAAATTGGACCTTAGGCACTGGTGGCGGTGCCCAGAACCAAAAATGTTCTTACAAGCTATCAGCGGGATCATTGAGGAGGAAGAGGATAATTACTCAGGATAGTCACTCAGCATCAGCATAGGCAGTCTTTGAAGGGATCTGAGATTTCAAAAAAAATTATTCGGTTACATCAGCATCAGGTGCTTGGTAGCTGGTGGTGATCCAAGACTGATTCATTTTTATGAAGGTCAGTCGATCGACCGAGTCGGTGGACAGATGCACCCTGTGATCGGTTACAAAGCCTCCAGCAGCACTGAATGTGCGTTCCGAAAGAACGCTGGATGCAGGACAGGCCAGTAGCTCAATTGCATACTGTGCAAGCTCTGGCCAGTGATCCATCCTCAAGACCCAGTAACCCAGAGGATTTTCTTTGGGAAAGATGTCCAAGTCAGATCTTGCCCCTAGGTATTCCTACACCATGTAAAACAGATGCTGGCAATGGTTGCTGGAACCGATCATACCTTGGGGCTGCGGACTAAAAAATTGTCTGAATGCATCAGTCAGATGGCCACCTTCTCCAACGCTCCTTCTTTGACTGACCAAAGCCTCAGCAACACGTTTTCCAGAGACAGGAGTTTGTAACCTCCCAGTCTCTGGGAACGCATTGCACAGACCTTTCTGCAAGGCCTCCCGAAGATGTTTCATCCTCTGCTCCCTCTGCGATGGCAAGATAAGGTCTGCAACCTTACCCTTGTAACGTAGATCAAGGAGGGTTGCCAGCCAGTATTGGTCCTTCTCCTTGATACCACGAATACGAGGATCCTTATGCAGGCTTTGCAGGATCAGGGAGGCCATGCAGCGTAGGTTTGCTGAGGCATTCGATCCGGAGTCCTCTGGGTCACTAAAGATGACATGGTCCACAGCCACCTCCTCCCAGCCACGTACAAGTCCATGTGTTTCTTGGGACTGATCCCTTAAAGACTGCTGCTGATGCTGAGTGCCAGGCTCCACCTCCATACTGACACAATCCTCCTCCCCTCGTCCTTGTCCTCTTCCTGTGTGATCAGCGAGCACGCAGGAACACTGTCTGGATAAAGGGGGCCTTGAGAGCTAAGGAAGTCCTCCTCTTCCTGCCTCTGTTCTGCCTCAAGTGCCCTGTCCATTATTCCACGCAGCGTGTGCTCCAACAGGTGGACAAGGGGGACAGTGTCACTGATGCATGCACTGTCACTGCTCACCATCCTCATGGCCTCCTCAAATGGTGACAGGTCAGTGCATGCATCCCTGATCATGGCCCACTGGCGTGGGGAAAAAAAACCAAGCTCCCCTGACCCTGTCCTGGTGCCATAGTCGCACAGATACTCATTGATGGCCCTCTGCTGCGTGTGCAGCCGCTGCAGCATGGCCAATGTTGAGTTTCACCTGGTGGGCATGTCACAGATTAAGCGGTTCTTGGGCAGGTTAAATTCCTTTTGGAGGTCTGCCAGCTGAGCACTGGCATTATATGACTGTCAGAAATGCACACAGACTTTCCTGGCCTGCCTCAGGACATCCTGTAAGCCCGGGTACCAGCCCAAGAACCGCTGCACCACCAAGTTAAGGACGTGAGCCAAACAGGGCACATGGGTCATTTGTCCCTGTCGGAGGGCAGAGAAGAGGTTGGTGCCATTGTCGCAAACCACCATTCCTGCCTTAAGTTGGCGTGGCGTCAACCACCTCTGAACCTGCCCCTGCAGAGCTGACAGAACCTCTGCCCCAGTGTGGCTCCTGTCCCCCAAGCATACCAGCTCAAGCACCGCATGGCATCTTTTGGCCTGCATACTTCTGTAGCCCCTTGAATGGCTACGGAGCACCTCTGGTTCCGAGGACAAAGCACAGGAAGAGGCCATGGAGGAAGAAGAAGAGGAGGGGGTGGAGGAGAGAGGTGTGTCACAATCATTAGTAGAGGCATTTTGGAGGCATGGTGGTGGAACAACCTCCAACACTACTGCACCTTGTCCTGCATCCTTCCCAGCTGCCAGCAGAGTCACCCAATGCGTGGTGAAACATAGGTAAAGTCCCTGCCCATGCCTGCTGGACCATGAGTCAGTGGTAATGTGCACCTTACCACTGACCGCCCTGTCCAGCGAGGCCAAGACATTGCCTTCCACATGCCGGTAGAGAGCCGGAATCGCCTTCCGTGAGAAAAAGTGGTGTTTGGGTACCTGCCACTGAGCAACCGCACATTCCACAAACTCACGTAAGGGGGCAGAGTCTACCAACTGAAAAGGCAGCAGTTGAAGTGCTAGCAATTTTGCTATTTTTGGGCATGTGGATGGCTGGGAGCGAACTTCTTTCGGCGGTGCAGCAGCTGGGGCAGGGAAATTTGCCTGGTACAATCTGACGTCAGTGTACCGAAAGCATATTGCCCACAAGTACTTGGCTGTGACACACCTAATTCTACACCTTCATTCCTCTCAGTGCAGGTCTCAGAGAGGACTGAAGGTATAGTGGGTTTGGAGATCTCAGCTGATGAGGAGCAAGGAGAGGTCCTCTTTGTTCTTTGGTGTGGGTCTTTTAGATATGCTTGCCAACGAACTGCATGACAGGTCAACATATGTCTGGTCAAGTATGTGGTGCCCAAGTGGAGATGTTTTGGCCACGCGAGATACGCTTGAGACATATGTTGCAAATAGCAGCGGTGCGATCTGATGCACTCATCTCAAAAAAGGCCCACACCAAAGAACTTTTGGAATAATGCGCAGAGACAGCAGCGCCCTGCACATGCGGAGCTTTGGGGTGTGATGCAGTCAGTGTGTTGCCCTTAGGCTGGCCCCTGGAGGGCATCCTGCCTCGTTGGTGATGTGCCTCCTCCTCCTGTCTCCTATCAGGCACCCATGTGGAGTCAGTGACTTCCTCATCATCCCCTCCCTCCTCATCACTGGAGCAAACCTGGCAGTATGCTGCAGCAAGGGGAGCATGACTGCCAGATTGCTGTCCTTCTTGGGCACCCCCTCTGTCCGTGCTCACGTTACTGCCTTCATCTAGGTCAGTATCATCATCAGAGCCTTCTAAATGCCGGGCATCCTCCTGGAGCATGTACCCGTACCCAACACTGTGGTCAAACAGTTCGAGGGACTCCTCAGGAGGACATGGTGGGGCTAGGGAAGGAGTCACTGATGCCATTGAGCCGAGGGAAGAGGCCACGTTGGCAGCTGCTTTGCCAGACAAAGTACCCTGAGCATGGGTGAGAGAGGATGAGGACGATGAGGGCGGCTTGGTCATCCACTCAACCAAGTCTTCCACATGTTGCGGCTCAACATGGCCAGCTGCCGAAAAAAAGGCCAAGTGTGTCCCACGGCCACGTGCTAATGAGGATGCACCATCTCCAGGACCAGCACTGTTGCCTCTAGACACAGAGCCTGCTTGCCCTCTTTTATTGGCTTGTGACTGTCTGCCTCTCCTTGTTGGCCTTCCAGACATACTAATGGCCTGTAGCTGCACTAAGCTGGGATATATATATGTGACAGACCTAGCCGGGAGAGAGACTTTTGGAGGGGACTGAATGCTAGCCTCTTGACGATCGATCGTGGGCCCTGGCATTTGGGGGAACGGTGCTCTTTGTGAGCTGTATGCCTGGGGAGCCTTGAGGTGGTATTACTGTGTATTCAGGTCCTGGTCCCCCAGGACACACAGACTCTGAGGACCCTGGATTTGCCATATTAGAAATAGTGGCTGATTCATAATGCTGGGACAAAATACTGTTAGGAGATGCTGATGTCAATTCCAGCTGCCTGTCTATCTGTTGCCTGCTAGAATGTGTAAATAAGTCTCTAGTATGGGATCTAAGAGTCATTAGATCCCCATTGTTGTTTGTGTTAATTAACTCTGCTATTGTGATAATGTTGATTGGGTTCTCTGAGCTACAAGACGGCCAGTCTGGCCTAAAGGTCATGTCTGAGTCATCTAGGCTGTCTAAAGGGATTAGTTAATTAGCCCATGTTAATTAGGTTTCTGGTAACAGGTGTATGTTCAGAGTAATATGAGCCGGAGGTACGCACCTCCTCTTTTATTGTATAAAAGAGCCTGTATTTTTCAATAAAAGAGATTCCTGGTTGAACTTACATACAGCCTGCCTGGTGTTTGTTCTGAGCTACACAACTGGATTAGAATGGCACATAGCTGTGGTTCTAGTCCTGGAGCATCGGATGACCGAACCATCAGATGTTGCGATTTGCAATCTGATTCTATAGCCGCAGAGGAGTGTTGGGAGAGTGGAACCGAGCGAACAGGGGCTCGTAACAATATATATACTGATACTGCAGCTAGCAAAATCAACTGCCTGCCTGTAGTATGAGAACACCACCAACCTTCTACAGGTAGCTTTAGCTGAACACTGTGCAGAGCTCGCAAAAAACTAACTTGCAGCTTATTTAGCTGCCTGCGGTAGTGATAGGATCAGGAAAACACCACCAACCTTCTACAGGTAGCTTTAGGTGAACACTGTGCAGAGCTCGCAAAAAACTAACTTGTAGCTTATTTAGCTTCCTGAGGTAGTGATAGGATCAGGAAAACACCACCAACCTTCTACAGGTAGCTTTAGGAGAACACTGTGCAGAGCTCGCAAAAAATTAACTTGTAGCTTATTTAGCTGCCTGCGGTAGTGATAGGATCAGGAAAACACCACCAACCTTCTACGGGTAGCTTTAGGTGAACACTGTGCAGAGCTCGCAAAAAACTAACTTGTAGCTTATTTAGCTGCCTGTGGTAGTGATAGGATCAGGAAAACACCACCAACCTTCTAAAGGTAGCTTTAGGTGAACACTGTGCAGAGCTTGCAAAAAACTAACTTGTAGCTTATTTAGCTGCCAGCGGTAGTGATAGGATCAGGAAAACACCACCAACCTTCGACAGGTAGCTTTAGGTGAACACTGTGCAGAGCTCGCAAAAAACTAACTTGTAGCTTATTTAGCTGCCTGTGGTAGTAATAGGATCAGGAAAACACCACCAACCTTCTACAGGTAGCTTTAGCTGAACACTGTGCAGAGCTCCCAAAAAACGAACTTGCAGCTTATTTAGCTGCCTGCGGTAGTGATAGGATCAGGAAAACACCACCAACCTTCTACAGGTAGCTTTAGCTGAACACTGTGCAGAGCTCGCACTACACTAACTTGTAGTTTTAGCTGAACACTGTGCAGAGCTCGCAAAAAACTATCTTGTAGCTTATTTAGCTGCCTGCGGTAGTGATAGGATCAGGAAAACACCACCAACCTTCTACGGGTAGCTTTAGGAGAACACTGTGCAGAGCTCGCAAAAAATTAACTTGTAGCTTATTTAGCTGCCTGCGGTAGTGATAGGATCAGGAAAACACCACCAACCTTCTACAGGTAGCTTTAGGTGAACACTGTGCAGAGCTCGCAAAAAACTAACTTGTAGCTTATTTAGCTGCCTGTGGTAGTGATAGGATCAGGAAAACACCACCAACCTTCTAAAGGTAGCTTTAGGTGAACACTGTGCAGAGCTTGCAAAAAACTAACTTGTAGCTTATTTAGCTGCCAGCGGTAGTGATAGGATCAGGAAAACACCACCAACCTTCGACAGGTAGCTTTAGGTGAACACTGTGCAGAGCTCGCAAAAAACTAACTTGTAGCTTATTTAGCTGCCTGTGGTAGTAATAGGATCAGGAAAACACCACCAACCTTCTACAGGTAGCTTTAGCTGAACACTGTGCAGAGCTTGCAAAAAACTAACTTGTAGCTTATTTAGCTGCCAGCGGTAGTGATAGGATCAGGAAAACACCACCAACCTTCGACAGGTAGCTTTAGGTGAACACTGTGCTGAGCTCGCAAAAAACTAACTTGTAGCTTACTTAGCTGCCTGTGGTAGTAATAGGATCAGGAAAACACCACCAACCTTCTACAGGTAGCTTTAGGTGAACACTGTGCAAAGCTCACAAAAAAACTAACTTGTAGATTATTTAGCTGCCTGTGGTAGTGATAGGATCAGGAAAACACCACCAACCTTCTACAGGTAGCTTTAGCTGAACACTGTGCAGAGCTCGCATTACACTAACTTGTAGTTTTAGCTGAACACTGGGCAGAGCTCGCAAAAAACTAACTTGTAGCTTATTTAGCTGCCTGCGGTAGTGATAGGATCAGGAAAACACCACTAACCTTCTACAGGTAGCTTTAGGTGAACACTGTGCAGAGCTCGCAAAAAACTAACTTGTAGCTTATTTAGCTGCCTGCGGTAGTCATAGGATCAGGAAAACACCACCAACCTTCTACAAGTAGCTTTAGGTGAACACTGTGCAGAGCTCGCAAAAAACTAACCTGTAGCTTATTTAGCTGCCTGCAGTAGTGATAGGATCAGGAAAACACCACCAACCTTCTACAGATAGCTTTAGGTGAACACTGTGCAGAGCTCGCAAAAAACTAACTTGTAGCTTATTTAGCTGCCTGCAGTAGTGATAGGATCAGGAAAACACCACCAACCTTCTACAGGTAGCTTTAGCTGAACACTGTGCAGAGCTCGCACTACACTAACTTGTAGTTTTAGCTGAACACTGTGCAGAGCTCGCAAAAAACTAACTTGTAGCTTATTTAGCTGCCTGCGGTAGTGATAGGATCAGGAAAACACCACCAACCTTCTACAGGTAGCTTTAGGTGAACACAGTGCAGAGCTCGCAAAAAATAACTTGTAGCTTATTTAGCTGCCTGCTGTAGTGATAGGATCAGGAAAACACCACCAACCTTCGACAGGTAGCTTTAGGTGAACATTGTGCAGAGCTTGCAAAAAACTAACTTGTAGCTTATTTAGCTGCCTGTGGTAGTGATAGGATCAGGAAAACACCACCAACCTTCTACAGGTAGCTTTAGCTGAACACTGTGCAGAGCTCGCACTACACTAACTTGTAGTTTTAGCTGAACACTGTGCAGAGCTCGCAAAAAACTAACTTGTAGCTTATTTAGCTGCCTGCGGTAGTGATAGGATCAGGAAAACACCACCAACCTTCTACAGGTAGCTTTAGGTGAACACTGTGCAGAGCTTGCAAAAAACGAACTTGTAGCTTATTTAGCTGCCTGTGGTAGTGATAGGATCAGGAAAACACCACCAACCTTCTACAGGTAGCTTTAGCTGAACACTGTGCAGAGCTCGCATTACACTAACTTGTAGTTTTAGCTGAACACTGGGCAGAGCTCGCAAAAAACTAACTTGTAGCTTATTTAGCTGCCTGCGGTAGTCATAGGATCAGGAAAACACCACCAACCTTCTACAAGTAGCTTTAGGTGAACACTGTGCAGAGCTCGCAAAAAACTAACTTGTAGCTTATTTAGCTGCCTGCAGTAGTGATAGGATCAGGAAAACACCACCAACCTTCTACAGATAGCTTTAGGTGAACACTGTGCAGAGCTCGCAAAAAACTAACTTGTAGCTTATTTAGCTGCCTGCAGTAGTGATAGGATCAGGAAAACACCACCAACCTTCTACAGGTAGCTTTAGCTGAACACTGTGCAGAGCTCGCACTACACTAACTTGTAGTTTTAGCTGAACACTGTGCAGAGCTCACAAAAAACTAACTTGTAGCTTATTTAGCTGCCTGCGGTAGTGATAGGATCAGGAAAACACCACCAACCTTCTACAGGTAGCTTTAGGTGAACACAGTGCAGAGCTCGCAAAAAATAACTTGTAGCTTATTTAGCTGCCTGCTGTAGTGATAGGATCAGGAAAACACCACCAACCTTCGACAGGTAGCTTTAGGTGAACACTGTGCAGAGCTCGCAAAAAACTAACTTGTAGCTTATTTAGCTGCCTGTGGTAGTGATAGGATCAGGAAAACACCACCAACCTTCTACAGGTAGCTTTAGCTGAACACTGTGCAGAGCTCGCACTACACTAACTTGTAGTTTTAGCTGAACACTGTGCAGAGCTCGCAAAAAACAAACTTGTAGCTTATTTAGCTGCCTGCGGTAGTGATAGGATCAGGAAAACACAACCAACCTTCTACAGGTAGCTTTAGGTGAACACTGTGCAGAGCTCGCAAAAAACTAACTTGTAGCTTATTTAGCTGCCTGCGGTAGTGATAGGATCAGGAAAACACCACCAACCTTCGACAGGTAGCTTTAGGTGAACACTGTGCAGAGCTCGCAAAAAAATAACTTGTAGCTTATTTAGCTGCCTGCGGTAGTCATAGGATTAGGAAAACATCACCAACCATCTACAGGTAACTTTAGCTGAACACTGTGCAGAGCTCGCAAAAAACTAACTTGTAGTTTTAGCTGAACACTGTGAGGAGGACGCACTACACTAACTTGTAGCTTTAGCTGAACACTGTGCAGAGGTCACACTAAACTAACTTGTAGCTTTAGCTGAACACTGTGAGGTGGACGCACTACACTAACTTGTAACTTTAGCGGAACACTGTGCAGAGGTCGCACTACACTAACTTGTAGTTTTAGCTGAACACTGTTCAGAGGATGCACTACACTAACTTGTAGCTTTAGCTGAACACTGTGCAGAGGTCGCACTACACTAACTTGTAGTTTTAGCTGAACACTGTTCAGAGTATGCACTACACTAACTTGTAGCTTTAACTGAACACTGTGCAGAGGTCGCACTACACTAACTTGTAGTTTTAGCTGAACACTGTTCAGAGGACGCACTACACTAACTTGTAGCTTTAGCTGAACACTGTGCAGAGGTCACACTACACTAACTTGTAGCTTTAGCTGAACACTTTGAGGAGGACGCACTACACTAACGTGTAGCTTTAGCTGAACACTGTGCAGAGGTCGCACTAAACTAACTTGTAGATTTAGCTGAACACTGTGAGGAGGACGCACTACACTAACTTGTAGCTTTAGCTGAACACTGTGCAGAGGTTGCACTATACTAACTTGTAGTTTTAGCTGAACACTGTTCAGAGGACGCACTACACTAACTTGTAGCTTTAGCTGAACACTGTGCAGAGGTCGCACTACACTAACTTGTAGTTTTAGCTGAACACTGTTCAGAGGACGCACTACACTAACTTGTAGCTTTAGCTGAACACTGTGCAGAGGTCGCACTACACTAACTTGTAGTTTTACCCGAACACTGTTCAGAGGATGCACTACACTAACTTGTAGTTTTAGCTGAACACTGTGCAGAGGTCACACTAAACTAACTTGTAGCTTTAACTGAACACTGTGAGGAGGACGCACTACACTAACTATAAATAGTCTAGCTGCCTGACTGTGGTACTAATAGGATCAAAAGAACACCAGCAATTTTCTTCAGGTAGCAATAAATACTGTAACAAGACAAGCCTGCCTGTCAGTAGGAAGATAACAGGAACGGATCTAGCTAAACTGAATACAGTGTTTATATATATATATATATATATATATATATATGTGTATATATATATATATATATATATATATATATATATATATATATATATATATATATATATATATATATATATATATTTACAACACCTGGGATGCATATATATACACAATACACTGTAAGTGCAGCTAACTCACTGACTGTCCTGCCTAGTCTATCTAACTCAAATGAAATGACACTGTCTCTCTCTCTCTCTAAGCACGCTGGAACACACTACACAGGGCCGCCGTGTAGGCGGCCTTTTATAGTGTGGGGCGTGTTCTAAACCCCCTGAGCCATAATTGGCCAAAGCCACCCTGCCTTTGGCCAATTACAGCTCTCTCTACTGACGGCGCTGTGATTGGCCAAGTAGGTCATAGTGCATGCTTGGCCAATCATCAGCCAGCAATGCACTGCGATGCCACAGTGAATTATGGTCCGTGACGCGCCACACGAATTTGGCGCGAACAGCCCATATCGTTTGCAATTCGGTGAACGATCGAACAGCCGATGTTCGAGTCGAACATGGGTTCGACTCGAACATGAAGCTCATCCCTAATAATGAGGTATTTTAACTATCCAGACATAGACTGGGCGGAGGGATCCGCACATTCATCTAAGGCTCGACAGTTCCTAAATGTCTTGCAGGACAATTTCATGGGTCAGATGGTAGATGCACCAACTAGAAATAAAGCGTTACTGGATCTACTGATTACCAACAATACAGACCTGATCACGGATGTGGAAATACGGGGCAATTTAGGTAACAGCGATCACAGGTCAATTGACTTCAGTATAAATCACAGAAATAGGAAACATAAGGGGAATACAAAGACACTGAATTTCCAAAAGAGCCAACTTCCCTAAACTACGAGCCTTGCTAGAAGGCATAAATTGGGAACAGAATCTTAGGAACAAAGAATACGGAGGAGAGATGGGTTTGCTTTAAAAGCATATTAAATAAGGGCATTAGCCAATGCATCCCATTGGGTAATAAATTTCAAAGAGCGAACGAAAGTCCTGGATGGCTGAACTCCAATGTAAAAAATGCATATAAAAGCAAAGGAGAAGGCCTTCAAAAAATATAAGGTTGAGGGATCATCATCAGCATTCACACTTTATAAAGAATGCAACAAGAAATGTAAGGGTGCAATAAGGATGGCTAAGATAGAACATGAAAGACACATAGCGGAGGAAAGCAAAAAAAATCCCAAGAAGTTCTTTAAGTATGTAAACAGTAAAAAAGGAAGACAGACCATACTGGCCCCATAAAGAATGAGGAAGGACATATGGTTACAAAGGATGGGGAGATGGCGAAGGTTTTGAATTTATTCTTCTCCTCAATCTTCACAAGGGAATCGGGGGGGCTTCAGTAACCAAAACTGCAGTGTTTATCCTCATGACACATCACAGGAAGCACCTCCATGGTTAACAGAGGACAGAATTAAAATTAGACTTGGGAAACTTAACATTAATAAATCTCTGGGACCAGATGGCTTGCACCCGAGGGTACTTAGGGAACTCAGTCAAGTAATTGCCAGACCATTGTTCCTAATTTTTACTGATAGTCTACTGACTGGAATGGTGCTAGCTGATTGGAGAAAAGCCAATGTAGCACCAATATTTAAAAAGGGCCCAAAATACATCACCGAGAATTACAGATCAGTTAGCCTAACATCAATAGTATGTGAAGTCTTGGAGGGGATGGTAAGGGACTATATATAAGATATAGTAATGAGAACGGTATCATTAGCAGTAATCAGCGTTCATTCATGAAGAATCATTCTTGCCAAGCCAATCTATTAACCTTCTATGAGGAGGTGAGTTGCCATCTAGATAAAGGAAAGCCTGTAGATGTGGTGTATCTGGATTTTGCAAAAGCATTTGACACAGTTCCCCATAAACGTTTACTGTACAAACTAAGGTCCGTTGGCATGGACCATAGGGTGAGTACATGGATTGAAAACTGGCTACAAGGGCGAGTTCAGAGGGTGTTGATAAATGGGGAGTACTCGGAATGGTCAGGGGTGGGTAGTGGGGTCCCCCAGGGTTCTGTTCTGGGACCAATCCTATATAATTTGTTCTTAAACAACCTGAAGGATGGGGTAAACAGTTCAATCCCTGTATTTGCGGACGATACTAAGCTAAGCAGGGCAATAACTTCTCCGCAGGATGTGGAAACCTTGCAAAAAGATCTGAACAAATTAATGGGGTGGGCAACTACATGGCAAATGAGGTTCAATGTAGAAAAATGTAAAATAATGCATTTGGGTGGCAAAAATATGAATGCAATCTATACACTGAAGGAGAACCTCTGGGGGAATCTAGGATGAAAAAGGACTTGGGGGTCCTAGTAGATGATAGGCTTAGCAATGGCATGCAATGCCAAGCTGCTGCTAACAAAGCAAACAGAATATCGGCATGCATTAAAAAGGGGGTCAACTCCAGAGGTAAAACAATAATTTTCCCGCTCTACAAGATTCTGGTCTGGCCGCACCTAGAGTATGCTGTTCTGGGCACCAGTCCTCAGGAAGGATGTACTGGAAATGGAGCGAGTACAAAGAAGGGCAACAAAGCTAATAAAGGGTCTGGAGGATATTAGTTATGAGGAAAGGTTGCAAGCACTGAACTTATTCTCTCTGGAGAAGAGACGCTAGGGGATATGATTTCAATATACAAATACCATACTGGTGACCCCACAATAGGGATAAACTTTTTCGCAGAAGGGAGTTTAACAAGAGCCACTCATTAAAATTAGAAGAAAAGAGGTTTACCCTTAAACTACGTAGAGTGTTCTTTTCTGTAAGAGCGGCAAGGATGTGGAATTCCCTTTCACAGGCGGTGGTCTCAGGGCATTGATAGTTTCAAGAAACTATTAGATAAGCACCTGAACGACCGCAACATACAGGGATATACAAAGTAATACTGACATATAATCACACACATGGGTTGGACTTGATGGACTTGTATCTTTTTTCAACCTCCCCTACTATGTAACTATGACTCAATGCAGGGACAAACTCACAGTTTCTTGAGGAAAACATCATGTTTAATCCACAGGATATTCCCAAACAGAAAAAGGGCCATTAATCAAGCAAAAATAAACTTCTGCTCTTACTGTGTCCATAGTCTGACCAGTCCTTGGTTTTGTAGTAAATGTCCTTCCAAACGCAAATACTTTGTATCCAAAGTCAGGGAATAAGCAGCCATGCTCCTGGTTGCCTCCTCACATGGAGACACACACTCTCTCTCTGAGAGCTAGGACCAGCTGCCTTAATCGAGACCTGAAGAGAAAATATTAAACTGTGGTCCATGGACTTGGGAGTCTGTCCCACCCAGATCTCTATCAGACTCCCAATGAAACCAGACCCGGAACGGACTTTACCAATACAGGGTAAAGAACTATCCTTCTTTACCATGAAGCCTTTGCTGGTATTATCTTAGATTGCAAATCTAAGAATCCGTAGAGGAACATATATCCCATCAATCACTTTTCCTGAAATTTTAACCTGTTTCACAGGCACCCCGCTACAAAGTATACTTATGAGCATTCATTAAAAATACAGTTTTCAGCCAGTTCCTGATAAATCAGCCAAAATTCACTTAGTTGGGTGGCCCTGTCGGCCACCTCCTGACCAATGTCCTTCAGTTAAGAAATCAAAGGGCTGTGCATTAGGTTGTTCATAAAACAGCAGCTGCATCCAGTCAGAATCAGCCACTGTTTGAATACAATGGCCACAGCGGAAGACTCAAGCAACCATGTTGTATAGCATAACCATGGTGCAGGTATCTGTTAGATTTTTTCACTATGCCAAAGTCTGTATTAAAAAAATCTATATGTTTATGTCCACGTCAAATTTTCTTAGCTCAATGGTAGTGTCAAAAAAGTTAGTTTACTCCACACCAGATATAGTTTTCAGTGCTTTCCTGCCCACTTTTATTTAAAAGAAAGTCAAAGTTCATACCGGTATGTCTTTCCATGCAGGGGCTTCTCATCATCAATGCAATAAACATAACATTCAGCCTCCTGGCTCTCTTGTGACAGCTTTACTGCTCTGATTAGTATTGCAGTGGGCCTCCTGACCATCAAACACGTTCCAGTGTTCATGCAAAAACACTGTACCTCAGCTCTGCGTCTTTCCTCACAGTTCCCTAGCTTTTCTGTCCCTCCTGGACTCTCTCTCAGGTGTAGGCCTTGGTTTGTCCCAACCTGGACAGCATGGTGCATAGCAGCACCTCTCACTCCCTTTACACACTGACTTCCTCTGGTGGGTGGGGCTCTGTGCCATTAGTGTGCTTGCTTCGTAGAAAATCTGGCATAAACCACCATTTTACTGAGAGGCCCAGGGTGGTGAGGCCCTGCCACACCTACTTTGCCTTTAGACTGGGAGACCAAGTCATCGATGTCGGATCTAGAACCTCTCACCTACATCTTTAGGATCATAACCACTCTGTACCCATTTAACGTTTTTCTAATTTTTGGTCACACAAATAGAGTTTTCTTGTGGTGGTATTTAGTTACTGTACCACTGGGTTTTTTATTCTTAGCTAAATAAACAAAAAAAGACCCAAAATTTTGAAAAAAATAAGTTTTTCTTTGCTTCTGTTAAAACATTTTGCAAATCAATAATCTTTCTTCATAAATTTAGGCCAAAATGTACTTTGCTACATTTCTTTGGTGAAATGAACCCAAATCAGTGAATATTATTTAGTCTATAGGAAAGTTATACAGTCCACATACTATGGTCTATACAGTATACTGTATCTGAAAATCAATCAATCCTGATGTAGTGACGGCCTATCTCAATTAATTTCAAATATCTTCCGAATTACTCTTTTTTGGAAAGTAGACAGTTCAAGGTATTTAGTAAGAGCATGGCGAGTTTTTTAAAGTTGTAATTTTTTGTCACAATGTTTTGAAAAATGCAGTACAGCATCATCATATAACTGGTGTGGCGGTGATCAGGGACATTGACTGATAACACACTGACTTTTTTAAATCAATATGTTTTTATTGAATATTTCACAGAACATAAGGGAAAAAAACATGTAGAAAAATAGTCGTTTAGACATGCATTTCCTCAGTTTATGACACAATCTCGAGGATTATTCCATAACAAGGTCTGTATACAATAGACATGTAAACCAAGGTATAAAGTGTGATATATAATATATAACTTGCTGGATCAAGAGCGAGAAACACCACCCCCCTGGCCAGGCACCCCAATCGGGAACACACTGTGCTCAGGAGGAGATCGGTGTCCTCTATCCCTCTTATGGGGGTTATTGCACTGTTTTCATTGTTAGATAATGTCTAGTGTTAGTCTAGGTAATATATGTAAAAAAAAATGATGTTCAAAAAATAAAAATAAAAGAAATCATAAAAGGATAAAATAATATAAAATAAAATTAGGAAAAAAACACAGTCAGGTTGTTATTTCCCTTTGGATAGTACAGTATGGTTTATAAGTGATACATTTAGGTCTTATGTTTTATTGTGTACCAATCTACCCATTTCTCCCATATTTTTTGGGCTTTACTATGATTGTTTTGGGTTGATGCAAATAACATCTCGTACGCTGCATGAGTGTTAGTCGTAGTTATTACTTTATGAAAAGACGGGGTTAGTTGATCTCTCCAATGGCGCATTATCGTTAGTCATGCACTTAAAAGAATGTGCACGGCTATGGTCCTGTATTCTGGTGGAATTAACTCTATGGCCAAGGATAAAATTGCATTTCCCGGTGACATGGGTACTTTAATATTCAGCACTCGTGAAATTGTACCGTAAACACCTTTCCAAAATGGGATTATATTGGTGACGTGGCCTACGCATGGTGCTGATCAGACGTGGGTAAGGAGAGCTTCGTCCAGCCATCGGCCTTACAGCTCCAGTTATGCCTGCCAAGACACCTAAACCCCGCTCCACGCTTGGTAAAAGATCCGGGAAGGGATCGGTAGCTCACCTGACCACTGCCGGCTCCATCCAGCGGTACCTAGCCGCAGAAAGATCCAGCCCTGGCACACGAAGCGGACAGGCCAGAGCCTCAAGACCGAGTATTTTTCCCTCCTCACATGCCGCCTTTGTGAGAGAGAGCCCTTCTGCCTCCTCTTACTGCTTAGGTCTCATGGACGATCTCGGATCCCCTGCTGGCTCAGAAATGACAACACTGGTGAGTGGACTTAAAAAAGAACTTGCAGGGATGTTCCACAGCTTGGAAAAATCTATTAAAAAGGAAATTACTGCAGTGAGAGCAGACATGTCACACATACTGGTCAGAGTAGAGGAGACAGAGCAGCGACAGGACTCACATGCAACAGCCATAAAAGAATTGCAGGAAACTGTTACTCAGCTAGCCCTTGCTCACCGTGCCTCTCTGTATAAACTCGAAGAGCTTGAGAATCGTAATCGCAGAAATAATCTGCGTGTCAGGGGGTTACCAGAAGCAACCAGAGATAACGATCTTGAACCATCGATCTGTGGTATTTTTAATACAATACTGGGTAACCCTGTCACTGACCCACTGCGATTTGATTGTGTGCACCACGCTCTGCGGCCCTGCAATGTTATGTCAGACAAGCCTAGAGATGTTATCTGCGTTTGCACTATTTTGAAGATAAAAATGCTATCATGACTAAAATGCGGAACACCCCTAACATTGATTTAACATTAACATCTTCCCAGATCTCTCCAAGGAGACCTTGGACCGCAGCAGAGCCCTAAAACCGCTCCTAGAACATTTGCGCACTGTTGGGATCACATACAGATGGGGCTTCCCTGCTTTTCTGATCGCCACTAAAAATGGCCGCTCCTACACTCTCCAGTTTCCTGTGGAGCTATCAACTTTTTGCAGGACCTCAACCTACCGCCAATGGAACTCCCGGGCTGGCAAAACCCCATTCCTAAATGTTCGGTCCCTCTGGACCCCCAGTGGTGAAAAACCCCCTCAAAGAAAAGGCGCACTTCGATTCCAGGATCCGAACACAAACACGGCTGAGACGTGCATTTTATTATCAGTGCCTTCTTCTCATATATGGATACCCATTATTTCAGTGTCTGATATGACACAGTCAGGCCTCTGAGATACTTTTTCAACTTAATCTGACTTTGCTTAGATGGCGCAGACCTGACACCGTACTGGGTATTTTTTCCTTTGTTATTAGCATGCTTGTTTGGTTTGACTGCAGATTTTCTTGCATGATTTAAAAGGTTTAATGTGTTCTTGTTCACTTAACCCCCTCTTATTGTTGGAGCTAATCTCCTATAGTTATACGTTTTTTGTTTACAGGCTGAGTGCTGGCGGGGTGCACTGCTCCTACGCATTTCTCTCACAGTATATCCCCTACCCCCCTCCTCCTGGGATTGGTGAGTACGAGCTGCCTACAAGGTGCTCTATTCGATCTCTCTTTGGAGATTTGAATGGCTGCTTGTTCTCTCTCTCCCCACAGGGACAACTGCAGACTTCTGCGTGTTTTACTTGTATTTCCCACCAGTATGTTAATGCGTGAACATGTTCTCTATATATGTTTATTTTCTTCTCTCTCTCTCTTCCAAACTACCTTTATTCATTACCCCCCTTTTCCTCCCCCTCCTTGTTGGCATGCATGGATGTATAAGCTAAAGGGTCACATTCTGCTGTTATGATAGCTACGCTAACAATTACCTCATACAATGTCGGGGGTCTAATGGCACCAAGTATTTTGTGAACTAAGGCAATCTGCATGTTATATTGCCTTTCTTCAAGAAATGCATTTAACTCACTCAACACCCATCAAATTGACCTCACCCCACTTTCCACAGTGGTACTATAGCTTCTCCGACACCAATAAAGCCAAGGGCATGGCCATTGTGTTCAGTGGGAGTGTATCCTTTCATCTCTCAGACATGTTAGCGGATGATCATGGCCGTTTTCTCTTCCTTAAGGGCTTTCTAGGCAACACCCAGTGCACCCTAGCAAATGTTTACTGTCCGAATCATAACCAACCCACCTTCTCCCAAACTCTCACTAAATTATCACATTTTGCCATAGGAATAATTATCCATGCAGGTGATATAAACATGCCACTTGACCCCACACTAGACACGTCCCAGGGTCGCTCTAATATCTCATTTAAATGTCTGGCATTCGTCAAAAAGAGGCTCCTAGACCTTCAATTACTAGACGTCTGGCGCCTACGCCACCTTAAAGAAAAGGATTTTTTACATTTTTCCAAAATGCACCAATCCTACTCTAGAAGAGATAATATGGGGGGCGTGGCCTGGCTATGGAGGAGTGAGGACATGCTGAGCCCGAGCTCCGTCCGGTTCGCAGCTAAATCAGCAGCTACAGGGGTGATTACCCCCCGATTTTCGCACAGGGCATGTCACAGCGGCGGCGGGCTTCTTCCCAGCCGAAAAGAGCTCACCCCAACAGCCAAGGATCGCTGGATTCCTTCCTTTCCGACACCCCCCGTCAGCAGAGGGGGAAATCCAAGATGGCGCCGGAACGAATGGCCACGCTGCAGCAGGAGATTCAGCCAGCGCCTCCAGCACTGTCTCCTATCTCATCTCCCAGGCTGGTAAGCGACTCCATCCCCCCTGCATCCCCCCGCTCTACATCGCCACAGGACAGGGGCACAATCCTAGCAGATTTGACAGAGGACAGGGACATCAGGCAGCACTTATGGTCTCTCCCTACTAAAGAGGACCTAGAGCGCTTTACCAGCAGGATTGAGAGGGCCTTCAGGCAAGATATTGAACAATTGCAAACAGACACCACTGAACTGGGCCATAGGGTAAAGACTTTGGAGCAGAAATTTGATGATACTATACCCGCCATCTCCCAGCTCAGAGAACAGACCATCACCCATAGTCACCAAATAGAGGCCCTTTTGTGTCAGCTAGACGACATGGAGAACCGCAGCAGGCGAGCGAATATTCGCATACGAGGCCTTCCTGAAGCCACTGCACCTAAGGACATTGTCCCCACCTTGCAGGGAGTGTTCCGTGAAATCCTGAGTTTGCCTCCATCGGTGCCGATAGAGATAGATAGAGCTCACAGGGTGCTTCGGCCCCCATCGGAAGACCCCGACAACCCCAGAGATGTGATCTGCAAGCTGCACAAATTTACACTATAGGACCGCATAATGCAAAAGATGCGTAACAGACCAGTCTTTGACTTTGATGGAGCTCAACTGTCCTTTTACCAGGACCTCTCACGGCGTACCCTAATGCAGCGACGGGCCCTACGCCCACTCCTAACGGAAATTCAAGCGGCAGGCCTCACATATCGCTGGGGCTTCCCATTCAGCCTCCAGGCTTCCAAAAATGGCCGTTGGGCTATACTACGCACAAAGGATGACCTCCCCCGCTTCTTACACACCCTGGAGCTTAACCCAGTGGATTTCCACTGGCGCACCACTCCGGACATCCAGATACCCCAGCTACCTCAGCCATGGATCCAGGCGGCAGGAAACAGGCGCTCCCGTGGTCGTAACAGGCAAATAGAGGGCCCACGTCTGGGTACTTCTACAACCAGCGACTGAACAAGCCACGGACACCCTTGTCGCTTTTCCTAATTTCTGGACATAATCCCCTCTTCATCATTGGTATCTCAACCAGGACACTGGGCCCAACGGACGCATTGCTGTCATATTCTACTCCCTCCTGTAGGAAGTTGCACACGAGGCCCTTTGTACTACTTCTCAACTCCGAGCACCATTAGGCACCATTATGGACTGGGGGGTCAGCAGTCTAGCTCCTCGCCTGGCTGTCTGGTTTTTCTCCCCTCCTTCTTTTTGTGTTTTTTTTTTCCTTCTTTTGCACTTTTTGGGAGTTCGAGTTACACAGTCTCCTCTCTCCTTTTGGGGAAATTTACTGTTTTTCCCCCCCTTTTTTGCACATCTTTTTCCCACCCTGTTTATGTGTCGTAATGGACTGGACGGAAGGATGGGCTAACCGTCACCCACGTACCCCACCTAGGCCTCACCTTACTAGGTGAAAGTCCCTTGTGGGACTCTGAGCTTTCACCCGGGTGGTTTTAGGGTCGATACCCCCCTCCCGGGCGAGCTCTATAGTTTATTGTTGTTTTCTTTCTCTCATCCATATCCCTTTCCCGCTTTTCCCCCCCCTACCCGCCCTACTCTCTCACCCAACCCCCTCTAAATTCCCCCCTTCTCCCTCCCTACCTACCCCCCTAACCTTCCCCCCCTCTTCCCCCCCTCCATCTCCCCTCTTTATATCGCTTTGTGCCTTATATTACTTTCCAGAGCTAACGTTTATTGCTTTGATCTTCAGGTTGCCTTTTGACCGACTGAACCATGCACAGAGGACCCAGAGGGGGTTTGACCGATCAGCTATCATCCAAGTCAGGTATGTCGTCACTAAAAGTACTGTCTTATACTGTCAGGGGGTCTGCTCTCCACACAAGCGCAACAGGCTATGGCAGGAGCTAAAGAGGTTGGGGGCCCAGGTGGTTTTCCTACAGGAGACTCACTTCAGGGAACAGTCCCTCCCAAAGATACCCACACACTTGTACACCCAGTGGTTCTTTAGCAACTCCCCGGTGGCCAAATCACGAGGTACAGCCATTGCATTCCACAAGTCTTGCCCATTTCGACTCTCAGAGAGCCGAGTTGACCCACAGGGTAGATACGTCTTTGTGAAGGGGGTCTTGGCCAACACAAAATTTACATTTGCGACTCTCTACGCACCCAATGCCCAACAACTCTCTTTTATTGACTCTGTGCTAGATTGAACGAATTCAGGGAGGGCCACTTAATTCTTGGAGGGGACTTTAAAGTGAGCCCAGACCCGCTCGTGGACACATCCCGGGGCTGCCCCACCCACTCCCAAGCCTTCCTCAAGCATTTTCGCAAATCACTGCAGAACAGATTCCTTATAGACACGTAGAGAGCTCTTCATGCGTCGGAGAGGGACTACAGCTACTACTCGGGGGTGCATGACGTATATACGCGCATAGATTTTATGTGTGTGGGCCACGACACCCTTGAGCTGTTGCAGTCAGCTGAAATGGGCAATATCACTATTTCAGATCATGCTCCAGTGTGGGCCGTGTTACGAATCCCAGATGAAACACAGAGGGTCTGGTCTTGGAGGCTTAATGAAAACCTCCTGGATGATGCTTCGGTAGTAGCTAAGGTCTCTGAGACCATTACACACTATTTTACAGAAAATGTGTCTGAGGATATGGCAGACGGAGTGGTGTGGGAAAGCCATAAGGCGGTACTCAGGGGTGAGCTGATCTCCCTGGGTTCTAAACTTAAAAGGGAAAGACAGATAGACTTCAAGAGGGTACTGACAGCTTTGCAGGAAGAGGAACTTAAACACAAATGTCAGGGAGATGCTCAGGCCCGCGATCAGTTGATTGAACTGAGGGAACTGTTCTCACGCCTCCTTGACCGCCGCGCGCGCAGGCAACTACTCTACCTTTCACATAAATACTACGAACAGGGAAATAAGTGCGGCAGAATGCTCGCTAGAGCGCTTCGGAAGAAAAGACTGACAGCTCACGTGCACTCGCTCCGGTCCCCTAAGGGTACGGCTACATTACACTCCTCCGGGATTGCCTCTATCTTTAGAGATTATTATGCAGATTTATATCACCTAGATAAGGATATGTCCCACACAGGGTGGACAGCAAAAATGAAAGCTATTGGCGACTACCTCGCCTCAGCTGGACTTCCCTCCCTAACACCCGAACAGCAGCTAGACCTCGACGCCCCCGTCTCCCCTCAGGAGATCATCTCGACAGTGAAGGCCCTACCTAATGGGAAGAGCCCTGGCCCGGATGGATATTCCAAAGCGTATTATGTAAAATTTCTCCCGTTACTACAAAACCATATGTGTAGGTATTTTAATTCCTTAGCCACAAATCACCAGATTCCCCCTGAGGCATTATTAGCCCACATCACTGTACTCCCAAAGGAGGGCAAGGACCCCACTCTCCCACAAAGCTATCGACCAATTTCACTTCTTAACGTCGATATAAAAATCTTTGCTAAGATCATGGTAAATCGACTTAAATTTGTCTTGCCCTCCTTTATACACCCCGATCAAACGGGATTTATACCAGGTAGAGAAGCTAGGGATAATTCCATCTGGGCTATGCAGCTCATACAATGGGCATGTTCCCATAGGAATTCCACCCCCTACCTTATTCTGTCCACGGATGCCGAAAAGGCTTTTGACAGAATAGATTGGTCATACCTTAAGGCGGTTCTGGAGGCTTGGGGACTAGGCCCTCACATGCTCAGATGGATCATGGCTCTTTACACGACCCCCAGTGTGAGGGTCAAGGTAAATGGCCACCTATCACTAGGGTTCCCCATACGGAATGGCACGAGGCAGGGGTGCCCCCTCTCCCCCCTCCTGTTCGCCCTGGCTATGGAGCCACTGCTTCGAACAATACGGGCAAACGCTGATATCAGAGGGGTGACGGTGGCGTCAACAGAACACAAACTGTCGGCCTACGCCGACGACGTGCTCTTCCACTTGACTCAGCCCTTGGTGTCACTGCCAAACCTTATGAGGGAACTAAAAACTTTTGGTCAGGTGTCCAACTTTAAAATAAATTTTTCAAAATCTGAAATCCTGCCCATTACCATCCCTGTGAAGATGGCTACTGACTTACAACAAGCTTTCCCATTTAGTTGGGCTAAAACATCTATTAAGTATTTGGGTATCCAACTTACAAATCGATTTGATATTATTTATTCAGCTAATTTTCCCACCCTTTTGAGCATGGTGCGTAGAGACTTACAGAACTGGGCCAAGACCTCCTTTACATGGCTGGGCAAACTTAGCATACTCAACATGAACATCCTTCCTAGGGTGCTTTTTTATTTACAAATGCTGCCAGTCCCCATCCCCAGGAGCTTCTTTACACAGCTTCAAAGCTTAATGATTAATTTCATTTGGCATGGTAAAAAGCCAAGACTGGCTGCATCTTTATTACAGAAGGCCAAGGAAATGGGAGGCCTGGGCCTCCCGGATATAAGGCGATACTACAGAGCCATTGCGATCCAACATATCCTTAACTGGCGTCATCACGGGGGCACAAAAATGTGGGTCTCCTTAGAAAAGAGCTTGGCTGGTCGCGACTTGTCATATGCACCTTGGCTACCTCATGAATTCAGAGGACTCTTACAAACGTCCTCCCCGCTAACCACTCACATTCTGCGGGTCTGGGACCGCACGAATGCCCTATATGCTTTGGTGCCCCCGGGCTCCCCACTGGCACCGCTGGGGGGGTTTAGGTGGTTCCCTACTGGGGAGCAGAGAACCTTTTTTGGTACTTGGGTTACAGACGGCAATTATAGCTGCGGCAAATTTGTAGATAGGGGTAGTTTGATACCCCTAGATGTCTTGCGGAATAGTCATGGCAGATTCCCCATGGATTGGTGTAGACACCAGCAGCTCCAACACTTCATTGCGACAGAAGGGGCCTCGATGAGAGGGCTAGACTCCATTACCACACTAAAAAGACTTTTCATAGAAGAAGAACCAACTCCTCATCTGATTTCTGAGTTATATAGACTACTGGGTTCAGATTCTGCCGCTGGCAAGCCAGCTTTCATAAGGGAGTGGGAACGGGACCTAGGGATGGAGTTCACGCCAGAACAGCGTCTACACATGTATAAATTAGCACACTCTAGCTCCATAGAGTCCAGAACGCAGGAAACTAATTACAAGCTTCTAACTCATTGGTACCGTGTACCAGCTGTCATAGCGCGTATTTACCCCTCGGTTTCTGACCGATGTTGGCGAGATTGCGGTCAGAAAGGCACCCTCCTTCACGTATGGTGGGAATGCCCAGTAATCAGGCCGTTCTGGACTGAAGTACAGACTACCATTAAAAATGCCTTGCAGATTGAGATCCCGCTCACCCCGGAGCACTTTCTCCTGCACCTCCCCACCCTTCCTCTGAGCCACTACAAAAAAAAGCGCCCTTCCTCATCTATTAAATGCCGCTAAAAGGCTTGTACCCCTCCATTGGAAGAGTCCACGGATTCCTACCTTAAAAGAATGGTTACAGAAGGTGGAGGATATCAGAGAGGCGGAGGAGTGGGTGGCGAGGTGCAAGGATAGGAGTGAGCGCTTTGATAACATCTGGGCCCAGTGGCGGAGATTTACCATCGACACTAATCCTGTGTCCTCTAGCCTGGAGGTCGCGTTGTTGGAGTTAGCGGAGCCCTCCTTGAAGCTAAGGAGGCCGGAGTACGGTGATGCGCATACCTGAATGACTTGTCGCACTGCCCTATTGGTTGCACAAGATGTAAACTTTTCTTTCCTTAAGCATGGTTCACAAGGTCTATAGTAATAGGCTCATATGAGACGCTATGCATCTTTAGTGATTAAAGGCAAGTCTTGTATCTCCCTTATTGAATGTTACAAAGTCGTTGCATGTGCAGATTTAATGGATAGGGGCTCCGCCTGGCGACACAGGTACCTTTCGAATGCATTGGCCCTATGGGGATGGCCGTGGCGCGCCTCCCTCTTGGTGGAGGTTAGTTGGAGGCCGGTGGCCCCCCTCCCAAGGGATCTGCCCGGTGGGCATCTTGGGGCCTTATAACAGGGATGAGACCCCCCCTCTGGTACCAGAATGGAGGGGGATGATGGGTCCGACCAGGAAGCTGCCATGGCGGGACCCCCTCCAGGATTCATCATGACTGCTTAACAGTGTAATACAGTTTGGAGATGATTTAATCCCCTATCCCCTTCCCCCTCCTTCCCTTACCCCTCCGTTTTATAATTTGTTCTGTGATTGGTTCGACAATTTGTTTTTGTTTAAATGTCTAGATATGCACTGTAAGAATTGCACTGTTTTTTTTTGGTAAGACTGACCATGGACTATATGTTTGTATGTTCCCTTTAATATATAAAATAAAACAAAGATTAAAAAAAAAAGAAGAGATAATATGTTTTTGGATCACTTTCATCTCCCTCTCCTACAATCCACTCATATAGGCACTGTGACTATATCAGATCATGCACCTGTATCAATGCGCTTGACCATGCCCACCTTAACGCATCACACTAATAACTGGACACTCAATGACTCTCTTCTTTCTAACCAAACCGAGGTTTCCATGTTATCCTCCCATCTGACACAATACTTTAAGGATAATAAACCTGCCGAGACTTCTCCCTCAATAGTATGGGAAGCTCATAAAGCCACCATGAGAGGTCGACTTATTGAACTTGGAGCGAGGAAAAAAAGGGAGCATGGTCAGCAGATAGAGCAGGTTTTGCAACAAATAACTAACCTCGACAAACAACACAAACTCTCTCTCCATATCACACACCTCGAAGCCATCATACTTAAATGTGAGGAAGTAAAGAACCTCCTTGATCTAGACACTAAAAGCAAATTCCAATGTCTATCACAGAAACTTTATGAATGGGGGAATAAACCAAGCAAACAACTTGCTAGATCCCTTAAAGCTAAACAGTCTAAGTCATTTATTCCTAAAATTTAACTCCCAACAGGAGAACTTGCACACACTACCCCACACATTGCCAAAGCTTTTAGAGAATTTTATGCAGATCTTTACAATGTTACGAATGGTCTATCCTCTTTATCTCAAAAAGAGAGACGAAGTCCCATGCTCTCCTACCTGAAAGAAGCTAATTTGCCTAAATTATCTAAATCGGTTCTTAAGGAAATGGAATCAGATTTTTCAGTCGAGGAATTTCAGGCCGCCTTGAAATCTTCTTCCTCAGGTAAAGCCCCTGGATCTGATGGGTTCACCATTTAATATTACAAAACATTCAGTGACATTTTACTCCCTCGTCTCACAGCTTACGCCAATTCAATTTCTCATTCCAGAGGCTTACGTCCAGAATCCCTCTCAGCCCACATTACTGTTATTCCCAAACCTGGCAAGGATCCCACCATTCTGTAGTAGTTACAGGCCAATTTCACCATTATATACAGATGTTAAACTATATGCCAAAGTAATGGCAAATCGCCTACTCCCCCTATTACCCAGATGGATCTCAGCAGATCAAACTGGTTTCATACACAATAGAGAAGCCTTTGGATCACTCCCTATGGACAATATCTCTAATCCAGTATGTACGGAGGTGCGCCCAACCCACTCTACTCCTCTCCACTGATGCTGAAAAAGCATTCGATAGGGTGGATTGGGACTATCTCAAGATGACCCTACGTCATTTTGGATAAGGCCCTAAGATGTATGATCGTATTTCCTCCCTCTATTCCAATCCCACTGCACAAATTCGCATAATGGTACCAACCAGGGATGCCCCCTATCCCCCCTCCTCTTTGCTATTACCTTAGAACCCTTCCTGGCCACAATTAGACATAATATCAATATACATGGCATACACGTAGGCAATAGAACTCACAAATACGCAGCTTATGCTGACAACATTCTATTCTTTACCCAGAAACCTCGTATTTCTCTACCTAATTTAATGTCAGCATTCTCTACCTTTCAAACGATATCCAACTTCGAAATAAATCTCTCCAAGTCTGAAATACTGAACATCAATCTCCTCAGATCAGAGGCAGTCTCATTAAAACCCCTCTTCCCCTTTAGATGGGAACAAATGAAATACCTAGGTATATATCTTACTCCTAACCTCCACTCCCTTTTTAAACATAGCTACATTCCCCTACTAAACAGTGTCAGAGAAGATCTAAGAAAATGGGCTAGCCTATCATATTCTTGGTTAGGGAAAGTAAACAGTATTAAAATGAACATACTGCCCCATATTCTTTTTATTTTTCAAATGATCCCACTGGGTGTTCCTATAGGGTTCTTTACCATTCTGCAAACCATGATCTCCCGCTTTATTTGGAAGAACAGCCACCCCAGAGTGTCCAGGGAAATATTATTTCACTCCAAACGCTCAGGGGGACTGGCACTCCCAAATTTTAAGACTTATTATCATGCTGTTGTATTGTTCAGATTAGCAGATGGGAAATACGCTATTGTTTCTAATTTATGGGTACAACTGGAATACTCTTAAAGTGGCATAGATCTCTCAGTTGCCCCTTGGATACCTCGCTCTTGCAGGAACCTTGCCCAAACGGTTTTGTCACTCACCACATCCTCCCTGGACATATGAGATGCTCTACACAAGAAATTCTCCTGGGCATGTGACTCCCCACTGATGCCTCTCCTCAATCACAATTACTTTCTATCATGCTTAATGGACCAAGGATTTAAATCCTGGGCTTCAGAAGAACCCCTCTTGCAGCATCACGTCCTCCGTGCCAAAGCACTTAAGCCACTATCTGAAATTCTTTGCTCTAAACCTATCACATTTTTGGATAAGTGGAGATTCTACCAATTGCAACGCTTCCTACGATCCCTCCCTCAACCGCTAAGAGGACTGCAACACCTAAATAACATTGAAGAAATATTTAACCCAAAGGACCCTCCTCTACACTGTATTTCATTATTCTACAAAGCTCTTATTGAACTTCAAAACCCCTCACACTCGTCCTTTCTGAATAAATGGGAAATCGACCTGGATTCCTCCCTCTCAAGTAATCAAAAGGATAAAGTCCTACAACTAACTCACGTCTCCTCTCTTTCTTCAAAAATGACAGAAGTCAACTACAAGTTACTCACCAGGTGGCACTATACCCCATCCAAACTGCATCACATGTTCCCCGCCAGTTCCCCATTGTGCTGGAGGAACTGTGGGAATAAAGCTACTCATGCACACATATGGTGGACTTGCCCACTCATTCGCCCCTTCTGGACCAACAGCCTCAATTTGATACTACAGATTACAGATGTTAACCTCCCCACTGACCCATGGACCATCCTCTTCCATGCTACTAAATAGCCCATTGGCACTTATAAACGCTCACTCATCCCCCATCTGCTGAATATGGCAAAGGCCCTAATCTCCACTCTTTGGGGTCAACCAACAACACCGTCCATTAAAAATTGGCTACAAAAGGTCGACGAAGTCCATCTCATGGAAGACATCACTCACACCATCAAAGATACATCTAAATGACATACGTTAACTTGGGCCCCTTGGATAAAATTCACATCCACTTCTTGCTATAAGGAACACAAACCCATTAAAGTGGGGGTCCACCTATCTATCTTTTTTTTTTTTTTTTTTGAGTTCATTCACAAACTTTTCTTCTCAGCATTATATACTCACATATTGTGTGTAATATGTCCGCCTGTGTCAGATTTAACTTATATTATTCACTGCAGGCGGTTTCCATCTTCATTGTGGGCATTTGAAGCCCACAAGCATTTATTTCCTGGATGTGGTGAATGCTGTGCTCCCAGCATTCACCGCTCGTTCCCGCACATGCTCAGTGGCATCCTGGGAAGCCTGAGACTAGCTCCCAGGAGTCTGGGAGAGGCTAGAAACACGCCTACTCCCACGGGAGGAGAACCAGGAAGTGCAAAGAAGAATAGAAAAATAAAAGGTAATTACGGCGATTTAAATTTTTTTAAATGGCATGTCAGCATCTAGGCAAGGAAGAGAATACATACAGATATTGTTCAAAATTTGGGTGGAACCCCGCTTTAAGACTACCATTCAAACATTGCTAATCAACTCCTTCACCTAATAGATAAATCTCTTGCTGAATATGATTTATTTGTTTCCCACAAGACCCTAAAGGTTTAGTCAAAGCTACTCTAAATGTGATGACATGCATGCCAACAACCCTTTCTACCCCTCCATATCTCCTCCCCCCCCCCCATCCACCTTCTTCTTTCACACCCAATCCCTCCTTACCCCCCCTCCTGTTCTGTTTCTCTTACCCTTCTCTCTTAATAGATATGTTCCCTTATCTGGATTAATTCAAATGTTCACATGGTTGTATGCCTCTGCTTGGCCAATTGTTATACTTGTCTGTTCTAACCCCCTCCACACTTTCAGAGGCAATTGTTTGATTCCTGATATTAGACGAGACTACGTGTACATCGGAACCTGTGTACTTTGTTTTCAAGACTGTATAACTATTGTCGTATGTCCTTTCTCTATTTTATTTTAATAAACAATTATTTAAAAAAGGGGGGATTATATTAGGGCAAGACCAGAGTATATGGTACAATGTTCCCACAGCACCACAGTTCTTCCAACAGGTATGGGAAATTTGTGGGGAGAATTTAGCTATCCTATGGGGTGTCAGATACCATCTGAAGAGGATTTTCTGCGATAATTCCCATAGGTTTACACTCTTTGTCACAGCGTACGTGATATGTAATGCCTTTCGCCACTGTTCCAGGGAGTAAGAGGTATCTAAATCCTTCTCCAGGCAGTCATATTAGTCGTTTTCAAAAGTGTATCCTTATTCTTCAGTATATTATAGAACAACAATATACCTTTAATCTTGGTGGTAGGGTTTGTGTAGTATTGGAGTACCCTCCATGGCATTTCAATAGTTGTTTTCAAGTTGGAGGGTAGTAGATGTGTAATCCTATGGTATGTGTAATATTATGAGTTATCTAGGTTGTATTCTATTTGTATAGTCCTGAAGGTTTT
The DNA here is from genome assembly GCF_042186555.1 of Aquarana catesbeiana. Lineage (NCBI taxonomy): Eukaryota > Metazoa > Chordata > Amphibia > Anura > Ranidae > Aquarana > Aquarana catesbeiana. Next base: position 147,047,419 of record NC_133330.1, read on the forward strand.
AGGAGTTGGACCAATCATTATATCTTCAATTCTTTCTATCCCCTTTTTCACCCAGCTTGAGACTTTTAAGTCAGGTATGATGTGTACTAAGCTATAGGTAGGCATTGATAGCGTGGAGGTAATAGAGTCCTGAGGGGGGGTGTTTAGCAAGGCTCTCCAGGCATGAAGTGATGCTGTGATGATGGAAGAACGTGATGCATATCTAGGGATGTATTGTTGGCTAGTGAGAAGAAAGTGATATAGATTGCCTCCTTTAAGTTGTATATTTTCCAGTTATTTCCATCTAGTATTGGGGCTTTGGGCGAACCATGTCTTAATTTGTGCTAATATTGAGGCAGTGTAGTAATCTTTGAGTACTACTAAGCCCACTCCTCCCGCCTTACTAGTGTTAATTAGTTTGGAGAATGCAAATCTCGCCCTCCTTCCTTGCCAAAGATATCAGTTGATCATGGATTGGGCTTTAATAAAGAAGGTATTAGGTACTGAAATAAGGATGGTCCTAAATAAATTTAGGAATTGTGGTAGCAATACCGTTTTAAAGGCTGCTAGTTTCCCGGACCAAGATAGTTCCGTTTTTGCTAGATCTTGGAACTTAGAGTGTAGTTTGTCTAAGAATATGGAGAAATTTGCTTTGAACAATTCTGCCGTCTTAGGTGTTAGGGTGATGTTTAAGTAATTTATACCAGTGGTGTTCCACATGTATGGATATAATTATTCCATTTTGCTCCTAGTTTTATGAGGTATATTGATGCCAAGGATGTATGACTTAGTGTTGTTTACTTTGTAATAGGATATACCATTGAACATTTTCAGTGTTTGCTGTATCCAGGCTAATGAGGTCTCCGCGTCTATGATCATGAGTACGACATCAGCAAATAGACTAATGGTGTGTGCTGAGCTGTTAAACTTATGTTCTGTAATTTGAGGGTGGTTGCGTATGTAACTCGCCAGAGGTTCCATAAGAAGGTTGAATATTAACGGTGAAAGTGGGCAGCCCTGGTGAGTTCCGTTTGTGATATTAAATGGAGTGGAAAGTACCACCAATGTGTAAACCTGGGCAGAGGGCTTGGAATATAATGCCATGATTGCAGAAAATATAGTGCCATTGAATTCAAACTTCTACAATACCTTAGCAAGATATCCCCAATGTATCCAATCAAACGCCTTCTCTGCATTCAAAGCTAGGAGTAGAGAAGGCGTTCCCTTCAGATTTGCGTGGTGTATTATATTAATTAGGCACCTAGTAGCATCAGTAGCTTGACATCCTTTTGTAAATCCGGATTTGTCCATATGTATAAGCTGTGGAAGTATGTCTATCAGCCTTAGTGCAATCAGTTTGGCATATAGTTTCAGGTCGTTATTAAGTAATGATCGACCTGAAATTCTGTGGAAGAGATGGTTCCTTCCCTGACTTGGGCAGGGTGATTACAAGTGCTTTCAATATTTCTGATGGGAATGAGGAAGAGGCAGCTGCAGCGTTGAAAATAATGGTTAAGTGGGGTGAGAGGATGTATTTGAATGTTTTATAGTATTCTCCTATATATCCATCAGGACCTGGGGACTTGTTTAGTGGTAGCGTATCAATAGCTTGAGACACTTCCTGAATTGTGAAGGGAGAGTTAAGGTGCGTTAGTTGTGTTGGGGTTAGCTGGGGAAGAGACACTTTCTTCAGAAAGCCAGCTATAGCCTCAGAGATTGGTTGAATGGTATGTGGATCATCTGCCAAGTTGTACAGAGAACCATAATAATGGTTAAATGTGTCGGCTATGTTTTGTAGATGATGATGTTTATCTTTAGTGAGCAGGTGTAAGATGTTCGGTATCTTGGTTTTGTACCTGAAGCCCCATAAGTGTTGTGCTAGGAGTTTCCCCACCCTGTTGCCGTTTACATAATAATTCATGTTTAGATGTCTAGTAGACTTTTCAAAATAATAATCGAAGATCGTATCGAAGTTGGGATAATTGTTTAGAGATTGCTGGTGTGGGTTTTGTTTATTACTGATTTCTAAGTTGTGAATTTTGTTTGTGAGAACCTGTAATTGCTGTTGGTGCTGCCTCTTCCTCCTTGCCCCCAGTTTGATAAAAATACCCCTCGTGAACGCCTTATGGGCATTCCACAGTGTAAACTTATCATCCACAGAATCTAGGTTTTCGTTAAAATATTGCAATAAATGTTGTTCCAATATAGTTTTGGTGGTCTTTTCCTGTAAAAGAAACAGGTTAGCTCTCCAGATTGGAACAGGGTTCAAGGAGAATGAGTCTCTTATTGTCAGCACTACAGACGCGTAGTCTGACCACGTAATATCATTTATGGATGCTGCTACAGTTCTAGTCAAGATCCATTGACCTACTAGGAAGAGATCAATTTGTGAGTATGACCTGTGTGGTGAAGAAAAAAAGGAGAAGTCTTTTTCCCCTGCATGAAGGCATCTCCAGGCATCAAATAAGTTTTGCTGATGTATAGTGTTTTGGAGCATTTGGGTTGTCCTAATGGGGGTGGAGGTGGAATCAAGGTGTGAGTCTGGGATAATTTTGAAGTCCCCACATATCACCAGAGCTCCTTTTTGGTGGGCCTGTATCTTCCGAAAAGTTTTGTTAATAAAGCGTATTTGGTTAGAGTTCGGGGTGTAAAGGTTCACAATAGTGTACGTTGAGGAGTTGATATCACAAATTAATATTATGAACCATCCTTGTGGGTCTGCAATCATTTCATGGAGTTGGAATGAAACAGTGAATCTTATTGCAATAAGAACTCCTTTTTTTTGAATCTGCATTTGCAGTAAAAATATGGGGGAATTGCTTATTTGTGCATTTTGGGGGGGGCGAGCTATTGAAATGTGTTTCCTGAGCGCATATGACATCGCTTTTGAATTGTTGAGCTTCCTTCCATAATGAATTAAGCTTGACAGGAGTCCTTTGGTATTTATAGAAAGAAATGTCACCCCCCTTGTGGACAAAGAAGGTTTAGTTGTTTGGCATTCCATGTACACATAAGTTCTTTTGTTAGTGGAGAGCTCACTCAAGTGGTCAAAACCAGTATAGGTTGTTTTGCTAAGTGCTAGTGCAGACCAGAGAAGTGTTGTACTCACATTTTGAAGTGCAGGCATCTTTCCAGTTCTATTATTATCCTGGCTATGCTGGCGAGGTCTTTTTGGAGGTGTTGTTCTGGGAGAGACATTAGTGGCTCCGTCTGAGAGCTGTAAAGGAATCTATAAGTTCTGACTGTGTTGCAAAAATATAATAAGAAGAAAAACAAAACTGACTGTGAACTAGGGATGGGCTTTATGTTCGGGTCGAACATGAGCTTGACTCGAACATTGGCTGTTCGCCAGTTCACCGAACAGCGAACAATTTGGGGTGTTCGCGGCAAATTCGAAAGCCGCAGAACACCCTTTAAAAGTCTATGGGAGAAATCAAAAGTGCTAATTTTAAAGGCTTATATGCATGGTATTGTCATAAAAAGTGTTTGGGGACCTGGGTCCTGCCCCAGGGGACATATATCAATGCAAAAAAAAGTTTTAAAAAAGGCCGTTTTTTTCGGGAGCAGGGATTTTAAATAAAAGTGAAATATTCCTTTAAATTTCGTACCTGGGGGGGTGTCTATAGTATGCCTGTAAAGTGGAGTTTTTTTCTGTGTTTAGAATAGTCTGACAGCAAAATGACATTTCTAAATGGGAAAAAAGTCATGAAGTAATAGCGGTGTTGGCTATAGTGAATTGTGTATGGGAGAAATCAAAAGTGCTAATTTTAAGGGTTAATATGCAAGTTATTGTCATAAAAAGTGTTTGGGGACCTGGGTCCTGCTCCAGGGGACATCAACATGGCTGATAGACAGGCACTTAAGGAACTCAGTGATAACAAGTCAATAGTTATCAAACCCTCTGACAAGGGGGGCAACATTGTCCTGATGGACAATGCTCAGTATATCTCGATGTACCATAGAATTTTAATGAATAAGAATTGGTACAAGAAAATTATGAGAGACTTGGTAAATAGGTTCCACCAAGAATATTACTCTTTGGTGGATACAGCATACAATAACAAAGTCATCAACAAAACCATCTGGGAATATATCAAAGTCAAATTTCCGGTTGTACCAACTTTTTATTCATTACCAAAAATTCACAAAGACAGCCACAATCCAAATGGGAGACCAATTATCTCTGGTAGAGGGTCCATCAGTGAAAACACAAGTCGTTTAATTGATGAATATCTCAAACCCCATGTTATCAGCTTACAATCTTTTGTGAAGGATACTATACATTTTCTCAAAATCATTGAAAACCTCATTATACCAGATAATGCATACTTGGTAACCATTGACGTAGAGGCCTTGTACAGCTCTATTCCCCATGCTGGGGGGCTTAGAGCCGTCAAGAAGGCTATTTACCAGAGACGGGATGGAGATTGGGCCTACAATGAATTCATCCTACAGTTGCTGGAATATATCCTGTATTACAACATTTTTAACTTTGATGGCTTCCATTTCCTCCAGGTACAGGGGGTGGCGATGGGGACTTGTTGTGCCCCATCCTACCTGGGGGAATGGGAAACCATATTTCTCAGTGATGAGAACTCGTCGATGTATACGAACCACTTCCTTATGTGGTTCAGATACATCAACAACATTTTCACCATCTGGGATGGCCCCATAGAGCTCTTGCAGTCATGCCTAGAGTGCATGAACAAGAACCGCTTTAACCTTAATTTTACCATGTCATCGAGTTGCAGTGAGATTGCCTTTCTGGATGTTATGGTTTACAGAGGTCAGGATGGTGGGCTCAGCAGTGGCCTCTATCGGAAGGCCACTGCTGGGAACACCATCTTACATGCCTCTAGTTTTTATCCACCAAGCCTCATAAGGTCTATACCATACAGCCAGTACCTGAGGGTGCGCAGGAATTGCACCGACAAAGCGACCTTTAAAATCGAAGCAAACAATCTGTGCGCAAGACTCCTTGACAGAGGATATTCACATACCTCTCTCAAAAAAGCTTATAGGCGGGCCATTACGCATACTAGACAGGCTCTGATTTATTCTCAAAAACATAAGAACCAGGATAACCCTCTGTGTATTATTACCAAATACTGCAATCAACACGCAGAAGTCTAAAGAATTGTGTCTAAGTTTTGGCACATTCTTACTATGGACCCAAACTTGAATAGACTCCTTCCCGAGAGTCCGCTCTTTACTTTCAGGAGGGCTACGTCTTTGTCCTCCAGGCTGGTAAGGAGCGAATTCAGGAATGAGAATTTTGCCCGGCACTGCAAATATAGGGGCACGTTTATGTGTGGGGCCTGTGGGTACTGTAAGTATATGTATACTACCAAAAATCCAACTCTACCTGATGGCAGTACCTTCAGGCCCAAACACTTTGCCAACTGTAAGACCAAGGGGGTTGTGTACATGCTCCAGTGTGATTGCGGATGCTTCTATGTCGGGAAGACCAAATTGGAATTCTGGCATAGGGCATACCGCCACATCAGGAGCAAGCAGACATGCGACCCCGATCTACCACTGGGGAGACATACTGCCCTGGTTCATCAGGGACTGTTCCCAAAAATCAAATTTTTAATTTTGGATTGAGTGCACCCCAGTTCGAGGGGGGAGATTGGAACAAGGATCTCCTCCAGCTCAAACTGAGATGGATTTACAATTTGCGGGCGACCAGGCCCCTGGGACTCAATGATACAACATGCTTCAAGCCATTCTTGGAGGGCTTTGACTCCGGGGGTATGGAGAAGTAGGCATACTTCTCAGCATTTGCCATGTTAGCACCCTATGTTGCTTTACTGTTGGATGCAGGGGGGTCTATATTTGACCTCGACCCCCATATCTCCCCCTTATCTGTTCTCACTTTTATGATGGCTTTTGTTGCCCGCATATACACATTTTTTACGTGGGATACCAAATATAAGTTTCCTTTGATATTTGAGGGGCTTGCTTACATCTAATGCCTCTATATTGGTTGGGGATGGGGGTATTAATGTGGTCTTTACCAGATCAGACTCCAAAATTGATACATGAGTAGGTCCGAACCCTGGATGCCTGATCTGTGGCTGTTGTATGGTTTTTTCTTTCCGTGTAACGACTTCACAATTGTCTTCCATGCTGAGGTTGCATTTGTATTATATCCATATACTATCTTGGTTGTGCATCTCTGCATGCATGAATTTCATGCATGCATGCCATGTTATTATCATTGATTCTTTTTTGCAGTTTCTTTTTTCCCTTTTTTTGTTATGGATGGTATAGGTGCTTAAGCCCACTCTTACTTAGATGTTGCTATCTTTGTGCGCAGACCCTGCACGGCAAGGGTGTCCCTCTCTGGGACACGCTGGGGGGAGTTGCTTTTTGACGCTCCTCCATCCCTGACCTGGATCAGCTTGGCTGTCTCCAGTGCAGGCTTGCAGTGCCGGTGGGAGTGGACGGCGGCGCGCAACTCCGATGCGCGGCGCCGTGATGTTTGCCGCTGCCTTGCGTTCCAGCTCGGCTGGCGTGCATGCGCAGTGCATCTTCGGGGCCGGCGCTTGCGGGGAGGCGTGGCGCGGTCCACACTCAGGGGGCCCATTGATTGGACCAGGCTGAGTGCACATCCCTTTCAGGCTGATAACTATTCAGCTGTTGGGGGGTGGGATGAGAGAGCTCAGGGCTAGGGATGAGCCGAACACCCCCCTGTTTGGTTCGCACCAGAACATGCGAACAGGAAAAAAGTTCGTTCGAACACGCGAACACCGTTAAAGTCTATGGGACACGAACATGAATTATCAAAAGTGCTAATTTTAAAGGCTTATATGCAAGTTATTGTCATAAAAAGTGTTTGGGCACCTGGGTCCTGCCCCAGGGGACATGGATCAATGCAAAAAAAAGTTTTAAAAACGCCCGTTTTTTCAGGAGCAGTGATTTTAATAATGTTTAAAGTCAAACAATAAAAGTGTAATATCCCTTTAAATTTTGTAGCTGGGGGGTGTCTATAGTATGCCTGTAAAGGGGCGCATGTTTCCTGTGTTTAGAACAGTCTGACAGCAAAATGACATTTCGAAGGAAAAAAGCCATTTAAAACTACTCGCGGCTATTGCATTGCCGGTCCGACAATACACATAGAAGTTCATTGATAAAAACAGCATGGGAATTCCCCACAGGGGAAACCCGAACCAAAATTAAAAAAAAAAAATGACGTGGGGGTCCCCCTAAATTCCATACCAGGCCCTTCAGGTCTGGTATGGTTATTAAGGGGAACCCCGGCCAAAATTTTAAAAAAAAATGACGTGGGGGTCCCCCTAAATTCCATACCAGACCCTTCAGGTCTGGTACGGATTTTAAGGGGAACCCCGCACCAAAAAAAAAAAAAACTGCGTGGGGTCACCCCAAAAATCCATACCAGACCCTTATCCGAGCACGCAACCTGGCAGGCCGCAGGAAAAGAGGGGGATGAGAGAGCGCCCCCCCACCTGAACCGTACCAGGCCACATGCCCTCAACATTGGGAGGGTGCTTTGGGGTAGCCCCCCAAAACACCTTGTCCCCATGTTGATGAGGACATGGGCCCCATCCCCACAACCCTGGCCGGTGGTTGTGGGGGTCTGCAGGCGGGGGGCTTATTGGAATCTGGAAGCCCCCGTTAACAAGGGGACCCCCAGATCCCACCATCCCCTGTGTGAAATGGTAAGGGGGTAAAAAAGTACCCCTACCATTTCACTAAAAAACTGTCAAAGATGTTAAAAATGACAAGAGACAGTTTTTGACAATTCCTTTATTTAAATGCTTCTTCTTTCTTCTATCTTCCTTCATCTTTTTCTTCTGGTTCTTCTGGCTCTTCTGGTTCTTCCTCCGGCGTTCTCATCCAGCATCTCCTCCGCGGCGTCTTCTATCTTCTTCTCCTCGGGCCGCTCCGCACCCATGGCATGGGGGGAGGCTCCCGCTCTTCTCTTCATCTTCTTCTCTTCTTCCTCTTCTTCTTCATCTTCCTCTTTTCTTCTCTTCTTCATTTTCTTCTCCGGGCCGCTCCGCATCCATGCTGGCATGGAGGGAGGCTCCCGCTGTGTGACGGTGTCTCCTCGTCTGACGGTTCTTAAATAATGGGGGGTGGGGCCACCTGGTGACCCCACCCCCCTCTGACGCACGGTGACTTGACGGAACTTCCCTGTGACGTCCCGGGGAATGCCACAGGGAAGTCCCGTCATGTCCTGTGCGTCAGAGGGGGGTGGGGTCACCGGGTGGCCCCACCCCCCCGTTATTTAAGAACCGTCAGAAGAGGAGACGCCATCACACAGCGGGAGCCTCCCTCCATGCCAGCATGGATGCGGAGCGGCCCGGAGAAGAAAATGAAGAAGAGAAGAAGAGAAGAAAAGAAGAAGATGAAGAAGAAGAGGAAGAAGAGAAGAAGATGAAGAGAAGAGCGGGAGCCTCCCTCCATGCCATGGGTGCGGAGCGGCCCGAGGAGAAGAAGATAGAAGATGCTGCGGAGGAGATGCTGGACGAGAACGCCGGAGGATGAACCAGAAGAGCCAGAAGAACCAGAAGAAGAAGATGAAGGAAGATAGAAGAAAGAAGAAGCATTTAAATAAAGAAATTGTCAAAAACTGTCTCTTGTCATTTTTAACATTTTGTGACAGTTTTTTAGTGAAATGGTAGGGGTACTTTTGTACACCCTTACCATTTCACACAGGGGGGGCGGGATCTGGGGGTCCCCTTGTTAAAGGGGGCTTCCAGATTCCGATAAGCCCCCCGCCCGCAGACCCCCACAACCACCGGCCAGGGTTGTGGGGATGAGGCCCTTGTCCTCATCAATATGGGGACAAGGTGTTTTGGGGGGCTACCCCAAAGCACCCTCCCAATGTTGAGGGCATGTGGCCTGGTACGGTTCAGGGGGGGCTCTCTTGTCCCCCCCTCTTTTCCTGCAGCCTGCCAGGTTGCGTGCTCGGATAAGGGCTGGTATGGATTTTTGGGGGGACCCCACGCCATTTTTTTTTTTGGCGCGGGGTTCCATTTAAAATCCGTACCAGACCTGAAGGGTCTGGTATAGAATTTAGGGGGACCCCTACGTCATTTTTTTTTTAAATCTTGGTTCGGGGTTCCCCTGTGGGGAATTCCCATGCCGTTTTTATCAATGAACTTCTATGTGTATTGTCGGACCGGCAATGCAATAGCCGCGAGTAGTTTTAAATGGCTTTTTTCAAAGTCGAACATGAGTTTGATTCGAACTCGAAGCTCATCTCTACTCAGGGCGATACACATCCTTTCGGCTGATCTTTATTATAATCAGCTGACAGCACAACCTGGTGGATATAAACACTGAGCCCATTCACTCTGATCCTGTGATCAGAGGAGGACGTTTCACTGATGCTGTGTCCCTGGGATGACTAAGAAGGTGATTTATAGCAATTTGGGTTATTTTCCTTTCTTTTTTACTTTTATGTTTATTCAAGATGCTGTCTGGCCTTTTTTCCTTATTATTGGAATATACCCACCTACATTAAAATCACCTTCTTTTCTCCAAACCAGGTCTTTTTTACTACCTGTAGCTGTATGGTGGCCAGCCCGGACTCTCAGCCTCTCCCCTCTTCCCTACATGACAAACTGTAGGTCTCACCTCTGGATCCAGTTCACAGGTATGTTCCCTATTGCTGGTCCCTACATATGTGTACATACCCCTTACACATTTTGGGATCTGATATACTATCGATCCTAGCAGCTATCACTGCACACTTCGACTGTTTAAATTATCGTTATTTATGGGGTTGTGTCCTTGGTTTCAGGTCCTTAGACGTTTGGACCCCAGCCTGCGCACAAACGCTGCGCCAAACCCTCAGGCGCAGCGTTCTTTAGCACAAATTGGGATTTCCTCTGTTACATCAGTCTTCTACAACACCATCCTGTATGGCCAGCCATTAGGCTACCTTTACATGCACACGGCCTGGGAGACCTTTGTGAAGTTGGGTTTATGCCTTGGATACTCTTATAGCATTTGTACTTTGGAAGTGAGTATGACTTTCACACATACCTTCACTGGGTGTGGGGGGATTGTCATCTGCTTTGTGTGTAATGTTAATTACTTTCTCTTACTCTGTAATCCCATAGATGGTAACTCTCACTTGGTGAACCCTGATGAAGGATTCTCTGAAACGCGTTGGTTCAATGAGACTTATTATATCCCGACCCTTGTTTTTTTCTTCATTGTTATGCTATTTGTATTCTTAACGACATGTACTCTGCTTTTGAAGTATCCCATTGTACATATATTCTGTATTTCATTTGTATATTTTGTTAAATTATCTACTTTGTTCGATTTTTGTAATAAAAACTATTTTTGTACCTATACTGTAATATTTATGGTAGTGCCTGGAAAATCCCACCATAGGGGAATTTTTTGGTCTTTTTTAGTGAATTGTCTATGGAGAAATCAAAAGTGCAATTTTAAGGGTTAATATGCAAGTTATTGTCATAAAAAGTCTAATGGATATATGGACAGGGGATTATAACGGTGCTAGGGTCAAAAGGTATAAAGGAGAAATACACGAAAAAGAGAGGTGTAAGAGGCAAAAAATTACAAAGTTTATTGATAATAATACATGGGTAGAAAATTACACTTAAAGCACTTAACATTTAAAATAAGTACGTATACTGTATGTGACCCAAAGAATGATGAGGTAGGCCAGATGGAGATGGCCGTCGAGTGGGGAGGGCTCGATTTCCTACATGTTTCGCCAAGACATTGGCTTCTTCAGGGAACAAGAGCTCAAAAACTGAATATGTAAAACAGTTCTGTATATGGGATATAGAAAACATCATGTAAGCAAAATTGTTTATCGGTACAGTACTTGGTATACACAAAAAAGAGTTAATATTGTGGCTGGACAGTCATGCGACCCACAGGTCCCACTGAACTTCGGTGACGCAAACGTACCTGGGACGTCGGCGCCAAAAGGGGGGGGCCGCACGGAGGCGTCACCGCGGGGGAGCAAGCAGGCCGCGCCGTATAATGTGCCTGCAGGGGGCATACAGTAGACCTGGTGATGGAATGTATTGACAGTATATGAATAATTATACACTTTTACATACGAGAGACTAGAAATAAAACAATTACGCATAAATCGCATTAGGCTAAAAAGATATATAAAAATATATATATGGATCAGTGTATCTGTATCTCTAGGAAAGGTATAAACTTACGTCTTTCTTTAAAAACGGTAGAATGGAGTGGACACTAAGTGCCTGTGGATAGGTGCACACACACAGCAAGGTAGTCGCCAAGGTAAACGAGATCAGCAATCAGTTGAAAAAGGGCCTAAATAAAGGAGTGGATTGCTTTAGGGGTAATACTGGTGATCACTCTGAACTTCAGGAAAGTCAAGGAGGTACTTACTTAGTAAAGTGAACTGTCAAATAGAAATCTCATGTTGGTGCAGTCACATACATGAAATGCTTAGCTTGAAGATTATAAATCGATTTTTTGAAAAGGGCAGTAATCACAAAATGTCCTACAGAGAGTAGATGTGAAAGAAAGAGAAATTGGAACAATTGGATTTTGTTGAGCAAAGACAGGACTGCTGAGAAGACAGAGAGCATATTACCTAGTCCGCCATATAGCAGACAATGTTGCTCAAGGGGATCGATGCTGACCGAAAAAGTGAATGACAAGTCCAGAGTGACTCCTGTAAAGGATGTTTAGGAGCATGGTAAGTGATACACTAGGGAAAAAGTTGTTGTTAAATGCCATAAAGGAAAGAGATTACCTTATTGCTGTGTGCAGAGCGAGTGCAGGCACGTCCCTCGTCCAACAAGGAACTGAGGGACTGGCCGGTTACTTGTATACCCCCCCACACCTGATCAGATACTGATCAGGTGTGCGGACGCCAAGTGAGGGGCATCCGCGCCTGCGCACAGCGCGATGCCACGGAACTACACGTTCCATCATGCACCGCGCGCGCATGCTCAGAACAGGCGGACCGTGGGGCGAATGGGAGAGCGAGACGCCACGGAATGGGAGGTACCAAGGCGCCACCCCCTCCCATCAGCCGATGGGAAGCGGAGGACCAAAGAGTCTGAGACCGACGCGGACACCCTGGGCAGACTGAGATCTGCCCTGGGCGTCCGTACAGGCATAAACAGCGCTGGCAGTGCAACTCCCAAGAGGGAAGCCAGCGCCGCGACCACCTGCCCCCCCCAAAAAAGCCCCGAGAGGCCAGAAAACAGATGCGATCCGGCAGTGGGGCACAACAAGCGCATGAAAGATAGTGGGCGGAGACACAGGATGGGGGGGCAAGGCCCATACTAGCCCGACAATCCACAGGGGTCACTGGGGATATCAGGAAGTGCCTGTGTGTCAGCACACAATGTCCAGCCACAAAGTGCATAACATGCATAGAGAACCACCGGGTCCTGGTTGTACAGTCAAACATGTAATAAGAGAAGAAAAAGAAAGCAATACTCATATGACATAGGCTTACATAAAGAAACATATGGGTCAGAAAATTATGTTGGTACGATATCGAGGGAACTTTACATATCTATGAGTACAAACAGGAATTTATGAATTAAACAAAGATTCCAAAATCAAATAAAGAATGTTAGTGAGAAGGGAATACATTCATAACAGATAACAGTGTCATAGTGGTGTGAGATATCTTAGAAGGAGCTATAAAAGAAACCACAAATGGAGCCATGGCAAAAGAATGAAAGGCAAGAAAGACTAGAAAACCAGAGAAGGGGAAAGGGGACAAGGGAAGGGGATACAGGACACTGGGGAAGAAGGAACAGATACGAGGAAAAGGAGGATGGAAACTATAAGCGACGCTGACTGAGGGGTGGGCATAGAGGAAAGAAATACATGGTGTATGCGAGTATAGTTCATGGAGGAATAGGTATTAAAGAAAGGGTTTGAAACTAATATATTCGTTGAGTCCTGGAAAGTTGGTAGCATTTAGTATGTGGATCCATTTTGTTTCGAGTCGTAGTAGCTTATTATCAATGCTGCCGCCTCTTACATGTGGAGGAACATGTTCGAGTGTGGAAAATAAAATGACATGGGGGTCAGAATTGTGCTGGGCAGCAATGTGCCTATTGATGGCAGTTGTGGTAATGTTTTTGTATAACGGTTTAATATGATCACGGATACGGGTCTGGAATGAACGCTTAGTTTTGCCAACGTAGTATGAGCCGCATTGGCATTGAGCCAAATACACGACACCTACGGTGGCACAGGTGACACGTTGTCTAATGGTATGAGTATTTCCATCAGGCAGGTTCACCACTTGAGAGTTAGTGACAAATGCACATATGTCACACCTGCCACATTGGTATGTATCTGTGGCAGTGGGCCTATGCGCAGTGTCAGTTGTATGGTGGCTATTGATAAGTCGATCACGGAGTGAAGGGGATCGCCGATATGTGATATCAGGGTATGTTTTTATATATTTGGCAATTGTGGGATCTGATGTAAGTAGAGGCCAAAATTGGTTGAGAATACCCTTAATTTGGGTATGTTGATTAGAGAATTGGGTAATAAGTCGTGTCGGTTGTTTAAGGTCCAGTGGTTTGTCGGAAAAAAACAGATCTTTTCTGTTGAGTTTCTTTGCCTTATTAAAGGCTTTTTTCAACAGGGAGTGGCTGTAGCCTCTGTCTAGAAGTCTGTTGTACAGTTCATGTGCAGCCCTGAGGAAATCTTCCTCTCGGGTACAGTTGCGTTTTATCCTCAAGTATTGGCTAAATGGGATGCTCCTGAGAAGAGGCTCAGGATGGACACTATGGGCGTGCAGTATCGTATTGCCCGAAGAGGGCTTGCGGTAAAGGGCAGTGTAGATTTGGCCATTAGGTTGCACACCAATCTGGAGGTCCAAAAAATGGATCTGCGACTGGCTGCACTCCATAGTGAACCTGAGATTAAACGTATTCAGGGTAAGATATTGGACAAACGAAACTAATTCTTCTTTAGTACCTGACCAGAACAGCAATATGTCGTCAATATACCTGTACCAGGATATCACCCTGGACAGGTAAGGGTTGGGATGGGCCGAATCGAATAGTTCCCTCTCCCACCCCCCCAGGTAGAGGTTGGCATAGGCAGGGGCGCACTTGGTCCCCATAGCCACACCCTGTACCTGGAGGAAGTGGGAGGAGCCGAACATAAAGTAGTTACGTGTTAGTATGAACCTCAGTAATTCGAGGACGAAGTCCCCGTAAGTGTCATATTGAGAGCCTCTTTCTCGGATTAGTTTTCTAATCACTGAAATGCCTCTGTTGTGGGGAATGATGTTATACAAACTTTCCACGTCTAGGGCTACCAACCATGTGTTATTGGGTAAGGATTGACCATCAGGTATACGAAGAAGATGGATGGTGTCCTTGATGTAGGAAGGCAGGGCCACAACATGAGGTGCCAGGTATTTGTCGACCAATGCACTGGCAGATTCAGTGAGACATTGTCGACCGGAAACAATTGGACGGCCTGGAGGGTGGTCAAGGGATTTATGCAGTTTAGGGAGAGAATAGAAGGTGGGAGTTGTAGGTTCTTTAACGCTGATTAACTTCCATGTGTTGGAATCTATGATGCCCTTTTGATAAGCTCCGAATATCAGCTGTTGGTATTCGGATATGTAGTGGTCGATAAGTGATTTTGAAATTGGTCTATACCAATCGCGATTGTTTAGGATGTCGAGACACATTTGTTCGTAAAAAGACACATCCATCACCACCACGTTGCCACCCTTGTCGGCTGGCTTGATGATCAGTTCAGGATGATTTTGAAGGGATTTGATGGCTTTGGTAAGGGCCGGGGTAAGGTTGGAGGGATAAGAAGGATTGAAATTCAAGCCTTCAATAGTGTTGGTGACCTGTTGTACAAAAGCCCAGATATTGGGATTTGTGGATAGGTTCGGAAAGTTCGTGGATTTGGGTTTGAAGGAAGCGGGAGGGGGGAAGGTGACACCAAGGGCGGTGGCCCCAGGATCATAGGGGTCCAAGAGGTCATCTCCGTCAGTGTAGCCCTCCTCCCAAAGTGACATCAATTCCTCAAGAGCTTGTATTTCAGCCAAAGTAGGGACTTGTTGAGGGGGGCGGTTCGTGTCTTGAAGAGGTACTGTGCTGGGGGGAGATTTGTCGTAAATCACTTTGAAAAGCAGTTTACGTGCAAACAGGTGGACGTCTTTAATAAAGGCAAATTTATCAAAGTCGTTAGAGGGACAGAATGTGAGGCCGAGTTGAAGTACATGGATCTGATCCATGTTTAATGGAATAGAAGACAAGTTGATTACGTCAGGGGTGGATGATCTTCGTGGATCACCAACGTTTGTGTGTGTAGGTTGGGAGATGGGCTCGAGAGGGAGTCCTGGCCCTGTCCTAAAAAAATAGGTGCAAGTTTAGGGTCCACAGGTAATGGGTTAGCTGGGAACATAGAAGTGATGGTGGGTTCACTTACCCTCCGAGTGGCAGTGTGCGTTTGGGAGTGCGGAGGTGCCGGTGTGACCGAAGGTGCCTTGGTGATGGATGATTTGGGTATCGCTGACGACTTGGATTGTGCTTTAGTAAAGGGGGTGGATACGTGAGCAGTCTTGGAGTGACCTGTGGATGAGTGAGGAAGAGGAGTGGGTCCAAGTGTGCGGTGTAGTGATTCCGAGGACGTGGCCGATAGGTCACCTTTTCTTCTTTTAGCCAGTTGTTCCTGTGTCAGATCTTGGTATACAGTGGAGGTACTAGATGAGAAGGAAGCAGATAAAGTATTAGAGGCATGGTTGTTCGAGGTAGGTATATTGAAGGTAAAGGGCTTGTTTCTGGGTTTGGTTTCCTTGGCGTTATCCCAGTTGTAGGCATAGCCATTTTCATGGGCCGCTAGGTCTCTCAGAAACTTGCTTTCTTTGTCATTGATTGTTGTGAGTGTGTATTCCTCCAGGTGAGCTCGCAGGGTTTTGTCCCGTTTGCTATACCTGGGGGAAGACAAACCTTGTGCGTGATCTATATACCAGCGGTTGATCGCAACGTCAAGCTGTGCCAACTCGGTGGTGTATTCATTGCATAGCATGGAGAGCATGTTGAGAGAACATGTCAAGAGGTTGCTCTCCCAAGATGCCTTTAATGTGTCATTGATTTTTTTGATGTTGGGGAATAATTGTATTCTTAATCCCCAAGGGATTATCTTATGTTCGGCATATTTTTCAAAGTAAATTTTGTGCCAGTAAATTCTGACTTTCTTTTCCAAGAGACGTTGTAGTCTAATAAATGCCCTGTCCAGTTCAGCGTCGGTTATAGTGGAGGCCTTTTTAAGATGCCTGGATGCGTGTCATAAGGCCCTCCCAGGCCTCTCCACAGAAGTCTGCCATGGCTGCACCTGAAGGTTCCCAGAACAGCACTGGAACTACACATAAACAAAAAAATATGAGTTTATCACAATAGTTTATCGCATTAGAAACAAGGTAACGGTAAAAGAGATACGAATTACCAGATAGGTTTAAAGATCTTCAGGAGCAAGTAGAAGTTAAAAAGACAATAGGTAGTAAGAAAGAAAGAATATGGGGGTACTTAGATATATATATAAGGGACCAAAACTGGCCAAGAGGACCATAAGCATTGAAGCTTTATTACTCAAACAGTGTAAGGGTGGCTAGATGGTACCATAGGATGCGGCACCTCATCCCCAAAATAATCAAAAGACTAATGGATATATGGACAGGGGATTATAACG
Source organism: Aquarana catesbeiana (assembly GCF_042186555.1). Classification (NCBI taxonomy): domain Eukaryota; kingdom Metazoa; phylum Chordata; class Amphibia; order Anura; family Ranidae; genus Aquarana; species Aquarana catesbeiana. The sequence goes on from NC_133330.1 coordinate 147,064,093, forward strand.
GTGCTAGGGTCAAAAGGTATAAAGGAGAAATACACGAAAAAGAGAGGTGTAAGAGGCAAAAAATTACAAAGTTTATTGATAATAATACATGGGTAGAAAATTACACTTAAAGCACTTAACATTTAAAATAAGTACGTATACTGTATGTGACCCAAAGAATGATGAGGTAGGCCAGATGGAGATGGCCGTCGAGTGGGGAGGGCTCGATTTCCTACATGTTTCGCCAAGACATTGGCTTCTTCAGGGAACAAGAGCTCAAAAACTGAATATGTAAAACAGTTCTGTATATGGGATATAGAAAACATCATGTAAGCAAAATTGTTTATCGGTACAGTACTTGGTATACACAAAAAAGAGTTAATATTGTGGCTGGACAGTCATGCGACCCACAGGTCCCACTGAACTTCGGTGACGCAAACGTACCTGGGACGTCGGCGCCAAAAGGGGGGGGGCCGCACGGAGGCGTCACCGCGGGGGAGCAAGCAGGCCGCGCCGTATAATGTGCCTGCAGGGGGCATACAGTAGACCTGGCGATGGAATGTATTGACAGTATATGAATAATTATACACTTTTACATACGAGAGACTAGAAATAAAACAATTACGCATAAATCGCATTAGGCTAAAAAGATATATAAAAATATATATATGGATCAGTGTATCTGTATCCCTAGGAAAGGTATAAACTTACGTCTTTCTTTAAAAACGGTAGAATGGAGTGGACACTAAGTGCCTGTGGATAGGTGCACACACACAGCAAGGTAGTCGCCAAGGTAAACGAGATCAGCAATCAGTTGAAAAAGGGCCTAAATAAAGGAGTGGATTGCTTTAGGGGTAATACTGGTGATCACTCTGAACTTCAGGAAAGTCAAGGAGGTACTTACTTAGTAAAGTGAACTGTCAAATAGAAATCTCATGTTGGTGCAGTCACATACATGAAATGCTTAGCTTGAAGATTATAAATCGATTTTTTGAAAAGGGCAGTAATCACAAAATGTCCTACAGAGAGTAGATGTGAAAGAAAGAGAAATTGGAACAATTGGATTTTGTTGAGCAAAGACAGGACTGCTGAGAAGACAGAGAGCATATTACCTAGTCCGCCATATAGCAGACAATGTTGCTCAAGGGGATCGATGCTGACCGAAAAAGTGAATGACAAGTCCAGAGTGACTCCTGTAAAGGATGTTTAGGAGCATGGTAAGTGATACACTAGGGAAAAAGTTGTTGTTAAATGCCATAAAGGAAAGAGATTACCTTATTGCTGTGTGCAGAGCGAGTGCAGGCACGTCCCTCGTCCAACAAGGAACTGAGGGACTGGCCGGTTACTTGTATACCCCCCCACACCTGATCAGATACTGATCAGGTGTGCGGACGCCAAGTGAGGGGCATCCGCGCCTGCGCACAGCGCGATGCCACGGAACTACACGTTCCATCATGCACCGCGCGCGCATGCTCAGAACAGGCGGACCGTGGGGCGAATGGGAGAGCGAGACGCCACGGAATGGGAGGTACCAAGGCGCCACCCCCTCCCATCAGCCGATGGGAAGCGGAGGACCAAAGAGTCTGAGACCGACGCGGACACCCTGGGCAGACTGAGATCTGCCCTGGGCGTCCGTACAGGCATAAACAGCGCTGGCAGTGCAACTCCCAAGAGGGAAGCCAGCGCCGCGACCACCTGCCCCCCCCAAAAAAGCCCCGAGAGGCCAGAAAACAGATGCGATCCGGCAGTGGGGCACAACAAGCGCATGAAAGATAGTGGGCGGAGACACAGGATGGGGGGGCAAGGCCCATACTAGCCCGACAATCCACAGGGGTCACTGGGGATATCAGGAAGTGCCTGTGTGTCAGCACACAATGTCCAGCCACAAAGTGCATAACATGCATAGAGAACCACCGGGTCCTGGTTGTACAGTCAAACATGTAATAAGAGAAGAAAAAGAAAGCAATACTCATATGACATAGGCTTACATAAAGAAACATATGGGTCAGAAAATTATGTTGGTACGATATCGAGGGAACTTTACATATCTATGAGTACAAACAGGAATTTATGAATTAAACAAAGATTCCAAAATCAAATAAAGAATGTTAGTGAGAAGGGAATACATTCATAACAGATAACAGTGTCATAGTGGTGTGAGATATCTTAGAAGGAGCTATAAAAGAAACCACAAATGGAGCCATGGCAAAAGAATGAAAGGCAAGAAAGACTAGAAAACCAGAGAAGGGGAAAGGGGACAAGGGAAGGGGATACAGGACACTGGGGAAGAAGGAACAGATACGAGGAAAAGGAGGATGGAAACTATAAGCGACGCTGACTGAGGGGTGGGCATAGAGGAAAGAAATACATGGTGTATGCGAGTATAGTTCATGGAGGAATAGGTATTAAAGAAAGGGTTTGAAACTAATATATTCGTTGAGTCCTGGAAAGTTGGTAGCATTTAGTATGTGGATCCATTTTGTTTCGAGTCGTAGTAGCTTATTATCAATGCTGCCGCCTCTTACATGTGGAGGAACATGTTCGAGTGTGGAAAATAAAATGACATGGGGGTCAGAATTGTGCTGGGCAGCAATGTGCCTATTGATGGCAGTTGTGGTAATGTTTTTGTATAACGGTTTAATATGATCACGGATACGGGTCTGGAATGAACGCTTAGTTTTGCCAACGTAGTATGAGCCGCATTGGCATTGAGCCAAATACACGACACCTACGGTGGCACAGGTGACACGTTGTCTAATGGTATGAGTATTTCCATCAGGCAGGTTCACCACTTGAGAGTTAGTGACAAATGCACATATGTCACACCTGCCACATTGGTATGTATCTGTGGCAGTGGGCCTATGCGCAGTGTCAGTTGTATGGTGGCTATTGATAAGTCGATCACGGAGTGAAGGGGATCGCCGATATGTGATATCAGGGTATGTTTTTATATATTTGGCAATTGTGGGATCTGATGTAAGTAGAGGCCAAAATTGGTTGAGAATACCCTTAATTTGGGTATGTTGATTAGAGAATTGGGTAATAAGTCGTGTCGGTTGTTTAAGGTCCAGTGGTTTGTCGGAAAAAAACAGATCTTTTCTGTTGAGTTTCTTTGCCTTATTAAAGGCTTTTTTCAACAGGGAGTGGCTGTAGCCTCTGTCTAGAAGTCTGTTGTACAGTTCATGTGCAGCCCTGAGGAAATCTTCCTCTCGGGTACAGTTGCGTTTTATCCTCAAGTATTGGCTAAATGGGATGCTCCTGAGAAGAGGCTCAGGATGGACACTATGGGCGTGCAGTATCGTATTGCCCGAAGAGGGCTTGCGGTAAAGGGCAGTGTAGATTTGGCCATTAGGTTGCACACCAATCTGGAGGTCCAAAAAATGGATCTGCGACTGGCTGCACTCCATAGTGAACCTGAGATTAAACGTATTCAGGGTAAGATATTGGACAAACGAAACTAATTCTTCTTTAGTACCTGACCAGAACAGCAATATGTCGTCAATATACCTGTACCAGGATATCACCCTGGACAGGTAAGGGTTGGGATGGGCCGAATCGAATAGTTCCCTCTCCCACCCCCCCAGGTAGAGGTTGGCATAGGCAGGGGCGCACTTGGTCCCCATAGCCACACCCTGTACCTGGAGGAAGTGGGAGGAGCCGAACATAAAGTAGTTACGTGTTAGTATGAACCTCAGTAATTCGAGGACGAAGTCCCCGTAAGTGTCATATTGAGAGCCTCTTTCTCGGATTAGTTTTCTAATCACTGAAATGCCTCTGTTGTGGGGAATGATGTTATACAAACTTTCCACGTCTAGGGCTACCAACCATGTGTTATTGGGTAAGGATTGACCATCAGGTATACGAAGAAGATGGATGGTGTCCTTGATGTAGGAAGGCAGGGCCACAACATGAGGTGCCAGGTATTTGTCGACCAATGCACTGGCAGATTCAGTGAGACATTGTCGACCGGAAACAATTGGACGGCCTGGAGGGTGGTCAAGGGATTTATGCAGTTTAGGGAGAGAATAGAAGGTGGGAGTTGTAGGTTCTTTAACGCTGATTAACTTCCATGTGTTGGAATCTATGATGCCCTTTTGATAAGCTCCGAATATCAGCTGTTGGTATTCGGATATGTAGTGGTCGATAAGTGATTTTGAAATTGGTCTATACCAATCGCGATTGTTTAGGATGTGGAGACACATTTGTTCGTAAAAAGACACATCCATCACCACCACGTTGCCACCCTTGTCGGCTGGCTTGATGATCAGTTCAGGATGATTTTGAAGGGATTTGATGGCTTTGGTAAGGGCCGGGGTAAGGTTGGAGGGATAAGAAGGATTGAAATTCAAGCCTTCAATAGTGTTGGTGACCTGTTGTACAAAAGCCCAGATATTGGGATTTGTGGATAGGTTCGGAAAGTTCGTGGATTTGGGTTTGAAGGAAGCGGGAGGGGGGAAGGAGACACCAAGGGCGGTGGCCCCAGGATCATAGGGGTCCAAGAGGTCATCTCCGTCAGTGTAGCCCTCCTCCCAAAGTGACATCAATTCCTCAAGAGCTTGTATTTCAGCCAAAGTAGGGACTTGTTGAGGGGGGCGGTTCGTGTCTTGAAGAGGTACTGTGCTGGGGGGAGATTTGTTGTAAATCACTTTGAAAAGCAGTTTACGTGCAAACAGGTGGACGTCTTTAATAAAGGCAAATTTATCAAAGTCGTTAGAGGGACAGAATGTGAGGCCGAGTTGAAGTACATGGATCTGATCCATGTTTAATGGAATAGAAGACAAGTTGATTACGTCAGGGGTGGATGATCTTCGTGGATCACCAACGTTTGTGTGTGTAGGTTGGGAGATGGGCTCGAGAGGGAGTCCTGGCCCTGTCCTAAAAAAATAGGCGCAAGTTTAGGGTCCACAGGTAATGGGTTAGCTGGGAACATAGAAGTGATGGTGGGTTCACTTACCCTCCGAGTGGCAGTGTGCGTTTGGGAGTGCGGAGGTGCCGGTGTGACCGAAGGTGCCTTGGTGATGGATGATTTGGGTATCGCTGATGACTTGGATTGTGCTTTAGTAAAGGGGGTGGATACGTGAGCAGTCTTGGAGTGACCTGTGGATGAGTGAGGAAGAGGAGTGGGTCCAAGTGTGCGGTGTAGTGATTCCGAGGACGTGGCCGATGGGTCACCTTTTCTTCTTTTAGCCAGTTGTTCCTGTGTCAGATCTTGGTATACAGTGGAGGTACTAGATGAGAAGGAAGCAGATAAAGTATTAGAGGCATGGTTGTTCGAGGTAGGTATATTGGAGGTAAAGGGCTTGTTTCTGGGTTTGGTTTCCTTGGCGTTATCCCAGTTGTAGGCATAGCCATTTTCATGGGCCGCTAGGTCTCTCAGAAACTTGCTTTCTTTGTCATTGATTGTTGTGAGTGTGTATTCCTCCAGGTGAGCTCGCAGGGTTTTGTCCCGTTTGCTATACCTGGGGGAAGACAAACCTTGTGCGTGATCTATATACCAGCGGTTGATCGCAACGTCAAGCTGTGCCAACTCGGTGGTGTATTCATTGCATAGCATGGAGAGCATGTTGAGAGAACATGTCAAGAGGTTGCTCTCCCAAGATGCCTTTAATGTGTCATTGATTTTTTTGATGTTGGGGAATAATTGTATTCTTAATCTCCAAGGGATTATCTTATGTTCGGCATATTTTTCAAAGTAAATTTTGTGCCAGTAAATTCTGACTTTCTTTTCCAAGAGACATTGTAGTCTAATAAATGCCCTGTCCAGTTCAGCGTCGGTTATAGTGGAGGCGTTTTGAGATGCCTGGATGCGTGTCATAAGGCCCTCCCAGGCCTCTCCACAGAAGTCTGCCATGGCTGCACCTGAAGGTTCCCAGAACAGCACTGGAACTACACATAAACAAAAAAATATGAGTTTATCACAATAGTTTATCGCATTAGAAACAAGGTAACGGTAAAAGAGATACGAATTACCAGATAGGTTTAAAGATCTTCAGGAGCAAGTAGAAGTTAAAAAGACAATAGGTAGTAAGAAAGAAAGAATATGGGGGTACTTAGATATATATATAAGGGACCAAAACTAGCCAAGAGGACCATAAGCATTGAAGCTTTATTACTCAAACAGTGTAAGGGTGGCTAGATGGTACCATAGGATGCGGCACCTCATCCCCAAAATAATCAAAAGACTAATGGATATATGGACAGGGGATTATAACGGTGCTAGGGTCAAAAGGTATAAAGGAGAAATACACGAAAAAGAGAGGTGTAAGAGGCAAAAAATTACAAAGTTTATTGATAATAATACATGGGTAGAAAATTACACTTAAAGCACTTAACATTTAAAATAAGTAAGTATACTGTATGTGACCCAAAGAATGATGAGGTAGGCCAGATGGAGATGGCCGTCGAGTGGGGAGGGCTCGATTTCCTACATGTTTCGCCAAGACATTGGCTTCTTCAGGGAACAAGAGCTCAAAAACTGAATATGTAAAACAGTTCTGTATATGGGGTATAGAAAACATCATGTAAGCAAAATTGTTTATCGGTACAGTACTTGGTATACACAAAAAAGAGTTAATATTGTGGCTGGACAGTCATGCGACCCACAGGTCCCAGTGAACTTCGGTGACGCAAACGCACCTGGGACGTCGGCGCCAAAAGGGGGGGGGGGCGCACGGAGGCGTCACCGCGGGGGAGCAAGCAGGCCGCGCCGTATAATGTGCCTGCAGGGGGCATACAGTAGACCTGGCGATGGAATGTATTGACAGTATATGAATAATTATACACTTTTACATACGAGAGACTAGAAATAAAACAATTACGCATAAATCGCATTAGGCTAAAAAGATATATAAAAATATATATATGGATCAGTGTATCTGTATCTCTAGGAAAGGTATAAACTTACGTCTTTCTTTAAAAACGGTAGAATGGAGTGGACACTAAGTGCCTGTGGATAGGTGCACACACACAGCAAGGTAGTCGCCAAGGTAAACGAGATCAGCAATCAGTTGAAAAAGGGCCTAAATAGGGGGGCAGGAGGCGGAGCCTAGCGGAGCAGACATGCATTGTTAGAGCTCCACACCGCTGAGGAGAGAAGAGAAGGACAAAGCGGAGCCTGCAGGCTCAAAAGGTATCCATTTGAACCTTTTTGCCCCAGGGAACAAACTGTGAAAGTTTGGGTAGGAAATATGGTACTGGGAGGAAACCGTGGCAGAAATAAAAATCACCTCACAAAGAGCTCACAGGCACTCACTGCAGCTGAAGCAGCTCCAGTCACCTCACAAGATACAGCATCAGGGCGCTCTCACAGACAGAAAATGTCACAGCAAGACTCTCAATTTGAGTCAGATACAGAACAAATCCTCTCACAAACTTCTCCACAAGCCTCCTCAGTATCCCCAGTAATATTATTACAATTTGAAAAGATGCTTCATAAGGCTTTAAAACAAACCTCAGACCAAATAACAAAAAGCCTAACCAAAGAAATAAGAGAGCTGGGAAACCGCACCGCAGCCTTAGAAATAAAAATGGATGAAATTGAAATTACAACCCAAGAAAATATAACAGAATTGGAACAATTAAAAAAAGAGAATTTAATACTTCAAACTAAGCTCGAAGATTACGAAAATAGAGCCAGACGTTCAAACTTGCGCATAAGGGGAATACCTGAAACTGTGACAGACCTGCAATCTACTATTACTGCTCTATTACAAGAACTAAAGCCAGATATCCCTATTGAACGTTTAGAACTGGACAGAGTACACAGAGCCCTCACAGCCAAAAAGAAAGATGGACCCCCACGTGATATAATCACAAAATTTCATTATTAAAGAACGAAAGAACAAATAGTAATTGCTGCAAGAGAAAAAAAGGAACTTAATTTTCAAGGACACAATTATCACATTTTTGCTGACCTATCCCAACTTACTATTACTAAAAGACGATCCATGAAACCCCAACTAATGGAACTGCAACGCCACAACATTATGTATCAATGGGGTTTCCCCTTTTCAGTCAGATTTAACTACCAAGGTACAATTTACAGAAGCAGATCAGCAGATGAACTACAACAAACCCTTTTAAAATTAAATCTGACAGAACCCACAAGCAGCAACACTCCCACACGCAGAAGAATGGCATCATCTTCACCTTCAGGCAGCACCCAGAAAATTCCAGAACAAAATGGGAATCATCATTCTCACAAAAGAGGCCGTTATGCCACATCATCCATGGACCAAGAAGATTCAATGGACTGACATCCTAATTCCTGATATCTCTTCTGTAAAAAACCTGTATTTATAACTGAATGTAACTGCATTCTGATAGTCACACACTGTGTGGGATCATGTTACATTCCAGTTATATTTTTTATTACTTCTGATTCATATAGCCTTAGAATATATAAGTGAAATAAGGAAATTTTTTTTCAGTTATATATTATCAGGTAATAACAATAGATTTATTACTTTTTAGGACAAATATGTTCAATAATCCAGAAGTAATGGAAGCTTTTTCTTTCTTTTCTTAAAACAAATATATTATTACCTAACTAGTTCCTAGAATTATGTTTTTGTTTATTCTAATCTGAAGCAATACAACCTCAATTTTATGAGTTAACATATCTAAACAGTTACATATGAATAAAATATGTAATTGTTTACTCTAAAAGGGTTAAAATCCCAAAATAATTCAAACTATCTTCATCAATACCAAAGTTATTAACAGTACCTTTCTAAATGAATTATTTAGCCTAGGGCAAGACTAACCATATACAACCACCCTGGAATAAATAATTTCAACAAAAACTATATTCTGCACTCCAATTAATGAAACATCATTTTGATGTCTTTTGACATAGCACTTCTCTCCTGTAAGCGGAAGATCCGTGTACCCCCATTAGCCCTCCTCATTCTCCCAACCATATTATGTGGGAGTGTGACGAAGGCACTTATTCCCCTGAGAGAGATATTTATTCTCTTTCACGGGTAAATTGTGATTACTTGCAAAAAATAATTTATACAATGTATCATCTAATCTCATATGTTTTTTGTTTACTCTTTACTCCAGAATTCACTGGTTTCTTTTCTATCTATTCATCTCTTCAGTCCACACAGGTTGATCTGCGCAGTCAGCTCTGCATAACAAAAAGTAAGTCAAAACTATTTGATCTATTGCCATGGCACCACTAAATATACTTTCCCTGAATGTTCAGGGAATAAATGTCCCTCAAAAAAGGACCAAAGCCTTCCATACTTTCCATAACAAGAAGGCTCACATAGTATGCCTCCAAGAAACACACTTCACCAAAGATTCTACTCCAAAATATATTTCTCCTTTTTATCAACAAATTTACACGGCTTCTGCCTGTACCAAGCAAAGGGGAACTCTAATTGCATTTCACCGATCCACACCATTCACCTTATCATCAGAAATTAAAGACCCAGAAGGTAGATACCTGATACTCATGGGTTATATAATGGATACATTGGTAATGGATCACAGTGATTTCCTACTACGCTCCTAACAAACAACCTACACCATTCCTCTCACATATATTACAAGTGATTAATACACACAAAATAGGAACAGTGATAATGTGTGGGGATTCGAACCAGGTCCTCCTCCCATTTCTAGATAAATCACCTTTTACACCATCCAAAATAACCTCTAGATTACCTTTTTCTCAACTTCTTTCCAAATACAATCTGGTAGATTCATGGAGAGAAAGTAACCCAATGAAAAAGAAATTCACTTATTTCTCGCACCCTCATCAAACCTTCACCAGAATAGATCATATTTTTGTAACAATAGGAATGATACCAGAAATTATTGCATCAGATATAATTCCGATTCCGTGGTCTGACCATAATGCAGTATACACTACTATAGCCTCAGCCATACCAAAAGCGCATGACCCAACGTGGTACTTACCGGACATAATGCTCAAACACCCACTACATCAGATGGCCATTGAAGAAGCTTTAAAGGAATACATATCAATTAATAATACAACAGACATCTCCCCAATAACACTGTGGGAAGCTCATAAGCCTGTCTTGCGTGGTACAATACAAAGACAAATGGCACTATTTAAACGGGAACGCAAAAATCTAGCAAAAAAACTAGAACTCAATTTTAATGCAGCCTACATATCATTTCAAGATAATCCATCTCAGAGTACAAAATCTCATCTGGAAAAATCTAGATTGGAATACGATCTATTTCTCACTGAGTCAGTTGATAAATCCCTCAAACGCTCCAAACACAATTTCTACATGAATACAAACAAACCAGGTACATATTTGGCTCGGGCATTAAATTCAACCAACAAATCTTTCAAACCAATACGTTTGAAATTATCAAAAAATGTTTACACTTGTAATCCAGTTAAAATAGTCCATAAATTTCACTCACATCTCGCAACTTTATACAAGACAAACAATGAATTTAATCCTACAGAGGCTGAATCCTTCTTCTCAAAAATAACCTTACCTGAATTATCTCAGAATCAAAAAAGCAGTTTGGATGAGCCTATAACTATAGATGAAGTTGCTAACGCCATAAAAGACCTAAAACTTAACAAAAGACCAGGCCCAGACGGCTACTCGGCTTTATACTATAAAACATTCTCAGAAATACTCTCTCCCATTCTCACTGAAACTTTTAACAATCTTCTAGATGGACATTCTTTTCGGCAAGAAACACTAATGGCAATTGTTTGTATGATCCCAAAACCCCTTTCTGATGATACTTCCTGTGTGAATTATCGGCCTATCTCTCTGTTAAACCTCGATATTAAATTATTAGCAAAAATAATAGCAAAACGCCTCAATAGCATTATAGGAAAATTAATACATAGAGATCAAGTAGGCTTCATGCCAAATAGACAGGCAGGCGATAATATACGCAGGGCAGTGTTATTGGCACATATTGCTAAAAAACGGAAAATCCCTTTATGTTTTCTATCTCTATTATTAAGAGGGCATTTGACACAGTATCCTGGCAATATATGCAATATTCATTACAAAAATGGGGTTTTGGACCCCACTTTTTAACATGGATCAAAGCATTATATAATAAACCCAAAGCCTATATAAAATATGCTGGATACAAATCTGAAGCCTTTAATATCGAAAGAGGTACCCGACAGGGTTGCCCATTATCTCCCTTATTATTTGCCCTTATACTCGAACCCATGGCCCAATACATCAGAACAAACCAAACTATAACTGGCATTGAAGTAGGAGGTATTACACACAAATTATGTATATTTGCAGACGATATATTACTTTTTCTATCATCACCACAGGTCTCTGGTCCTAACTTAATACCAGCTCTTGATGGATTTGCAGCCCTATCCGGCCTTATGATTAATCCTAAGAAATGCCTAGTGCTTAATATTTCACTCACAAACATGGAATTGATCCCGGCTAGGGCTGCACTCCCATTCACATGGGCAGAAAAATCAATCCCATATCTTGGAATTCATTTAACAGCATCTCATTCTGACTTATTCTCAACCAATTATCCTCCTGTATTAAGACAGATCACAAATCTAATAAAACAATGGTCGCAACTTCCTTTATCCTGGATAGGGAAGAGTAATGCAATCAAAATGACTATTCTACCCAAATTGCTTTATCTATTCAGAGTTCTCCCTATTCCAATTCCTTCCTATTTTTTGAGAATAGTACAAAAAAGAGCAACTTCGTTTATATGGGGCTCTTCTAAACCACGTATACCTATACACACACTACATCTTCCCAAAAATAAAGGAGGCCTGGGATACCCTAATTTTACTAACTACTACAGAGCAGCACATTTGGCCAGTCTGTTCAAATACCATGCAAAACAGGAAATCCCATTATGGGTATTTATAGAGGCTTCAGAAAATGACCCTCTATTAATATCAAATTTATTATGGCTTGATCCTAAAGACCGCTTTAAAATTCATAATCCCATAACTAAACACTTCTTATCTCTCTGGGATAAACTAAAAACCAAATATCAGTTACAATCTCCACACAATCCTCTCCTTTCTTTTATCAGAAATCCGGCCTTTTACCCGGCATGGATCTACCCAAATTCTTTTAAAGCTTGGACAACATCAGGCATTCAGACACTAAATGACTTCATAGCATCTAAATCATTCCTTTCATTCCCATCACTTAGAGAAAAATATGATCTACCAAACTCTGAGATATTTAGATATCTCCAAATCAAAAATTTCTATACACCATTCCTAAAGGGGGATACACCATTATCCCAATTATCCATTTTTGAATCAATCTGTACAAAAGATCCATTTGCTAAAGGTACAATTTCATCACTTTATAATCAATTATATGGAGTAGCAAATCTTAATAGACCCTCTTACGTTCAGAGGTGGGAGGAGGACCTGGGACGAACTTTAGAAGACACGGACTGGTCTAACATATGGCTCACATCTAAGTCATCTTCACCCAACATCTTAGCACTGGAGACAAATTATAAAGTCCTAACTCGCTGGTACCTTGTACCCGCTAGAGTGGCAAAATATTCACCTAATACCTCAGCTCTTTGTTTTCGAGGATGCCCAGAAATAGGCACATATTTACACATATGGTGGACGTGCCCAGTAATCCAAACCTTCTGGAAGGAAGTCTTCGTGATTGCATCTAAAATATTTAAAAAAATAATACAACCAGATCCATATTTAACTTTACTTAATCTAAAACCGGAATGGTTAACACTCTCTCAATTCAAACTTATGATCCAACTAATAACGGCTGCAAAACAAACAGTGGCCAAAGCATGGAAATCTCCTACATTGGTACTAGCAGAAATAATTCACAGAATGAATAATACAATGTCCCATGCTAAGATGGTAGCCATCGATCAAAACCAAATTCCAAAATTTGAAAAACTTTGGCATCCTTGGATAAAACAAAAGTTCCTGTCAAACTTCAATGACTCTGTCCTGTTGCCATGGTAACAGATTAAATGACTTACAGAGACACCCATTCAAAGGCTTCAAAGAGAACTAAAAAGAATAATAAACTGACGAGCGGGACAACCTTGTGGACCATACCTCTACCTTTCAACCCTTTTTCTTCTTTCTCTTTCCTTTTCTCCACCTTACGATTAAAGCTCATTATCAGAATTTATTTGACCTATATACACTCTACTTGTAAACAATATGTATAGTAGGTATAAATCATTTAAATACCTACAAAAGTAACTAAGGAAATGATATATATCTTTAATTTAGGTTTACGTGAACCCAATGTTTAATATTTGAAATTTCATGATATTTACCTATATAAACCCTACTGTAAAACAATGAGCTTACTTTATAGATCCTTGTAAATTTACTTTATGTATCTTTATAACATTGTATACTCAATAAACTTCTTTTGACAAGGAAAAAGGGCCTAAATAAAGGAGTGGATTGCTTTAGGGGTAATACTGGTGATCACTCTGAACTTCAGGAAAGTCAAGGAGGTACTTACTTAGTAAAGTGAACTGTCAAATAGAAATCTCATGTTGGTGCAATCACATACATGAAATGCTTAGCTTGAAGATTATAAATCGATTTTTTGAAAAGGGCAGTAATCACAAAATGTCCTACAGAGAGTAGATGTGAAAGAAAGAGAAATTGGAACAATTGGATTTTGTTGAGCAAAGACAGGACTGCTGAGAAGGACTGCTCCGCTTCCCATCGGCTGATGGGAGGGGGTGGCGCCTTGGTACCTCCCATTCCGTGGCGTCTCGCTCTCTCATTCGCCCCACGGTCCGCCTGTTCTGTGCATGCGCGCGCGGTGCATGATGGAACGTGTAGTTCCGTGGCATCGCGCTGTGCGCAGGCGCGGATGCCCCTCACTTGGCGTCCGCACACCTGATCAGTATCTGATCAGGTGTGGGGGGGGTATACAAGTAACCGGCCAGTCCCTCAGTTCCTTGTTGGACGAGGGACGTGCCTGCACTCGCTCTGCACACAGCAATAAGGTAATCTCTTTCCTTTATGGCATTTAACAACAACTTTTTCCCTAGTGTATCACTTACCATGCTCCTAAACATCCTTTACAGGAGTCACTCTGGACTTGTCATTCACTTTTTCGGTCAGCATCGATCCCCTTGAGCAACATTGTCTGCTATATGGCGGACTAGGTAATATGCTCTCTGTCTTCTCAGCAGTCCTGTCTTTGCTCAACAAAATCCAATTGTTCCAATTTCTCTTTCTTTCACATCTACTCTCTGTAGGACATTTTGTGATTACTGCCCTTTTCAAAAAATCGATTTATAATCTTCAAGCTAAGCATTTCATGTATGTGACTGCACCAACATGAGATTTCTATTTGACAGTTCACTTTACTAAGTAAGTACCTCCTTGACTTTCCTGAAGTTCAGAGTGATCACCAGTATTACCCCTAAAGCAATCCACTCCTTTATTTAGGCCCTTTTTCAACTGATTGCTGATCTCGTTTACCTTGGCGACTACCTTGCTGTGTGTGTGCACCTATCCACAGGCGCTTAGTGTCCACTCCATTCTACTGTTTTTAAAGAAAGACGTAAGTTTATACCTTTCCTAGAGATACAGATACACTGATCCATATATATATTTTTATATATCTTTTTAGCCTAATGCGATTTATGCGTAATTGTTTTATTTCTAGTCTCTCGTATGTAAAAGTGTATAATTATTCATATACTGTCAATACATTCCATCGCCAGGTCTACTGTATGCCCCCTGCAGGCACATTATACGGCGCGGCCTGCTTGCTCCCCCGCGGTGATGCCTCCGTGCGCCCCCCCCCTTTTGGCGCCGACGTCCCAGGTGCGTTTGCGTCACCGAAGTTCAGTGGGACCTGTGGGTCGCATGACTGTCCAGCCACAATATTAACTCTTTTTTGTGTATACCAAGTACTGTACCGATAAACAATTTTGCTTACATGATGTTTTCTATATCCCATATACAGAACTGTTTTACATATTCAGTTTTTGAGCTCTTGTTCCCTGAAGAAGCCAATGTCTTGGCGAAACATGTAGGAAATCGAGCCCTCCCCACTCGACGGCCATCTCAATCTGGCCTACCTCATCATTCTTTGGGTCACATACAGTATACGTACTTATTTTAAATGTTAAGTGCTTTAAGTGTAATTTTCTACCCATGTATTATTATCAATAAACTTTGTAATTTTTTGCCTCTTACACCTCTCTTTTTCGTGTATTTCTCCTTTATACCTTTTGACCCTAGCACCGTTATAATCCCCTGTCCATATATCCATTAGTCTTTTGATTATTTTGGGGATGAGGTGCCGCATCCTATGGTACCATCTAGCCACCCTTACACTGTTTGTCATAAAAAGTGTTTGGGGACCTGGGTCCTGCTCCAGGGGACATTTATCAATGCAAAAAAAAGTTTTAAAAATGGCCGTTTTTTCGGGAGCAGTGGTTTTAATAATGTTTAAAGGGAAATAATAAAAGTGTAATATTCCTTTAAATTTCATACCTGGGGGGTGTCTATAGTATGCCTGTAAAGGGGCGCATGTTTCCCGTATTTAGAACAGTCTGACAGCAAAATGACATTTGTAAAGGAAAAAAAGTCATTTAAAACTACTCGCTGCTATAATATATTGTCGGTCCAACAATACACATAATAGTTCATTGATAAAAACAGCATGGGATTTCCCCACTGGGGAACCCCGAACCAAAATTTAAAAAAAAAAATGCGTGGGGGCCCTCTAAATTCCATACCAGGCCCTTCAGGTCTGGTATGGATATTAAGGGGAACCCCGCTCCAAAATTTAAAAAAAAATGGCATGGGGTCCCCCTAAATTCCATACCAAGCCCTTCAGGTCTGGTATGGTTATTAAAGGGAACCCGGTGCCAAAATTAAAAAAGAAATGGCGGAGGCGTGGCAGGAGATGGCCGCTTAACTCCTCAGCTCCTGCTGACAGAGCTGTTTAACAGACCATCACGGAGGTATTTTTTGATTTCTCACTCCCGGATTAACATGGGAACGTCTTCCAGAAGTTCCTCCACCTCAAGTTCACGATCTCCCCGTGATTTGAGTGATAATTCCTCTCACACAATCCCAGAAATGTTCCGGTCACTAGCAGCTAACATGGGGCCCTCTCAGGCTGCACTGTTAAATTCCAGTCAAACACAGGCGGATATTTCCCTCTCACAGCCGCATCATTCTGACATCGTATTAATGCCACACCAACACCCCAGTCTTACCGATTTACATTCGGTTGCAGCAGATATTAAAGATACGCTATCGGCAGCTATCACTGACCTCCGCATTGACATCCAGTCAATTAATGGGCGAGTACAAGAAGTGGAAAAAGTACAGGCTTTACACTCCACTACAATCTGCAGAGCACACCACTATATTGATGCACACTCCCTTCAGCTTAGGGATCTTAATAGACACATAGAAGATCTTGATAACCGTGGCAGACGCCACAATCTGAGATTGAGAGGCCTTCCAGAATCGATCGATGCAAATCACCTTACTTCTACAGTTGTGGGTATTTTTAATAACCTCTTGGATAAACCCCCTACAACCCCAATAGGGATGGAGAGAATACATTGTGCTCTTAGACCGCGAGGTAAAGATTCATATCCACCCAGGGATGTCAATTGCCACATAATCGATTATCAACTTAAGGAAGACATACTAAGAAAAGCACGCAATAAAACTCAAATTTAATATAATGGCACAGAATTACACATAGGTGTGTCTATGTGATATTCTATAGGAACGGCACTAAATGATAAAACTTTGAGTACAATAGTGTATATCCCACATAAAAAATTGATGAGTGCTGATGAACTTAAAAATAAAAATATTATAATTGCTGATTGAAATTAATTATTTTGTGTAACCTTAATCCCATATGTAATGATGGTCAGAATTAATAGTCTCTAATAGTGAAATATAATATAAGTAACGGTCTGTTATGTGACTAGACAAACCCCAAAAAGTGCAAAAGTGTCAGGTGTAGTCCAATTAACGGTGTTCCAACATCTACTGAATAGTGAAAATAAACTACAAATAATGAATAAAGGTGGAGAGTGTCTGCACCCCTATGTAGTGGAGTGCAGGAGATACTCAAAAAATGTGTATGAGTATATATAAATAAGATATATATATATATATATAGGTGAGATTTAATAAATATAAAATACATATGAGAATAAAAAATTAAAAGTTATTGTGGATTAATTAATATATATGCTTCTTATAATAAACTCTCTGTAATTTCAATTAATAACAACAATCAAAAGTCTCATGTGAAATGGCAAGTGTTCATATGATGTCTTCCAACCAAATTCTTCCCGGTTTTAAACACAATCCCCCTGATGTGATTCCACTCACCGGAACGCTATACCCCTGCAGGGGTAAAGCGTAAGATGTTTATTTTCCAGGTGCCGATCAAATCCGGGTGCCGATCGAATCCCTTTAGTGTTGTTATCTTTTCTGATACGGTTCCTCGATCCGGATCATCCACTCATGTAAAGGAAGGGGATGGGGGGAAGGTGATATTCCCCTGTGGCAATCCTATTCCCAAACGGACATCTGCTCCAACGTATTATATAGAAATAAAAAAGTGATCCACATAGCGTGACTCCATATAGATACGTTTATTTATAAATGCTCATAAAAATCCAAGGAGCTCAGCCAGTTCCAAGGAATGTAGTGTGGATTTTTAAAAAATAGAGGAGGGAGCGTACAAGCTCTCTATCTCCCCTTACTGTTCCGGGACGCTGCGCTGTTCGCAACTACCGCTTGCATTCCACCGGTCAGTAAGCAGAAACCACGATAACAGGAAGTGATGTTGTGCGTGCCAAGATAGTCCCGCCTTACGCGTTTAATCACACGGACGTCATCGGAGGCGCTGCCATCTTGGCCCTCTCAACGTCTTATATCTGGGTGTAATACATGTTGTGGCCAATCCCACGTCAGATGCTAAGTAACGAGCATCGTGCAGATCCAATCAGAAAAATGCTCAATTACAGAGATAGGAACATTGACCTATTCGCTTTCAACCTCATAAGCCAGAGGGAAGTACTATATGAACAGGTAGAATCTCCTTGAGCGCCATCTAGTGGAGTTTTTGTAGATAATATTCTAGTTAATGTGGAATGGCACCCATGAACAAAATGTTGTTGCAAACCAGATACTATCTAGTAAAACTTTATACAACATATTATCAGATGGCAGTCAGATAACTAAAAAGTGAAGGTATAAATATATTAGTTCTCATTTACTCAGGAGGTATTATTTTATAATATAGAATAAAAGGGAGAGATCAGTTTGTGTATAAATCAAAAAAATAAAATAAAAATAGAATTAAAAAATATAAAAAAGGATAAAAAAAATGGATAAAAAAATATGAATATAAAAAATGAAAAAAATGAAAAAAATCCTATATAAAAATATTAAAATGATAATAAAAGTGTATTAGGCATGATCAACAAGAGTATATTATATAAACGGAGCAGCTGTAAAACGGGAGAAGGGGGGGATTTGGTACGTTTGCCTTAAATATAAGAAAAACCCCGTTAAAAAACCCGTCTAAACTATTCTATCAACTCTTGTTAAGGGATTTAGAGGAGGAAATAAATAATATGTGTGAAAAAATCTTAAATCTCTTCGGGAATTTCGGAAGTAAGATAGGGACACATGTTAAATCCACCTATTTTAAAAATTAGATAAGAAGCAATTCAGATCGATGTCCACATTCAACCCTCTAGGTACCAGACTCCCTAAGCGGTATATCCCCTTAGTTTCATTCTGGGACACTTTTATTCTTTTGTTGCCCCCTCTCCAGTGATCTTTGATCAGATCTATACCGTAAAAAAATAATCCTGTAGGGTTTCTATTGTGGACTTCATCAAAGTGCCTAGAAAGATTATGCTTTGGAAAGCCTTTTTTAATATTATTAATATGTTCTCTAATCTTGACGCGGAGAGGCCTAGTGGTTCTTTCCACATACTGTAACCGACAGGGACATTTGATCACATATGTAACGTGAGTGCTTTCACAGGTAATCAATTCCCTGATTTGGTACTCTCTCCCTGTTCTCGATTTGAAGGATAATTTTTTCTTTGGCTGTTTTTTACTCACGCAGCAGTGGGATTGGCCGCGACATGTATTACACCCAGATATAAGACGTTGAGAGGGCCAAGATGGCAGAGCCTCCGATGACGTCCATGTGACGAAACGCGTAAGGCGGGACTATCTTGGCACGCACAACGTCACTTCCTGTTATCGTGGTTTCTGCTTACTGACCGGTGGAACGCAAGCGGTAGTTGCGAACAGCGCAGCATCCCGGAACAGTAAGGGGAGATAGAGAGCTTGTACGCTCCCTCCTCTATTTTTTAAAAATCCACACTACATTCCTTGGAACTGGCTGAGCTCCTTGGATTTTTATGAGCATTTATAAATAAACTTATCTATATGGAGTCACGCTATGTGGATCACTTTCTTATTTCTATATAATACGTTGGAGCGCATGTCCGTTTGGGAATAGGATTGCGACAGGGGAATATCACCTTCCCCCATCCCCTTCCTTTACATGAGTGGATGATCCGGATCGAGGAACCGGATCAGAAAAGATAACAACACTAAAGGGATTCGATCGGCACCCGAATTTGATCGGCACCTGGAAAATAAACATCTTACGCTTTACCCCTGCAGGGGTATAGCGTTCCGGTGAGTGGAATCACATCAGGGGGATTGTGTTTAAAACCGGGAAGAATTTGGTTGGAAGACATCATATGAACACTTGCCATTTCACATGAGACTTTTGATTGTTGTTATTAATTGAAATTACAGAGAGTTTATTATAAGAAGCATATATATTAATTAATCCACAATAACTTTTAATTTTTTATTCTCATATTTATTTTATATTTATTAAATCTCACCTATATATATATATATATATCTTATTTATATATACTCATACACATTTTTTGAGTATCTCCTGCACTCCACTACATAGGGGTGCAGACACTCTCCACCTTTATTCATTATTTGTAGTTTATTTTCACTATTCAGTAGATGTTGGAACACCGTTAATTGGACTACACCTGACACTTTTGCGCTTTTTGGGGTTTGTCTAGTCACATAACAGACCGTTACTTATATTATATTTCACTATTAGAGACTATTAATTCTGACCATCATTACATATGGGATTAAGGTTACACAAAATAATTAATTTCAATCAGCAATTATAATATTTTTATTTTTAAGTTCATCAGCACTCATCAATTTTTTATGTGGGATATACACTATTGTACTCAAAGTTTTATCATTTAGTGCCGTTCCTATAGAATATCACATAGACACACCTATCATTATAATTATTATATGCCAACAAAAAAAAAAAAAAATTTTTTATGCACAGCGCCACTCCCTACTTTTTATATTTATTCTTTTGGGGGTACACGTTAGTGTCCCCTGCCTACATAGGGGGGCAGCAGTTGCAAATATATCCTGAAGCGCGGATCCATTGATAAACAATTACCCTTCTTGAAGTTCTTCGCACAAAAGGGATTTGTCTGTCAGCATTGTCACTGGGCCGCACAGCCCTCCTCAGAGTTCCAGAAGATTTGCGTCACTTTTGTGAAACACTGGACATTCCTTTAACAGAAGTACCAGATTGGTATGCTAAATTTCGCCCGAAGACCACAAAATGCTCACAACTCAACAGTGAACCTATGGAAACCCAGGCAGTTTGTTACCGAAGACAACGATCACCATCGGAAACGCGTCCCTCACCATCAATTTTTATTACCGACAGAGGATCAAGTCCCATGAGAGCTCCTCAAACCCGTAGAGCTCGTCGGGGGTGTTAAATATCTGATTTGTTATCATCCTCCTGACTCCATCTGCATTTGTTTAATATAGTAAATGTTTTTATTCTTTATTCTTGTTCTAACTATCACACTCTAGATAAATTTCCTTATATCCTAACTGGCTGTCTAGATTTTTTATTTTCATTCTATATGAACCACATACCCTAATAAAAGGGGAGAACCTTTTTTTTTTATTATATATAACATATATAGAGATGATGAATCATCTTACTTATGCTGCAATGCTTTATTCACCCTCAGATTTGATTTAATTCTCAGGATGAATTCATCTTTTTCTCTGATTTGCCTAAAGCTTCACAGACTTCCATACCCTCTGTATAACGGCACCTGATAACATATCTGAGTTCATATTTACCTTTTCATTATAGACTATGTTATTATTTCCACTAATTTTCTTTTTCTCTGAACTCACTCCCTATTATCTCTTACTGATGTCCTCTCCTACTTCAGCTTTGTTATGAATACTGTATCTTTCTCTTGTTTGATTGTTTGAAAGTGTTAAAATGGTAATTTTCTAATTTATTGCTCATTTAAATTAGTCTTGGGAGGGGGGCGTGGCCAGCGCGGCATGTGAGCAGACGCTTAGTCACAGAGCTCCCACAGTTACCCTGAATTGATCCGGTTTCCGGTGCTGACTTCGCCCCAAAAGCTACTTACCAGCCCTGGGAAAGTCTCCGCTACATCCCGCACTTGCTCCGGTCCGTGCAGAGGGTATGATGACCCGAGGACAGAGGGGAGAGGGATCGAGGATGGACCAGCAAAATGGCGCCGCTCCGCCATCAGCACAGAAGCGTGGCGCTGACAAACTGAAAGAGGCACAGAACAAACAACAGAAAAGCATGAAGGACAGCTCCGCTGAACACCCCAAGGACATGAGGTACTATACCCAGAAACTTAACGACAAATCCAGCCTGTTAGCAGCCCAGTCTCACTGTGACTTTGATATACACAATGACCCTGATGAGGAGGAGGGGGAGACAACACAGGGGGCAGGCGCCATTACAACACAGGGGGACATTAACAGTGGTGCAGCTGAGGGGCCTGATAACTGTGAGGAGGAGGAGGGGGGTGAACAGCCCACACTTGCAGCCATACTGAGAGCGGTAAACAAATGCACAGCATCTGTCAATAACTTGCAAGCACGATTTGGAGGCTTGAAAGAGGAGGTTAGTCTCCTTAGGCAAGACATCCAGAAGATCCGAGAACGGACCACTGCAGCAGAAAGTAGAATTAGTGAAATAGAAGATAAGCTTCCCCACATGATCAGAGAATCCCAGGCTACCACACGATTAGCCAGAGCCACTGACACACGTGCAGAGGATTTCGAAAATCGCCTCAGACGCAATAACGTGCGCATCGTGGGATTTCCTGAGAAAGCAGAGGGCCGTGATCCCACGCAGTTTATAGAGCAATGGATGTCGGATATATTTGGCAAGGATGCCTTTACCCACCTATATGCTGTGGAACGGGCGCACAGAGTACCCACCAGACCCCTCCCCCCCGGGGCACCCTCCTCGCCCGATCCTGGCCCGTCTTCTAAATTACCGGGACAGAGAAATAATTTTGCGGCTAGCCAGAGAGAAAAGGAATGTCCAATATAATGGTACCCGTATTTCCTTCTACCCCGATTTCTCCGCCGCGGTTCAGAAGAGTCGTGCAAGATTCACTGAAATTAAAAGACGCCTACAAAAGCTACAAGCCTCCTATGCAATGCTGTATCCAGCGAAACTTAGAATTACTCTACGAGGTCAAGCACATTTCTTTGAACACCCGGCGGAGGCCTCTGACTGGCTGGATGCCAACGAAAATGAACTCAGACAAGAGCGGAGACCAGGCATGGAACTTGATTGATCCTACTCATACTAGCACAGGTCTTTTTCATATTTCTCCCCCGGACGGGGGCAGAGCCGGAAACATACAATGATTTCTTCACTAAATAATGCGAGCTCGGATGCAAGTTAAACCCTGATGAAGTGCATGTCAGTACCCATCAGGTACTTTGGGCCGGAGGTCCAGGAGCTCCCGGATTGCCTTTGGGACTCGTTGTCCCACAGAAGTTTGTCATCTACTTTGACATCTTGGAGTCCTGGATTACAAAGCAAGCGGGCCCTTCTAGGCGATGAGCTGGTACAGGCGTGGAACCTGGCTCGGAAGAGGCCCCCAAGTTTGTTTGGCGCACCGTTGTGCGTCTTGAGGTTTTCTTTATACGTACAGATTTATTCCGGAACTGTAAAGCTACATTGCTATGCGGGTGACGGCATGGCCCTTCTTCCCACCCTCAAGATATTCGCCTACCCAACATTCCCACTTCGACGCCACATAGCAGCCCTCTTGTTTCCTTCTTGTGAATATAGGAGAAGCAAGCAGTGTGTTACCGCTACCGGTCACCTTTTCTTCAATGTGAGATGACTACAGTAACTGTGCTCTCATGGAACGTCAGAGGGTTGCATGATCCCCTGAAGAGAACTATGGTATCATCGCTACTTCGGAAACATCTCCCGGCCATCTGCGCCTTGCAGGAAACCCACCTCACCAAGGACTCATTGTCTTGCATTGGTTTTCGTTGGGTGGGTAAGGCATACCATTCCACCCATACCTCATACTCTCGTGGTGTGAGTGTATTGGTGCATAGTTCCATAGAATACGTGGAGCTCGGCTCCGAAATTGATCAAGAAGGGAGATATGTATTTCTTTTGTGTAGACTATCTACTCTCAAATGTATATTAGCCTTTGTGTATGTGCCTCCTCCGTATAACAACCAAGTGGTGAGAGCTCTGTTGGCATACCAAGTTAGACATCCTGGGGTCCCGTTGTATGCCCTCGGAGACTTTAATAACTACACTGACCCTCTTTTAGACAAGCACCCACCAGTGGCGAGAGGGAGGGGGGGGGGCGGTACAGCACTCAGTAGGTTTATGGGGGAGGTGGGATGGAAGGACCCTTGGAGAGCGGGGAATCCAGAGGTACGTCAGTTTTCCTGCTTTTCCAGGGGCCACTCCTCTCTATCACGGATTGACCTCTGCTTGTGTTCGGGAGTAGCGGACCGCTACATCTCGACGGTGACATATGCCACCAGAAGTGTATCTGATCATTCACCACTGATTGTGACTCTGGAGGTGCGTCCTCCTTCCACGACGGCCAAGGCTCCGTGGAAGATGAATGCATTCTGGCTGAATCTTTTCCCTTCTCATGAGCAAATAGAACTCCATATTGCAGAATACTGGCGGGTTCATGCCAGTGAGGCCCCATCAGCTCTATCATGGGAGGCCTTTAAGGCAGTCCTTCGAAGCATTTTTATTGCTGAAATTCAAGCAGTTAAAAGGAGAACCCATGCTCGTGGGGAGGGAATAGAACATATGGCAGTAGACTTAGAGGAGCGATTTATTGCTGATCCTACTCAGGCTAATAAGGATGCATGGCTTTCAGCGCAAGAGGCGCTATATAGGGTCACATCGTCCACTGCAGAGAGAAAGAGGTTTTTTCAAAAAACTGCACATTATGAGGAGGGAGAGCACACTGGTCGTCTGTTAGCCACTATTGCCCACTCCCACCAGACCTCTCCATCGATTGGAGCACTACGTTCTCCTCAGGGAGGATTAACCAATAGCCCAGATCAGATCCTAGCAGAATTGGTGAGATTTTACTCCTCACTATACCAATCTAAACAAACTTACTCACAGGAATCGCTCACTGAATACTTGGATGAGGTCCAGCTCCCCAGCCTATCTGAAGCATCTCGTGATGAGCTGGATGACCCTATTACTGTTGAGGAACTACAGGTGGCGACCAGTTTGTTCCCCAACTCTAAGGCTCCGGGGGACGATGGACTCCCTATTGAAGTTTACAAACAGTATGGGGAATCTATACTTCCACACCTGCTGAAGGTATTTAATGTAGCAAAACAAAGTGGCGATCTCCCCCAGTCAATGACAAGAGCAAGCATAGTCCTGATATTAAAACCCAACAAAGACCCACTAGACCCGGGATCGTATCGCCCGATCTCACTTTTACAAACTGATGTG
This sequence comes from Aquarana catesbeiana, assembly GCF_042186555.1. Classification (NCBI taxonomy): domain Eukaryota; kingdom Metazoa; phylum Chordata; class Amphibia; order Anura; family Ranidae; genus Aquarana; species Aquarana catesbeiana. The sequence goes on from NC_133330.1 coordinate 147,088,971, forward strand.
AAGATCCTCGCCAAGGTGCTGGCGCTGCGTCTGAACAGGGTCATATCCACCATAATACACTCAGACCAATCCGGCTTTATGCCGCAGAAATCGACTGCGATCAACCTGCGCAGACTTTTTCTCAATATTCAATCCCAGTCAGATAATACGGGAGATAGAGCCCTACTTTCCCTGGACGCCCATAAGGCGTTTGATAGCGTCGAATGGGATTATTTATGGGCAGTAATGAGGAAGTTTGGGATTGGGGACAACTACATTAAATGGGTACAGCTATTGTACTCTTCTCCGATGGCAGTCATTAGAGAGGGGGGACGGATTTCCGCACCTTTCAATTTATATAGAGGTACGAGACAGGGCTGCCCCCTGTCTCCCCTCTTGTTTGCCCTGGCCATAGAGCCCTTAGCCTCTATGATACGCAGTAACCCATTGGTTCGGGGGTTTCGATACGGGGATGTCCATGAGAAAGTTATCATGTATGCTGATGACACCATGTTGCTTCTTGGTGATACGTCAGCGTCGCTGTCGGAGGCAATGAGAGTCATTGGCCGATTCGGGCAGTACTCGGGTCTAATTATTAATTGGACCAAATCCTCCCTTCTATTGTTGGATCGTGAGCTCCCCCCTTCTCAAGACAATATAATGGACATCCCGGTATCGACATCTCTCAAGTACTTAGGCATACAAGTTACTCCCCGTGTGTTAGACTATGTCAGCTTAAACCTAACCCCTCTTATCAATCGTTGTCGTGACCGGGTCAAAGTATGGAGCAAATTGAAGCTATCACAAATAGGTAGGATTAATCTAATAAAAATGATCCTTATGCCCCAACTGTTATATATTCTCCACAATTCCCCAATGGTCATTACTTTAAAAAAGTTCCGGATTATTAACTCACTCTTCCGATCATTTATATGGCTATCAAAACCACCCAGAATTAAACTTGAGCAACTCCAGCGTCCCAAGGACGACGGGGGCATGGCGCTCCCTAACCCTTGGGTATATTACCTAGCCGCCCAGCTGCAGCACATTACCAGAGTTCTGAGGCCTGCACAGGAAATAGAATTAAATCTGCGGGACCCCTCAGCCCAGCTACTTCGCTTTACAATCAAGTGTGAGGCCATGGAAGGGCTGGAGGCGTTGCGTTACAACAAATCCAACAAACTCTTTCCAACTTATGCTCTTATGCAAAAGATTTGGAATAAGACCAGGATGCTACAGAAAGTACAAGGATATACTAAATATAGCCCAATTTGGGAAAATAACCACTACATGGAAATAGCAAAAATACCATATGGGAGGAAATGGAAGCAATATGGGTTATCACACATGACGCATATATTCCAAGATGGCAAGCTGAGATCCTTCTCGGAACTTAGAGAGGCCTTTCGGTTACCGCTCTCCATGAATTTTTACTACCAGCAACTTAAACATGCGATAGATGCCCAGGGAGGTCCAGAGACCTGGACTCTAGAACCCGCGCCTGTCTTTAACTTCCTCCTAGAAATAACTACATATAAAGGGTTCATATCGGACTGCTACGCTATGCTTCTGGGTTTGGTTATGGGGGACTCGCCATTGAAGGTTATGACCAGGTGGGAGCAGGATGTTGGCGCGTTTGAAGAGGAACAGTGGGACGAGGCTCTGCAGGCGGTCCCCCTGTGCTCATTGAATGCTGCTCAAAAACTGTCCCAGTTGTATATATTGTCCAGGGTACACTATACACCGGCTAGGCTTGCCTGTATGGGTGTTGGCACAGACCCCACATGCACAAGATGCCGTAGAGAGCACGGAGATCTTATTCACCTCCTATGGAGGTGCCCTAAACTTCATTTATATTGGAAAGAAGTGCTGGATACCATTAATATGGTCTTTCAGGTACAGATACCATTAGACCCCAAACCATGCCTATTAGGGATAATAGATGACTTATTGACAGGTGATACTCTTAAGCAAGCCGTCAATAGAACTCTATTTCAGGCACGTATGTTAATTCTTAGGCATTGGAAATCTGAAGACCCTCCCACGAAACAGGAGTGGATCACACAAATGGGAAACACCATCCGTTTGGAAAAAATTATTTTTCAACACAGGGGAACATCCAAAAAATTCGAAAAACTCTGGGCGCAGTGGCTGGGGGTCCCCGGACTCGCGCCAGTAGATCTAGTGATGGACCGTTTATTTTAGAAAAAACGATAACTGTACTGTTGCAATAAATAAGAATAAACGATTGTATTCTGTTTTGCTGAAGCTATGGATGCGCAGGTGGAGGTTTAATGGGTGAGACGCAATACTATGATATGCTTGATTGGGAAAATATGGGGGAAAAGGGATACAATATGTGTTATCTCCATGTCTGATTGTACCGCTATTTTATACTCTAACATGTCTGTTCCGGAACTGTATGTAATAATTTCTTGCTGAAATAAAAACTTTTTTGTTTGAGAAAAAAAAAATTAGTCTTGGGATATGTTCTGCTGTAGTTTAATTCTTTTTTTTTTTTTTTTAGCCTTGCTATTAACATCTGAGCTACTCTATAGCTTATTGCTGCAGACGGCTTCGTTCTTTGTTAATGGATTTATACACACATTACTCATAAAAACCACAAAGCCCCCCCTCTTTTTTTTTTTTTTTTTTTTAGCTGATCTCTGTACACCTTTTTTTTGACACTTATTATATCTTTGATTTCTAACTTTCTCAAAGATTACTTTTCTTATTGGGATAGTTATTCTTACAGCTTATCTCTTCTGTTTATTCTTTCTTTATATTTTCAGCCGATTGACTTACATCACTAAGTAGGATAAACGCTAGTCCTATATTGTATAATATATTGTATAATTTTACATTATTTGTTTATCCCATCTTTCTTTACCATAATATTCATTGTAGATTTAACTACATATCCCTTGACTAAACCTATCTAAGCCTCTTTCTTTATTTTACCCATAATATACCTCTAATTTTCTATTACATAGACCTCCTGGTCAATACTGGAAATAATCAATTTTACCGTGCAGATTCATCATTAAAGGTTATGATGGGACTATAAATAATTATTTATTTATTTATTTATTTATTTATTTATTTTGTCCTACCTTCTATAAGCATCTTAAATGAATATATATTATTTCCTCATCTATTGATTTCATATAATAATTTTTTCTATTCTTATCTTCCTCTTTTTTCTTGACATACTTATCTCCATGACCTAATGGATGATCCTATTGTAGCTACGCTATAATTGGATCTTTTATGCAATGATCTATGGATTATTTCATTTTTCTTACCTTGATGTGGTTTCTTATTTATTTGTCTCCTTTATTAGTATACAGTTAGGCTCAGTATATTTCTTTTTACCTTCATAATTATATTTGAAAGTTATATATATTGAACTTTATTGATTTTCATTGATTCTTTCACTGTATTGATGGCGAAATGCTAAATGTGAAATGATGGCTCTGGTATAAGACGTTATTTCTCATTCCGCATGTGTTAATTCTGGTTTATTAGATACAATTTATACTTGTCTAGGGAAACTTTCTTCTTATCCCTTTTCTATGGTTACTGGATGTTATACTCCTAAAGATGCGTTCTTAGAACACATATTCCTGTTCTTACACTCTTAACCTCCTCATTTCCAAATTACCTTTGACTCTGTTTGCGGGTTGCTCCTCATTGATTGAGAGAACCCATCAATTCTGTGTTTGACATCGTCCTCCCACAGTGGTACCCGATATATCTCAGATTTTACATTTTTTGATTGACATAACCTGTACCACTGAAAATTTCTGGCATATTGGTAGACTGATTGTCTACTATTGATGGATTAACAAGCAGGTTCTTGTTACTCACCGGTTTCACCCCTTCCTCATTCCATTATTTTTTTTTTTTAACTCACAGTGTACCACTTTATTACAAGTAATTCTTTTTAAATAGAATATATCTTTTCACGTTTCATGTTTTGGCGTCTTCATGGCCCAAGACATTATTACCCACTATTAAACTTATCTATTTAAACATCAGAGGTCTCAATATCCCGGAGAAACGTACACAATTACTTTCTTCCATGCATAAAAACAAAGCTGACATATTTTTTTTTTACAGGAAACACATTTTAAGTCGAATTCCATTCCTAAACTTTCTAATTCCCGATACCCAACTTCCTTTCATGCAACTAACCCAAGTTCACAGTCCAAAGACGTTTCTATTCTATTTGCAAACAATTGCCCATTTCAAATTTCAGACACATGTATAGACCAGAAGGTCGATACCTTTTTTTAAAAGGATCACTTCATGGAAAACCAATAACTCTATCAAATATTTATGTTCCCAACTCCAAACAAGCTCCATTCTTTAAATCGACCCTACAAACACTATCCAATTTTCAAGAAGGCATTTTGATTTTGGGAGGCGATTTTAATGTCCCCCTCAATCCCCTCCAAGATACTTCCATTGGTACCTCATCACTCCCATACACGGTTTTAAGCTCGATTAAAACTCAACTCCAAAATCTATCGCTCCATGATACATGGCGTACGTTATATCCTACAATGAAAGATTATATATTTTACTCTGCCCCACACAAACGTTACTCGACTTGATTATGATTTTATTTCTCAAAGAGACCTAACACTCCTCACTTCAGCCACGATTGATCCCATGTTCTTATCTGATCACCACCCTGTCTCTGTGTCTATTACATTTCCTGATGTACTGCCACATTCCTCAATTTGGCGCTTAGATCCCTCCCTTCTTACAGATAAAACGATAGTACCCGAAATCCACAAACAGTTAATGCAATATTTTCAAGATAATTCTTCACCTGACGTATTGACTATGATGCGTTGGGAAGCACACAAATGTGTCAAAAGAGGTTACTTGATCGCGATCTCCGTAAAACGTAAAAAAGAAAGACAATCTTATATTAATAAGCTGACATCTCATATCCAGAAGTTGGAAAAGGCCCATAAATCTACGCAAGCAGTAGCCTCACTACATAATCTCGTTCGGGCCCGACAGGAACTATTAGATGAATTTCACAAATGATCTACGCGACACTACATTTTAACTCAAAAACTTTTTTACGAATATGGGAATAAGGCTGGAAAACTATTGGCTAATGCTTTACGAATTAAGAAAACACGTTCCACTATACACTCCCTCAATGATTCCACGGGACGTAAATTGGTTACCAATAATGATATAGCTAACAAATTTGTTAGCTACTATACCCATCTCTACAATCTAATGCCTTCTAATTCACAATCTGAGAAAGACGTCCGTATACAATTGATTAAAGACTTTCTGTCTAATCATACCCCTAACAAAATTTCTGATCAAGAAGCAAGAGATTTAGCATACCCAATCTCTCCTGAGGAGGTTTATAATGCTCTCAAGCAATTAAAACCAGGAAAAAGTCCTGGCCCTGATGGCTTTACATCAGGTTATTATAAGTCCTTTCAAGAAATACTTCGTCCACATTTTCTGACAGCTTTTAATTCCATCTCACTAGACCAATCTCTGCCCCGTGATTTACTCACAGCTCATATAACGGTTATTCATAAACCTATTAAACATCCTTCCCTAGTTACTAATTATCGACCAATTTCTTTACTAAATGTGGACCTGAAACTTTATGTGAAGATTTTAGCCAATCGTCTTTTACCATTATTACCCAAACTTATTTCATTAGACCAAGTAGGTTTTATACCTGGTAGAGAAGCAAAAGATAATACGACAAAAGCTATTAATTTAAATAGATGGTTGACTTCTTCCCAACAACGTGGTTTTTTCTTATCACTGGATGCGGAAAAAGGTGTTCGATAGAGTGGCCTGGGATTATATGCTTGAAGCCCTTAAAATGTTTGGCTTTCCAGACCGTATGTTGCAATTTATATTAGCATTATACTCTTCCCCAACTGCAAGAGTTAGAGTTAATGGCCACCTATCGAACGCCTTTCCAATTTCGAATGGTACCCGTCAGGGATGTCCCTTATCTCCTTTAATTTTTGTACTTACTCCTCTTGAACCTTTACTACAACATCTTAGATCTAACCCCGACATTAGGGGAATAACCATCGCTCAAACTACGTACAAGTTGGCAGCCTTTGCCGATGACATTCTTTTATTTCTTACAGATCCTCACATTACCATTCCATCCATACTCAAAGACTTTGCTACGTTTAAAACTATGACCAATCTCCAAATAAATTTTAACAAGTCTGAAGCCCTTAATATTTCCCTAAATAACGATGAGATTTCTCGTTGCCAATCAAATTTTCCCTTCAAATGGAATGGGGATTCGATCACTTATCTTGGTATCCAATTACCCACTCATTTGACCAATCTTTATTCCAAAAGTTACCTCACCATCCTTCAACACATACAAAAAGACTAGAAATCTTGGTCCACTAGTATCTTTTCATGGTTTGGAAGAGCTCCCATAATAAAAATTAACATCCTTCCAAGACTGCTTTACCTCAAACTATACCCATAAAGTTACCACAGGCTTTTTTTGCCTCGGTTCGCAGTATTTGTTCTACATTTATATGGGGTAAAGCGAAACCAAGAATCAGTTTTGACAGACTAACCATCCCAAAATTGAGAGGTGGTATTGGACTTCCAGATATATCTAAATGGTCAGTTGACAAGAATTATTGATTGTAATGTTCACTTTTCTACCAAAGATTGGGTAAACATTGAACATTCATTCTCTCTCATTCCTCTTCGCCAACTACCCTGGATTATTCACACTCATGTACCACAAAACTGCAAACAACACCCTCTAATTGGTACTACTTTACAAATATTTAAACAGGTTTGTCAAAAATGTAAAATATCCTCTTCTCCAGGCCCTCTCACTCCTATCCACAACAACCCTGATTTCCCTCCAGGCCTTTCAAACTCCTTCCTAGCTAAAATGTGGCCTCACAATACCATAAGAGCTACACAATTTTTTAGGAGTGGCTCTTTTCTAGATTTAACGGATTTATCTTCACTGTCATCAGATTGCTCCTTTCCATCTTGGTTGTATTTTCAAATTAGACATTTTTTGAACAACCCTCTTACGCGAGAAGCTTATGCTAGACATTTAACCTCTTTTGAACTATTGTGTTCTAAAACAGAACCTCAGAGACATCTTATCTCCGAACTGTATTCCCTTTTCTTCTATAATCACAGCCCTAAATCCAACATTGCTTGCCAACACTGGGAAAGAGATCTCTCTATTAATCTTACAGAGGAAGAATGGAGTAAATTTATTCTTACATACATAAATGTTCCATTAATGTCTCTACACAAGAGAATGGATTCAAGATTTTTTCTAGGTGGTACAAAACTCCATTTAGATTACATAAAATCTCCCCTTCATTACCACCTAACTGTTGGAGATCTGCAGATACAGACGCATTTAGCCCTTTTGGAAGGAGGTTCACCGTCTTGCTACACATATTTCCACACTTCCATTGGACTTCTCCCCGGCACAAATGCTTTTACACCACTCCAACATTCCTAAAAAAACTTACTACAAATCTCTTGCTTTACACTTAATCAACGCAGCGAAAATGTGTATCCCGGCTCTTTGGAAGGACACTAACCCCCCAACTATTCTTGATTGGTTCAAACGTATAAATAAAGTAGCAGCCATGGAAGAATTGATCCATCAAGCTAATGACACTCATAATTCCTTTCAAAAAACTTGGGCTTCTTGGAACCACTTTCAAAACTCAACTGAATTCAAACAATTGATATCCCAGTGACATTTAAATTTTTTTTTTTATTATTATCAGGTACCATATCTATACTTTTCCATTATACTGGCTAAAACAATATTGCAAGTATTAATCTAGGTGTTTCCTGTCTGTTTCTTTTGCCCTACTCATATATTTCAGCCTACATTTTTCCGATCCTGGGTACTCGGATGAACCTCATATACTTTTTGTTGGAACTATTTATACAATGTGTTTAGATTACACTGCTTAATATTAGTAGGTATGGGTGTTCAATACACCTCATACTTTCATTTAATGTCTACTAGTTTAAGTTTTATTTATTCTTATCTCTTATACGCTTTTTATATACATTGTATGATTGTTATTGAACATCTTTGCAACAATTATACTTTCATGTTATTCCATGTAACTTTGTATTATTGTATACTTCCTGTTTCATACAATAAACTTTATTGCATTAAAAAAAAAAAAAAATGGCGTGGGGGTCCCCCTCAAAATCCATACCAGACCCTTCAGGTTTGGTATGGATTTTAAGGGGAACCCCACTCCAAAATTAAAAAAAATGGCACAGGGACATCGGGGGGACTTCCCTATAGCCATAGGGAAGTCCCCGGAAAGTCCCCGTGCATCAGAGGAGGGCGGGGTCACCGGGTGGCCCCAACCTCCATTATATAAGAAGTGTCAGAAGAACCAAAGCGTCACACGGCAAAATACTCCCACTGAAGCGGATCGTGTGGACGGAGCAGAGAAGAAGCTGGAGGAAGATGCGGGACGAGAAGAACAGAGGAAGAAGAAGATGGAGAAGAAGAAGATGGAGAAGAAGAAGAAGATGGAGGAAGAAGAAGAACACCGAAGAAAGACCAGAAGAAAGAAGATGGAAAAAGAAGCGGAAAGAAGAAGAAATTAATAAAGGACTTGTTAAAAACCGTCTCTTGTGTTTTTTAACCTTTTTGAAACTTTTTTGTGAAATGCTAGGGGTACATTTGTACCCCATTACCAATTCACACGGGGGGTGGGATCTGGGGGTCCCCTTGTTAAAGGGGGCTTCAAGGTTCCGATAAGCTCCCTGCCCGCAGACCCCCACAACCACCGGGCAAGGGATGTGGGGATGAGGCCCTTCTCCCCATCAACATGGGGACAAGGTGCTTTGGGGGGCTACCCCAAATCACCCTCCCAATGTTGAGGGCATGTGGCCTGGTACGGTTCAGGGGGGCGCCCTCTCGTCCCCCCTCTTTGCCTGCGGCCTGCCAAGTTGTGTGCTCGGAAAAGGGTCTGGTATGGATTTCTGGGGGGACACCACGCCATTTTTTTAAAAATTTTGACACGGGGTTCCCCTTAAAATCTATACCAGACCTATTGGGTCTGGTATGGATTTTGAGGGGGACCCCCACGCCATTTTTTGTATTTTGGCACGGGGTTCCCCTTAATATCCATACCAGACCTGAAGGGCCTGGTATGGAATTTAGGGAGACCCCCACGCATTTTTTTTTAAATTTCGGTGCGGTGTTCCCCTGTGGGGAAATTCCATGCCATTTTTATCAAAGAACTTTTATGTGTATTGTCGGACCAACAATTCATTATAGCCGCGAGTAGTTTTGAATTACTTTTTTTTCCTGTAGAAATGACATTTTGCTGTCAGACTGTTCTAAATACAGGAAACATGTGCCCCTTTACAGGAATACTATAGACACCCCCAGGTACGAAATTTAAAGGAATATTACACTTTTATTGTTTCACTTTAAGCATTATTAAAATCGCTGCTCTCAAAAAAATGGCCATTTTTAAAACTTTTTTTTGCACTGATACATGTCCCCTGGGGAAGGACCCAGGTCCCCAAACACTTTTTATGACAATAACTTGCATATTAACCCTTAAAATGAGCACTTTTGATTTCTCCCATAGACAATTCACTATAGCCAACACCGCTATTACTTCATGACTTTTTTTCCCTTTAGAAATATCATTTTACTCCTGAAAACACGGCCATTTTAAAAACTTTTTTTTGCATTGATACATGTCCCCTGGGGCAGGACCCAGGTCCCCAAAACTTTTTATGACAATAACTTGCATATTAACCCTTAAAATTAGCACTTTTGAATCCTCCCATAGACAATTAACTATGGCCGACACCACTATCACTTCATGACTTTTTTTTCCCATTTTGCTGTCAGACTGTTCTAAACATGGGAAAAAAGTGCCACTTTACAGGCTTACTATAGACACCCCCCATGTATGAAATTGAAAGGAATATTTCACTTTTATTGTTTCACTTTAAGCCTTATTAAAATCATTGCTCCCGGAATTTTTTTTTTTGCACTGATACATGTCCCCTGGGGCAGGACCCAGATCCCCAAACACTTTTTTGACAATAACTTGCATATAAGCCTTTAAAATAAGCACTTTTCATTATCCATGTTCTTGTCCCATAGACTTTAACGGTGTTCGCGTGTTCGAACAAAGTTTTTGCCTGTCCGTATGTTCTGGATGCGAACTGAACCGGGGGGGGTTCAGCTCATCCCTACTGTGAACATAAAAACTTGAACATTGAATAACATTTTTAAACTTTTCAATTGAACATTGTAATCCAAGCATGGATATTTCATACCCGAATGCAGCATTTTGCTGATCAAGTAGTTTCAAGGGGGTGAGTTTGTGAGCCGAGAGAGGCTGCTCTCCCCGCAGAACTGAAGATAATACTTATTTGCATTCCAGGTGGTCAGTGTCTTTTAGCATTCTTAGCCGTGACCTTTTGCCATTCAGGATCTCCATGAGGAATACCCCTAGGAGAGTCAGGCCTGCTGACTAGGGATAAGCTTCGACTTCGAGTCGAATTGTGAACGTTATGGGCCATGCGTACCAAATTTGAGTGGTGCATCACGGCCCATAATTCACTGTGGCATCGCAGCGCATTGCCGGCTGATGATCGGCCAAGCATGCACTATGACCCACATGCTTGGCCAATCACAGCGCCGTCTGCACAGAGAGCCGTAATTGGCCAAAGCCAGGGTGACTTTGGCCAATTATGGCTCAGGAGGTTTAATACATGCCCCACACTATATAAGGCCACCTGCGTGGCAGTCTTGTGTAGTGTGTTGCGGTGGCGGAGAAAGATAGCCACAGAGACATTGTAATTTGATTTAAGTTAGATAGAGTAGGCAGGTGAGTCAGTTAGCTGCACTTACAGTTTATTGTGTATATATATGCATCCTAGGTGTTGAATATATATATATATATATATATATATATATATATATATATATATATATATATATATATATATGTATATATATATATATGTATATATATATATATATATATATATATATGTATATATATATATATATATATATATATATATATATATATATATATATATATATATATATATATATATATATATATATATATATATATATATATATACACTGTATTCAGTTTAGCTAGATCCGTTCCTGTTATTCTCTTCCTACTGACAGGCAGGCAGGTGTTTTTACAGATTTTACAGCTACCTGAAGAAAATTGCTGGTGTTCTTCTGATCCTATTAGTACCACAGGCAGCTGCAGTATTTACAGTTAGAGTAGTGCATCCTCTGCACAGTGTGCACCTAAATCTACCTAAAGAAAATTGGTGGTGTTCTTCTGATCCTATTAGTACTGCAGGCAGCTGCAGTATTTACAGTTAGTGTAGCGGGTCCTTTGAACAGCGTGCACCTAAAGCTACCTGAAGACAATTGCTGATGTTCTGATCCTATTAGTACCACAGGCAAGCAGCTGCAGTATTTACAGTTAGTGTAGTGCATCCTCTGCACAGTGTGCACCTAAAGCTACCTGAAGACAATTGCTGTTGTTCTGATCCTATTAATACCACAGGCAGGCAGCTGCAGTATTTACAGTTAGTGTAGTGCGCCCTCTGCACAGTGTGCACATAAAGCTACCTGAAGAAAATTGGTAGTGTTCTTCTGATCCTATTAGTACCACTGGCAGGCAGCTGCAGTATTTACAGATAGTGTAGTGCGCCCTCTGCACAGTGTGCACCTAAAGCTACCTGAAGACAATTGCTGTTGTTCTGATCCTATTAATACCACAGGCAGGCAGCTGCAGTATTTACAGTTAGTGTAGTACGTCCTTTGCACAGTGTGCACCTAAAGCTACCTGAAGACAATTGCTGTTGTTCTGATCCTATTAATACCACAGGCAGGCAGCTGCAGTATTTACAGTTAGTGTAGTGGGTCCTTTGAACAGTGTGCACCTGAAGCTACCTGAAGACAATTGCTGATGTTCTGATCCTATTAGTACCACAGGCAAGCAGTATTTACAGTTAGTGTAGTGCATCCTCTGCACAGTGTGCACCTAAAGCTACCTGAAGACAATTGCTGTTGTTCTGATCCTATTAATAGCACAGGTAGGCAGCTGCAATATTTACAGTTAGTGTAGTGCGTCCTCTGCACAGTGTGCACATAAAGCTACCTGAAGAAAATTGGTGGTGTTCTGATCCTATTAGTACCACAAGCAGGCAGCTGCAGTATTTACAGTTAGTGTAGTGCACCCTCTGCACAGTGTGCACCTAAAGCTACCTGAAGACAATTGCTGTTGTTCTGATCCTATTAATACCACAGGCAGGCAGCTGCAGTATTTACAGTTAGTGCACTGTGTCCTCTGCACAGTGTGCACCTAAAGCTACCTGAAGACAATTGCTATTGTTCTTCTGATCCTATTAATACCACAGGCAGGCAGCTGCAGGATTTACAGTTAGTGTACTGTGTCCTCTGCACAATGTGCACATAAAGCTGCCTGAAGAAAATTGCTGGTGTTCTTCTGATCCTATTAGTACCACAGGCAGGCAGCTGCAGTAATTACAGTTAGTGTAGTGCGTCTTCTGCACAGTGTGCACCTAAAGCTACCTGAAGACAATTGCTGTTGTTCTGATCCTATTAATACCACAGGCAGGCAGCTGCAGTATTTACAGTTAGTGTAGTGGGTCCTTTGAACAGTGTGCACCTAAAGCTACCTGAAGACAATTGCTGATGTTCTGATCCTATTAGTACCACAGGCAAGCAGCTGCAGTATTTACAGTTAGTGTAGTGCATCCTCTGCACAGTGTGCACTTAAAGCTACCTGAAGACAATTGCTGTTGTTCTGATCCTATTAATACCACAGGCAGGCAGCTGCAGTATTTACAGTTAGTGTAGTACGTCCTTTGCACAGTGTGCACCTAAAGCTACCTGAAGACAATTGCTGTTGTTCTGATCCTATTAATACCACAGGCAGGCAGCTGCAGTATTTACAGTTAGTGTAGTGGGTCCTTTGAACAGTGTGCACCTGAAGCTACCTGAAGACAATTGCTGATGTTCTGATCCTATTAGTACCACAGGCAGGCAGCTGCAGTATTTACAGTTAGTGTAGTGGGTCCTTTGAACAGTGTGCACCTAAAGCTACCTGAAGACAATTGCTGATGTTCTGATCCTATTAGTACCACAGGCAAGCAGCTGCAGTATTTACAGTTAGTGTAGTGCATCCTCTGTACAGTGTGCACCTAAAGCTACCTGAAGACAATTGCTGTTGTTCTGATCCTATTAATACCACAGGCAGGCAGCTGCAGTATTTACAGTTAGTGTAGTGCATCCTCTGCACAGTGTGCACCTAAAGCTACCTGGAGACAATTGCTGTTGTTCTGATCCTATTAATACCACAGGCAGGCAGCTGCAGTATTTACAGTTAGTGTAGTACGTCCTTTGCACAGTGTGCACCTAAAGCTACCTGAAGACAATTGCTGTTGTTCTGATCCTATTAATACCACAGGCAGGCAGCTGCAGTATTTACAGTTAGTGTAGTGGGTCCTTTGAACAGTGTGCACCTGAAGCTACCTGAAGACAATTGCTGATGTTCTGATCCTATTAGTACCACAGGCAGGCAGCTGCAGTATTTACAGTTAGTGTAGTGGGTCCTCTGCACAGTGTGCACATAAAGCTACCTGAAGAAAATTGGTAGTGTTCTTCTGATCCTATTAGTACCACTGGCAGGCAGCTGCAGTATTTACAGTTAGTGTAGTGCGCCCTCTGCACAGTGTGCACCTAAAGTTACCTGAAGACAATTGCTGTTGTTCTGATCCTATTAATACCACAGGCAGGCAGCTGCAGTATTTACAGTTAGTGTAGTGCGCCCTATGCACAGTGTGCACCTAAAGCTACCTGAAGACAATTGCTGTTGTTCTGATCCTATTAATACCACAGGCAGGCAGCTGCAGTATTTACAGTTAGTGTACTGTGTCCTCTGCACAGTGTGCACCTAAATTTACCTGAAGAAAACTGGTGGTGTTCTTCGGATCCTATTAGTACAGCAGGCAGCTGCAGTATTTACAGTTAGTGTAGTGCATCCTCTGCACAGTGTGCACCTAAAGCTACCTGAAGACAATTGCTGTTGTTCTGATCCTATTAATACCACAGGCAGGCAGCTGCAGTATTTACAGTTAGTGTAGTGCGTCCTCTGCACAGTGTGCACATAAAGCTACCTGAAGAAAATTGGTGGTGTTCTGATCCTATTAGTACCACAAGCAGGCAGCTGCAGTATTTACAGTTAGTGTAGTGCACCCTCTGCACAGTGTGCACCTAAAGCTACCTGAAGACAATTGCTGTTGTTCTGATCCTATTAATACCACAGGCAGGCAGCTGCAGTATTTACAGTTAGTGCACTGTGTCCTCTGCACAGTGTGCACCTAAAGCTACCTGAAGACAATTGCTATTGTTCTTCTGATCCTATTAATACCACAGGCAGGCAGCTGCAGGATTTACAGTTAGTGTACTGTGTCCTCTGCACAGTGTGCACATAAAGCTACCTGAAGAAAATTGCTGGTGTTCTTCTGTTCCTATTAGTACCACAGGCAGGCAGCTGCAGTAATTACAGTTAGTGTAGTGCGTCTTCTGCACAGTGTGCACCTAAAGCTACCTGAAGACAATTGCTGTTGTTCTGATCCTATTAATACCACAGGCAGGCAGCTGCAGTATTTACAGTTAGTGTAGTGGGTCCTTTGAACAGTGTGCACCTAAAGCTACCTGAAGACAATTGCTGATGTTCTGATCCTATTAGTACCACAGGCAAGCAGCGGCAGTATTTACAGTTAGTGTAGTGCATCCTCTGCACAGTGTGTACCTAAAGCTACCTGAAGACAATTGCTGTTGTTCTGATCCTATTAATACCACAGGCAGGCAGCTGCAGTATTTACAGTTAGTGTAGTACGTCCTTTGCACAGTGTGCACCTAAAGCTACCTGAAGACAATTGCTGTTGTTCTGATCCTATTAATACCACAGGCAGGCAGCTGCAGTATTTACAGTTAGTGTAGTGGGTCCTTTGAACAGTGTGCACCTGAAGCTACCTGAAGACAATTGCTGATGTTCTGATCCTATTAGTACCACAGGCAGGCAGCTGCAGTATTTACAGTTAGTGTAGTGGGTCCTTTGAACAGTGTGCACCTAAAGCTACCTGAAGACAATTGCTGATGTTCTGATCCTATTAGTACCACAGGCAAGCAGCTGCAGTATTTACAGTTAGTGTAGTGCATCCTCTGCACAGTGTGCACCTAAAGCTACCTGAAGACAATTGCTGTTGTTCTGATCCTATTAATACCACAGGCAAGCAGCTGCAGTATTTACAGTTAGTGTAGTGCGTCCTCTGCTCAGTGTGCACTTAAAGCTACCTGAAGAAAATTGGTAGTGTTCTTCTGATCCTATTAGTACCACTGGCAGGCAGCTGCAGTATTTACAGTTAGTGTAGTGCGCCCTCTGCACAGTGTGCACCTAAAGTTACCTGAAGACAATTGCTGTTGTTCTGATCCTATTAATACCACAGGCAGGCAGCTGCAGTATTTACAGTTAGTGTAGTGCGCCCTCTGCACAGTGTGCACCTAAAGCTACCTGAAGACAATTGCTGTTGTTCTGATCCTATTAATACCACAGGCAGGCAGCTGCAGTATTTACAGTTAGTGTACTGTGTCCTCTGCACAGTGTGCACCTAAAGTTACCTGAAGAAAATTGGTGGTGTTCTTCGGATCCTATTAGTACAGCAGGCAGCTGCAGTATTTACAGTTAGTGTAGTGCATCCTCTGCACAGTGTGCACCTAAAGCTACCTGAAGACAATTGCTGTTGTTCTGATCCTATTAATACCACAGGCAGGCAGCTGCAGTATTTACAGTTAGTGTAGTGCGTCCTCTGCACAGTGTGCACATAAAGCTACCTGAAGAAAATTGGTGGTGTTCTGATCCTATTAGTACCACAAGCAGGCAGCTGCAGTATTTACAGTTAGTGTAGTGCACCCTCTGCACAGTGTGCACCTAAAGCTACCTGAAGACAATTGCTGTTGTTCTGATCCTATTAATACCACAGACAGGCAGCTGCAGTATTTACAGTTAGTGTACTGTGTCCTCTGCACAGTGTGCACATAAAGCTACCTGAAGAAAATTGCTGGTGTTCTTCTGTTCCTATTAGTACCACAGGCAGGCAGCTGCAGTAATTACAGTTAGTGTAGTGCGTCTTCTGCACAGTGTGCACCTAAAGCTACCTGAAGACAATTGCTGTTGTTCTGATCCTATTAATACCACAGGCAGGCAGCTGCAGTATTTAAAGTTAGTGTAGTGGGTCCTTTGAACAGTGTGCACCTAAAGCTACCTGAAGACAATTGCTGATGTTCTGATCCTATTAGTACCACAGGCAAGCAGCTGCAGTATTTACAGTTAGTGTAGTGCATCCTCTGCACAGTGTGTACCTAAAGCTACCTGAAGACAATTGCTGTTGTTCTGATCCTATTAATACCACAGGCAGGCAGCTGCAGTATTTACAGTTAGTGTAGTACGTCCTTTGCACAGTGTGCACCTAAAGCTACCTGAAGACAATTGCTGTTGTTCTGATCCTATTAATACCACAGGCAGGAGGCTGCAGTATTTACAGTTAGTGTAGTGGGTCCTTTGAACAGTGTGCACCTGAAGCTACCTGAAGACAATTGCTGATGTTCTGATCCTATTAGTACCACAGGCAGGCAGCTGCAGTATTTACAGTTAGTGTAGTGGGTCCTTTGAACAGTGTGCACCTAAAGCTACCTGAAGACAATTGCTGATGTTCTGATCCTATTAGTACCACAGGCAAGCAGCTGCAGTATTTACAGTTAGTGTAGTGCATCCTCTGCACAGTGTGCACCTAAAGCTACCTGAAGACAATTGCTGTTGTTCTGATCCTATTAATACCACAGGCAAGCAGCTGCAGTATTTACAGTTAGTGTAGTGCGTCCTCTGCTCAGTGTGCACATAAAGCTACCTGAAGAAAATTGGTAGTGTTCTTCTGATCCTATTAGTACCACTGGCAGGCAGCTGCAGTATTTACAGTTAGTGTAGTGCGCCCTCTGCACAGTGTGCACCTAAAGTTACCTGAAGACAATTGCTGTTGTTCTGATCCTATTAATACCACAGGCAGGCAGCTGCAGTATTTACAGTTAGTGTAGTGCGCCCTCTGCACAGTGTGCACCTAAAGCTACCTGAAGACAATTGCTGTTGTTCTGATCCTATTAATACCACAGGCAGGCAGCTGCAGTATTTACAGTTAGTGTAGTGCGTCCTCTACACAGTGTGCACCTAAAGTTACCTGAAGAAAATTGGTGGTGTTCTTCGGATCCTATTAGTACAGCAGGCAGCTGCAGTATTTACAGTTAGTGTAGTGCATCCTCTGCACAGTGTGCACCTAAAGCTACCTGAAGACAATTGCTGTTGTTCTGATCCTATTAATACCACAGGCAGGCAGCTGCAGTATTTACAGTTAGTGTAGTGCGTCCTCTGCACAGTGTGCACATAAAGCTACCTGAAGAAAATTGGTGGTGTTCTGATCCTATTAGTACCACAAGCAGGCAGCTGCAGTATTTACAGTTAGTGTAGTGCACCCTCTGCACAGTGTGCACCTAAAGCTACCTGAAGACAATTGCTGTTGTTCTGATCCTATTAATACCACAGACAGGCAGCTGCAGTATTTACAGTTAGTGCACTGTGTCCTCTGCACAGTGTGCACCTAAAGCTACCTGAAGACAATTGCTATTGTTCTTCTGATCCTATTAATACCACAGGCAGGCAGCTGCAGGATTTACAGTTAGTGTACTGTGTCCTCTGCACAGTGTGCACATAAAGCTACCTGAAGAAAATTGCTGGTGTTCTTCTGATCCTATTAGTACCACAGGCAGGCAGCTGCAGTAATTACAGTTAGTGTAGTGCGTCTTCTGCACAGTGTGCACCTAAAGCTACCTGAAGACAATTGCTGTTGTTCTGATCCTATTAATACCACAGGCAGGCAGCTGCAGTATTTACAGTTAGTGTAGTGGGTCCTTTGAACAGTGTGCACCTAAAGCTACCTGAAGACAATTGCTGATGTTCTGATCCTATTAGTACCACAGGCAAGCAGCTGCAGTATTTACAGTTAGTGTAGTGCATCCTCTGCACAGTGTGCACCTAAAGCTACCTGAAGACAATTGCTGTTGTTCTGATCCTATTAATACCACAGGCAGGCAGCTGCAGTATTTACAGTTAGTGTAGTGCGTCCTCTGCACAGTGTGCACATAAAGCTACCTGAAGAAAATTGGTAGTGTTCTTCTGATCCTATTAGTACCACTGGCAGGCAGCTGCAGTATTTACAGTTAGTGTAGTGCGCCCTCTGCACAGTGTGCACCTAAAGTTACCTGAAGACAATTGCTGTTGTTCTGATCCTATTAATACCACAGGCAGGCAGCTGCAGTATTTACAGTTAGTGTAGTGCGCCCTCTGCACAGTGTGCACCTAAAGCTACCTGAAGACAATTGCTGTTGTTCTGATCCTATTAATACCACAGGCAGGCAGCTGCAGTATTTACAGTTAGTGTAGTGCGCCCTCTGCACAGTGTGCACCTAAAGCTACCTGAAGACAATTGCTGTTGTTCTAATCCTATTAATACCACAGGCAGGCAGCTGCAGTATTTACAGTTAGTGTACTGTGTCCTCTGCACAGTGTGCACATAAAGCTACCTGAAGAAAATTGCTGGTGTTCTTCTGATCCTATTAGTACCACAGGCAGGCAGCTGCAGTATTTACAGTTAGTGTAGTGCATCCTCTGCACAGTGTGCACCTAAAGCTACCTGAAGACAATTGCTGTTGTTCTGATCCTAATAATACCACAGGCAGGCAGCTGCAGTATTTACAGTTAGTGTAGTGCGTCCTCTACACAGTGTGCACCTAAAGTTACCTGAAGAAAATTGGTGGTGTTCTTCGGATCCTATTAGTACAGCAGGCAGCTGCAGTATTTACAGTTAGTGTAGTGCATCCTCTGCACAGTGTGCACCTAAAGCTACCTGAAGTCAATTGCTGTTGTTCTGATCCTATTAATACCACAGGCAGGCAGCTGCAGTATTTACAGTTAGTGTAGTGCATCCTCTGCACAGTGTGCACCTAAAGCTACCTGAAGACAATTGCTGTTGTTCTGATCCTATTAATTCCACAGGCAGGCAGCTAAAGTATTTACAGTTAGTGTACTGTGTCTTCTGCACAGTGTGCACCTAAAGCTACCTGAAGACAATTACTGTTGTTCTGAACCTATTAATACCGAAGGCAGGCAACTACAGTATTTACAGTTAGTGTACTGTGTCCTCTGCTCAGTGTGCACCTAAAGCTACCTGAAGAAAATTGGTGGTGTTCTTCTGATCCTATTAGTACCACAGGCAGGCAGCTACAGTATTTACAGTTAGTGTAGTGCATCCTCTGCACAGTGTGCACCTAAAGCTACCTGAAGACAATTGCTATTGTTCTGATCCTATTAATACCACAGGCAAGCAGCTGCAGTATTTACAGTTAGTGTAGTGCGTCCTCTGCACAGTGTGCACCTAAAGCTACCTGAAAAAAATCGGTGTTGTTCTTCTGATCCTATTAGTACCACAGGCAGGAAGATGAAGTATTTACAGTTAGTGTAGTGCGTCCTCTGCACAGTGTGCACCTAGTGCTACCTGAAGACAATTGCTGTTGTTCTGATCCTACCTTTACTACAGGCAGGCAGCTGCAGTATTTACAGTTAGTGTACTGCATTCTCTGCACAGTGTGCACCTAAAGCTACCTGAAGACAATTGCTGTTGTTCTGATCCTATTAATACCACAGGCAGGCAGCTGCAGTATTTACAGTTAGTGTAGTGCGTCCTCTGCACAGTGTGCACATAAAGCTACCTGAAGAAAATTGGTAGTGTTCTTCTGATCCTATTAGTACCACTGGCAGGCAGCTGCAGTATTTACAGTTAGTGTAGTGCGCCCTCTGCACAGTGTGCACCTAAAGTTACCTGAAGACAATTGCTGTTGTTCTGATCCTATTAATACCACAGGCAGGCAGCTGCAGTATTTACAGTTAGTGTAGTGCGCCCTCTGCACAGTGTGCACCTAAAGCTACCTGAAGACAATTGCTGTTGTTCTGATCCTATTAATACCACAGGCAGGCAGCTGCAGTATTTACAGTTAGTGTAGTGCGCCCTCTGCAC
The DNA here is from genome assembly GCF_042186555.1 of Aquarana catesbeiana. Lineage (NCBI taxonomy): Eukaryota > Metazoa > Chordata > Amphibia > Anura > Ranidae > Aquarana > Aquarana catesbeiana. The sequence continues at coordinate 147,109,212 of NC_133330.1, forward strand.
AGTGTGCACCTAAAGCTACCTGAAGACAATTGCTGTTGTTCTAATCCTATTAATACCACAGGCAGGCAGCTGCAGTATTTACAGTTAGTGTACTGTGTCCTCTGCACAGTGTGCACATAAAGCTACCTGAAGAAAATTGCTGGTGTTCTTCTGATCCTATTAGTACCACAGGCAGGCAGCTGCAGTATTTACAGTTAGTGTAGTGCATCCTCTGCACAGTGTGCACCTAAAGCTACCTGAAGACAATTGCTGTTGTTCTGATCCTAATAATACCACAGGCAGGCAGCTGCAGTATTTACAGTTAGTGTAGTGCGTCCTCTACACAGTGTGCACCTAAAGTTACCTGAAGAAAATTGGTGGTGTTCTTCGGATCCTATTAGTACAGCAGGCAGCTGCAGTATTTACAGTTAGTGTAGTGCATCCTCTGCACAGTGTGCACCTAAAGCTACCTGAAGTCAATTGCTGTTGTTCTGATCCTATTAATACCACAGGCAGGCAGCTGCAGTATTTACAGTTAGTGTAGTGCATCCTCTGCACAGTGTGCACCTAAAGCTACCTGAAGACAATTGCTGTTGTTCTGATCCTATTAATTCCACAGGCAGGCAGCTAAAGTATTTACAGTTAGTGTACTGTGTCTTCTGCACAGTGTGCACCTAAAGCTACCTGAAGACAATTACTGTTGTTCTGAACCTATTAATACCGAAGGCAGGCAACTACAGTATTTACAGTTAGTGTACTGTGTCCTCTGCTCAGTGTGCACCTAAAGCTACCTGAAGAAAATTGGTGGTGTTCTTCTGATCCTATTAGTACCACAGGCAGGCAGCTACAGTATTTACAGTTAGTGTAGTGCATCCTCTGCACAATGTGCACCTAAAGCTACCTGAAGACAATTGCTATTGTTCTGATCCTATTAATACCACAGGCAAGCAGCTGCAGTATTTACAGTTAGTGTAGTGCGTCCTCTGCACAGTGTGCACCTAAAGCTACCTGAAAAAAATCGGTGTTGTTCTTCTGATCCTATTAGTACCACAGGCAGGAAGATGAAGTATTTACAGTTAGTGTAGTGCGTCCTCTGCACAGTGTGCACCTAGTGCTACCTGAAGACAATTGCTGTTGTTCTGATCCTACCTTTACTACAGGCAGGCAGCTGCAGTATTTACAGTTAGTGTACTGCATCCTCTGCACAGTGTGCACCTAAAGCTACCTGAAGACAATTGCTGGAAGTGTGCAGAAAAGTCCGGACAGCCGCACACCGGGAAAAAATTCAAAAGTCTTTATTGTAAAATTAGGATCATACAGTATACAGAACACTGTGACAAAAAAGTACAAGCAATTAACTAACGCTTTTCTCACTTATGCTAAGTGCTTACTTATAGCTGGTAATGATAAGAATGAGACCACATATATACTTTCTATTGTAGGTCATGTGACTGTGTAATAATACCAAGCTCAAGACCAGCTGAGGTGCAACTGTCGGAAGTGTGTGCACCTGTCAATAGATAACAAGTTCTGGAATGACACATTTTAAACCTTTTTCACATCACACTATGCATATTTAACTTTGTCATTAATACATGCATTTGTTTATTTGTCCCCTTCCTTTTAGGCGATGGGCTACATGTCCACAGACTGCAGGGATTCGAGACCATACATTTGTGTGACTTACATAAAGTGATACATGCATACTTTTATTCAAATATATAGTTTTCACTTTTTCAAACTTTTTATGGTCAGCCACACAACTATGGTTTTAATTTATAGATCCATATACATGTTTGATTCTTATATATCCATACACACTTTTATATAGTGTCTACTCACATACACATATCATTTTTTTAAAAACTTATTTCAACTTACTTCACACCAAATCTACTTGACTCACAATGTAATAATCCTTGTTCACACGGGGATTTCGCTTTTGTTTAACTTATTTATTTTTCATTTTTCACCCAATAGTTTTTTCTCTTTTCTCTTTTTACACATTTGCATATATATATACCTAAAAAGTTTTTTTTGACTTATATTTTTATTCATTTTTATTCATTCATTCACTCTTTTTTCACTCATTTTTTTATTTTATATTTTTTCTGTTGCTTACACACATATACCACATTTTCATAGGAGTTTTTCATTCTATTGACAGGTGCACACACTTCCCACAGTCTCACCTCAGCTGGTCTTGAGCTTGGTATTATTACACAGTCACATGACCTACAATAGAAAGTATATATGTGGTCTCATTCTTATCATTACCAGCTATGAGTAAGCATTTAGCATAAGTGAGAAATGCGTTAGCTGATTGCCTGTACTTTTTTGTCACAGTGTCCTGTATACTGTATGATCCCAATTTTACAATAAAGACTTTTGAATTTTTTCCCGGTGTGCGGCTGTCTGGACTTTTCTGCACACTTCCAGCATGACTCAGCATTAGCCAGCACCTGGGGCTCTTTACCTTTGGAGACAATCATTTGGTTTACACCTGGTTTGAATCTACACCTGTGCGGTGAAGACCCTCTCGATACCTGAAGAAAATTGGTGGTGTTCTTCTGATCCTATTATTACCACAGGCAGGCAGCTGCAGAATTTACAGTTAGTGTACTGTGTCCTCTGCACAGTGTGCACCTAAAGCTACCTGAAGAAAATTGGTGGTGTTCTTCTGATCCTATTAGTACCATAGGCAGGCTTCTGCAGTATTTACAGATATGCCCTGTACACACGGTCGGACTTTCCGACGGAAAATGTGCGATAGGAGCTTGTTGTCGGAAATTCCGACCATGTGTGGGCTACATCGGACTTTTTCCATCAGATTTTCTGACACACAAAGTTTGAGAGCAGGCTATAAAATTTTCTGACAACAAAATCCGATTGTGTCAATTCCGACCGTGTGTCGCCAATTCCGACGAACAAAGTGCCACGCATGCTCAGAAGAAATTACGAGATGGAACAGCTCGGTCTGGTAAAATTAGCATTCGGAATGGATAGAGCACTTTCCTCAGGCTGCAATGTTTAAAATAGTTTAATACAGCGCACTCTCTTCTTCTTTATAATGCTAGAAGAATGAAGTAGTTTTGCTGCTCACACAGACTATTCACTAAGACTTCTCACAAACTTCTTTCTTTATTATTTATCATGATTCCCTCAATATATTTTGATTTGTCACATCTGACAAAAATATATATATATATTATTATTTTTTTGATTTGTATTTTTTTCAAAGCTGATCTTTTTTTGTTTTTATTTTTTTTTACTCCAGAATATTTTGGTGTGTGTTTTGTGTGTCAAGTTACCACAACACCATTGTTATCTTGTATTATTTAACCTCAAGGAGATTGCTTGGTGTTGGTGTTCCTTGTTAATTTCACATTGTATTTTTGAAATGTACCTGAATCCTCCCAAACAAACTGTCCTTTTTGAAGGAAAACACACATAGGCGAGTATAATTGAAACAAAAATTCCTTTATTAAGGGCTCAGAACCAAACAAAGAGGGAGGCAACGCTGGAGAAACATCATAAATTGGGGAAGCCTTTGACCACCAGGGCAGACATCAATTATTTTACTGCAAAATTGGTGGCCTGAGGAGTTCATATGTAAGGGAGTGCACTCTGGTCCAGAAGTCCCAGAGATCATGAAAGCAGCAGATGACATGTATGTCCCCAGCCTGTGGTACTACAAGAGGCTGCATATTTTGCCAGACCAGACTGAACCCAGGTCATCACTCTCTGGTCTTCCTTCCACTCTTCGTTCCCGGCTGTGGCTCTGGTGTTGGAGGTGTGGCAGGAGGAGGAGTAGGACCTGGAGGAGGAGGACTATGGGTGAGGTGACAAATGTGGGTTGCACATGTGATTTGGCCCCCTTAACCCCTTATTTAGAGCTTCCAAAATTAAAAACTCACATAGGAGTCGTTGGCCCTCCTCCATCTGCATCATTTTGCATGCAGTTATGGCAGCAAAGTCCTCCTCCACACTGTGGGGTGTTCTGAGGGCCTGAGTAGCCTTCCAAAATAAGCCTATGGCAGCCTCTTCCAGGTTACTCCTCTTCCTGCCACTTTGTCTTTGAAGGAAGAAGGGAGGGACCTGGGTATCTGGCAGCCTGCTTGGCCCAGACACCTCCTGGCTGAGACTTCCCTGTGTATGAAAAAGGGACATGGTTTTAGTTTTTGCTTCATCAATCACAATCATAAATTAGTACTCCAAACTAACATATATTTAACATCATTGATTGGACAACCAGAAATATTTAGAAGAATGCTATACCTTGGCTTAAGCTGGGCTCCTCCACATGTTGCTGCCTGGAAGGCCCAGGTTGGGCGTCTGAAGCCTCAGCTGGGGGGGAAGGAAGCATGGAAGGAAGATTGGAGAGTGCTGGCCTGGGTTCAGTCTGACCTGCCAGAAAATGCAGCCTGTCATAGTACCACAGCCTGGGGACATAAATGTCATCTGCAGCTCCTGATCTCTATGAATCCTGGACCTTCTTGTGCTCCCTTAGATAAGTGCCCCTCAGGCCACCAATTAGGATCTTCAAATAGGTGATGTCTGCCGTGGAGATCACCGACTTCACAAATTGCAGCAAATTATCCAGCGCTGCCTTCCTCTTTGTTTGGTTCAAATAATCAGGGTGGTTTATCTGCCACAGACAGGGCAGCTCCCTGAACATATCTATGAAGATTGGCATAAAGTCATGATCCTTCAAACAGTGGCGGCTGGTGGTCAAAATTTTAGGGGGGGCGCAAAACAGATCTGGCCCTCTCACTCCCACCCCTCACCCCCAGGCGGGCTCTTGCACTACATAGTAGATGGCAGATCTATAGGAGATTGCACAGACTGTATTGTGTATGGTCTGATAAAAAAGGGGATTGGACAGAGTATGGTCAGCTTTAGGACAATACCAAGAAATAAATTGCTTTCATATAGGAAAGAGGATGGATAGCCAGGATAATATACACAACCAGCAGGAAGGGGTGTGCAGGGATGGATGTACAGGTAGCTGAGTGGGTGGGTGGACGGATGGTGGGTGGGTGGATGGATGGGTGGGTGGATGGATGGGTGGGTGGATGGATGGATAGGTAGGTGGATAAATGGATGGATGGATGGATGGATAGGTGGGTGGATGGATGGATGGATGGATGGATAGGTGGGTGGTTGGATGGATAGGTGGGTGGATGGATGGGATGGATAGGTGGGTGGATGGATAGGTGGGTGGATGGATGGATGGATGGATGGATGGATGGATAGGTGGGTGGATGGATGGGTGAGTGGGTGGGTGGGTGGATGGATGGATAAATGGATGGATGGGTGGATGGATAGGTGGGTGGATGATGGGGTGGGTGGATGGATGTAATGGATAGGTGGGTGGGTGGATAAGTGGGTAGATGATGGGGTGGGTGGATGGATGGGATGGATAGGTGGGTGGGTGGGTGGATGGATAAGTGGGTGGGTGGATGATAGGGTGGGTGGATGGGATGGATAGGTGGATGGGGTGGGTGGATGGATGGGTGCAGTGAGGAAGGAGATATTTAATGATCAGGAGATGGTAGATCTTCCTGTCAGTGTTCTGATCCATCACAGATCAGTGTACAGTGAAGGAAGCTTGTCTGGATGGATGGCTGGGTGGATGGATGGATGGGGTGGATGGATGTGGTGGCATGGATGGATGGATGGGATGGGTGGATGGATGGGGTGGATGGATGGGGTGGATGGGTGAGTGGGGTGGATGGATGGATGGGGTGGATGGATGAGTGGGGTGGATGGATGGGGTGGATGGATGAGTGGGGTGGATGGATGGATGGGGTGGATGGATGGGATGAATGGATGGGGTGGATGGGTGGATGAATGGGATGAATGGATGGGGTGGATGAATGGATGGATGGGGTGGATGAATGGGATGAATGGATGGGGTGGATGGATGGATGGATGGATGGATGGGGTGGATGAATGGGATGAATGGATGGGGTGGATGGATGGATGGATGGATGTGGTGGATGAATGGGATGGATGGATGGGGTGGATGGATGGATGGATGTGGTGGATGAATGGGATGGATGGATGGGGTGAATGGATGGGGTGGGTGGATGGGGTGGGTGGATGGATGGGGTGGATGGATGGATCAATGGGATGGATGGGTGCAGTGAGGAAGGAGATATTTAATGATCAGGAGATGGTAGATCTGCCTGTCAGTGTTCTGATCCATCACAGATCGGTGTACAGTGAATGAAGCTCATGTTCCCCTCCTGCTGTCATCCCCTGTCCTCCCAGCACAATGTCACCATGCCATCCAGTATGATCAGATCCCCCCTGCCAGGGAGAAGCTCTGGTCTCTGCTCTCAGACTGGGTGTAAATGCAGCTGTATGAGAGGAGAGGACAGCCTGAACAACTAGCATAACATAGCATTATCCACTGCGTGCCAGGCTGCCCCTCCCCCTACCTGCCACACTAGCAGCCCCATCCAGATGTACTGTCTCTGGAATGTGCTAAAAGCTTCTCTCTCAAGCCTTCACTGCACTCCCCCTCCTCCTCCCCAGATCCACTACACAGGCAGCTGCTACCGGTCTGAGAGCACAACACAAGTTGCTTAATCTTACCTGCTAGCAGCTTCAGTAATGTGTCCCGATCACCGGCCAACTCCTCTGCTCGTGTTCAGACCAGCCAGACCAGCCAGCAGCGGCGGCCCATCTATTCCTTTCTTGTTTTCTCCATGTGCTCAGTGGAGAGGGGCCTCCCCTCTATACTGAACACATGGGGATTTGTCCTCACGGCAGCCATCTTTTTGTAGCCCGCCAGAAGTGACTTTGATCTCACACTTAGAACAAACAAAGCCGGGCGGATGCTGGTCGGCGCGATCGATTGCGCCGCAAAGCATCTCCAGACCCCGCCAATGAAGCGCCGCTTCTGCAATCTCATGATTGCATTGACGTGGCGCTTCCCATAGTGCATTGTGTCCGGCGCCCGGACACAGTGCACTTGGTTAAAGGACATTTTTTAATTTTTTTTTCTTAAAGGGGCAGTTTCAAAAAAAAAATTTTTTTTTTAAATTTTTTTTGTGACCACAGCAGGTGGGGCGGCGCTCTATGGACGGGCTGCCACTGCCTTCAAGATATCCATTTTAACTGCAAGACACAACACTAGGGATGAGCCGAACACCCCCCTGTTCGGTTCGCACCAGAACTTGCGAACAGGCAAAAAATTTGTTTGAACACACGAACACCGTAATGGGTGACCCTGCCCCCTCTGACATCACAGGGAATGCCACAGGGAAGTCCCCGTCAAGTCCCTGTTCGTCAGAGGGGGGTGGGGTCACCGGGTGGCCCTGCCCCCGTTATTTAAGAACTGTCAGAAGAGGAGAAGCATCACACAGCGGGAGCCTCCCTCCATGCCATCATGGATGCGGAGCGGCCCGAAAAGAAGATGAAGACAAGAAGATGAAGAGAAGAAGATGAAGAGAAAAAGATGAAGAAAAAGATGAAGAGAGAAGCGTCACACAGCTGGAGCCTCCCTCCATGCCATCATGGATGCGGAGCGGCCCGAGGAGAAGAAGATAAGAAGACGCCGCGGAGGAGATGCCGGACGAGAACACCGGAGGAAGAACCAGAAGAACCAGAAGAACCAGAAGAAGAAGAAGATGGAGGAAGAAACCGAAGGAGGATAGAAGATAGAAAAAAGAAGATGGAAAATAGAAGAAAGAAGAAGCATTTAAGTAAAGGAATTGTCAAAAACTGTCTCTTGTCATTTTTAACATTTTTGACAGTTTTTTTGTGAAATGGTAGGGGTACTTTTGTACCTCCTTACCATTTCACACAGGGGGGGAGGGCCGGGATCTGGGGGTCCCCTTGTTAAAGGGGGCTTCCAGATTCCGATAAGCCCCCCACCCGCAGACCCCCACAACCACCAGCATGGGTTGTGGGGATGAGACCCTTGATGGGGACAAGGTGTTTTGGAGGGCTACCCCAAAGCACCCTCCCAATGTTGAGGGCATGTGGTCTGGTACGGTTCAGGAGGGGGGGCACTCTCTCATCCCCCCCTCTTTTCCTGCGGCCTGCCAGGTTGCGTGCTCGGATAAGGGTCTGGTATGGATTTTTGGGTGGGACCCCACGCCGCTTTTTTTATTATGGCGCAGGGTTCCCCTTAAAGTCCATACCAGACCTGAAGGGTCTGGTATAGATTTTGAGGGGGACCCCACGCCATTTTTTTTTAAAATTTGGCCAGGGTTCCCCTTAATATCCATACCCGACCTGAAGGGCCTGGTATGGAATTTAGGGGGACCCCCACGTCATTTTTTTTTTACATTTTGGTTCGGGGTTCCCCTGTGGGGAACTCCCATGCTGTTTTTATCAATGAACTTTTATGTGTATTGTCAGACCGGCAATTCATTAATAGCCGCGAGTAGTTTTAAATGACTTTTTTTCCTTTGAAATGTCATTTTGCTGTCAGACTGTTCTAAACACGGGAAACATGCGCCCCTTTACAGGCATACTATAGACACCCCCCAGGTACGAAATTTAAAGGGATATTACACTTTTATTGTTTCACTTTAAGCATTATTAAAATCACTGCTCCCGAAAAAACATCCATTTTTAAAACTTTTTTTGCATTGATCCATGTCCCCTGGGGCAGGACCCAAGTCCCCAAACACTTTTTTATGACAACACCATGCATATAAGCCTTTAAAATTAGCACTTTTGATTTCTCCCATAGACTTTTAAAGGGTGTTCCATGGCATTCGAATTTGCCGCGAACACCCCAAATTGTTCGCTGTTCGGCGAACTGGCGAACAGCCGATGTTCGAGTCGAACATGAGTTCGACTCGAACTCGAAGCTCATCCCTACACAACACAAGACAAACCCTAATGTCAGCCTAAAGTCTTCTAAACTTGTCCAAATACAGGCCTCAATCTAGAAGCAGTAAAGGCCCAAATTTAAATCTTACCTTCGTTATCACGATCGGCGCCTCCGTTACTCCTTCCTCAGAATCCTTCCTCACAGATCGTACGTACTACGCACGCATGTTACGCTTTATAGACACTGCGCATGCGTGAAACTCCGCCCGCCCCTGACGTTCTTTCTAGTCTATTCCTCGCCCCTTCTCATTCGTTGCAGTGGGGAAGAGCACATGGCGGAGACAGAGCAGGTGTCTGTTAATTACACCAAAGAGGAGGAGGAGGAAAGCCCGGAGCCTGAAACGTCCCGATCCAGAAGAAGATGATTTAAGGCATCAAATATGTCCTTTGTGGAGATGGTGGAGATGGTCCACATCCTGAAGAAGGCCAACTATGACGGGAAGTATGGACCTTACCCCAACCCCAATGTCAGAAAGGCCAAGATCATGGCGAAAGTAGTCAAGAGTCTGCACCGGAATTTTGGGGTACGATGATCCAAGGATCATATCAGGAAGTGGTGGTCGGACCTCAAAATCAGGGAGCACGAGCAGTACAGAAGAATCAGGAGAGTGCTGCAAAAAAAGTAAGTAGTTGTCCTGTGTTCCCATTCTTTCTTTTTATTATGTTCGTGCTGCTCCATGTGCTTTTTTTTACTGTTGTACAGTTTAAAATGGCAACTTTCATGTTCATGGGCACATTGTTCGTTTGTATGAAACATTGTTCGTTCGACCTAGAAAACAACATTGTATTGGCCATATGCATTTGAATACATTTTTTATGGCCTACTTCTCTTAAAATAATTTTGTGGTGTAGATGGGTTTGTAACTAGAATGAAATGCAAACTAGATTCTGTGTAAGGAGAGGACACTCAGCAGCAGTTTTCACATCTGGACGCTGGAGCACTAGTGTGGGACACAAGAACACCCTTTTTATTAGGGGGCCCACACAGGTGCTCCAGTGTATACTATAGGGGTGACTCCATCTGTGAAGCTTGTACAAAACAGTTAAGTATTCAAGCTTGACAAAGGACAAAACATTTTCTTCATCTTGGAACTCTGCCAAAAGAGACAATTGTACCCCACTTCCAAACAATGTTTCAGATTCCTATTTCTGCCATCAAATATCTGTGTGCTAAGTATACGTATTTTTTTTTACATAGGGGAGAAAATACTCGGAGGACACCCCTCATCCGAGGAGACCACAGACCCCCCACCTCAGGAAGAAGTGTAGACCCAACAAAGACAACATGAGGAGGAGGAGGAAGGAGATGTAGTGGAAATTGTCACCACAACAGGTGAGTGTCTGTGACCACAGGCTCAGGTAAGAGATGGATGCCGGCATATTTATAATACATGGTGTGTTTTTGTTTCTATCTTTTTAGGTGATTGTGATGTTGTGGATCCAGGTCATTTCACCTCTGAAAGTGCACAGATCTTGATCAGGGAGATCATGGGGTGTAATAGGGACTTGGAAAACATCCAGAAAAACATCAATGATGTTCAACAAAAAATGAAGAACATCACTGATGTTTTAGGGAGAGTTTAAAACCCCTCCGAATCCTTTCCCTTTTTTGTGCTTTTTGGGATATAAAAATTTCTAACATTTTTTGACATATTCGAGAAAAGCCAAATTTTGAAGATGCACACAGTGTGTCAACATGTGCTATCTGCCATCACGGGAGATCAATGTATGTGTTTTGTGGGTGCAACCCCTTCCTCAATTATAAAATAGCTGGGAGGAAGGGGTTGCACCCCCAAAACACTTCCCTTGATCCCCCCGTGATGGCAGGTAGTACATGTTGACATTTGGCAATTTGTGTGCATCTTCAAAATTTGGCTTTTCCAGGGGTGACTTCACCCCATCTGAACGCAATATCAAACACAGTTTATAAATACTCATGTCTGATATTGCCTTAAATTTCTTGAAAAGTTGAACTTTGTAAGTTCCAGATTTGTGTATTTCTTGTTGGTTTTAAACATGCCTGTTTTACCTTAAATGGACATTTCTACTTTTAGTAATGTGACCCAAAAAATTGTTATACAACAAACGTGTTGGTTTGTTTTAAAAACCTTTTATAAATGCACATGTAATTGTGCTGGTATTAAAAAGATTGATAATCAAGAATGTGTGGATTATTGTTTCAACGCTCAAAAACTTTTGTTGTGCTCAAATTGGTGTTTGCTGTGACAATGGGGGTTATTTCCTAAGGGAAAATCCACTTTGCACTACAAGTGCAGTTTCAATGCAGTTTCAAGTGCATTTGTAGTGCAAAGTGTCTTTGCCTTTAGTAAATAACACCCAACAGTGCTTTGCAATGTTACACAATCACGTCATTTTCAGGACTCACCACATTTCTGTCAGGGTCAGTTAAAAGAAACACAAGCAGTAAATGTCACCAAAGATTTTATTAGTTAAAATGATTTTTTTATTTTAAAAATGTTTCAGACATTGTCTGGCATATTGATGTCCCCCCTACCCGCAAAGTATTCAAGGTATCTAAGACGAACCTCACGGGCACTCAGGGGGGGCAAGCCAGGACGGCCACTTTCAAGCGCCGTCAGGGTTGGTTCATTATGAATTCCGGCCTCAGGCCCAACTGAGGCACCATAGTTGGCAGAATTTTGCCTTAAAAAGTTGTGTATAACACAGCACGCCAGGATGATATGATTCAGTTTGTACTCGGCCATGTGTATGGGTGTAAGAAATAGGCGGAACCGGCTGGCCATGATTCCAAATGTGTTCTTCACCACTCTTCTGGCTCTGGCCAGCCGATAATTAAAAACCCTCTGGTCTGGGTTGAGGATCCTCATAGGGAATGGTCGCAAAAGATGGTCCCCCAGCGCAAACATTGTCTTCTGGAGGTGGCAAGTCCAAGCTGCCATTCTGGAGACACCTGTAGAACTCTGTCTGGGCGATGACTCCACCATCAGACATCCGGCCATTCTTCCCCACGTCCACATACAGGAACTCGTAAGTAGCCGACACCACCGCCAACATCACAATACTATTGAACCCCTTATAGTTGAAATAGTATGACCCCGAGTTGGGTGGTGGGACGATGTGGATGTGTTTCCCATCAATTGCCCCTCCACAGTTAGGAAAGTCCCACAGCTGGGCAAAGTGGGAGGCCACACTCTGCCATTTCTCTGGGTTGGAAGGAAACTGTGGAGTCAAACAAGAAAAAAAATTAATCATTTTGCACCTAAACAGGGAAAGCAGATTAGACACAAACATTCTTGCCCAACATAAGTATAACATTTATTTTAGGGAGTTTTGAAAGACCAAGGTATAAGGTCCACCTATCAGATTCCCCCTCCCCCCCTCTCATGGGCCATTTCTAACATTTTGGGGGGAGGATGTTTTGCACAGGTAACCCTCTCCACTTCATTGAGAGATGAATGCCTAAATAATGTGTATTACTTTGGCCAGCCACTTTTGATTTCTCCCATAGACTTTTAAAGGGTGTTCCGCGGCATTCGAATTTGCCGCGAACACCCCAAATTGTTCGCTGTTCGGCGAACTTGCGAACAGCCAATGTTCGAGTCGAACATGAGTTCGACTCGAAGCTCATCCCTAATGGCAGAACAGGTCTCTGGGATAATGATCCCCAGAGCCTGGGGGGAGATGCCTGTCGAGAACGTAAGGTCCTGCAGACTTCTCCCTGTCGCCAAGTACCGCAGGGTGGCGACTAGCCTCTGCTCCGGAGTAATGGTTTGCCTCATGCAGGTATCCTGCCTGCTGATAAAGGGGGTCAGCAAAGCCAATAAACGGTGAAATACGGGGTCGGTCATCCGGAGAAAGTTCCTGAAATCATCAGGATTATTCTCACGGATCTCAAGGAGCAAAGGCATGTGACAGAACTGGTCACGCTGGAGCAACCAATTCTTGGTCCATGAACTCCTCCCCACCCTGTTCATGGACTGGACTTGTGTCAAGGTGAGGACCCCAACACCAAGCCCCCGCACAGCATGAACTCTACGAGGAGTACGTATACGCAACATATCTAGAAAATGGTCAGCTGCTCAGAATGAAGTAACAGAACGCACTGAAGAACAGCAAGGCCTATGAAGAGCGACCTGAAAAACAGCAACGAGCCGAAAAGAATGCACTGAATAATCCAATACGAACTGACTGCACGCACTGAACAGCAGATACAAACCCAAAAGCACAAACTGAACAGCAGAAAATGATCTGAAAACCACAAGTCTGAAAAAGTGCGAATCGTCTCTCACCAAACTTTTACTAACAAGAGATTAGCAAAAGGAGCCCAAAGGGTGCAGCGCTTGGTTCAGAACTGCCCTTTTCTAGTCTCGTCGTACGTGATGTACGTCACCGCATTCTTGGTGATCGGAAATTCCGACAACTTTGTGCGACCGTGTGTATGCAAGACAAGTTTGAGCCAACATCCGTCAGAAAAAATCCATGGATTTTGTTGTCGGAATGTCCGATCAATGTCCGTTCGTGTGTACGGGGCAATAGTGTACTGCGTCCTCTGCACAGTGTGCACCTAAAGCTACCTGAAGACAATTGCTGTTGCTCTGATCCTATTACTACCACAAGCAGGCAGCTACAGGATTTACAGTTAGTGTACTGTGTCCTCTGCACAGTGTGCACCTAAAGCTACCTGAAGAAAATTGGTGGTGTTCTTCTGATCCTATTAGTACCACAGGCAGGCAGCTGCAGTATTTGCAGTTAGTGTACTGGGTCCTCTGCACAGTGTGCACCTAAAGCTACCTGAAGAAAATTGGTGGTGTTCTTCTGATCCTCTTAGTACCACAGGCAGGCAGCTGCAGTATTTACAGTTAGTGAACTGTGTCTTCTGCACAGTGTGCACCTAAAGCGACCTTAAGAAAATTGGTGATGTTCTTCTGATCCAACCAGTACCACAGGCAGACAGCTGCAGTATTTACAGTTAGTATAGTGAGTCCTATGCACAGTGTGCACCTAAAGCTACCTGAAGACAATTGCTGTTGTTCTTCTGATCCTATAAGTACCACAGGGAGGCAGCTGCAGTATTTATGGTTAGTGTACTGCGTCCTCTGCACAGTGTGCACCTAAAGCTACCTGAAGAAAATTGCTGTTGTTCTGATCCTATTAATACCACAAGCAGGCAGCTACAGGATTTACAGTTAGTGTACTGCGTTCTCTGCACAGTGTGCACCTAAAGCTACCTGAAGAAAATTGGTGGTGTTCTTCGGATCCTATTAGTACCACTGGCAGGCAGCCACAGTATTTACAGTTAGTGTACTGCATCTTCGGATCCTATTGGTACCACTGGCAGGCAGCTACAGTATTTACAGTTAGTGTACTGCATCCTCTGCACAGTGTGCACCTAAAGCTACCTGAAGAAAATTGGTGGTGTTCTTCTGATCCTCTTAGTACCACAGGCAGGCAGCTGCAGTATTTACAGTTAGTGAACTGTGTCTTCTGCACAGTGTGCACCTAAAGCGACCTTAAGAAAATTGGTGATGTTCTTCTGATCCAACCAGTACCACAGGCAGACAGCTGCAGTATTTACAGTTAGTATAGTGAGTCCTATGCACAGTGTGCACCTAAAGCTACCTGAAGACAATTGCTGTTGTTCTTCTGATCCTATGAGTACCACAGGCAGGCAGCTGCAGTATTTATGGTTAGTGTACTGCGTCCTCTGCACAGTGTGCACCTAAAGCTACCTGAAGAAAATTGCTGTTGTTCTGATCCTATTAATACCACAAGCAGGCAGCTACAGGATTTACAGTTAGTGTACTGCGTTCTCTGCACAGTGTGCACCTAAAGCTACCTGAAGAAAATTGGTGGTGTTCTTCGGATCCTATTAGTACCACTGGCAGGCAGCTACAGTATTTACAGTTAGTGTACTGCATCTTCGGATCCTATTGGTACCACTGGCAGGCAGCTACAGTATTTACAGTTAGTGTACTGCATCCTCTGCACAGTGTGCACCTAAAGATACCTGAAGTAAATTGGTGGTGTTCTTCTGATCCTCTTAGTACCACAGGCACCCAGCTGCAGTATTTACAGTTAGTGAACTGTGTCTTCTGCACAGTGTGCACCTAAAGCGACCTGAAGACAACTGAGGTTGTTCTGAACCTACTAATACCACAGGCAGACAGCTGCAGTATTTACAGTTAGTGTACTGCGTCCTCTGCACAGTGTGTACCTAAAGCTACCTGAAGACAATTGCTGTTGTCCTGATCCTATTATTACCCCAGGCAGGCATCTACAGTATTTACAGTTAGTGTACTGTGCCTTCTGCACAGTGTGCACCTAAAGCTACCTGAAGAAAATTGGTGGTGTTCTTCTGATCCTATTAGTACCACAGGCAGGCAGCTACAGTATTTACAGTTAGTGTACTGTGCCTTCTGCACAGTGTGCACCTAAAGCTACCTGAAGAAAATTGGTGGTGTTCTTCTGATCCTATTATTACCACAGGCAGGCAGCTGCAGAATTTACAGTTAGTGTACTGTGTCCTCTGCACAGTGTGCACCTAAAGCTACCTGAAGAAAACTGGTGGTGTTCTTCTGATCCTATTAGTACCATAGGCAGGCTTCTGCAGTATTTACAGTTAGTGTACTGTGTCCTCTGCACAGTGTGCACCTAAAGCTACCTGAAGAAAATTGGTGGTGTTCTTCTGATCCTCTTAGTACCACAGGCAGGTAGCTGCAGTATTTACAGTTAGTGAACTGTGTCTTCTGCACAGTGTGCACCTAAAGCGACCTTAAGAAAATTGGTGATGTTCTTCTGATAAAATCAGTACCACAGGCAGAGAGCTGCAGTATTTACAGTTAGTGTAGTCCGTCCTATGCACAGTGTGCACCTAAAGCTACCTGAAGACAATTGCTGTTGTTCTGATCCTATTAATACCAAAGGCAGGCAGCTGCAGTATTTAAAGTTAGTGTAGTGCATCCTCTGCACAGTGTGCCCCTAAAGCTACCTGAAGACAATTGCTGTTGTTCTGATCCTATTAGTACCACAGGCAAGCAGCTGCAGTATTTACAGATAGTGTAGTGCATCCTCTGCACAGTGTGCACCTAAAGCTACCTGAAGAAAATTGGTGGTGTTCTCCTGATCCTATTAGTACCACAGGCAGGAAGATGCAGTATTTACAGTTAGTGAAGTGCGTCCTCTGCACGGTGTGCACCTAAAGCTACCTGAAGACAATTGCTGTCGTTCTGATCCTATTAATACCACAGGCAGGCAACTGCAGTATTTACAGTTCGTGTAGTGCGTCCTCTGCACAGTGTGCACCTAAAGCTACCTGAAGATAATTGCTATTATTCTGATTCTGTTATTACCACAGGCAGGCAGCTGAAGTATTTACAGTTAGTGTATTGCGTCCTCTGCACAGTGTGCACCTAATGCTACCTGAAGACAATTGCTGTTGTTCTGATCCTATTAATACCACAGGCAGGCAGCTACAGTATTTACAGTTAGTGTACTGTGTCTTCTGCACAGTGCGCACCTAAAGCTACCTGAAGAAAATCGATGGTGTTCTCCTGATCCTATTAGTACCACAGGCAGGAAGATGCAGTATCTACAGTTAGAGAAGTGCGTCCTCTGCACAGTGTGCACCTAAAGCTACCTGAAGACAATTGCGGTTGTTCTGATCCTACTAATACCACAGGCAGGCAGCTGCAGTATTTACAGTTAGTGTAGTGCGTCCTCTGCACAGTGTGCACCTAAAGCTACCTGAAGACAATTGCTGTTGTCCTGATCCTATTAATATCACAGGCAGGCATCTACAGTATTTACAGTTAGTGTACTCTGTCTTCTGCACAGTGTGCCCCTAAAGCTACCTGAAGAGTAATTGCTGTTGTTCTGATCCTATTAGTACCATAGGCAAGCAGCTGCAGTATTTACAGTTAGTGTAGTGCATCCTCTGCACAGTGTGCACCTAAAGCTACCTGAAGAAAATTGGTGGCGTTCTTCTGATCCTATTAGTATCACAGGCAGCAGCAGTATTTACAGTTAGTGTAGTGCGCCCTCTGCACAGTGTGCACCTAAAGCTACCTGAAGACAGTTGCTGTTATTCTGATCCTTTTATTACCACAGGCAGGCAGCTGCAGTATTTACAGTTAGTGTATTGCGTCCTCTGCACAGTGTTCACCTAAAGCTACCTGAAGACAATTGCTGTTGTTCTGATCCTATTAATACCACACGCAGGCAGCTACAGTATTTACAGTTAGTGTACTGTGTCTTCTATACAGTGTGCACCTAAAGCTACCTGAAGACAATTGCTGTTGTCCTGATCCTATTAATATCACAGGCAGGCATCTACAGTATTTACAGTTAGTGTACTGTGTCTTCTGCACAGTGTGCACCTATAGATACCTGAAGAAAATTGGTGGTGTTCTTCTGATCCTATTATTGCCACAGGCAGGCAGCTGCAGAATTTACAGTTAGTGTACTGTCTCCTCTGCACAGTGTGCACCTAAAGCTACCTGAAGAAAACTGGTGGTGTTCTTCTGATCCTATTAGTACCATAGGCAGGCTTCTGCAGTATTTACAGTTAGTGTACTGTGTACTCTGCACAGTGTGCAGCTAAAGATACCTGAAGACAATTGCTTTTGTTCTGATCCTATTAAAGTCCCAAGGAGTGGAATATCGGCCTTACCAGGCCAGATGTCCCTAAAGTCCCTAAACCGTTGCTTTTGCTGAAATATTAGATATAGGGATGGAAGCATGTAACTACCTCCTTTTTTTTCCCTTTTGCAATCTTGATCCTACGAATAATTTCCCTTGATTCATTCCTACTAGCCCACAGCGTATATTATAGTTATCAACTAACTCACTTTTACATTTTCATTTAATTTCAGTTTTTTACAATTTTCATGCTTGGTTTTATACCCTACACCTTCGAATGTCATCATTGCCATGCCCTGGTCTGCTTTGGCTGTGGATTGGTCCGTGTTGCTTGTTGTCTGGGCGTTCTCCTCTTCCGGGAGCTGTGACGTGTCTGGTGGGCCTCCTCCCACCCTCAGCCTGGTTCATGCCTGGGGGGTGGTGGCGTAGCCACCACACATCAACGTCACGCATCCTGTGCTGGACGCCTGGCGACCTCGGCGCTCTGGTGCCCAGCACGTGGTAGCCACGCTCGCGAGCAGTTCAGGGGGGTGGTGTTAGTGAGGAGTGGAGCGGTCATTGCCCGTCCTGCCTCCCCCCTTCCCCCGTCATCCTGTTACGCTGGCGTGACGTCGGTGGCGTCCTCGCCGCGGCGCCTACTTGGGCGCCTTCCAGGCGTGTTCTGTCACTCAAGGCTCCCTGCACACTCGCTCACACGCCAGTCCAGGCTCTGTCTCTCCGGAACCTTTTCCAATCGTTCAGGTACAGTCACCTCCATCACCGTCCCTGGTCTTTACCCCCTCCACTGTCATCCCCAGTCCCCCTTTTGGCTCACCCTTCTCAGCTGCACTCCACCTTGCTTCCAGCCCCCTTTGGCTGTCTTTTTCACTATACCTTCACTTTCTATTCTGGGTCTCTTACCCACTTCCTCACACTTGTCCCCCAACACTAATTTCTTTCACTCCCCTGCCTATTCCCACCCAGGTTGCCTTGTGTCCCTCTGCCTGCCTTGGTTGTCGCCTATGGGGGCGCTTCGGATGAGATGTCTGCCGCGGCTCCCGGGTGGGAGTATCATTTCAGATGGCCTTGTTGCACACCTCCACACCACCACCATGCGAACCCAGTTAGTCTATTGGTATTTAGATAGGGGGTTCCACCCCGCTATTCTATTTGTTTGTCCATAGACCATCAACTGAACCAATCTTTTTACCCCCAGATTCATCTTGTGCTTGCTCCTGACGAGTGACCTTCTAGTCACGAAACGCGTTAAGCTGCCATACGTTTCATTACCAATCAGTACCTTTGATACCATGTCTATCCTTTATACCCCCCTGTTTTGGATCTTGTGGTCATAGGCCGTGCAAGGATTATTATGTATTACCAATTTTTATCTTTACCTTTTTTGGTGAATTTTGGAGGTTTAATTGCCTATTATACAATGTGATAATGAACCTGTAACACTATATGTTTTATACTATTATGCTATCAATGCTATGTATTGTATATTTTACATGTTTTATACTTGACTGTATTTCATGACAATCATTAAAATACCTCCAAATAATTTCACCATTTGTACCTCATCGTCATCATATACTTCACTTAAAGTCCAACCACCCTGTCCTCTCCCCTTCTCCTGATCCTATTAATACCACAGGCAGGCAGCTACAGTATTTACAGTTACTGTACTGTGTCTTATACACAGTGTGCACCGAAAGCTACCTGAAGAAAATTGGTGGTGTTCTTCTGATCCTATTAGTACCACAGGCAGGCAGCTGCAGTATTTACAGTTAGTGTACTGCGTCCTCTGCACAGTGTGCCCCTAAAGCTAACTGAAGACAATTGCTGTTGTTCTGATCCTATTAGTACCATAGGCAAGCAGCTGCAGTATTTACAGTTAGTGTAGTGCGTCCTCTGCACAGTGTGCACCTAAAGCTACCTGAAAAAAATCGGTGGTGTTCTCCTGATCCTATTAGTACCACAGGCAGGAAGATGCAGTATTTACAGTTAGAGAAGTGCGTCCTCTGCACAGTGTGCAAATAAAGCTACCTGAAGACAATTGCGATTGTTATGATCTTACTAATACCACAGACAGGCAGCTGCAGTATTTACAGTTAGTGTACTGCGTCCTCTGCACAATGTGCACCTAAAGCTACCTGAAGACAATTGCTGTAGTCCTGATCCTATTAATACCACAGGCAGGCATCTAGAGTATTTACAGTTAGTGTACTGTGTCCTCTGCACAGTGTGTACCTAAAGCTACCTGAAGAAAATTGGTGGTGTTCTTCTCATCTTATTAGTACCACAGGCAGGCAGCTACAGTATTTACAGTTAGTGTACTGTGTCTTCTGCACAGTGTGCACCTAAAGCTACCTGAAGAAAATTGGTGGTGTTCTTTTGATCCTATTATTACCACAGGCAGGCAGCTGCAGAATTTACAGTTAGTGTACTGTGTCCTCTGCACAGTGTGCACCTAAAGCTACCTGAAGAAAACTGGTGGTGTTCTTCTGATCCTATTAGTACCATAGACAGGCTTCTGCAGTATTTACAGTTAGTGTACTGTGTCCCCTGCACAGTGTGCACCTAAAGCTACCTGAAGAAAATTGGTGGTGTTCTTCTGATCCTCTTAGTACCACAGGCAGGCAGCTGCAGTATTTACGGTTAGTGAACTGTGTCTTCTGCACAGTGTGTACCTAAAGCAACCTTAAGACAATCGGTGATGTTCTTCTGATCCAATCAGTACCACAGGCAGGCAGCTGCAGTATTTACAGTTAGAGAAGTGCATCCTCTGCACAGTGTCCACCTAAAGCTACCTGAAGACAATTGCGGTTGTTCTGATCCTACTAATACCACAGGCAGGCAGCTGCAGTATTTACAGTTAGTGTACTGTGCCTTATACACAGTGTGCACCTAAAGCTACCTGAAGAAAATTGGTGGTGTTCTTCTGATCCTATTAGTACCACAGGCAGGCAGCTGCAGTATTTACAGTTAGTGTACTGCGTCCTCTGCACAGTGTGCACCTAAAGCTACCTGAAGACAATTGCTGTTCTTCTGATCCTATTAGTACCACAGGCAAGCAGCTGCGGTATTTACAGTTAGTGTAGTGCGTCCTCTGCACAGTGTGCACCTAAAGCTACCTGAAAAAAATTGGTGGTGTTCTTCTGATCCTATTATTACCACAGCCAGGCCGCTGCAGTATTTACAGTTAGTGAACTGTGTCTTCTGCACAATGTGCACCTAAAGCTACCTGAAGACTATTGCTGTTGTTCTGATCCTATTAATACCAAAGGCAGGCAGCTGCAGTATTTACAGTTAGTGTAGTGCATCCTCTGCAGTGTGCCCCTAAAGCTACCTGAAGACAATTGCTGTTGTTCTAATCCTATTAGTACCACAGGCAAGCAGCTGCATTATTTACAGATAGTGTAGTGCATCCTCTGCACAGTGTGCACCTAAAGCTACCTGAAGAAAATTGGTGGTGTTCTCCTGATCCTATTAGTACCACAGGCAGGAAGATGCAGTATTTACAGTTAGTGAAGTGTGTCCTATGCACAGTGTGCACCTAAAGCTACCTGAAGACTATTGCTGTTGTTCTGATCCTAATAATACCAAAGGCAGGCAGCTGCAGTATTTATAGTTAGTGTAGTGCATCCTCTGCACAGTGTGCCTCTAAAGCTACCTGAAGACAATTGCTGTTGTTCTGATCCTATTAGTACCACAGGCAAGCAGCTGCAGTATTTACAGATAGTGTAGTGCATCCTCTGCACAGTGTGCACCTAAAGCTACCTGAAGAAAATTGGTGGTGTTCTCCTGATCCTATTAGTACCACAGGCAGGAAGATGCAGTATTTAAAGTTAGTGAAGTGAGTCCTCTGCACGGTGTGCACCTAAAGCTACCTGAAGACAATTGCTGTCATTCTGATCATATTAATACCACAGGCAGGCAGCTGCAGTATTTACAGTTAGTGCAGTGCGTCCTCTGCACAGTGTGCACCTAAAGCTACCTGAAGAAAATTGGTGGTGTTCTTCTGATCCTATTAGTACCACAGGCAGCTGCAGTATTTACGGTTATTGTAGTGCGTCCTCTGCACGGTGTGCACCTAAAGCTACCTGAAGACAATTGCTGTCATTCTGATCCTATCAATAGCACAGGCAAGCTTCTGCAGTATTTACAGTTAGTGTACTGTGTCCCCTGCACAGTGTGCACCTAAAGCTACCTGAAGAAAATTGGTGGTGTTCTTCTGATCCTCTTAGTACCGCAGGCAGGCAGCTGCAGTATTTACAGTTAGTGAACTGTGTCTTCTGCACAGTGTGCACCTAAAGCGAACTTAAGAAAATTGGTGATGTTCTTCTGATCCAATCAGTGCCACAGGCAGACAGCTACAGTATTTACAGTTACTGTAGTGCATCCTATGCACAATGTGCACCTAAAGCTACCTGAAGACATTTGCTGTTGTTCTGATCCTATTAATACCAAAGGCAGGCAGCTGCAGTATTTACAGTTAGTGTAGTGCATCCTCTGCACAGTGTGCCCCTAAAGCTACCTGAAGACAATTGCTGTTGTTCTGATCCTATTAGTACCACAGGCAAGCAGCTGCAGTATTTACAGATAGTGTAGTGCATCCTCTGCACAGTGTGCACCTAAAGCTACCTGAAGTAAATTGGTGGTGTTCTCCTGATCCTATTAGTACCACAGGCAGGAAGAAGCAGTATTTACAGTTAGTGCAGTGCGTCCTCTGCACAGTGTGCACCTAAAGCTACCTGAAGAAAATTGGTGGTGTTTTCTGATCCTATTAGTACCAAAGGAAGCTGCAGTATTTACAGTTATTGTAGTGCGTCCTCTGCACAGTGTGCACCTAAAGCTACTTGAAGACAATTGCTGTTATTCTGATTATGTTATTACTAAAGGCAGGCAGCTGCAGTATTTACAGTTAGTGTATTGCATCCTCTGCACAGTGTGCACCTAAAGCTACCTGAAGACAATTGCTGTTGTTCTGATCCTATTAATACCACAGGCAGGCATCTACAATATTTACAGTTAGTGTAGTGCGTCCTCTGCACAGTGTGCACCTAAAGCTACCTGAAAAAAATTGGTGGTGTTCTTCTGATCCTATTATTACCACAGCCAGGCCGCTGCAGTATTTACAGTTAGTGAACTGTGTCTTCTGCACAATGTGCACCTAAAGCTACCTGAAGACTATTGCTGTTGTTCTGATCCTATTAATACCAAAGGCAGGCAGCTGCAGTATTTACAGTTAGTGTAGTGCATCCTCTGCAGTGTGCCCCTAAAGCTACCTGAAGACAATTGCTGTTGTTCTGATCCTATTAGTACCACAGGCAAGCAGCTGCATTATTTACAGATAGTGTAGTGCATCCTCTGCACAGTGTGCACCTAAAGCTACCTGAAGAAAATTGGTGGTGTTCTCCTGATCCTATTAGTACCACAGGCAGGAAGATGCAGTATTTACAGTTAGTGAAGTGTGTCCTATGCACAGTGTGCACCTAAAGCTACCTGAAGACTATTGCTGTTGTTCTGATCCTAATAATACCAAAGGCAGGCAGCTGCAGTATTTACAGTTAGTGTAGTGCATCCTCTGCACAGTGTGCCTCTAAAGCTACCTGAAGACAATTGCTGTTGTTCTGATCCTATTAGTACCACAGGCAAGCAGCTGCAGTATTTACAGATAGTGTAGTGCATCCTCTGCACAGTGTGCACCTAAAGCTACCTGAAGAAAATTGGTGGTGTTCTCCTGATCCTATTAGTACCACAGGCAGGAAGATGCAGTATTTACAGTTAGTGAAGTGAGTCCTCTGCACGGTGTGCACCTAAAGCTACCTGAAGACAATTGCTGTCATTCTGATCATATTAATACCACAGGCAGGCAGCTGCAGTATTTACAGTTAGTGCAGTGCGTCCTCTGCACAGTGTGCACCTAAAGCTACCTGAAGAAAATTGGTGGTGTTCTTCTGATCCTATTAGTACCACAGGCAGCTGCAGTATTTACGGTTATTGTAGTGCGTCCTCTGCACGGTGTGCACCTAAAGCTATCTGAAGACAATTGCTGTCATTCTGATCCTATCAATAGCACAGGCAGGCTTCTGCAGTATTTACAGTTAGTGTACTGTGTCCCCTGCACAGTGTGCACCTAAAGCTACCTGAAGAAAATTGGTGGTGTTCTTCTGATCCTCTTAGTACCGCAGGCAGGCAGCTGCAGTATTTACAGTTAGTGAACTGTGTCTTCTGCACAGTGTGCACCTAAATCGAACTTAAGAAAATTGGTGATGTTCTTCTGATCCAATCAGTGCCACAGGCAGACAACTACAGTATTTACAGTTAGTGTAGTGCATCCTATGCACAATGTGCACCTAAAGCTACCTGAAGACAATTGCTGTTGTTCTGATCCTAGTAATACCAAAGGCAGGCAGCTGCAGTATTTACAGTTAGTGTAGTGCATCCTCTGCACAGTGTGCCCCTAAAGCTACCTGAAGACAATTGCTGTTGTTCTGATCCTATTAGTACCACAGGCAAGCAGCTGCAGTATTTACAGATAGTGTAGTGTATCCTATACACAGTGTGCACCTAAAGCTACCTGAAGAAAATTGGTGGTGTTCTCCTGATTCTATTAGTACCACAGGCAGGAAGATGCAGTATTTACAGTTAGTGCAGTGCGTCCTCTGCACAGTGTACACCTAAAGCTACCTGAAGAAAATTGGTGGAGTTCTTCTGATCCTATTAGTACCAAAGGCAGCTGCAGTATTTACAGATATTGTAGTGCATCCTCTGCACAGTGTGCACCTAAAGCTACTTGAAGACAATTGCTGTTATTCTGATTATGTTATTACCACAGGCAGGCAGCTACAGTATTTACAGTTAGTGTATTGCATCCTCTGCACAGTGTGCACCTAAAGCTACCTGAAGACAATTGCTGTTGTTCTGATCCTATTAATACCACAGGCAGGCATCTACAGTATTTACAGTTAGTGTACTGTGTCTTCTGCACAGTGTGCACCTAAAGCTACCTGAAGAAAATCGGTGGTGTTCTCCTGATCCTATTAGTACCACAAGCAGGAAGATGCAGTATTTACAGTTAGAGAAGTGCGTCCTCTGCACAGTGTGCACCTAAAGGTACCTGAAGACAATTGCGGTTGTTCTGATCCTACTAATACCACAGGCAGGCAGCTGCAGTATTTACAGTTAGTGTAGTGCGTCCTCTGCACAGTGTGCACCTAAAGCTACCTGAAGAAAATTGGTGGTGTTCTTCTAATCCTATTATTACCACAAGCAGGCAGCTGCAGAATTTATAGTTAATGTACTGTGTCCTCTGCACAGTGTGCACCTAAAGCTACCTGAAGAAAACTGGTGGTGTTCTTCTGATCCTATTAGTACCATTGGAAGGCTTCTGCAGTATTTACAGTTAGTGTACTGTGTCCTCTGCACAGTGTGCACCTAAAGCTACCTGAAGAAAATTGGTGGTGTTCTTCTAATCCTATTAAAACCACAGGCAGGAAGCTGCAGAATTTACAGTTAGTGTACTGTGTCCTCTGCACAGTGTGCACCTAAAGCTACCTGAAGAAAATTGGTGGTGTTCTTCTGATCCTATTAGTACCAAAGGCAGCTGCAGTATTCACAGTTATTTTAGTGCGTCCTCTGCACAGTGTGCACCTAAAGCTACTTGAAGACATTTGCTGTTATTCTGATTATGTTATTACCACAGGCAGGCAGCTGCAGTATTTACAGTTAGTGTATTGCGTCCTCTGCACAGTGTGCACCTAAAGCTACCTGAAGACAATTGCTGTTGTTCTGATCCTATTAATACCACAGGCAGGCATCTACAGTATTTACAGTTAGTGTACTGTGTCTTCTGCACAGTGTGCACCTAAAGCTACCTGAAGAAAATCGGTGGTGTTCTCCTGATCCTATTAGTACCACAAGCAGGAAGATGCAGTATTTACAGTTAGAGAAGTGCGTCCTCTGCACAGTGTGCACCTAAAGGTACCTGAAGACAATTGCGGTTGTTCTGATCCTACTAATACCACAGGCAGGCAGCTGCAGTATTTACAGTTAGTGTAGTGCGTCCTCTGCAAAGTGTGCACCTAAAGCTACCTGAAGAAAATTGATGGTGTTCTTCTAATCCTATTATTACCACAGGCAGGCAGCTGTAGAACTTACAGTTAGTGTACTGTGTTCTCTGCACAGTGTGCACCTAAAGCTACCTGAAGAAAACTGGTGGTGTTCTTCTGATCCTATTAGTACCATTGGAAGGCTTCTGCAGTATTTACAGTTAGTGTACTGTGTCCTCTGCACAGTGTGCACCTAAAGCTACCTGAAGAAAACTGGTGGTGTTCTTCTAATCCTATTAGTACCATTGGAAGGCTTCTGCAGTATTTACAGTTAGTGTATTGCATCCTCTGCACAGTGTGCACCTAAAGCTACCTGAAGACAATTGCTGTTGTTCTGATCCTATTAATACCACAGGCAGGCATCTACAGTATTTACAGTTAGTGTACTGTGTCTTCTGCAAAGTGTGCACCTAAAGCTACCTGAAGAAAATCGGTGGTGTTCTCCTGATCCTATTAGTACCACAAGCAGGAAGATGCAGTATTTACAGTTAGAGAAGTGCGTCCTCTGCACAGTGTGCACCTAAAGGTACCTGAAGACAATTGCGGTTGTTCTGATCCTACTAATACCACAGGCAGGCAGCTGCAGTATTTACAGTTAGTGTAGTGCGTCCTCTGCACAGTGTGCACCTAAAGCTACCTGAAGAAAATTGGTGGTGTTCTTCTAATCCTATTATTACCACAAGCAGGCAGCTGCAGAATTTATAGTTAATGTACTGTGTCCTCTGCACAGTGTGCACCTAAAGCTACCTGAAGAAAACTGGTGGTGTTCTTCTGATCCTATTAGTACCATTGGAAGGCTTCTGCAGTATTTACAGTTAGTGTACTGTGTCCTCTGCACAGTGTGCACCTAAAGCTACCTGAAGAAAATTGGTGGTGTTCTTCTAATCCTATTATTACCACAGGCAGGCAGCTGCAGAATTTACAGTTAGTGTACTGTGTCCTCTGCACAGTGTGCACCTAAAGCTACCTGAAGAAAATTGGTGGTGTTCTTCTGATCTTATTAGTACCAAAGGCAGCTACAGTATTTACAGTTATTGTAGTGCGTCCTCTGCACAGTGTGCACCTAAAGCTACTTGAAGACAATTGCTGTTATTCTGGTTATGTTATTACCACAGGCAGGCAGCTGCAGTATTTACAGTTAGTGTATTGCATCCTCTGCACAGTGTGCACCTAAAGCTACCTGAAGACAATTGCTGTTGTTCTGATCCTAATAATACCACAGGCAGGCATCTACAGTATTTACAGTTAGTGTACTGTGTCTTCTGCACAGTGTGCACCTAAAGCTACCCGAAGAAAATCGGTGGTGTTCTCCTGATCCTATTAGTACCACAAGCAGGAAGATGCAGTATTTACAGTTAGAGAAGTGCGTCCTCTGCACAGTGTGCACCTAAAGGTACCTGAAGACAATTGCGGTTGTTCTGAACCTACTAATACCACAGGCAGGCAGCTGCAGTATTTACAGTTAGTGTAGTGCGTCCTCTGCACAGTGTGCACCTAAAGCTACCTGAAGAAAATTGGTGGTGTTCTTCTAATCCTATTATTACCATAGGCAGGCAGCTGCAGAATTTATAGTTAGTGTACTGTGTCCTCTGCACAGTGTGCACCTAAAGCTACCTGAAGAAAACTGGTGGTGTTCTTCTGATCCTATTAGTACCATTGGAAGGCTTCTGCAGTATTTACAGTTAGTGTACTGTGTCCTCTGCACAGTGTGCACCTAAAGCTACCTGAAGAAAATTGGTGGTGTTCTTCTAATCCTATTAAAACCACAGGCAGGAAGCTGCAGAATTTACAGTTAGTGTACTGTGTCCTCTGCACAGTGTGCACCTAAAGCTACCTGAAGAAAATTGGTGGTGTTCTTCTGATCATATTAGTACCAAAGGCAGCTGCAGTATTCACAGTTATTTTAGTGCGTCCTCTGCACAGTGTGCACCTAAAGCTACTTGAAGACATTTGCTGTTATTCTGATTATGTTATTACCACAGGCAGGCAGCTGCAGTATTTACAGTTAGTGTATTGCGTCCTCTGCACAGTGTGCACCTAAAGCTACCTGAAGACAATTGCTGTTGTTCTGATCCTATTAATACCACAGGCAGGCATCTACAGTATTTACAGTTAGTGTACTGTGTCTTCTGCACAGTGTGCACCTAAAGCTACCTGAAGAAAATCGGTGGTGTTCTCCTGATCCTATTAGTACCACAAGCAGGAAGATGCAGTATTTACAGTTAGAGAAGTGCGTCCTCTGCACAGTGTGCACCTAAAGGTACCTGAAGACAATTGCGGTTGTTCTGATCCTACTAATACCACAGGCAGGCAGCTGCAGTATTTACAGTTAGTGTAGTGCGTCCTCTGCAAAGTGTGCACCTAAAGCTACCTGAAGAAAATTGATGGTGTTCTTCTAATCCTATTATTACCACAGGCAGGCAGCTGCAGAATTTACAGTTAGTGTACTGTGTTCTCTGCACAGTGTGCACCTAAAGCTACCTGAAGAAAACTGGTGGTGTTCTTCTGATCCTATTAGTACCATTGGAAGGCTTCTGCAGTATTTACAGTTAGTGTACTGTGTCCTCTGCACAGTGTGCACCTAAAGCTACCTGAAGAAAACTGGTGGTGTTCTTCTAATCCTATTATTACCACAGGCAGGAAGCTGCAGAATTTACAGTTAGTGTACTGTGTCCTCTGCACAGTGTGCACCTAAAGCTACCTGAAGAAAATTGGTGGTGTTCTTCTGATCCTATTAGTACCAAAGGCAGCTGCAGTATTCACAGTTATTTTAGTGCGTCCTCTGCACAGTGTGCACCTAAAGCTACTTGAAGACATTTGCTGTTATTCTGATTATGTTATTACCACAGGCAGGCAGCTGCAGTATTTACAGTTAGTGTATTGCGTCCTCTGCACAGTGTGCACCTAAAGCTACCTGAAGACAATTGCTGTTGTTCTGATCCTATTAATACCACAGGCAGGCATCTACAGTATTTACAGTTAGTGTACTGTGTCTTCTGCACAGTGTGCACCTAAAGCTACCTGAAGAAAATCGGTGATGTTCTCCTGATCCTATTACTACCACAAGCAGTAAGATGCAGTATTTACAGTTAGAGAAGTGCGTCCTCTGCACAGTGTGCACCTAAAGGTACCTGAAGACAATTGCGGTTGTTCTGATCCTACTAATACCACAGGCAGGCAGCTGCAGTATTTACAGTTAGTGTAGTGCGTCCTCTGCAAAGTGTGCACCTAAAGCTACCTGAAGAAAATTGGTGGTGTTCTTCTAATCCTATTATTACCACAGGCAGGCAGCTGCAGAATTTACAGTTAGTGTACTGTGTCCTCTGCACAGTGTGCACCTAAAGCTACCTAAAGACAATTGCTGTTGTTCTGATCCTATTAATACCACAGGCAGGCAACTACAGTATTTACAGTCTCTGTACTGTGTCTTATACACAGTGTGCACCTAAAGCTACCTGAAGAAAATTGGTGGTGTTCTTCTTATCCTATTAGTACCACAGGCAGGCAGCTGCAGTATTTACAGTTAGTGTACTGTGTCCTCTGCACAGTGTGCCCCTAAAGCTACCTGAAGACAATTACTGTTGTTCTGATCCTATTAGTACCATAGGCAAGCAGCTGCAGTATTTACAGTTAGTGTAGTGCGTCCTCTGCATAGTGTGCACCTAAAGCTGCCTGAAAAAAATCGGTGGTGTTCTCCTGATCCTATTAGTATGACAGGCAGGAAGATGCAGTATTTACAGTTAGAGAAGTGCGTCCTCTGCACAGTGTGCACCTAAAGCTACCTAAAGACAATTGCTGTTGTCCTGATCCTATTAATAGCATAGGCAGGCATCTACAGTATTTACAGTTAGTGTACTGTGTCCTCTGCACAGTGTGTACCTAAAGCTACCTGAAGAAAATTGGTGGTGTTCCTTTGATCTTATTATTACCACAGGCAGGCAGCCACTGTATTTACAGTTAGTGTACTGTGTCTTCTGCACAGTGTGCACCTAAAGCTACCTGAAGAAAATTGGTGGTGTTCTTTTGATCCTATTATTACCACAGGCAGGCAGCTGCAGAATTTACAGTTAGTGTACTGCGTCCTCTGCACAGTGTACACCTAAAGCTACCTGAAGAAAATTGGTGGTGTTCTTCTGATCCTATTAGTACCAAAGGCATTTAGTATTTACAGTTATTGTAGTGCGTCCTCTGCACAGTGTGCACCTAAAGCTACTTGAAGACAATTGCTGTTATTCTGATTATGTTATTACCACAGGCAGGCAGCTACAGTATTTACAGTTAGTGTATTGCGTCCTCTGCACAGTGTGCACCTAAAGCTACCTGAAGACAATTGCTGTTGTTCTGATCCTATTAATACCACAGGCAGGCATCTACAGTATTTACAGTTAGTGTACTGTGTCTTCTGCACAGTGTGCACCTAAAGCTACCTGAAGAAAATCGGTGGTGTTCTCCTGATCCTATTAGTACCACAAGCAGGAAGATGCAGTATTTACAGTTAGAGAAGTGCGTCCTCTGCACAGTGTGCACCTAAAGGTACCTGAAGACAATTGCGGTTGTTCTGATCCTACTAATACCACAGGCAGGCAGCTGCAGTATTTACAGTTAGTGTAGTGCATCCTCTGCACAGTGTTCACCTAAAGCTACCTGAAGAAAATTGGTGGTGTTCTTCTAATCCTATTATTACCACAGGCAGGCAGCTGCAGAATTTATAGTTAGTGTACTGTATCCTCTGCACAGTGTGCACCTAAAGCTACCTGAAGAAAAATGGTGGTGTTCTTCTGATCCTATTAGTACCATTGGAAGGCTTCTGCAGTATTTACAGTTAGTGTACTGTGTCCTCTGCACAGTGTGCACCTAAAGCTACCTGAAGACAATTGCTGTTGTTCTGATCCTATTAATACCACAGGCAGGCAACTACAGTATTTACAGTCTCTGTACTGTGTCTTATACACAGTGTGCACCTAAAGCTACCTGAAGAAAATTGGTGGTGTTCTTCTGATCCTATTAGTACCAAAGGCAGCTACAGTATTTACAGTTATTGTAGTGCGTCGTCTGCACAGTGTGCACCTAAAGCTACTTGAAGACAATTGCTGTTATTCTGGTTATGTTATTACTACAGGCAGGCAGCTGCAGTATTTACAGTTAGTGTATTGCATCCTCTGCACAGTGTGCACCTAAAGCTACCTGAAGACAATTGCTGTTGTTCTGATCCTATTAATACCACAGGCAGGCAACTACAGTATTTACAGTCTCTGTACTGTGTCTTATACACAGTGTGCACCTAAAGCTACCTGAAGAAAATTGGTGGTGTTCTTCTTATCTTATTAGTACAACAGGCAGGCAGCTGCAGTATTTACAGTTAGTGTACTGTGTCCTCTGCACAGTGTGCCCCTAAAGCTACCTGAAGACAATTACTGTTGTTCTGATCCTATTAGTACCATAGGCAAGCAGCTGCAGTATTTACAGTTAGTGTAGTGCGTCCTCTGCATAGTGTGCACCTAAAGCTGCCTGAAAAAAATCGGTGGTGTTCTCCTGATCCTATTAGTATGACAGGCAGGAAGATGCAGTATTTACAGTTAGAGAAGTGCGTCCTCTGCACAGTGTGCACCTAAAGCTACCTAAAGACAATTGCTGTTGTCCTGATCCTATTAATAGCATAGGCAGGCATCTACAGTATTTACAGTTAGTGTACTGTGTCCTCTGCACAGTGTGTACCTAAAGCTACCTGAAGAAAATTGGTGGTGTTCTTTTGATCTTATTATTACCACAGGCAGGCAGCCACTGTATTTACAGTTAGTGTACTGTGTCTTCTGCACAGTGTGCACCTAAAGCTATCTGAAGAAAATTGGTGGTGTTCTTTTGATCCTATTATTACCACAGGCAGGCAGCTGCAGAATTTACAGTTAGTGTACTGTGTCTTCTGCACAGTGTGCACCTAAAGCTACATGAAGAAAACTGGTGGTGTTCTTCTGATCCTATTAGTACCATAGGCAGGCTTCTGCAGTATTTACAGATAGTGTACTGTGTCCCCTGCACAGTGTGCACCTAAAGCTACCTGAAGAAAATTGGTGGTGTTCTTCTGATCCTCTTAGTACCACAGGCAGGCAGCTGCAGTATTTACAGTTAGTGAACTGTGTCTTCTGCACAGTGTGCACCTAAAGTGACCTTAAGAAAATTGGTGATGTTCTTCTGCTCCAATCAGTACCACAGGCAGACAGCTGCAGTATTTACAGTTAGTGTAGTGCATCCTATGCACAATGTGCACCTAAAGCTACCTAAAGACAATTGCTGTTGTTCTTATCCTATTAATACCAAAGGTAGGCAGCTGCAGTATTTAGAGTTAATGTAGTGCATCCTCTGCACAGTGTGCCCCTAAAGCTACCTGAAGACAATTACTTTTGTTCTGATCCTATTAGTACCACAGGAAAGCAGCTGCAGTATTTACAGTTAGTGTAGTGCGTCCTCTGCACAGTGTGCAACTAAAGCTACCTGAAGACAATTGCTGTTGTTCTGATCCTATTAATACCACAGGCAGGCAGCTACAGCATTTACAGTTAGTGTACTGTGTCTTCTACACAGTGTGCTCCTAAAGCTACCTGAAGAAAATCGGTGGTGTTCTCCTGATCCTATTAGTACCAAAGGCAGGAAGATGCAGTATTTACAGTTAGTGAAGTGCGTCCTCTGCACAGTGTGCACCTAAAGCTACCTGAAGACAATTGCTGTTGTCCTGATCCTATTAATACCACAGGCAGGCATCTACAGTATTTACAGTTAGTATACTGTGTCCTCTGCACAGTGTGTACCTAAAGCTACATGAAGAAAATTGGTGGTGTTCTTCTGATTTTATTTGTACCACAGATAGGCAGCTACAGTATTTACAGTTAGTGTACTGTGTCTTCTGCACAGTGTGCACCTAAAGCTAACTGAAGAAAATTGGTGGTGTTCTTTTGATCCTATTATTACCACAGGCAGGCAGCTGGAGAATTTACAGTTAGTGTACTGTGTCCTCTGCACAGTGTGCACCTAAAGCTACCTGAAGAAAACTGGTGGTGTTCTTCTGATCCTCTTAGTACCACAGGCAGGCATCTGCAATATTTACAGTTAGTGAACTGTATCTTCTGCACAGTGTGCACCTAAAGCAAACTTAAGAAAATTGGTGATGTTCTTCTGATCCAATCAGTACCACAGGCAGATAGCTGAAGTATTTACAGTTAGTGTAGTGCGTCCTATGCACAGTGTGCACCTAAAGCTACCTGAAGACAATTGCTGTTGTTCTGATCCTATTAGTACCACAGGCAAGCAGCAGCAGTATTTACAGTTAGTGTAGTGCGTCCTCTGCACAGTGTGCACCTAAAGCTACCTGAAGACAATTGCTGTTCTTCTGATCCTATTAGTACCACAGGCAGCTGCAGTATTTACAGTTAGTGTAGTGCGTCCTCTGCACAGTGTGCACCTAAAGCTACCTGAAGACAATTGCTGTTATTCTGATCCTATTAATACCACAGGCAGGCAGCTACAGTATTTACAGTTAGTGTACTGTGTCTTCTGCACAGTGTGCACCTAAAGCTACCTGAAGAAAATCGGTGGTGTTCTCCTGATCATATTAGTACCACAGGCAGGAAGATGCATTATTTACAGTTAGTGAAGTGCGTCCTCTGCACAGTGTGCACCTAAAGCTACCTGAAGACAATTGCTGTCATTCTGATCCTATTAATACCACAGGCAGGCAGCTGCAGTATTTACAGTTAGTGTAGTGCGTCCTCTGCACAGTGTGCACCTAAAGCTACCTGAAGAAAATTGGTGCTGTTCTTCTGAACCTATTAGTACCACAGGCAGCTGCAGTATTTACAGTTAGTGTAGTGTGTCCTCTGCACAGTGTGCACCTAAAGCTACCTGAAGACAATTGCTGTTATTCTGATCCTGTTATTACCACAGGCAGGCAGTTGCAGTATTTACAGCTAGTGTACTGCGTCCTCTGCACAGTGTGCACCTAAAGCTACTTGAAGACAATTGCTGTTGTTCTTAGCCTATTAATACCACAGGCAGGCAGTTACAGTATTTACAGTTAGTGCACTGTGTCTTCTGCACAGTGTGCACCTAAAGCTACCTGAAGAAAATTGGTGGTGTTCGCCTGATCCTATTGGTCCCAAAGGCAGGAAGATGCAGTATTTACAGTTAGAGAAGTGCGTCCTTTGCACAGTGTCCACCTAAAGCTACCTGAAGACAATTGCTGTTGTTCTGATCCTATTAATACCACAGGCAGGCAGCTGCAGTATTTACTGTTAGTGTACTGCATCCTCTGCACAGTGTGCACCCAGAGCTACCTGAAGAAAATTGGTGATGTTCTTCTCATCCTAATAGTACCACAGGCAGCTGCAGTATTTACAGTTAATGTAGTGTGTCCTCTGCACAGTGTGCACCTAAAGCTACCTGAAGACAAATGCTGTTGTTCTGATCCTATTAGTACCACAGGCAAGCAGCTACAGTATTTACAGTTATGCCCCGTACACACGGTCGGATTTTCCGATGGAAAATGTCCGATCGGAGCGTGTTGTCGGAAATTCCGACCGTGTGTGGGCTCCATTGGACATTTTCCATCGGATTTTCCGACACACACAGTTGGAGAGCAGGAGATAAAATTTTCCGAGAACAAAATCCGATCGCGTCAATTCAGACCGTGTGTGGCCTGTTCCGACGCACAAAGTGCATGCTCAGAAGAAATTCCAAGACAGAACAGCTCGTTCTGGCAAACTTAGCATTTGCAATGGATACAGCACTTTTGTCACTCTGCAATGTTAAAAATGGTTTAATACAGCGCACTCTCTTCTTCTTTATAATGTGACAAGAATTACGTAGTTTTGCTGCTCATATTCACACACACTTCTCACAAAGTTTTATTTTTGTTTTTTTATTGGGATTTCCTGAATATATTGTTATTAGTTGTCACATCTGACAGAATTTTTTTTTTTTATTTAATTTTTTGGGGATTTTAAGCCTTTTTTTTTTAATGTTTGAATTTTTTCAAAGGCTGATCTTTGTTCAATGTTATTTTTATTTTTACTCCAGAATATTTTTGTGTGTGTTTTGTGTGTCAAGTTACCCCAACACCATTGATATCTTTTATTATTTAATCTCAAGGAGATTGTTTGGTGTTGGTGTCCCTTGTTCATTTCACATTGTATATTTGAAATGTACCTGAATCCTCACAAACCAACTGTCCTTTTTGAAGTAAAACACACATAGGCAAGTATAATTCAAAACAAAAATCCTTTATTAAGGGCTCAGAACCAAACAAAGAGGAAGGCAACACTGGATCAACAGGAGAAATTAGCAAAGCCTGGGACCCCCACGGCAGACATCAATTCTTGAACATCAAAATTGGTGGCCTGAGGAGTGCATATGTAAGGAAGGGCAATCTGGTCCAGAATTCGCAGAGATCCGGATAGCAGCAGATGATATGTGTGTCCCCAGGCTGTGGTACCACAAGAGGCTGCATTTTTTGGCCGACCAGACTGGATCTAGGGTCCTCACTTTCTGGTCTTCCTTTGACGCTTCATTCCGGGCTGTGGCTGTGCAGTTGGAGATGTGGCAGGAGGAGGAGTAGGACCTGGAGGAGGACTGGGAGGACCTGGAGGAGAAGGAGGAGGAGGACCTGCAGGAGGAGGAGGAGGACCATCGCAAAGGTGTGTCTGAGCTGTCATTTGGCCCCTCATACCTTTGTTAAGAGCCTCCGATATGAGCGCCTCACACATGGCTTGTTGGCCCTCCTCCATCCTCTGCATTTTATATGCAATGACGGCAGCAATGTCCTCCTTCACGGTCTGTCGTGCTCCCAGGACCTCTGTAGCCCTCCAAAAGAGTCCTCCGGTATACTCCTCTAGGGCACTCCTCCTACTGCCACTTTCTCTTTCCAGGGGGGGTGGAGGGACCTGCAGATCAGCCAGCCGGCTTGGCCCGGCCACCTCCTGGCTGAGACTTCCCTGTGTATGAAAAAGAGACAAGGTTTTAATGTTTTGCTTCATCAATCACAATCCTAAATTAGTACTCCAAACTAACATCTAGTTAACATCATTGATTGGACAAGCAGAAATATTTAGAGGAATGCTATACCTGGCTCAATCTGGGCTCCTCCACATGTTGCCTGGAAGGCCCAGGTTGGGCGTCAGAAGCCTCAGCCGGGGGGGAAGGAAGCGTGGAAGGAAGACTGGAGAGGGATGGCCTGGGTTCAGTCTGGCCTGCCAGAAAATGCAGCCTGTCATAGTACAACATCCTGGGGACATCATCTCTGTGAATCCAGGACTTTCTTGTGCTCCCTTAGATATGTGCTTCTCAGGCCACCAATTAAGATCTTTAAATAGGTGGTGTCTGCCGTGGGGATCACCTGCTTCACAATTTCACACAATTGAACCAGTGCTGCCTTCCTCTTTGCTTGGTTCTTGTAATGGGGGTGTTTAATCTCCCACAGACATGGCAGCTCCCTTAAGATATCTATGAATACTGACATGAAGTTATCACTAAGATATCCATGTTCACTGCAAGACACAACACAAGACAAAGCCTAATGTCAGACAAAACTCTCCTAATCTTGTTACAATATAGGCTTCAATGTAGAAGCAGTATAGGCACAAGTTTGTCTCTTACCTTCGTTCTTACGATCGGCGCGTCCAATGCTCCTTCCTCCGCTCACAGATCGTACGTAATACGCACGCGTGTTACGTTTTATACACACTGCACATACGTGTAACTCCGCCCGCCCCTGACGTTCTTTCTAGTCTACTCCCCGCCCCTTTTCGTTCGGCGCAGTGGGGGAAGAGCACATGGCGGAGTCACAGCAGGTGCGTGCTAATTGCAGGAACGAGGAGGAGGAAAGCCCGGATCCGGACACGTCCCGATCCAGAAGGAGACATTTTAAGGCCACAAATATGTCCTTTGGGGAGATGTTGGAGATGGTCGACATCATGAAGAAGTCCGACTATGACGGAAAGTATGGGCCTTACCCCAACCCCAATATCAGAAAGGCCAAGATCATGGCGAAAGTGATCAAAAGTCTGCAGAAGAATTTCGGGGTACGACGATCGAAAGATCAGCTCAGGAAGCAGTGGTCGGACCTGAAATTGAGAGAGCCCGAGCAGTACCGAAAGATTCGGAGAGTGCTGCAAAAAAGTAAGTAGTTGTGCTGTGTTCCTATTCTTTCTGTCTTTATTGCGTTCGTGCTGCTCCATATGCTTTTCTTAATTGTACAGTTTAAAAGGGCAACTTTAATGTTCATGGGCCCATTATTCGTTCGTATCAAACATTTTTCTTTCGGCCTCTAAAACACCATTGTTTAGGCCATATGCATTTTCCCACATTTTTTTTGGGCCTACTTGGATGCCAAATAGTTGTTTGTGTAGATGGGTTTGTTACTAGAATGAAATGCCAACTAGATTGTGTGTAAGGAGAGGACACTGAGCAGCTGTTTTCACATCTGGACACTGGAGCACTAGTGTGGGACACAAGAACACCATTTTTATTAGGGGGCCACACAGGTGCTCCAGTGTATACTGTAGGGGGGGGCTACATCTGTGAAGCTTGTACTAAACAGGTAAAGTATTGCAGCTTGACAAAGGCCAATAAAAAAAATACATCTTGGAACTCGGCTAAAATAGACAGTTGTACCCCACTTCCAAACAATGTTTCCTATTTCTAGTTCTGCCATCAAATATCTGTGTGCTACTTATACCATTTTTGTTTTACATAGGGGAGAAAAGACTCGGAGGACACCCCTCATCCGAGGAGACCATAGACCCTCCACCTCTGGAAGAAAGGGAACTAACACCAACCCAAGAAGAGCAGGAGGAAGAAGAAGATGTGGTGGAGATTGGCACCACAACAGGTGAGTGTCTGCGACCACAGGCTCAGGTAAAAGAGATGGATGGTGGCAGATTTTTGAGACCTGTTTTTGTTTTCTTTCTCTCTTT
Organism: Aquarana catesbeiana; assembly: GCF_042186555.1. NCBI lineage: Eukaryota > Metazoa > Chordata > Amphibia > Anura > Ranidae > Aquarana > Aquarana catesbeiana. Next base: position 147,146,722 of record NC_133330.1, read on the forward strand.
TTAGGTGATCGTGATGTTGTGGATCCAGAACGTTTCACATCAGAAAGTGCCCAGATACTGATCGGGGAGATCATGGGGTGTAATGTCGAACTGCAAAACATACAGCAAAAAATCAATGATGTTATTAAAAAAAATAATAACATCATTGATGTTTTGGGGCGAATTTAAAACCCCACAAAATCACTTTTTGGATTGTGGTCCAATCTTTTAAATATTTTTGCAATGTTTTGAAAAGCCAAATTTGGAGGATGCACACAGTGTGCCAACATGTGCTATGTGCCATCACGGGAGATCAATGGACGCGTTTTGGGGGTGCAACCCCTTCCTCAATTATAAAGTAGCGTTGAGGAAGGGCTTGCTCCCCCAAAACACGTCCCTTGATCCCCCCTGATGGCAGATAGCACATGTTGACATTCGTAAATTGGTGTGCATCTTCCAAATTTGGCTTTTCCAGGGGTGATTTCCCCCCATCTGAACACTATATCAAACCCAGTTGCTAAATACTGATGTCTGATATAGCCTTCAGGTTTTACCTAATGTGAACTTTGTAAGTTCAAGTTTTTTGGCTTTCTTGTTGGTTTTACACAGGCCTGTTTTATCTGAAATAGACATTTCGATTTTTGATAATGCTACTGCAAAAATTGTTATACAACAAACATGTTGGTTTGTTTTAAAAACCTTTGGTAAATGCACATGTGATTGTGCAGGTATAAAAAAGTTGCTTACTCAAGAATGTGTGGATTATTGTCTCAACACTACAATACAACACTTTTGGGGTGATGTAATTGCTGTTTGCTGCAAAAATGGGTGTAATTTCCTAAGGGCAAATCCTCTTTGCACTACTAGTGCAGTTTCAGTGCAGTTGCAAGTGCACTTGTAGTGAAATGTGTTTTTGCTTTTAGGAAATAACAGCCAACAGTGCTTTGTATAAGGTTACACAATCACAACATTTTCTGGACTCAACACATTTCTGTCAGGGTCAGCTAAAACAAACACAAGCAGTAAATGGCCACCAAGAATTTCTTTTTTTTTTATTATAAAAAGGCTTCACAGATTGTCTGGCATATTGATAGCCCCCCTACCCGCAAAGAACTCCAGGTAGCGTAACCGGACATCACGGGCACTCAGGGAGGGCAAGCCAGGACGGCCACTTTCAAGCGCCGTCAGTGTGGTTTGATGTAGGATTCTGGCCTCAGGCCCAACTGAGCCAGCATAGTTGGCCGAATGTTTCCTTAAAAAGTTATGGAGAACACAGCACGCCAGTATAATATGGTTCAGTTTATACTCCGCCATATGGATGGGTGTCAGAAATAGTCGGAACCGGCTGGCCAGGATTCCAAATGTGTTCTCCACCACTCTTTGGGCTCTGGCCAGCCGGTAATTAAAAACCCTCTGTTCCGGGGTGAGGGTCCTCATTGGGAATGGCCGCATCAGGTGGTCCCCCAGCGCAAACGCTTCATCAGCAACGAACACAAATGGGAGTTCTTCAACATTGTCCTCTGGAGCTGGCAAGTCCAAGCTGCCATTCTGGAGAGGCCTGTAAAACTCCGTCTGGGCGATGACTCCACCATTGGACATCCGGCCATTCTTCCCCACGTCCACATACATAAATTCATAAGTAGCCGACACCACCACCAACATCACAATACTATTGAACCCCTTATAATTATAATAGTACGACCCCGAGTTGGGTGGTGGGATGATGTGGACGTGTTTCCCATCAATTGCCCCTCCGCAGTTAGGAAAGTCCCACCGCTGGGCAAAGTGGGAGGCCACAGTCTGCCATTCCTGTGGCGTGGAAGGAAACTGTTGAGGAAAAAACAATAAACATTACTATTTTTTCACAGAAACATGGCAAGCAGATTAGGCACAAACATTATGTGGCAACCTCCAGATAGCATTTAGTAAGGGGAATTTAACAAGGCCAAAGTATAAGGTACACCTATCATATTCCCCCTCCCCCCTCTCATGGGCCATTTCTAACATTATGGGGGGGGGATCTTGGACAGGTAACCCTCTTCACTTCATTGAGAGCTGAATGCCTAAATAATGGGTATTACTTGGAACAGCCCCTCCTTAGTTACGCTATTGGCAGACCACTGGACAGGTAAGAAGTGTCATAATACAAAGATATAAATACACATTGTACACATTTGAGGACATTTGGACATTCTGCTATTACCTATCAAGATAATAATAGAATACAAAAACTTGATACAGTACTATTGGAAAGTATACAGGCAGGCCCTTGCACTACATGCTTTGGGCAATTCATCCATAAATCTGACCAGTAAAGAGGTGGGTATAGTGTGTATGGGTTTGGCAAAGTCAGCAGATAGATGATTGAGGATACATAGAGAATTGGGATCAGCTGACTTAGCAGTTGGGGGAGGGAGGGTTACAAAAAATTATTTGGGGACACCAACAAAAAAAAGCCTCTGGCACTCTGCCAGAATTTAAATCAAAAATAACATTTCCAAACATTTTAGGGGGTGTTTGGGGTAAAGCACTACTATAGAGTTGATAAAATACATTGTTAAGTGACTACATGAGGTGAATATAGGCCAGGAGACACCATGCTGGGGAGGTTATTGAAGGGCAAATATGTATGAAGGACCTAAAATAATAATTACATAAAAATCCAGCATGCATGAGAACAAAGGGGACATTCACAGCATATTACAATCATGGTAATTAGGGAATGAGGAAAAAAATACAATATATTAGCAAACATTAAATACAATAAAATGTGATATAAAAGGATAAAAATCTTACCTTCATATACTTCTTCTGCAGGACCTGTATGATGGCAGAACAGGTCTCTGGGATTATGATCCCCAGAGCCTGGGGGGAGATGCCTGTCGAGAACTTCAAGTCCTGCAGGCTTCTCCCTGTCGCCAAATACCGCAGGGTAGCGACCAACCTCTGCTCCGGAGTGATGGCTTGCCTCATGCAGGTATCCTGCCTGCTGATATAGGGGGTCAGCAAAGCCAACAAACGGTGAAACACGGGGTCCGTCATCCTGAGAAAGTTCCTGAAATCATCAGGATTATTCTCACGGATCTCACGGAGCAAAGGCATATGAGAGAACTGGTCACGCTGAAGCAACCAATTCTTGGTCCATGAACTCCTCCCCACACTGTTCATGGACTGGACTTGTGTCAAGGTCAGGACCCCAACACCAAGCCCCCGCACAGCACGAATTCTACGAGGAGTACGCATACGAAACATGGCTAGAAAACGGTCGGCTGCTCAGAACGAAGTAACAGAACGCACTGAAGAACAGCAAGGCCTGTGAAGAGTGACCTGAAAACCAGTAACGAACGAACAAGAATACAATGACTACTTAAAGTCACGCGGAACTTGCTTGCACGCACTGAAGAGAAGATACAAACCCACAAGCACAAACTGAATGGCAGAAAACGATCTGAAAGCCACGAGTCTGAAAAAGCGCGAATCGTCTCTCACCAAACTTTTACTAACACGAGATTAGCAAAAGGAGCCCAAAGGGTGCCGCGCTTGGTTCTTAACCGGCCTTTTCTAGTCTCGTCGTACGTGGTGTACGTGACCGCATGGTTGGCGATCGGAAATTCCGACAGCTTTGTGCGACCGTGTGTACACAAAAAAAGTTTGAGCCAACATCCGTGGGAAAAAATCCTAGGATTTTGTTGTCGGAATGTCTGAACAAAGTCCGACCGTGTGTACGCCCTATTAGTGTAGTGCGTCCTCTGCACAGTGTGCACCTAATGCTAACTAAAGACAATTGGTGGTGTTCTTCTGATCCTATTGGTACCGCAGGCAGCTGCAGTATTTACTGTTAGTGCATTGCATCCTCTGCACAGTGTGCACCTAAAGCTACCTAAAAACAATTGCTGTTGTTCTGATCCGATTAATACCACAGGCAGGCAGCTGCAGTATTTACAGTTAGTGTAGTGCATCCTCTGCACAGTGTGCCCCTAAAGCTACCTGAAGACATTTGCTGTGGTTCTGATATTATTAGTACCACAGGCAAGTAGCTGCAGTATTCACAGTTAGTGTAGTGCGTCCTCTGCACAGTGTGCACCTAAAGCTACCTGAAGAAAATTGCTGCTGTTCTGATCCTATTAATATCACAGGCAGGAAGCTGCAGTATTTACAGTTAGTGTAGTGCGTCCTCTGCACAGTGTGCCCCTAAAGCTTCCTGAAGACAATTGTTGTTGTTCTGATCCTATTAGTACCACAGGCAAGCAGCTGCAGTATTTACAGTTAGTGTAGTGCGCCCTCTTACAGTGTGCACCTAAAGCTACCTTAAGAAAATCGGTGACGTTCTTCTGATCCTATTAGTACCACAGGCAGGAAGATGCAGTATTTACAGTTAGTGTACTGTGTCCTCTGCAAAGTGTGCACCTAAAGCTACCTGAAGAAAACTGGTGGTGTTCTTTTGATCCTATTAGTACCACAGGCAGGCAGCTGCTGTATTTACAGTTAGTGGACTGTGTCCTGTGCACAGTGTGCACCTAAAGCTACCTCAATAAAATTGGTGGTGTTCTTCTGATCCTAGTATTACCTCAGTCAGGCAGCTTCAGTATTTACAGTTAGTGTACTGTGTCCTCTTCACACTGTGCACCTAAAGCTACCTTAAGACAATTGCTGTTGTTCCGATCCTATTAGTACCACAGGCAGCTGCAGTATTTACAGTTAGTGTAGTGCTTCCTCTGCACAGTGTGCACCTAAAGCTACCTGAAGACAATTGCTTTTGTTCTGATCCTATTAATACCACAGGCAGGCAGCTGCAGTATTTACAGTTAGTGTAGTGCGTCCTTTGCACAGTGTGCCCCTAAAGCTACCTGAAGACAATTGCTGTTGTTCTGATCCTATTAATACCACAGGCATGCAGCTACAGTATTTACAGTTAGTGTAATGTGTCCTCTGCACAGTGTGCACCTAAAGCTACCTGAAGAAATTTGGTGGTGTTCTTCTGACCCTATTAGTACCACAGTCAGGCAGCTACAGTATTTGCAGTTAGTGTACTGTGTCCTCTGCACAGTGTGTACCTAAAGCTACCTGAAGAAAATTGGTGGTGTTCTTCTAATAATATTAGTACCACAGGCAGGCAGCTACAGTATTTACAGTTAGTGTACTGTGTCCTCTGCAAAGTGTGCACCTAAAGATACTTGAAGAAAATTGGTGGTGTTCTTCTGATCCTGTTAGTAAAACAGGCGGGCAGCTGCAGTATATACAGTTAGTGCAGAGTGTCCTCTGCACAGTGTGCACCTAAAGCTACCTAAAGACAATGGCTGTTGTTCTGATCCTACTAATACCACAAGCAGGCAGCTACAGAATTTACAGTTATTGTACTGTGTCCTCTGCACAGTGTGCACCTAAAGATACTTGAAGAAAATTGGTGGTGTTCTTCTGATCCTATTAGTACCACAGGCATGCAGCTGCAGTATTTACAGTTAGTGTACTGCGTCCTCTGCACAGTGTGCACCTAAATCTACCTGAAGACAATTGCTGTTGTTCTGATCCTATTATTACCACAGGCAGGCAGCTGCAGTATTTAAAGTTAGTGTACTGCGTCCTCTGCACAGTGTGCACCAAGAGCTACCTGAAACAAATGGTGGTGTTCTTCTGATCCTATTAGTACCACAGGCAGCTGCAGTATTTACAGTTAGTGTAGTGAATCCTCTGCACAGTGTGCACCTAAAGCTACCTGAAGACAATTGCTGTTGTTCTGATGCTATTAATACCACAGGCAGGCAGCTGCAATATTTACAGTTAGCGTAGTGCGTCCTCTGCACAGTGTGCCCCTAAAGCTAGCTGAAGACAATTGCTGTTGTTCTTATCCTATTGATACCACAGGCAGGCAGCTGCAGTATTTACAGTTAGTGTACTGCGTCTTCTGCACGGTGTGCACCCAGAGCTACCTGAAGAAAATTGGTGGTGTTCTTCTGATCCTATTAGTACCACAGGCAGCTGCAGTATTTACAGTTAGCGTAGTGCGTCCTCTGCACAGTGTGACCCTAAAGCTACCTGAAGACAATTGCTGTTGTTCTGATCCTATTAATACCACAGGCAAGCAGCTGCAGTATTTACAGTTAGTGTAGTGTGTCCTCTGCACAGTGTGCACCTAAAGCTACCTGAAGAAAATCGGAGGTGTTCTTCTGAACCTGTTAGTACCACAGGCAGGAAGATGTAGTATTTACAGTTAATGTAGTGCGTCATCTGCACAGTGTGCCCCTAAAGCTACCTGAAGACAATTGCTGTTGTTCTGATCCTATTAATACCACAGGCATGCAGCCTAATTATTTACAGTTATGCCCCGTACACACGGTCGGATTTTCCGATGTTAAATGTCCGATCAGAGCGTGTTGTCGGACATTCCGACCGTGTGTGGGCTCCATCGGACTTTTTCCATCGGATTTTCCGACACACAAAGTTTGAGAGCAGGCTATAAAATTTTCCGACAACAAAATCCGCGTCAATTCCGACCATATGTGGCCAGTTCCGATGCACAAAGTGCCACGCATGCTCAGAAGAAATTCCGAGACGGAACAGCTCAGTCTGGTAAAATTAGCGTTCGGAATGGATACAACACTTTCGTAAGGTGCAATGTTTGAAATAGTTTAATACAGCGCACTCTCTTCTTCTTTATAATGTGAGAAGAATGAGTTTTGCTGCTCATACTCACACAGACTTCTCACAAACTTCTTTCTTTATTATTTATTGTGATTCCCTCAATATATTTAGATTTGTCACATCTGACCAAATTTTTTTTTGTTGGTTTTTAAATATTTCTTTTTTTTTTTGGTCAAGGCATTTTTTTTTTGTGTTTTTTTTTGTTTTTTCCAAAGCTAATGTTTTTTTTTGTTTTTTTTTGTGTTTTACTCCATAATATTTTTGTGTGTGTTTTGTGTGTCAAGTTACCACAATACCATTATTATCTTGTATTATTTAATCTCAAGGAGGTTGCTTGGTGTTGGTGTCTCTTGTTAATTTCACATTGTATTTTTGAAATGTAACTGCCTCCTCACAAGCAAACTGTCATTTTTGAAGGAAAACACACATAGGCGAGTATAATTGAAACAAAAATTCCTTTATTAAGGGCTCACAACTAAACAAAGAGGGAGGCAACACTGGAGAAACAGCTGAACTTGATGAAGCCTTTGGCCCCCAGGGCACATATCAACTATTTTCAAGCAAAATTGGTGGCCTGAGGAGTCCTTATCTAAGGTAGTGCAGTCTGGTCCAGAAGTCCCAGAGATCCTGAAAGCAGCAGATGACATACATGTCCCCAGGCTGTGGTCATACAAGAGACTGCATCTTTTGCCAGACCAGACTGAACCCAGGCCATCACTCTCTGGACTTCCTTCCACGCTTCCTTCCACGCTGTGGCTGTGGTAGTGGAGTTGTGGCAGGAGGAGGAGGAGGATGGTCCAACTCAATCACATCGGTATTGGGTGTGATTTCGCCACTCACCCCCTTAGTTAGGACTTTATAAAGAAGTTTCTCACACATGAGGCATTGACCCTCCTGCATGCCCTTCAGTTTGGTGGCAGCCATGCAGGCAAAAGCCTCTTCAGGAGTGGGTAAGGCTCTGAGGGACACAGAAGCCTCCTGAATGAGCCTGAGCGCTGAATAGGCATGTGCATTTCGTTTCGTTCCGAATCGAAATTCGGACGAATTTTTAATTATTCGGAAATTCGGATGCATCCGAATTTCCGAATTACAAAAGTAAAGAATTTAAACGAATCCGAAAAAAAAACGAACGAATTCGAAAACATATTCGAATCGAATTCGAAAACATATTCGAATCGAATTCGAAAACATATTCGAATCGAATTCGAAAACATATTCGAATCGAATTCGAAAACATATTCGAAACATATTCGAATCGAATTCGAAAACATACTCGAATTCGAAAAAAATAGAAAACGTTTTTCTAAAAAAAAACAATAAGATAGAATATAAAATAATAAAGCAATAGAATATATATATATAAATATATATATATATATATATATATATATATATATATATATATATATATATATATTTTTTTTTTTAATTATTCTCTTCTATTGTTTTTTTATGCTTTTCTTTTCTATTATTTTATATTTTATAATAGTCTTTTCAATTCAAATTCAAATTCATTCTATACGAAATTCGAATTTCGGTACATGGCTTCTGAAGTTTGAATTTCGTATAGAATGAATTTGAATTGAAAAGACTATTATAAAATATAAAATAATAGAAAAGAAAAGCATAAAAAAACAATAGAAGAGAATAATAAAAAAAATAATTATTAATATATTTTATAATAGTCTTTTCAATTCAAATTCATTCTATACGAAATTCAAACTTCAGAAACCATGTACCGAAATTCGAATTTCGTATAGAATGAATTTGAATTGAAAAGACTATTACAGAATATATAATATATATATATATATATATATATATATATATATATATATATATATATATATATATATATATATATATATATATATATATATATTATATATTCTGTAATAGTCTTTTCAATTCGAATTCATGTACATGGTTTCTGAAGTTTGAATTTCGTATAGAATGAATTCAAATTTGAATAGAAAAGATAGAAAACAGAATAGAAGAAAATATAATATATATATATTATATTTTCTTCTATTCTGTTTTCTATCTTTCCTATTCAAATTCGAATTCATTTTATAAGAAATTCAAATTTCGGAAGATGGTTATATATATATATATATATATATATATATATATATATATATATATATATATATATATATATATATATATATATATATAACCATATATATAGTTTACTTTTTCAAATTCAGTTATTGTTTTTTTCAAATGCGGTAGAATTTTTTCAAATTTTATAGTTTTTTTCGAATGTGGTAGAAATTGTTCAAATTTGACAGTTTTTTTTGAATGTGGTAGAATTTTTTCGAATTTGATATTTTTTTCGAATGTAGTAAAATTTTTTTTGAATTTGATAGTTTTTTTTGAATGTGGTAGAATTTTTTCGAATTTGACAGTTTTTTTCGAATGTGGTAGAATTTTTTCGAATTTGACAGTTTTTTTCGAATGTGGTAGAATATTTTCGAATTTGATATTTTTTTCGAATGTGTTAGAATTTTTTCGAATTTGATAGTTTTTTCAAATGTGTTAGAATTTTTTCGAATTTTATAGTTTTTTTCGAATGTGGTAGAAATTTTTCGAATTTGACAGTTTTTTTTCGAATGTGGTAGAATTTTTTCGAATTTGATATTTTTTTCGAATGTAGTAAAATTTTTTTTGAAATTGATAGTTTTTTTTGAATGTGGTAGAATTTTTTCGAATTTGACAGTTTTTTCGAATGTGGTAGAATTTTTTCGAATTTGACAGTTTTTTTCGAATTTGTTAGAATTTTTTCGAATTTGATAGTTTTTTCGAATGTGGTAGAATTTTTTCGAATTTGACAGCTTTTTTCGAATACGGTCGAATTTTTTCGAATGCGGTCGAATTTTTTCGAATTCGAATACGAAACGAAACAAATTCCGAAAACGAATGTAATGAATGCAACGAATTTAACTAAACGAATTTAGTTAAATAACGAATCGAAACGAAACTAAACTAAACAAATTTTTTCATCCTGCACATGTCTGGCGCTGAATCCTGCACGTGTGTCCCCTTCCTCAGTCTTTTGTATGGAAGGCGGAGGGGAGGAACCTGCGATTCTGTCTGGCTGTGACTGGTCCCAGGCTTCTCCTGGCTGCCACTTAGCCCGCCTCCTCCTGGCTGCCACTAACCCCCGTCTCCTCCTGGCTGCCACATTCCACAGCCTCCTCCTGGCTGCCACATTCCACAGCCTCCTCCTGGCTGAGGTCTTCCTGTGTATGAAAAAGGACATAGTTTTAGTTTTTTCTTCATCAATCACACACAATTTTCACCTCATGATTGTTGCAAATTAAATGTTAACAAATATAACAGACTATCATTCTGAGCCCAGCATTTTTCTTTCTTGTCCGAATTTTTGGTGCCCACTACTCTCTACTGATATGTAAAACACTTTATGAAATCAGCAATTAGTGATCAATAATAACATCTAGTAAACATTATTTATTTATTGACAAGAAATCTGTAGAAGAATGCTATACCTGGCTCAAGCTGGGCTCCTCGACTTCTTCCTGGCTGGAAGTCCCAGGTTGGACATCGGAAGCCTCAGCTGGGGTGGAAGGAAGAGTGGAAGGAAGAGTGGAGAGGGAATCCCTGACTCCAGTCTGGTCTGACAGAAATCGCAGTCTCTCATAGTACCACAGCCTGGGGACATAAATGTCATCTGCTGCAGCTCTGGATCTCTGGGAATCCGTGACCTTCTTGTGCTCCCTAAGATAAGTGCTCGTCAGGCCACCAATTTTGGTTTTTAAATAGGGGATGGTTGCTGTGGGGACCACCGGCTTCACCAACTCCAGCAGTTTTTCCAGCGCTGCCTGCCTCTTTTGTTTATTATTGTAATGTGGATGTTTCACCTACTACAGACAGGGCAGCTCCCTGTACTTGTCTATGAACAGGGGGAGGAAATTGTGGTCATTGAAGCCATCCATTTTCTCTGCAAGACACAACACAAGACAAACACTAATGTCAGGCAAAACTCTCCTAATATAGTTACAATATAGGCCTCAATTTAGAAGCAGTATAGGCCCAAGTTTAGATCTTACCTTCGTTTTCACGATCGGCACCTCCGATACTTCTTCCTCCGCTCACAGATCGTACGTACTATGCACACGTGTTACGCTTTATACACACTGCGCATGCGTGTAATTCCGCCCGCCCCTGACGTTCTTTCTAGTCTCTTTCCCGCCCCTTCTCGTTCGGTGGGGGGAAGAGCACATGACAGAGTCAGAGCAGGTGCGTGCTAATTACAGCAACGAGGAGGAGGAGGAGGAAAGCCCGGAGCCTGAAATGTCCCGATCCCGGAAGAGACGATTTAAGGCATCAAATATGTCCTTTGGGGAGATGTTGGAGATGGTGGACATCCTGAAGAAGGCCGACTATGACGGGAAGTATGGACCTTACCCCAACCCCAATATCTGAAAGGCCAAGATCATGGCGAAAGTGGTCAAGAGTCTGCACAGGAATTTTGGGGTACAACGATCGAAAGATCAGCTCAGGAAGCGGTGGTCGGACCTGAAATTAAGAGAGCATGAGCAGTACAGAAAGATCCGGAGAGTGCTGCAAAAAAGTAAGTAGTTGTGCTGTGTTACTATTCTTTATGTTTATTACGTTTTTGCTGCTCCATGTGCTTTTATTAACTGTTATCCAGTTTCAAAAGGCAACTTTCATGTTCATGGGCACATTATTCGTTCGTATCAAACATAGTTCGTTTGGCCATATGCATTTGCCATCATTTTTTAGGGCCTACTTGTGTGAAAAGAATTGGGTTGTGTAGATGGGTTTGTTTCTAGAATGAAATGCCAACTACATTCTGTGTAAGGTGAGGACACTCAGCAGCAGTTTACACATCTGGACGCTGGAGCACTAGTGTGGGACACAAGAACACCCTTTTTATTAGGGGGGCCACACAGGTGCTCCAGTGTATACTATAGGATTGCCTCCATCTGTGAAGCTTGTACAAGACAGGTAAGTATTCAAGCTTGACAAAGGACAAGAAAAATGCCACAACTTGGAACTCTGCCAAAATAGACAATTGTACCCCACTTCCAAACAATGTTTCATATTCCTATTTCTGCCATCAAATATCTGTGTGCTAAGTATACCTATTTTTTTTTACATAGGGGAGAAAAGACTTGGAGGACACCCCTCATCCGAGGAGACCACAGACCCCCACCTCTGGAAGAAGGGGAAATCCACCGAAGACCAGCAGAGCAGGAGGAGGAAGACGTGGTGGAACTAGTTACCACAACAGGTGAGTGTCTGCGACCACAGGCTCAGGTAAGAGATGGATGCCACCATATTTATAATACATGGTGTTTTTTTGTTTCTATCTTTTTAGGGGATCGTGATGTTGTGGATCCAGATCATTTCACCAGTGAAAGTGCCCAGATCCTGATCGGGGAGATCATGGGGTGTAATAGGGACTTGGAAAACATCGTGAAAAGCATCAATGATGTTCAGCAAAAAATGAAGAACATCAGTGATGTTTTAGGGAGAGTTTAAAACCCCTCAAAATGCCTGGGGTTTTTGTTGTGCCAAATTTTTTTTATTTTTTATGTCAATTTGTAGCAAAGTCAAATTTGGAAGAGGCACACAGTGTGTCAACATGTGCTATCTGCCATCACGGGAGATCAATGGACGCGTTTTGGGGGTGCAACCTCTTCCTCAATAATAAAGTAGCTGTGAGGAAGGGGTTGCACCCCCAAAACACATCCCTTGATCCCCCGTGATGGCAGATAGCACATGTTGACATTCAGAAATTTGTGTGCATCTTCCAAATTTGGCTTTTCCTGGGGTGACTTCACTCCATCTGAATGCAATATCAAACACAGTTTGAAAATACTCATGTCTGATATTGCCTTCAAGTTCTACCAAATGTGAACTTTGTAAGTTCTAAAATTGTGTATTTCTTGTTGGTTTTACACATGCCTGTTTTATCTTAAATTGACATTTCTACTTTTTCTAATGTGACCCCAAAAATTGTTAAACAACAAACATGTTGGTTTGTTTTAAAAACCTTTTTAAAATGCACATGTGATTGTGCTGTTATTAAAAAGATTCTTAATCAAGATTGTGTGGATTATTGTCTCAACGCTCCAACACTTTTGTGGTGCTCTAATTGGTGTTTTCTGTGACAATGGGGGTTATTTCCTAAGGGAAAATACACTTTGCACTACAAGTGCAGTTTCAAGTGCACTTGTAGTGCAAAGTGCCTTTGCCTTTAGTAAATAACACCCAACAGCGCTTTGTAATGTTACACAATCACGCCATTTTCAGGACTCACCACATTTCTGTCAGGGTCAGCTAAAAAAAACACAAGCAGTAAATGTCACCAAAGATTTGAGTTCTTTTTTTTATTTTAAAAAGGTTTTACACATTGTCTGGCATATTGATAGCCCCCCTACCCGTAAAGAATTC